>NC_060214.1:59077500-59727500 GCF_021130785.1 Homalodisca vitripennis | reverse complement strand
AAAGTATAACTTTAGGTTTACTTTAAGTGTACTTCTCACAACTTAAGTAGGAAAACTTAAGGATATTCATAAAATCACACATATCTAGGAGTTGCAACTCTCAAAGAACCATTTTTGTATTACAACAACACGGTACTCTAAAAATAATTAAACTAGACACAGAAGCCGTATGCTCTCAACAGACAAGTGGATGATTTTAAAATTTCTAGTTTCTAAATATTCTTCAAGATCAAAACAGATAAGATGAAGATTTTTCTAAAAATTAATACAGCCATCTACTAGTGTCCATTAATAACAGTTGATAGTAAGAATCTCAAAAACAAAACTAAAAAAAAATATAAAAAAATCTCTTCTTTAAGAATAAAAATTAATTAAAACTATGACTAAATTGTATAAAAAATTAAAGCTCTCATTCAATCTCTGAAATATACATAATTCTCCATCCATCCCATATCCTTAAAAGTTTATATTTGGCACTCGAGGCCTCATGACTTTTTACATAAGTTTTAAACATCTGTAAAAAAAGAATTATAATACTCGTAGAACAACTATATGTAATTTTTGGGCATCCCGATATTCTATAAAGATTATTGACACACACACAGGTCTCATGCTCTCAACCGACAACATTAAACTTTAGTATAAAATATAACAAACCTGAAGGATTTAATTAGGGTTGCAACTCCAACAAAATGTTATCTAGCATTTCATCTCTCCTACATGGATTTAATTTGACACACATGTAAACAATGTAAATGAAGGAGTATAACTTTATTTACATCTCACTAAGGCTATATTTGTGTAAATAATGTGTTATAAATTATTTAATATGCTATAAGTTATAATACTACCGCATTATAATAACTTAAATTGTACATGTATTAGGAATTTAAATTTTCAGCTTCACTTTTGTGTTTGTAAATAATAGTTTTTGTATGAATTTACACACATTTTCCTATATTTTCTCTGAAATAGCTTCAGCTAAATGGGTTAAATTAACTGCATTGTAATCAAATGGATATACTGAATAAAATATTGGAAATGAATTCAATTCAAAATAAGGAACTGTAAGAACGGTTCAAAAGTTATATTTTTAATAAGTGCTTTTTAATACGCGTAGAAATGTTTCTACCCATTGTATCTGCTTTTGCGTTTTTTTCAAGTTTAAGACATTAATTTCAAAAGTACGTAACATTAGTTTTAGATATCTCCCGCAAAACTAGATCATAGAACGTTTTGTATAGTAAATTATTAAAATATTGTGCTATAAACAAACATTGAAGAAATCTGTGCTTGTACTTATCGCGGAATTCTTAATACATCCAAAAAGAGTATAACTAAGACGTAACTTGAAACAATTGATACATATACATCTTATTATACATGAAACATTCCAGATTACTAAGATTCTTCTTCGTGTGTGATATTAATTTCATTAATATATACGATTGATAGTGTACATTAATAAAATAAAGTTACGCTTTAGATTTTACAATTATCACTTATTATAACACTCTTGCATTTTATACAAACAATTGGAAACAAAGAATCGTTGGCTTACTTTGAAACAACATAGCCTTAAAAAGTATAGTCTTAAGCCCTAAACACTTTCCTTATGACGATGCAAAGTTCTGAAACACAAATGGTTCTTTTTAACTGGATGAGCAAAAATATTGGTTCCAAAAAGTAAGGAAAGTTACCATTGATGTAGAATGATCTGCCACAAAGAGGGTGCTGCCACGAAAATTGTCCTTAACACCCTTAGTTACGAATCTGCTTTAAAAACCAAAAATATAATTACAGGTTAAAGACCTGCAACATTGGTCCTAACAAAAAAGTAAGAACTCAATCACTGTTATCATTAACTGTATAATGCATTTAAAACTTTTTCGAGTTAATAACTTTATACAATTTAAAATTAATAATTTAAGGACCCAGCTCCCGAAATTTAACATTGCAGCTAAGACCTACTAATTTAATCTAACGGAAATTACCTCGCTTATACCGGAAGGGGGTGTTATAATGTACCACGTAGTTTACGAGATTAGTTTTATCGTATTATATTGTATTGTATTAATATTGTAATGTACGGTATAATTATTTTATTGAAATACCGTACAATCCGTAAATTAACAAAACGTCACTTACCCTCTATTGTTTGAAATCATTGAACATTCAATTCATCAATTCCAATTATTAGCAGGGGTCTTAAACTTCACATACTAGACCAAACCACTGCATTAGACGCATACGGTTACGATGAACTACAGATGTGTTTGCGGGTATCCTAATCTGGCAGGTATTTACTGTCTAAGGAAACACACAAATCTCCATAATACACTTCATACTCACGTACTGGTATACAAACTCCAATACTGGCGTAAACAGATACTCTATTCTAGATGTAAATATGTACACATGCACTTATTTGTGGTTGTAGACGTTAATCTCTGCATCTTTATCGAACTAAATGCGCAAAGCGATTCTAATTTACGTATACTAGAGGGTTATATGTACTATGATTTATAGTGCTCTAGGTGAGAAATCTCGTTTTACGTATACATGTGCTGACTGGTTAGGATCATTGCAATCTCAATAAACATATATTTCAGAACAACTGGTTCATACCAATAGAGTAAGAATACAGTAAATAGAGTGCTCTCTTTTCGAACATTAAATAAGGTCAGGTTAAGCCCGGACTTGACTCGGTGTTATCTCTACCCATGGTAAAAAATATCTGAAACCACTCTAGAATAGCATCTCTAGGTACTGTAGTCGACCACTTTAAATAATCTAGAACTCTAAGAGAACATCTAACCATTAAGGAAGAAAATATCTATTGGTGGATGGTGCCTTTAACCACTATAGAATGTCAACTCTAACCACCGTAGGCTAAAATTTCTAAACACTATACACAGCATATCTAAACAACTTAGAATGGTTATCAATAACTTTTTTAAAACTAACTATTCAACCACTTTGGTCAAACTACACTAACCGCTGTAGTATGGTATCTCTAATCACTGGATAAAGGCATCTATAACCAACGTATGATTGGTATCTCAAACCACAGTGTTTGAGCCACCACTGTAGAAAATAGTATCTGGAGCAGCTTTAAACGGAGTAACAACTGTAGAACTGTATCTCTAACTGCCAATCTGCAGCGCTACTTCAACCTGTTACCCGACCAAGCTTAATATATTCGTGTACTATGGAGTTAGCATACTATTTATCAATTCAAGTTTTAATACCCCACTTTGTGACCTACCAAAGGTAAACATCGCATGTCTTCAGGCTATTAACACTTGGGTTGGGCAAAACTTGAGTCAATAGCCTGCACTTACCTGGACCATGTGTTATTTACCGCATACTATGATACCAAATTTTTTTATATGTTACAACCTGTGGTTAATAATTACTATTTTAATAGGCCAATGCGAAGAAATCCGATGTTATTGTAACAAATTTTGATATAGATATTTTAAAGGGGTCAACAGATTCGTTTAATTTACGATTTATAATATTTTAAAATATTAGATTAATGTTTGTGTTTCATTGACTAATAATAAATGAAATAAATTCATTATATTATCCTATCGGAATCCTAAAATCCCCTACAAGAACCTCATCAAATATATTACTACTACATTAGTTACCAATATACTCTTCTCCAGATTATATACAAATATAATTTATAGACGAGTTAAATTGTTTACACTAGTCGGCTAAAACATCCTTTTCTTACAACAGAAAAATTACATTTTTAATGATTCGTTTGGGTATATGATTTTTCTTTATACAAATAATCAGGAAAAGCTCACAAAAACTTTAGCTTTTACAAAACCTCAGAATTAGCCATAAACTAAATTATTGCTTTATAACAAATACAACCGCTTTACTAACCTAACGTGTTTTTTTAGATCCAACTCAGTATTATTATTCATATAATGTTATATAGTAATAATAGGAGAGGCCGCCAACTTACCTCTACTACTATAAAGTCATTGCAATGCTTTAAAAATCTCGTTTTAAATAACTTTCAATAAGAATAGAAATGAAGTAAGCACAACTTTGACAAGGTGAATTTTGGAATATTATAAAAATATAGAAAGCCAAAAACTATAATAAAATTTGTTGCCACGGAGAGTAATAATAATAATTTGTAAGACAATTGATTGTTTTAGATCATTGCCCCACCTAAAGAAAAAAATAGTATAATCGAAATTATTGAAATTACAATGTTGAATATGCTTAATGGAATTTTACATCAATTACTTACTAGGAAGATGTTTGTCAATTGTATTGTGGTGCCCTTATTCTTATCTTCTTCATATTCTTAAAATTTTTGATAGATTAAGTAATTTTTACCGCAGGTAAGATTAGTCAAAGTGATATAAGACGTGGGATATTTCGTTAGGTTGGCTCTGTCCCTAATTACCACTTATATTTATTTAAATATGGCTCTGACACTTCTAGCTGCTACTATTAATTTAGATATGACTCTTTCACTACTAGTAATTTATTTTTAGCACTATCACTAATGGCAACTACTAGTGATTTATATATCCCTTTGTCACTATTAGCTACTACTGGTAATTTAGATATGACTATTTCACTACTAGTAATTTATTTTTAGCACTATCACTAATGGCAACTACTAGTGATTTATATTATATCCCTTTGTCACTATTAGCTACTACTGGTAATTTAGATATGACTCTTTTACTACTAGTAATTTATTTTTAGCCCTATCACTAATGGCAACTACTAGTGATTTATATATATATCCCTTTGTCACTATTAGCTACTACTGGTAATTTAGATATGACTCTTTCACTACAAGTAATTTATTTTTAGCACTATCACCATTGTCAACTACTAGTGATTTATATATCCCTTTGTCACTATTAGCTACTACTGGTAATTTATATAACGGTCTCCCATTAATAGCCAATAAAAATAATTTAGAGGCCTAATCTATCTCCATTTTAATTTTCGAAATTATTACGTTCTTGGAAGGTTACTAGAACGTAATTTATTTATTTTGACATTATATATTTCCCAATGAGACTGGCAATAACATTTACAATAATTTATATGATAACACATACGGTAAAGAAATACGTATATGCATAATTGCCTGTTCGGTAAACAGAGCGATATGTACTCGCTTATCGAGGTATGAATGATTACAGCTTTACACACGCGGGCAGTGCGGGCGTGGAAACACTCGGAGTGTGACCTACTGTAGAACCATTTCAGTGATGTGCACATTGTGAAGCTATTACTTGTACGGTTTTGCTTTAAACGTTTTATCCTGGCGACTGGTTATACGAGTACGTATGCTATTTCATAAAATTCTACTTTCAGATGTATTTTGCTAATACATTATGAACTCTATCAAATAATTAAATAACGTACACCTTTTTTGTCTAGCTCTTAAGAAAACTGAAATGTTACTTACATAAAATAAACGTTTTAATTCACAGATAAGCTATTTGTTTTAAAGTGAATTAGACGTTATAGTAAATACACATCATTGACAAAAAATTACATTATTCAATAACAATAACAAAATGTTGCAAAATAGAGCCCTGTTGGTACGAGTAAATTCTATTTAAAAAATGCGAATACACTAAAGTTGTTCGGATCAGCGCGTATCATAGATTAAATGATAGTTAGATAGTTAGATTTTTTAACACGTTTATCTAACTGTTTTTTTCTTTCAAAACGTACAACTTGTATCCATACGAGATTTTACCTGACTTGATACAACATATTAGGTTTTGGAACAAAAAACAGTAAGATAAATGTGAAAAAATATGATATTCTATAATTTTGTATAGCTGGTAAAACGTCATTATGAGCGTACATTTAGAACTTTAATGATAGAGATATTGATGACTAAAGTTATTTCAGTGTGTAAATATTTTTGAATGTTAAATTAAGTATTAAAATTGTCCAGATTTAATGAATAAACAATATAAGGTACGGTGTTTATGAAACCGTATTGAAGCAAGTACATTTCCAACTATGATTTATATGTCAATCTTCAGCAGGCAATATTTAGTAAATTTGTCACTATTTCTTTGAAATAATAATGTAATTTTGAAATGCTTAGATTAAGAGAACATTTGATATGTGTTAAGTAGATGTTAATTAATCAGTCTTTAAACTCAAAACTTTTCAAAGATAGTAAAAAATGAATTATATTTAATAAAACTGAAAAGAATTATATAAATTATATAGCTATATAATTTATCTTATTTATTTATATCCTATAGCTATAAATCTTCTAAATTGTTATTGATGTCAAGGTAATCTTATTATTTGAAATGGCTGAATTGATTTTACCTGTCTATTTTTATTTGCCACTATCAAACATCAGAAATAGTAAAATTCTATATTTAGAGACAAAGTTAAAGAATATATAGTTAGAAATATAAATATCAAGATGACAATCTATATTCTTAATAAATGGTTTACTTCAACAAAACACATAAACGATTTGTCTGTTCTTTAGTTGAAGTTGTGCGTGTGTATATATGTGTATATATATATATATATATATATATATATATATATATATATATATATATATATATTATATATATATAATTTTACTATGAAAATTATTTACACAATCAAATAGCTTCATCAATCTCAATATCATCTAATATCTCTATTATTAATCCCTATGTGTACACTGATAATGACGTTTTACCACGAAATTATAATTTTGAAAATTAGTGAACAACCGACCGTGGTAGCCTGTTGGATGCTACATATTAGTATTTGCTAAACAAAGAACAATTGAGCCAGAATAAGGAGCTTATAAAATTAGTGGCGTGTAAGTGCAAATTGTTTAAAGTGTTTGAAATGAAAAATCAAGGTCATTTCTTTACAGCCGAGCAGGTTCTTAAGTTAGTTCTATGTAATAATTGACTTTTATGAGAGCACTTAACAGCTTCACTGGCCCTACATAAAACTTAATACAAGTCGTTTAGAAAGTGTTGTGATTATTACACTTTTTTAAGCAATTGATAATTTAATCAATCATTTTGATAACAAATTTACGATGCGAGTTTATGCCCTATTCCTGCCTTCTTCTAAAAGTCTTATTCGAAGACGTATGATAGTATTGAAAGTTTTAAAATCGTGTTTATTTCCAAATTGCAATATCGTAACCTGTATGTCATCCGTTAAAATATAAACATAAAGTTTATAAAAATATTGTACATATTAATATATAAAGCCTCCCTTTTAATAAAAAAAGATGCACTCAGCTATTTTATAGATGTGTAAATTGCTGAAAGGTTTACGAGAAAACAATATATAAGCTCTGGGTATATACACGTGCCCAACACGTTACCGATACTTGTATATTGTAATTTTATGCATTAAATTCTCAAAATCAACCGTTCCCGCTGCTAAGAGTGCAGTACTTAAAAATAACGACCGTCGTTTGCCTAGTTACGTAAATTAACTACGGAAGTGATAATATACTAACGGAACTTAAAACGTTAGTATGTTTGTAGAATATAAAAACCTATTGTTTTAGTTGCCATAATGGTTACCAGTAAGTAATTACCATTAGGTTCGTAAGATATTAATTAATAAATTACTGACAGCAGTTGTTCAGAGATAAACCCTATTGCGTATTGATTAGAAATATCAAAATTTAATGGGACTTTTCACTTTCTACTCATAATATTCGAAGTAAAATTTTGTTGCACGGTTTGATATAGTACGAGATACCCATTTGTTGTAATTGTTTTCAAACCCGTAATATTTATTTTAACATTTAATCTAATGCATTTACAGTTCCGTACATGTAAATACTTAAAACAGTTTTTTCAATTTATATAGAACTCGAGGATGAGTTAAGATTCATTCCTGTATGATCACTTATTCTCAACCAATTTTGAGCAATGTTTTTCATAACAATGCGCATATTATTAATTAATTCTAAGAATATAATATTCCTATAAAATTTTTATAATCCTAACTAATAAAAATGCGTGAATAAAAGTCTTAAAATAGCAACGGATAAGTAAAACAAGTTTTCCACTCCTTAGCTACTGAAAAAGGTGTTCGATACGTCTTTACTTACAAAAAGTAGAGTCTATATTTAAAAATATTTTTATATTAAAAATTATTTTCATAACTGTTCCAAATCAAAACCAATGACTTCATTTCCACTGATTTATATGACTCTCACGAGAAAAAGGTGATATTTTGCACTAGAAAATTGGGTTTTCTGGACTTGTAATAAAATTTAATATTTGCGTCACATGCACGAATCCTAGAATTAACTTATATACTATATTACTTATTTGTTACATCCTGTGTTTTGAATTTTATCATCTTCAAGGTCTGCGGGGTAAAGGTAAGTCAGATCCTCATAAAAATATACACTGTAATCTTGCAAACTCTATATGTTTATACATCGTACTAACCCAAAAATACATTGCTTAAATTGAACCAATTATCATTCCTTTCCTCCTAGAGATAAAATTATGCATAAATAATTAAACCCAGTGACATATTAGTTATAAAATAAAACGACTACTCATTTAATTCATTCAATATTTAAACTAATATCCATAATGATAACGAGAAAATCGTTAAATGAAGGAATTTGTAACAAAATGTTAACAATCAAACAAATATGAAATTTTAACTTATTACATAATAATGCGTGCAGCTTGACTACCCCAACATAACATAATGTTCATTTTGTTCACAAACTGCTGGTAAAAATGTAACTTAATAATTAAAAAATATATATGCATCACGTAGGTAGATACTTCGAGAAACATATCATTAGTCGTTTGAAACTTCATGGAATTTGGCTGAGCGACAATGAACCCGATCTCTTAGTAATTTTACAACATTATTTTTGTCTGTGAAGAAGATGTACAAATACAATCATTTTCTATTTTATCACTTAAATGTTGTTGTATTAACCACACACCAAAATTAACTATAAGTTTTAAGAAATAAAAAAATATTACCTTTAATGTAATAGTTTAACACAAAATAAAAACTTTATTAATGAAAAAAATGTTATACTGTTATCATACTGTAACAATAACAACTGTTTTGATTCGTAACCTTGTCAGTAGAAATCTTTTGAATGAATGTAATAAAACATTCAAATAAGACGTAAAAGTTTGATTTTTGTCTAACCCATAATAAAAAGCATTGTTAATCAATTTTGAGGATGTTGTTTTTGGAGCTTGATACTTTTTTATATCTCGGTTACATCCATGTTGTAAAAAACAATTGCGTACTCAAAATAACCTCTTTAGTCTCTAGTGAAAATATTTCTTTAGGTTTTAATAAAATGAACATGCTACATTATAAATAACACATTGTATAACAAATTATACAAAGGTTTAGTGACACTACTAACATGTTTTACAACTAAGATTGTTGTAAGATTGTTTGTGGTCCATGTTGAGATGTAAAATGTTTGTTGAGTTACAAAGCTACAGTGGTTTAACCGCAGTTGTGTTTAACGTTGTTTTTACACAACACAGCTGGAGGATTATCACGTTTATCTATACAAGAAACAGTAACTAAGGATTCTCTACTAAACTTGTATCTAAGGGGATCGGCCTCTCGTTAAAAAAAATATTTAATTACTGGCGGGATTGTACCGCAATTTTTTTAGATATATTAAAAAAATATATGTTTGGTAAATAATATCTAATAAAGCATAATAGAGGACAATTTATCAAATGTGTTACGAGACTGATAAGGCCTGACAGTTAGAAAGCTATGTCGTAAATAAAGTTGGAGTGTGTGGGCCTAATACGTATGGAAAAAGTAATAACTGATTCTTGAAATAATATATTTCTAACTCTTCTATGTAACATATAGCCACCTACTTGTTAAAAAAATTTAAAATTTTTATTTAATTAATAATTAAGTTTAAATTAAATGTATAGAGCAGCTGCCATATGAATACATTAAGATACTAAATAGAAAATAATGGTATTTGATATAAAAATACGGTTAAACTTGTAAAGTAAATGTATAAAAATAATAAATAATCTATAGTTGGAAAGGATTAAACCATTTAGAAAGTTTTTAATTATATATTATGTTAAGCTATATTGAAACTTTGTGTTAGGTTTTGGAAACGCGTGACGTCAGAATATTGGAACGAAATTGCTGCTGTTGTCGGAATAACTTTGTATTGCATATCACTTGAGCTATGAATTCCAAAGAATTTTATTGCATTAGTCATACCTCCAATATATCATTTAAGTTCATTATTACTATAATTTTGCAGCAACAAAAAATATTATTTTATTTTTACATCTCTAGAACTGGTGCTAGTAGGTTTTAATTGCCAAAATTAAACTATAAAGTAAAATTTGAAAATAGAATATTTGTTACTACTACCTTAGTTATATCCAATCCTATGTGATTCGTCCATTCGGTGTACCTTTATATACAATCTTATATTACATTTTATTTCGTATTAGATAAGACTGGAACAATAATAAGTATGTTTCCTTAACAGACCTTTCCATCGCCAGGTAAGAAATACTGAAGGTTATTTTTGAGGATTGAAGGATTGTGAAGGAAACAGGATTTTTTCGGACCTGTTTCCTTCACAATAAATACTGTGTTTTAAAATATTCATAATTGAACACATTTATTAACAGATTACTTAGATGTGGCAGTGTTATATTATTTGCAAATTACAGTAACTCTTAATAAATTGCACAAGTTATTACATTGAGTATATTAAAAGTGAGCTAATATTTAATTCCGCCTTTGTTTATGCACACAATACCTAAAATTCCATAGTTAAATTTCTTAAAATATTGTGTAACTGGATTTTTTAAAGTATACTAAAAATATTTCTACTAAGCATACACGTAATGTTACTAAATACAATTTTTAAAGAGCTT
This sequence comes from Homalodisca vitripennis, assembly GCF_021130785.1. Taxonomy (NCBI): domain Eukaryota; kingdom Metazoa; phylum Arthropoda; class Insecta; order Hemiptera; family Cicadellidae; genus Homalodisca; species Homalodisca vitripennis. The sequence continues at coordinate 59,716,569 of NC_060214.1, read as the reverse complement.
GTAAATTTATATATATATATATTTATTTATTTATTTTCTATGTAGCAAAAGTCATAAAACAAACTAAATGTAAAAGAACGGGTATGTTCGTATGAGTTAAGATAACCCTTAGGATTTATATTTTAATGTTTTATATAAAAATGTGTGATTGTTCTCCTTCACTATTTGAGCCTTAACGATATCTGAAGTGGGTATGTACACTGGTGTTGTACTCATGTTCAGGTCACAGAGCCACACGTGACTGGGGTAGCAACGTTCAATCTTTCGTCTCCACTCGTCCTCTTTAGGGATCTTTTCACTGTCGTAATGTGTAACAGGTGACATCTTAAAGATTATAATATAGTTACCTCTTTTTTATGACATATGCAGTGTAAAACAATTAAGTTCATGCGTTTTAAACAATAGGTGTTTTACTTAGTGGCATGATTAGTCTTATGCTAGCAATAACATTGATTACGGCTATCAATATTTTATTTTTTTAAATTAGACATAATGTTTGTAAAATATTTTCACCTAAACCTCATTATCACTTCGTTTTTAAAAGTTGTCGTCATAATATGGTTAGCCAATTCTGCTAGTTTATTTATTTGTTTTACTTCAAGTTTTAAAACAATACAGTATGCCTTAGGAAACATTTACATTGAGCCTAACGTACGGTAAATATTTATTTCCATATGAAGCTACCGTGGATAATTTATTGCGCCTCTGTATTGTTTGTTTATAATACAAAATGCGAAATGTTCGCGATGTAGATTGTATAGTTTTCCTAAGAGCGTAATTCTAGTTGGTATATACCTACCAGTAGAACCTATACCGTATAAAGTAAAATCCATTATGTCCAATATGTGCAGATCACTAATCAGAAATTTAAATATATTTGGGAAATAAGGACTCGTTGATCGGTAAAGTTTACAGCGGGAGATGATTGAGTGGTAATAAATATAATAATACTTTATTGCTTTTTAACATGTAAATGTTATAACACTTGTCACAACACAAAATAAGCTAAGGTTCACGGATGCATACATGACGTGTTCGTTCCTTTCATAGATACCATGTACTCCATCATCCTACTTCTCATTCATTTCACACTCTAGTAACAGCTTCAGTAAGGCAATCATGTGGTCACCCAATAGTTATCCATGAATTCTTTTGTACTGTAAAAATCTTCCGAGATAAATGCGGTTTTCAGACGAGTTTTACATGCCTTGGAATTTATGGCACTTTCAATTAATTATGGCAGGTGTTTTACAAATTGAACTCCTGCTTGAAAAGGCAAACACGGATAAACTACCGTCCTGTGTTTCCCAGTTTAGTAGTCGTCTCTTCGTCTGGTGTCATACGAGTGTATGTTACTACCTGTAATGTGTCACATTTAGATCTGAAAAAGAGAGGCGTCTCTAGAAAGTAGAAGCACGTTAATTTCAAAAGTTTCAGATTTTCGAATGCTGGACTGCACGAATCCATCCATTGTTTTTTTAGTGTAAACACTCCAGACTAATGTGTGTTTAATGTGTGTGTGTGAGAGTAATATTGATGGAAGCGCTACAACTTCTCCATAAGCATCTTCAAGACGTCTCCCTTTTTTATAATCCTATGATATCCGTACTTTATCTTATTGGAGATGATACAGTGTTTACTGATCTATATGTTTTCTCAAAATGAAAAATGTTATATATTATAATAAATTAGAAATAAAAATTTGTCAGTTATTGGATTGATCTCTAATTAACACTCTACGACGCTGAGACTCAGCCACAACCGCTGTTAATACGACTTCAATGAGAGCTATTCACTAAGTGCGGCGCGCTCGGAAGTTCAATAAAACAATGTGGTTGTATTGTTGTTCGCTGGGCTAACCTACTTAAAGTACACATTAGATTTATAGTCACCAATCGCTTTCTAAATTAGTTAATATTTACTTATTTAACCGGTGACTTTTAGTAAAATTAACCCTAAATTAAATTTATACTGCGGGGCGTTGCCATTAATACGTCCACTAACCCCAAACCCACTTTATTTTGGTGTTTAATAATAAGACATTCTTATTTATAAAAACTTGACTAGAAAAACCTTGAACATATCTTGCCTGCCTATAGCACACAAATGCGCATGCGCACCCGCAATCACATAGATATCATTATATTTTATATATAACGTTATCGTTTTCATTACTATATCATGTACATACTGTCATCACCAAAAAATCTTTTTTGGCTAATTAGTATTCACAACATTGAACATAAAATTGAGTTACCCTTAAGATAAGTATAAATCCGTACATTTCTGGTAAAGCAACAACGTAACGAGCGTAAGCTTTACGTATAATTCTCGTTAAACCTCTGTAACCTCTGATAATATATTTCTAGCGATATATTCATATATTCATATAGAACTATTTTAATTTAAAGGGCGTTTATGAGTATTTTTGATTAATTATTTATATTTACATTTATAGGATTTAATGTTTAAAAATTATTGCTGAAGTAGAATTATTGTAATTAAAAAACAATTGGAACTAGTGTAGCCTATCAATGATAATGTCCTAAGTTAATTATTAATGTCCTAAAATGGTCCCTTTTAAAATAAAAGCTTCTAAGTAAAAAAAATACATCAACAGATAAGCGAAAAACTAATTTTTTCGATCAAATCCACCATTGATCTATTTTTAAATGCATATTTTGCTAGTACCTAAACTAGAAAATAACCAGCCCTATGATTTTAAATGATGGTATTGACATTTTTACATTTCCAAGATTTATTACATGCATGTGAATGTTAGTTAAGTGTTGAAAATATTTCATCAAACAACTGTTTATAACTGACATTAGAAATGAAAATAAAAACTAAAGCAATAATTAACTTAATTAACCCTAACTAACCAAATTAAAAAAAGAGTCTTTGGACCACAGTAGAATTTAAATACAGTAAATATTACTATTTACGTATGTCTACACAGGCTGTTGTGGTTTAGCAATTGATATGCGATGTAGTTTATCTCTTACAATTTTAAAAAGTATTTATTGAAGCCTTTAAATTTCGGGTAGTGACAAATTAATTGGGCAAAAGTGCTAGACTTTGGTTAAAGATTTCAAAAACAAAATCATAAAAATTCAGTGTTAATTGGTATTGTAATAGTTTTTTCAGTAAAGCCTTCGTTGAATATACTAAATACTGACGTTTAATCACCAAATTATAATTTTGAAAATAAGTGAACACCCGTGGTAGCCTACTAGATGCTAAGTATTAGTATTTACAAGCCAGGGAACAATTGAGCCAGAATAAGGAGCTTATGCACAGAGAACCCTAATAGGCTTAGATGTTGGGTGTTGAAATAATTAAGAAATGATCATATAACATTTTGATATGTTGGTCTGCTTTAAAACATAAAATTAATATTTATTTGATAATTCACATGAATTAACAGGATTTCATACTTATGTTATATCATTCATGTAGAACTGAGGTAATATATGAGAATATTTTGTGTCAGAAACATTAAATTCTTATTACTCACTCCAATTACATAATCTTTCGAACACGCAGTAATTATTTCAAAGCCATCTGTAAAGCTTTCATCTTTATTTTACTCTCATGAGAACGTGTTTAATCTCAGGTACTTTTACTCTCATTTTTCAGTAGTGCAATTATAAAAGATGTTTCTTTTTATATTAAACTTAAAATGCTTTTTTTACCTTTTCGTAAATAACTTGTTTTGTAAATCAGAAAAATTTCATTGAACAAGACTTCTGTTGTAACATAACATTCAAAGAATACAAATTTTACTAAAATCCAAGCAGTCTTGTGTGGATGCACATTAAATATTTTAAATAAGACACCACAATGAAGAAATAAAAATATTGCCGTAAAAGTGCACGATGTTTAAAATTTTCCAAATTAAAAAATCAAGGTCATTTTTTCTACTAGTTCTTAAGTGAATAAATGAATAAATGAATTTATTTCTCATATTGCAATTCACAAATTCACAAACTATACAATAAAAAGGTCGAGAAATCTGAACTGATCACTTTGTCCAGTAGTGTGATCAGTTGTACAAAGGGAAATATACATTCTTTTTACATAATAGTTATTTCAGTCTAGCATTCAATAAACACTTAGTAATTCGCCAAACTGTGACATCTGAAAGCTATACACAAGAATACATAATTAATCAATTAACTTTGTTTGTCCATAAAGCGTGTATGACATGGGTCAACAATATAATTATACATTAGCAACAACTAAAACACCAATAGGCCCACATATCTCCATCTCTATCCAAAATAATTTTGCTTATACCAGCACGTTGTTCAGGTATTCCACATTATGTTGAACAAAAAGCCAAGCAATTGTTTCTTTACAAACATGTTTTATATTGTTAATATTCCTTATTTGAAGTGGAAGTTGATTGAAGTATTTGGGGCCCCGATATTGAAAAGAGTTACGAAAGATAACTCTATTAACTTTGGGTAGTTTAAAGAATTTATTTCCAAAACTTCTTGTGTTATGCAGATAATTAGGCATTGTGTTCTCTCTATTTCCACTTCTAATAAAAAACAATCTGAGAACTTTAAAAACAAAAACATGTTGTATTGGTAAGATGTTCAACTGCTGGTATAAAGGAAATGAACTTGTTCTTTTTGGTTGTTTTAAAAATTATTCTCAAGAAATAATTTTGAAGTAATTCTTAATTTATCCATTAACGACTTAAACGTTCCTCCCCAGCAAGGCAAAGCGTACTGCAGTCTTGAATTGATCAGTGCAAAATAAAGTGTTCTCAAAAGTGATTTATTACAAAAATTTCTTAAAAAATAGAATTTTCTAATTTGTGATCTTAATTTTCTATGTAATACATTCATATACATGTGGTTCGAAAGAGAATTTTTTCATCCAGTATTATTCCTAAGTATTTAATAGTTTTTTACTTTTTCTAACGGCTGACAGGTACATAATTGAGTATTATGTACTCAATAAATAGTTCTACTCAAAGTTAGTTCTATGTAATACTTGACTTTTATAAGAGCACTTAACAGCTTCATTGGCCCTACATAGGAGTTAATACCAATCATTTAGAAAGTGTAGTGATTATTATATTTTTTAAGCAATTAATAATATTTATTCAAGCATTTTGATAACAAATTTACGATGTAAGTTTATGCCTTATTCTAAAAAGTCTTAGTCGAAGACGTATAATTTTTTTTAAACTTTGAAAATCATGTTTGTTTCCAAAATGCCTTATAGCAACTGTTAAAATATAAACATAAAGTTTAGAAAAATATTTTACATCATTCATATATAAAGCCACCCATTTACTCAATAAAAGGAACTCCCAGCTATTTTATAGGTGTTTCTATTGCTGAAAAGTTTAAGAGAAAACAATATATAAGCACTGGGTATATACACGTGCCCAACACTTTACCGATACTTGTATATTGTTATTTTATGCATTGAATTCCCAAACCCAACTGCTTTCGCTCCTACGAGTACAGTACTTAAAAATAACGACCGTCGTTTTCATAATTAAGTACATTTAGTAAATTTAATTATTTTCTTGATTGTAATCTTTTATTATTTCATTCTAATTATTAATTAAATTGTTCTTTACAATAAAGGGCTTTTTATTACGATTAAATATAGAAGGTTCCAATTCGTAGTGAAACTTACAATGAAGGGTACAATAAAGTCTCGCAAAGATTATCCCAGAAAATTTACAAGAAGGTACTACAGATTGAAAATGATAAAACGTCTTTAGGATCTGCACTTTATGTCAAATTTATTTTTTGACACAAAGTCTTCATAGTAAATTTCCACGTGCTACTCAAAAAACATGATTTATTGCAAAATAATAATATTTACATTATACACGCAGTGTACTGCGGAAATACGCGATTAATACCAATGATAGTTGACAGTATGTTAAGACACCATAAATGACAACAAATTTGATTTTAGCTTTTTTTGTTTTCTATATTTTTAAGAATCTCACATTTTCAGCAATTTGCGAATTGTATTTCTATTTTTATTGAAAGTTATTAAAATGAGATTTTTAAAGCATTATAAATATGCGGATCATCTCAGAAACATTTTTATTTATCAGTAATATTTTGGCCTTAGTATACCAAATCTAATATAATTAAAATTAACGACCTGTATATTCAGAATTCAGAAAAAAAGTTGCGGAACGTAACGTAACTGCATATTGACCTTGGTTATCGCGTTGTAACAACAGGCGGACGACTTCAGGCGAATCAAGTAACCCCGCTAAATGCGCTGCAGCAAACGTGTAACATCTTGCACGATCGTGCTGTATGGTTTTGCAAGTGATATCTTTTATTATTTATTTATTAACAAGTGTTTTGTGCTGTGTAATTTAATTTTATGACAAAGCTATCCACCACGACGGATACTAAGGTCCGATGATGCATGTTAATCTTGAAATATGTTACCATAAGACCACGTGCATTTGGATTGGATTAGCGGTAGGATATAACATCTATCATTTTTTTTATCAGAACGGTTACTAGTAATTAGATACTATTAGGTTCGTAAATCACAATAAAATATTCATGAAAACATCTGTTCAGAGATAAACCCTATAGCGAATTGATTGGAAATATCCAACACTGAAGAATAGAAATGATTACTTACTGTTCATTACATTGGGAGTAAACTAATATTGCACCGTTTGATAAAGATGAGATGCCATTAGATCTACTTGCTTTTTTCAAACACGTAATAGTTCTATTAATACTCCATAAAATACATTTATACCTCTTTATATCTAAATACTTATAACAGTTTGTAAAAATTTATATAGAACTCGAGGATGAGTTAAAATTCATTTATGTATGACTAATTTCTCTCCGCCTATTATTACCAATATTTTCAATTACACTAGATGTAACATTATTTGTAATTATAAGATGAGTCTATAAAAGCCTTATTACCCTGTCTAATCTTATGCGTATGGAAAATTCTTTAAAAAAGTAAAACTACTGCCGGATAGGTATAAAAAGTTTTCCGCTCCTTTATTATTGCAGTAGGTGTTTAATTACTTGTGTTCACAACAATTAGTGTCTTGATTGAAAATCATTATAGTAAATGTATGTTTCATAACTCTTTAAATAACTAATCACTTTATTTCCTTTGCTTTTTATGCCTCTCACGAGGAAGACGAGAAATTTTGTACTGGAAACAGGGTTTTCTGGACTTGTAATAAAATTTAATATTTACATGAGACGTGCATGAATCCAAGAATTAGTTTATGTGCTGTAGTCTCAATTTGTTATATGCTGCATTGGAAATGTTATGTCGAATCCTCAGAAAAAATTACATTTATTAAGTCCAACTGTTAGCTCGTAAATTGTCTCCGTATGTATATTGTCGTGACCAAAAAATAGCCAATTATCATTCCTTCCCTCCTCGTGCTGAAATCGTGCATAAAACTCAAATCCCTTGACAAATTATTGAATAATTAGAACGACTGCTCATAAATACATTGAATAATTAAACTAAAATTTTTCATAGTCCTATGGATAAACATAATGGTAGCGGGAAAAATGGCAAATGAAGAAATTTGTAACAAAATGCGAGAATTCCTTAGGTATACAGTTTTAATTATATACAGCTTGACTATCCTAACATAACATAATGTTCACTTTGTATGTAACTGTTACAATAAATATAACATAATAAATAAAACATGTATCATATAGGATGATATTTCGAGGAAGAAATTATCATTAGTCCTTACATGTTGCTTAAAACTTCATTAATAATTAGATACAAATGATTTTTTAAGGTCCAGTCGAATCCTGGAATTTGACTGAGCGACATTGAACCGCATCACTTGATCTTTCGATTGATCTCTATTTATCTCGGTTTCACCAATGTTTTAAAACACAATTGCAAATAGAACAACCACTTTTGATCCCAGAGATAAAAAAGGTGCTTTAGGTTTTTATAGAACTAATTCATAATAACATATTACATTTTAAATAACATACTGTATAACAAATCATAAAAACTGCCTAGTGACCCCAAAACAACGTTTTATACCTTATAAGCTTGATTGTAGTCCATGTTCAGATGTAACATGTTTTTCGAGTTACAAAGCAGCTACAGCGGATTAACCGTAGTTGTGTTTAGCGTTGTGAAGACACAACACAGCTGGAGGACTATCACGCCAATCCATACGAGAAACAGTAAATCAGGATCCTCTATTAGCCTTGTATATCTTTTAATACTCGGGGGAATGTGCAACTATGTCTTTGAGAGGTGTATTGCAAAACAGTATGTGTTTAGTAAAAAGAACTAATACACCATATTAGAGGACAATTTATACGATTTGTTGAGTGACTGATAACGCCTGATGGTTAAGAAGCCATAGCGTGAATAAAGTTGGAAGGTGTGGTCCTAATATGTCTGGAAAAAGTAATAACTGATTGTTGAAATAACTATATTTATCACCTATCCACATTTAAAAAACAATTAAACCTTTTAAGTAGTTTTTAATTCAGTTTCAATTGAATGTTTATAGCAGCTAGAATATATACACGAATGTGCTACGTTACAAATAACGGTATTTGATACATAAGTACAATGAAATTAGTAAAGTAAATGTTTAAAACTTAAAAGAATATATAAATAACCTATAGTTCGAATTTATTAACACAAATTAAAAAAAATTAAAAATACATGTGCCAGCCTACATTAAAAGATGTGTTAGATTTAATTCATAAATATATTATTATACTTTTGCTAATAAGCACTAGGAAACTGTATGAAAATATACAAGACGTTTACTGTTATTTCTGGGATGCAAAATAATACGTTAAAAAGAATACTTTATAAGTAAGAATATATAACCTAAACATCTAAATAGGTTTCATCTCGAATATTACAAATGAGACGATGTTAACTGTATTATTGGGAAATTTGAAACACTCCAGCACGTTGCTTGTATATTAACAATAACCCCATTCATCTACGTTTACCTCCGTTACGTTTGACATTCTATCCAATACTGAATGAAAAAATATTTATTGGATTTTTAACATTATGCATATCTTTCCAGAAAAAGTAATTTATTTGTTCAATTTTTGTAGATATATGTTTAAAACATTATAACAAATCCTATGTTATAGATATACAGGAAAGGGATCTTACATTGTTATGTGAAACCTAAATTTAAGTTTTCCTACAGAGTCCACAATCTTACCTAGAGATAGAGTACTCGTGATGAAAAGTTCATATTTGATTCGTTATGAACTCAAAGCTAAGATAAGCAGTGGAGTTGTATCATGATAGACACGCTTAAAGGCAGTTTCAACTTCTCGTTTGTTAATGCTATCGTTCTCGTTCACTGGAGCGTGTTAGCTTGTTTCTCCGCTCGTTTGTTCTGTATTGCCCAAAAAGCAGTTCCACATCTGGCTCATATTGGCAAACAAGCCGTTCAGTTTCAGAGAGTAACATCTACAATATATTAATCCTAAACACAATCTTGTATTATTGCTCTTATATATTAAATTTAATATAATATTTTATCAATCTTATTATTATTTAAAATACTATTTTGTAATAAGTAAAACAAAATAAAAAATTTTATTTTGTACGAAAATAAATTCAATGTATTTAACTTCTAACAGTAGTATCTACAATGGGATATTAATATTTGTTATGTTATCAACTCCACATTTCAGGGTTATGTTTATATTAGATTAATAAATGGTCAACTAAAACACTTCTTAAAATTATTTTATTTCCGGACACATGTTTTGGTATTAAACCATAATCAGTGTGTACATTACCCTCTAAATAAATAAGAAACAATAAAAAACAAAATAAACACATTTTAATAAATTTAAACATATGTTATATTCATATGACATAAACAGTTGTAATTTTGATTAGTATCCTTTTATTTAATAATTTTAATTTTATAAAAAGGATTGGGGTTTTCTTATTTTTTATACTGCTTTTTAAGATGCGAGGACGTTTATTATAATTTAGACATATATTTAATTCTTTTTTCTTGTTAAATCTTTCTCTTTTCTTTTGATATCCAAAAATTCAAAGTTATTATCAATATTTTTGTAGTTACGATCAGTTTCTAATAAATGTCCAGTGAAATTTTATTTTATCGTAGACATGTTATTCGTTTTCAAAGCTAGTATATGTTTTTTAAACCTTTTATTAAAATTTCTGCAAGTGTGTCCGATATAATAGCTTTCACAGGCACTTTTGTAAAGTTTTTATATCACACATTGTTTGCATAATAATTTTTTGTCATCTTTTATATATATATATATATATATATATTCGTTAAATTTATATAAGTGGCAATAGCCTAATTGAATTTAATTTCAATAAACTTTGAATCGCAAAAAGTACTTGCTCCTCCAGGACTCGAACCCGGATCTCTCACTTGCCGGGTGAATGTGATACTATTACACCACAGAGCCCTTACTTTTTACGATTCAATTATTTTGTATTTGGCTTTTTCTTTGACATATGTCTTTAACCAAACACATATTTATCATAATATATATATATATATATATATATATATATATATATATATATATATATATATATAAATTTCATTATTATTAGGATTAGGACGTTTCATGTTGGTTTTATACATTTGTCTTGTTTTATTCTTAATCATTTCGTTTATAATATATGTTTGATATCCATTTTTGACATCTAGATATTTTTATTGTAATTTCTTTCGATTTATTCTCAACACTTATTGGTATAGGTAACATTCTGTTTATAGTTGTGTGAAGTGCTGCAAATTTGTGTTTTCATGGATGGGTTAGAGGATGATAATATCAGAAAAATCTGTTTGGTTTATTTTTCTATAAATTTTAAATGTGTTGTTTTTATTACGAATAGATATGCTTATATAAACCAAGTTATTCTGATCTTTTCGAATTCTTTTGAAAACCTAATTGTTGGCGATATAGAAAGGACGAATGTTAAAAAATGTTCCGATTGGATCTTATCTCCGCTGAAAAGACGTAAGATATCACTAATGTTTTAGTAAGCTAGTACGTTTTAATAGCCACAATACAACTATAAAGTAAATTTGCAAACAGACTATTTATTACAAAGAACTCGTTACTAACCTATTACTACGATAGCTAACCCCATGAAAGAATAATTGGGTGCCCTACATTTACCATATTTAAATGCTTAAGTAATAGAACACTACGTTTCCATGATTTTTATCTATTCTCATTCTGAAGCCTTGAGAAATTATTGGTAATCATACGCAAACATTAAATACGTACAGCGAATTACTCTCCAAAGTGAATGTTCTAAAATGGTGGTTCCAGATTGAATAAGATAACCTCAAACCACGTCTTTGGACATATCCGTCACACTTTACAACTCCGTTAGCGCAACCAGAGAAGTTGATAGACTGTGCTCTAATTTCGTAAAATGGGACGATGGCAAATGTAAAAAAAGTCATGCTTTCGAAATCACCCAACGTTATCAATAAGCTTTATATAAAGAAGTGTAACTAATGTTTTAACTTGGTGTGGAGCAAGTAAATTAGGTAATGGGCCTAATATAGACACAGGATGATTAACCGTATTAATCAAGATAACAATTACGATTATTCTTTTAATGTTATAAAACAAAAATGTGTGTCTGTTCTCCTGCACTATTTATACCTTAACGAGATCTGAAGAGGGTGAATGTAAGACGGTGTTGTACTCATGTTCAGGCCACAGAGCCACACGTGACTGGGGTAGCAACATTCAATCTGTCGTCTCCACTCGCACTTCCGTCCTCTGTAGGGATCATTTCACTAACTTTAGTTACCTATTTTTTATGATATATGCAGTTCACAATTAAATCCACGTGTTTTATACAATAAGTGTAAGAGTGTATGTCACTACCTCTGATGTGATCTTACTTTGAACTGATGAACAGAGACGTCTCTAGAATGTAGAGGCAGAGAAATGTCAACAGTTTCAGAATTTTGCATGGATTTTGATGCACAAATGTTAAGCTGTATGAAAACTTGTTTTTCGTTTTATTACTTTCGTTTTGAAGGCATTCAATTTGTATTGGTAGCTAGTAATAGGGTCTCCGTAAAGTATTTTATTTAACTAATACTACGTGATGTTTTTGCTGTCCTGTTCTCTTATCAGCGTCAGCGCAAGTAGCGAAATACAACATCCATGGCTTTTTGGTATATCATAAAGATCGGGATTCGGCCCCCTTCAGTTCTCGACAAAGTAGTGGACAGTGGGTTAGGTGTAGCGACAAGCGGGGGATGGTGGCGTGGAGGTCAGATGCTATGGAGGCCAGGTGCGCAGCTATGAGGCCCGTCAGTAGTCGCTTCATAGAAGAACGTGCTACAAAAACCTGGTCCGTGTGCTCAAGGAGCATCTGATCCGACTCTACAGGGCAGTAAAAAATGACTTCATGTATTCCTGGAGGTCATAAATCTTCTGACTGAGAGCTTGATTTTCTACACGGAGTTCTAGTTGGTGTAGGCGGGACAGGTGCATCAGCAGCAGCGCAAGGTAGCGAGCCAGCTGATGTTACAACAGTAGGTGTGGTCATGGCTCTAGGTGACGATGGTGTGGAGTGAAGAGAAGAGTCAGGGCTTGGCGTGGAGTAGACAGCTGGGGGTGCTGATGGCGGCGTGTGGGTTCCGAGGATCCGGGTAACGCGACAGATCGAGGCAGCGGTGACAGGAGCGACCCCTTAGCGACGGGGTGTTCACTAGTTTGGTTATCTGCAGTCACTGAAGTCAGATTCACATCAGTTTTGATTGAAGCACTACAACTTCTCCCCAAGCATCTTCAAGACGTCTCCCGTTTTTAATAATCCTATGATATCTGTACTTTATCTTAATGAAGATGATACAGGGTTTACTGATCTGTATGTTTTCTCAAAATGAAAATTTTATATATAATAAATTAACAATAAATAAATAAATAATTATCAATACATAAGACCAATAAATACTAATACTTAAATAAAGATATAAGTTACTATAAAGTTTTAAAAATAACAATGCAATAGAATGTCTAAAAATCCCAAAAGGATAAAATATGAACATTAAAATAAGTTTAATGGTCACAAGTAATAAAAACTTGTCAGTTCTGGGATTCCATCCATTGATCTCTAATTAACACTCTACGATGCCTCTAAGATTCAGCCACTTCCTCTGTTGATACGAGTTCGATGAGAGCTATTGATTAAGTGCGGCGCTCGGAAGTTCAATAAAACAACGTGGTTGTATTGTTGTTGGCAGGGCTAACCTAGTTAAAGTAGCTATTAGATTTATAGTCACCAACCGCTTACTGAGTTAGTTAATATTTACTTCTTTAAAACCGGTGACTTTTAGTAAAAATCACCCTAATTAAATTATACTGCTGGGCGTTGCCACTAGTACGTCTACCATCCCTTAACCCACTTTATTTTGGTGTTTAATAATAAATATTTCCTAGACTTGACTAGAAAAACTTTGAACATATCTTGTCTGCCTATAGCACACAACTGCGCGTGCGCACCCACAATCACATAGATATCATTATATTTTTCAAATAATATTATCGTTATCATTTTTTATATGATGTAAATACTGTGATAACCAACAAATCTTTTTTAGCTGATTAGTATTCACAACTTTGAACATAAAGTAGAGTTACCTTTAGGATAAGTATAAATCCGTATATTTCTGAGAAAGCCACAACGTAACGAGCTTAAGCGTTAACTATGACTTTCGTTAAAACTCCGTGATCTGTGACATGATATTTTATAGTGATATCTTCATATATTCATATATGAGCTATTTTTATTTGTTATTTATTTTGATTTGAGTATTTTTGAGTTATTATTTATATTTACAATTATGGGATTTAATGTTTAAAAATTATTTTTAAGCAAAATTATTGTAATTTAAAAACATTGGAACTGGTGTTGCCTATCAATGCGTAAGTTAATTATTATTGTCCTAAAATGGTCCATTTTATCATAAAGCCTCTATGTACAAAAAATATCAACCGATAAACTAAAAACTAATTTGTTCCATAAAATTCATCGTTAACCTTTTTTTAAATGCATAGTTCGCTAGTAACTCAACTAGAAAATAACCAGCCCTATGATTTTACATGATAGATATTGATATTTTTACGTTTTCAAGATTTATTTACTGTATGTGAAAGTTAGTTAAAGTAAGTGTTTAAAATATTACTGTAAACAACTTTTTGTAACTGACACTATAAATTAAAAAAAAAAAAACTAAAAACTAAACCCTAAACAATTTCAGTTTAAGAGAAAACATTGGACTATAGTAGCATTTGAATACAATAAATATTAATATTTACCTATATCTACACAGGCTGTTATGGTTTAGCAATTGATATGCGATCTAGTTTAGCCCTTAAAAATTTAAGAACTATTTATTAAAGCCTTTAAATAGCGGGTAGATACAAATTAATTGGGCAAAAATGTTAGACTTTGGTTAAATATTTCAAAAACAAAATCATAAGAATGGAGCGTTAATTTGCATTATATATATATATTTTTTTTTCAGTAAAGCCTTCGATGAATATACTAAATAACGCATATTTAATATAATTACTACCATGAAAATATTTTATTTTGTAAATATTTATATAACTTTTAGCAAAAAGTTTTTTCATTTCATTTGTTACTTTCTAACTTTAACTAAGATACGTCAATATTATTTTCATAAATAAGACTTTCATGCTAATATCCAAAAAAAAGTTTAAAAAATATATTGAACACTTTTTTTCATACATTTACTCAAACTACTACAAAATTCCTTTTCAATTAATGAAACTCACTGCGAAAATGTACTAATAACCTTCATCTGGACGTTTATTTCTTCTTCATCGATGAAATCGTGAAACTGCAAACTGTTTTTGATCACGGAAATAATTACTTCTTCCACACTTCAATTACTATCACTGATATAAAAACTTCACACGTAACTGTTTGATACGAAAGCCTACAATTGTTTACAATCAATTTCACAACAACAACAAAATTCAACACATGTAACGTCACATTTATCAACTTTCAATCGAAAACCTTTATATCGAAACGTTCCAACACCTTATGCTGCGTGTTTTTTAATAGTTAAGTTACACGTGTTCATATTTTAAATGTTTGAATCTTTTATGAGTGTATTGTGTTTTTAGAAAATTTATTGCTTCTGCTATCTTTTACCCATAAGAGCAGCTAAAACGCTTAGCTAAATCTTACCGAGTGACATGTACTATTATCGAACTCTGTGTTCTTAAAATAAAACTTAAGTTACTTGCACAATATTAAGTCTAGTAGGTCAATTCGTTTTGGAGTTATAGTGCAGACAGACAAAATATATAAATAAACATCAATAACTACAAACGTACAGAAATTAAAAATTTTCAACCTCAAGAGTGATATGCTACCCTAAAGCTCAAAAATTAACTTGGAAATAAAGTTATGCCGTGCAAGAATCTTAAACGCTTAACCTATTCAAACCACCTTGTCTTCAGAGACTCCTTCATTACCACATATTTACCTAATTTAATTTAGTAATTTTCATTCTTACCAAATGAAAAATATTTTTTGCTATCTCTACTTTTCTTAATAACCTAATTGATTCGTTACCAAACTCTTAAAATTTATTATTTAAATCCGTTTCATTATAGTTTCAAAATGTATATCGAGCAATGAACTGTAAATATGTATGATGTTTACCCAAAACCACTAAAGGTAAAACTTCATCTATTGTACTCAAACTCTCAATAAAACATAACTGAAACTTATCACTTTAATGTATATTTCTGAATAAATATTTCTGCATAAAAATCAGATACTTGAGGAAAAGGGTTCAAATGTAACCATTAGAGTTATAAATTTTAATCACATACCTAGTAACTTAAAATAATAATACTTGGAACTGCTAAGCATATTGGCAAATACGTTGAATTCACCGCTGATGTAATATTTTGCAAAATTAAGAGACACTTGTGTTACAATTAGTGCTTATTCTGCTAGTCTTTGCTGCATTCCCAACTTCCTGGTTTTAAACATTAAACAATCATATTTTTAATTAATGTTTGAAGTAGTAATTCTACTTTGATTACTTACGTGTTACTCTGTTATTCCGTTGAGTAATACTCGTATTATTACTCGTAATTAAAGTACATAAACGTAAAGTTTTATCTATCCAAAAGAAATTAATAATCTAGAATTAGGTCTTACAAAATGCAATAATTTTCATGACAGTAAAATGTTTGTAAATGTAATTAGAGATACGTGCTTTTTGTAAAACAATATTTGTAAAAATTATAATAATGCACGTAATAGAAATGTAATGGAAATCAGAGTTCGGAAGCAGGAAATTAATTTGCATTGTATACATCACTGAGAAAATCATTGTTTTTCTTGATATCAATAGAGAAATTTCTTTTCAGAACTAGAAAAATTTATAAAAATTATAAAAAATTAAGGAATAATCTTTTGTATGAAAGAAATCCATCGTATTGGTAGAACTGAAAATGCGGGTAAAAATGTGTGAAATGGATTAAAAATATAAAATTATAATTTTGTATGCAATTATAACTCTCATAAGTTATTAAATTTTAAAAAGCGTTAAATACGTAAATAAATATAAAACCATGTATACAAGCTAAAATTAAGGATTTTAGTCTTCTTTTATAGTTGTTTAAATGTTATAGAACTATTATTTATGAGTGCTATGTTAGGATTTAATTATCTCAAAATATAGAAATACAAGTTTAGGCTAAATATAATTTTATATTTTTATCTCTTTGAAACTTAATAAAAGCCGATTACATGGAAAATTAAGTTTTGCGCTTATTCTATGCAAATTACACCTTTATTCTTGCCTATTAATTTTAAACGTAGATTTCTTTAATTCATAGTATACAAAATAACAAAATATATGCCTACATCCCAATTACAATTAAATAGTTAACGAGTTATTACAGACCAGTCTTGCACTAACACTTGGGTTCACTTGTTATTCTAATAATATAATAAAATCATAAAATATATATATATATATATATATATATATATATATATATATATATATATATAATTTCAGTCAACATTGAATCACAAAAAGTACTTGCTCCACCGGGAGTCGAACCCGGATCTCTCACTTTCCGGGTGAATGTGCTACCATTACACCACAGAGCGCTTACTTTTTCCTATTCAATTATTTTGTATTTGGCCGTATCTGTCACATATGCGTTTAAATAAGCAAACTAACATATACGGCCAAACATAACATAAACATACAATGTTTATTGAAATTAAATAAGGTTATTGGCAATTATACAATTTAATATATATATATATATATATATATATATATATATATATGGAAATTCCCACACTCGTGTATTAGAGAGGAGAGAGAAAGCATTAACTTTTTATTAAAATAAAATATAAGTTTTTCATAACTGAAATGAAATGTATTAAGAAAGGCTAAACCCGAGTATAGAAGTTTTTATGCAAACTACCACAATCGCGTATGAGAGAGGAGAGAGATAAAAGGACACAGGTGTGACCTCGTCCGTTCGTCTATCTGTCTGTCTATCTGTCCGCTGTTTACGTTATGGCTCTATACTGGCTTCGATATTATGGTTCAATATTCAATTGCAGAATCTTAAATTTTTCACAAAGTCCAGGTTTGTATATTATATGGCAACTGCAGTATTTCGTTCTTAAGACTCATTTTAGGATTTTTAGTAAAGTATCCTATCATTCCTTCCCCTCACTAAAGGATTCAACGGAAATGAAATATGAAGTTACAACTTCATATTTCATAAATCGGTATTTAAATGAAGTCATGCGGCACTTTATAAAGCTCAGAATGATTGCCTAATCTTTTAATGTTGCAAATTTTGTAGAGGAACAACTAATATTAGACATGTATTTAAAATTAAAAAAAGATGACTAAGAGCCCTCTATATCATTTGCCCTCAGAGAAAAGTTAATACTCGTATATTCGAAAGTAATTTGTTTTAAGTCATTAAATAGTAATAATTCATTAATGTTGTAACTGATCAGATGATATTAACTTCATTAGTTAATTGAGGAAAACTGCATTAGAAACATATCTGTGTCAATTTGTAATAATATATACAATTGGGTTTACCTGTTAGGGAATTCAGGCATAATTGTTAATTGTTTAGATATTTTCATTGCTTTTATTAACTCGTAATCATGACTTAGTCGTACTTCAATTATTCGATACTTTAGACTACTACTTATATAAAATTATAATTATTTTAATACTTATTCACAATGCAGTTTTCCTTGGAATATTGGTGAGGTTCGCTTTTGAATGAGTAGGCACCGGCCACGCTAAATTTAAATTAAACATTGGTTGATTAGTCGCTTTGAACGACTAAATCGGTACTAAAATTATATAAAAATTTTTAATAGTGCTTTACCAAATTATGCAGCAAAGAAAACAACTTTTTTAGATCTATAACGAGATCAATTAAGTATTTTTTAACCACCCCCCCAACAATAATAAAAGTAATTTCATAGGAAATTATTTCATTAAATTTTTATTATAACATACTCTACTAAAGGTGACTAAACTTGTTCTTATCTCCAGTAGAAATGTGGTCTTTATCGGAGGATAAGTCTCTTTGATACAAATGTTTATGAGATCGGAACCCTTTTATAGTTACCTACATAAACACTGTAGTATTATTGGTAAATTGAATAAATTAATGAAGAAAGAAACTGACTATATTATAACGTAACCCTCATTGATGTACATTTATTAGTTTAGTTTGTTCTTCATTTAAAAATTCGGGTACCTAAACTTTTTCGTGTGAGAGTAGGCTATGAAGTAGTAGGGTAAGTGCCTATACTAAGCCTAATCATAAGAAGCCAAACATGATTTCCTAAAGCCTTAACCTCGGTTAGGTTAAGTCAAGACAAAAACTTTAGATAACCTGTAAATTGACTACACAATGTACTTAATGTTATAATATAGCTTTTTTACCTGTCTTCATGCAAATTTATATTTATCTATATGTACAGTACCTATATATAGTATAAATATCACGTGGGCACTGTTGAAGCGATTTTTATTGAGATGTTAAATGGATTATCCAGGGTACCACCACTGGGTGTACTGATAACCATATACACACTAACCAATACATAGGCACTAGTTATAATGTGTTACTAAAGTACTTTGCAAGGTGAATGGCACATTAGCAGAGTGGGACACGCAGCCCTAGCATGACCTACGGCGGTTAGCACCGAGTTGGCTGTTATCGGCGCTGGTAACATCACAATAGCAGTCGTTGGGGCTGTAGCTCTGAGGTTTCCAGTAAAGCTCGTATCAAACCGGATCTTTTCTATCGGCAGTTTTATTATACTGAGATAGTTCAAGTTTGTTTGTTCTCGTCTCTGCAATTACGGGGTGTGATTTATTTACGAGAAAGCAAGAGTAATATTGATTGTTATACAATAGTAAAATTTTACTTTGATAATTAGACTATTTAAAGATAAATTCAAGGACAATTCCATATTGTTTAAGATCATAAATAGGTTCATCACATTGCTATTATGAAGTCAGTGAAAAGTAATAAAAAATAGCTGCCTATTATGGCCATTGTGTTTTAAACCTTACAGGAATCGGCCACACATTTCAGTGGACTTATTATTATTTACTCACCAGAAAAGAGACAAGAGTAAAACTGTTTAATCATGATGGACGCCAACGTGTGTGGCGATGTGAAGGAGAAAGGGTTCAGAAACCTTTATATCACGAAAAGAGCATTTTGGAGGTATACTGATTGTATATTTGGTGGGTTTTCCTTTCAGGACCACACAGAGTTGGTTATTTTACACAGGACAGCTTTCAATTGCTCATACGGTTGTGACACATATTCTGGAACAACATGTTATCCCAAACCTCTCCTTTGGCAACACGAGTTTTTCTTTATACATAATATATCACAATGCGTGTTAACTCAGACTTACTCCATGAGGTCGGAATATCAAAAATAAAAGATCAGCCATAAGTCTCAACCATGACTCCCTAGAGCATGTTTGGACGAGCTGAAAAGGCATGTTGGCACCAAAGACATTGCAGAGCAGCATAGCTCACCTGGAAGCCACCGTAACATAATAATGGGGCAACATCGCCTCCAATCTTTCGTTGTAGGAACGGAAAAAACGTTGTTATAATTTAGCAGTAAAGTAAAGTAAAGACCTTATTTTACCAGGCTAGGTTAGAGCTAAATAACCCTCTCTAACATGGGGACCAACAGTTTAAAGATGACTTTCCGAACTTCCACCAACGGACGGGCAGACGCGCTGCTTGCTAGGACAATATCGCTCAGCCGTCACCCATCCAAGCAGCAGCCACGTTCGACGTTACTTGATCTGATTATCTTGTGATAACCGTTGATCTCGCTACACTACTCTATTGAAAAAGAGACAATTCAATATACTTATAAAACTGAAATTATATTACCATTGAGCTGAGTTGTGCTTTAAAGATTATTTTTCTTTTAATATATTTAATCCCAAATATGAACATAGTTTTTTAATAATAAGTCATGTTATAAGACAATTGTCAGGAGTATGTAATAATTTTATTCTCGAATTCATAATGTTATAAACCTACAACAAAATTTTTGGATACTATACATTTCCCAAAAAACCTGAAAAAGATAAATGGTAAATAAAAGTTATTCTAAATGTCACGGTTAAGTTTGTTGGCTAGCTTCATTTCTAATTTTGTTTCAACAATACTGTTTGAACATTTTAAATTACAAAACACCGTTATTTATGAAACTATAGTAAAATCAAAAAGTTTCGGAATAAGTTTATAAAATGTTTAAATTTATATATGATTTATAGTGTACCAAATGGGTTTAGAGATATTGATCATAAATAAACTTCATAACACTTCTATCATCAGTAACTAGTCATGTAAGTACTGCGAAAATTTCAAAAATTTGTTCAATGATGTATCTTTTAAATATTTGTTTTGGAAATATTATGTAAATTTCCTATACTTTTTTGTAAAAAAAATTATTTTTATGTCTGTAACAGATTTTGAATAAACCATGTAGAATTTACATAAGAATAAATTACGAGTATATTTCGCTTCTCTAAATATCTACCTACTTTTTCCGACTTAGCTGGAAGGACCACCTCAACTGGTATTCTAATAAGGGGTATAACAAAGGGGTATAGGACGTCAAATAACCATGGGATCTAATAGACAATATTTAGTTTTTCATGTTTACCACTCCAATTTAAGTTAATAATGACCAGTTTTTATTTGTAATCGTCAGATGATCCTCAGTTCTGTTTAGTCACGTGTTGGAATGTGGAATGTTCAGTTGACCAATAGTATCCGTTTAGAGTCAACAACTGGCAATGGGCTAGCTCGGTTTAGTGAACAAACATCGCTATGTTTGAGGACATTGGCCTGTCGGCCTACATTCACTCGAGCAAAATTTTCTGACTACTGCACGGGAAGATGCAGCCGCAATGTAGTAGTGGAAAGATATTTTCTAATGTTATAGTAATTATTAATTGCTCATCTATTTTATTTAATAGTAAAATATTATTGTTGCATGACATTATAGTTGTTGTAATAATTATAATTATTTCACATTTTTAAACTATAACTATCATTTTAATTCGGCTTTGCACGTATTAAAAAAAGTATAAAAAGGGTAACACTATGACCTTTATTTTTCAATGGCACCCTTAAAAATCCTGGAACAAATGGTACTCAATGAAATGTGTTGTAATCTCTAGACGCATTTTAAATTGACCTTGAAAAATGGGGTCCTGAGGAAGTAGAGTGAAACTGTTTATATTGTTCTTTATAAGTACCTCTCTAATTTCTCTCCAATGATTAAGGATATTGTATCAAGTAAGTCCAATGAATTCAGTAACAGTTAATTTATTCTATACCAATAAATGGGAAATATTAATTTTAAAGGAAGCCTAAATTCGAAGTCCCTAGCGTTTATTTTAACACACTTATGATGTATTAATTGATGGCGTTTTACTGCAGTAGAATAAAATCACAATAAAACCATCGTAGACCAATAAAACCTTCTCCAACTCACAAAAAAATTACAAAGTATACATATCTTTGACATATAAATAAAAAATAACATTATTATCAGTTTTAAAGTGTATATATTATTATACTTATTATAAATAACTTAGAAAATTTAATAGCATTGATTCCTTACTTATAACTTTTACGTTATACACAATTTACTACAAATGAAAACATGTTGTTTAACTACAGCTATTGAAGGAGTCATTAGTGATTTATCCATCAAGTTTCCACTAGAAATATTGTAAGTAAACTTATGAGTTAAAAATATTATATACCACTTTAATGAACTAAATCACAATTTGATAACTGATACAAAGCTCTTTTATTAGTGCTATTTAAACTTATAATCCAGCATTTACTATAATAATAGATATGCATGTTCTAAAAACAAAATATATCTAATATACGTATTATACTTTTCATTGTTTTTGGATTTTAAAAGTCACTGAATCAAACAAATTTCAATAAAGCTATGCATATTCTAAAGGGAAACCAAGAATATATTTGAAATAAAATGTAAATTTGACATTAATAGTAAATAAATTATTAATAAAATTTACCAACAATTCTACTGGTAGATCGGAATACTGTATACTTGGTAGAAGTTTTAAATGTATTCTTTTGTTTTGGACCTGAAAACTAGTACCGTAAAAGTATTTAGATCTAAAATATAAAAATATACTATTTGTAACATTAATTTACAAATCGGAACAAAATTTCAATTATTAATGCACTTACAACCGCAGTTTTGTTGTATGCATGAATATGTGACAGTGTACGCGTTTTTACATAAACAGAAAAAGGTTTATGTTAAATTTTAACCTATTTTTAAGAATATTTTGGCTTAAAATGCTAAATTAAGCTATGTTTTTGCAAAAGTAATCAACATTACATGTCCTAAACAATGAGTACACTTCACCACTTTTCGTAGCAGGCTTCGCCGAGGAAATATAGACAGAAATACCATCGTACATAAAAAAAGTTGACACTATGATCATGTATCATAGAGCTTGTTCTCGTAAAAATGAATTTACATTAAAAATTCAAAATCTACATGTGAAACTGTATCAATATATTTTCCATGTGTTTAATATTTTGTTGTGTTTAAATTCGTAAGTAAGGGTAGAAAATGGTTTAAATATTGAAAACTAAAATTTCTTCTTAGGTTATAGATTTTCACATTAACAAATTTCATATCAATCGAGAAACAAGTATATCAGTTTAAAATGTATAGGTCATAAGATCATCTGGTGAGTAGGAAAATTGATACTGTCTATTTAGTTGTCTCAGAGATCTATAAGTATAAATTACGTGTCAAAAGTTAAAATTTAATGGCGTTTAACTAAAAGAATATTAATTGTAATAGAAGAATAAAATAAACTTTTATATTAGTAACTCTTTCTAACTCCAAACACCACCGTGGTTGGTCAAGTTATTTCTATAAAAGTTCCTCCATGAATGAAAATAAAAACATGGTTTTGTACTAATTTAATGCAACTGAGTATGAACTCCTACATAATAAGTTACGAAACACAGATCAATTTTTATTAAATAGTTTAATTTACAAAATATATGCCTTACGGCAACTAAAATTTAATACATTTCTTCACATTTTACCCGAATATATCAATAAAAGAAAAACCCGACTGTAGGTATATGTATAGAATTGTTACAATCGCATATGAGAGAGCAGAAATAGAAATAGGAACACAGGTGTGACAGTGTGTTTGCTCATCACCGATACCTTGCCTCGTCTGTACCTCTGTCAGTCTGTCTGTCCGACCGCTGTTTATATTATGGCTCTATACTGGCTTCGATATTGGGGTTCAATATTGGATCGCAGAATCTTTTATATTTTAGAAAGTTTCCTGGCTTTTCTATCGGTAGCAGCTTCTATTGTCTTATTATTAATTTACAGGCCTGATTAAAGCTAAAGTCAAAGAATATAACATACAAATTGTACCAAATACAAAGATGAACTAGTGTCAATACCATTTAAGAACAACGTGGATTGTTTATTTATATATATTTTAGGCCCGTAAGTGAGAACTAGAAACTGAAATGTATATTTATGTAATTGTAGACACCGCTTGCAAATTTTTATTGCTCATCCCTTTGAAGGAGTGTTAGAGTGCTGACATATGTAACAAAATAGACCACATAGTTTTTAACAACTTCTTTGTACCTAAGATAATAGTGTCAGACGATGCTGCCTATTTTACCTCACTGTTTATTTTAGAAATTCTTATTTAAGAATGTTATAGAACAATGAAGAAGTAGCCTAGCTCCTTGTAGAGTAAATGTAAATAAATCGGAAAGACACATTAGGAATAAATCTACATTATTGCGTAGTTTTTGTCACAATTGTTATAGTAGTTGCAATAATTACTTAGGATATACACATCAAGTTTAAATACCGCCCATAATGAAAGCACAGATTCTGCTACATTTCTGTAATGTTAAATAATACATGTAAATATAAATGTTGATTATTTAAAGGGTAGTTAATTAAAACCTTTGTAAATATAAATAGTACAATTTGTAAATTTATATATTTTGATGATATATCATTTGTTATTCTTGTAATATGTATACAGCTTCTTAGGGATAACTCCTAACTTGCAAACTCCTATCCGATTTCATATGGCTGCTTCGTCGGCGAGTCTTACAGGACTTAAATGTGATTTTTTAACTTAAAACTTTACAAAAACACTTCGAATTTATGTATTTTCTGTATGGATGTGGGGGCCCCATTACAAGAATACACAGACCTACAGTTTTCTCAATTAAAATGCTCTTATTCTCGCGAACAACAAATAAATTCAAATTTAACTATAGCGAACGGAGGCCACCCTGACCAAAATTGGTTGCTATTCCTGGACAATTCCTTGGGCAGGTGGGTAGAGACAAAGATATTGGAAGTACTACCAAATTGCATTGGCATGCCACCTAGCTATACCTTGTTGAAGCTCTATGATCCCTGTGATAAATTTTGTATAATATATAATATATTTTCGCAACCCTGTTACTAAAAGCCGGTAACTATAAGTTTACTCCGATGTCCTTATAACTAATTTCTTAGCGAAATAATAATCAATTGGCACGCGTAGTTATTTTTCTCTCTTGAACTTTGTAGCTAAAGATTTGCTGGCGAGTGACCCCTCGCGCGCTTAGTCAGTAAGTAAATTTACATTTTTGTATAAAAATTTAGCCCTTTCATGTGAGACATCTTTTCTGAAAGTAAATTTGTAAATATTAAAGTAACTTACCGTTGACGATGTTTTATTTGGCACATTAAGACAGATTGAGTTATAGTGATGTCCTTCTGATGAGACCACGTTGTCGTGATTATAGTTTCCTCGAGAAATGGCTAATACCATCCTGATTTTCTTTTTGCAGAGTGTTTGACTTCGGGTTTAGAATTTCAGATGCACTTTGAGTTTGAATATTCGAGTACTTTCAGTTTTCATTTTCTAGACTTCAAGCCTTATATCTTCCTTTTACCAACTACATCTGCCATGTCGATCCAAGATGCTGATACTACGCGTAAGTCAAAAACGAAGTAAAGGAAAGACAATTTAAAACTTGTAGTTAATAATTAAGTTTGTAAGGAAAAGTTTAAAGAACATTGGGAGCATTGGGCCCACTCCCATATTTTAATTTGAGTTCATTATTACTATATTTTGGAAGGAATGTGGCAAGTCATTTTTTTATTCTATCATCTAAAATTGGTGCTTTTGAGTTATATATACTACAGTTAAACATATAAGTACATTTTACAATTTGAACATTTATTACTAAGACCTCAGAAATTTCCAACCTTTAGTGTTTCGTCCATTCGGTACACTATACATAAAGGTGTGCCAACCTCTCCCTGCTTTGACTAGAGAGGCTGGTCAGAACTGGCTCACTCTGATTCCAACGGAACATGACTTGAGATTAGTGCTCAAAATTCTTCCTCATTGATCTTGACATGAAGCGGCCCCTACCTTAACAGTCCAGAATATCATGTCACTCCAGGAGCAGTGCAAATATCCTTATAGGACTAGCTGCAATTTCTAGGCTTATTATCCTAAAAGAAAAAAAATGAAGGACGTATCTACTGTGTATTGTTTAGGGAAATGGTTGCTGAAACAAGAAAACTTAAATTACATCTTTACAGCTGGTGCAATTAAAATGGGCTAATTTAATACAAGATTATTAATGTTTTCTTTTTTCATGGAATTTTAACTTTTGCGCCTCCGGCCCAGATAAATAAGTACATATGTGAAATATTTCATTATATCTGGTGAGTCAGAAAAAAGTTAGACGTCTGAGGTAGACCATAAACTATTAATTGTGAATGAAATGTACTAGCTGTAAAATATTTTGACACGTCACATACGTTCCTATATTGTTTAAGAGGCATTATATTTCAAGAACATTGGACCAGTACTATGCAGAATCTGGTTGAAGCCCTGAATTCCCTAAAAATATTAAGTCTGGGATATGAATAAACCCTTCTGAGATCTTATTTGGCTATGCATTGAGTAACAAGGATCGTATTTTTCATAAAATAAAAATCGTAGTCATTTTGCAGGAACTTCTATTACTTAAGCGCTGACGTAAACTGAAAATGGTATACTTTCTCATAAAACGAGCCGTGAAAGTTTTACCGAAACTTTTGAATTGGAAAACTTTATGGTACTCTTTTTATTCATTCTTCTCATACATCTCTGCGACCACATAAAAGTGATGTTGAATAACTCAATCGTGTCTGATACGTGACCACTTAGGTTTACGAGGCCAACCATCATTAGCCAATAAACTGAAATTGAGTGTTCAAACATCGTACCGGCTTACTAGTATTATGCTTTGATTTCAGAAATGACTGTGTAACGTATATTTTTTAAGATCTGAATTAAATATATTTAAAACAGAAAATGATAACATGTTATCCTTGTTATCCAACTAGTACTTTTGTGTTTATCTCAGCATAGTATCTTTAGTCACCATGGCAGGAATACTCTGCAGGTCGGTCTGATTTGAATATTTTTTTAACTATGTTTGAATTGGAACCTTGCACATCCATTTAATTTTTATCAAGGATAGTGGATATTGAGTTCTGTCCTTTATTGGAAAGAAATAAAGACATCAGTTGTATCTGCTGTAATGCAATTACAAATAAAAATTATTTTCTTTTTGTAAATTCTCTTTAATTCTGCTTCATTAACACAGAAGATACATTTCTTGATAACAATGAGATATACATTAATACATTTAAAAATATAATTTTGTAGCGTTAAATGAAATACATCGTATTTGGACGTAAACATAATAATAATAATAATATTAATAATCCCTTTATAACATTTAACAATTTATGACATTGTATTGCAATCGTAAATTTGTATAGTAAAAAACATGTATAAGCTTTCCAGCCGTCAGACATACTTTTTATAAGTTCATACAGACAAATCGATTCTGACGATAGCCCAGCGTTTGTTTATTGGTTCCTAGAGTTTAACTTCATTTTTGAAAAGAAGATGATGAATGGATTATTTCTGTTCTGTAAATGATATGATTTACAAATCCTTATGGAATTTATTTTTGAAGTAGAGTGTCGTGTCGTCAGCATACTGAATCAGTTTCCCATGCTGGATTACTAAATTCAATCTGCCAACATATGTCGGAAATAACAGAGGTAAAGGATTAAACCCTAAGTGAAAACAAGATCCAGTTTATTTATTTATTTGTTTAGAAGAAACCTTTGAAATGTCTAAAGTAAGAGGTGAACCATAAGTGGAGAGACCCATTATTGTCTCAAAGATAATGGCTCAATTACAACAGTGTATCATGGTGCATTCAGTTAGTTATTCAGTTAGACGCTTTGTTAAGGTCGAGAAATACGCTAAGCACGTAATCCCGTCCCTCCAAACTAATGAAAACAACATTTCCTATAATACTTTTTAATTTATTAGCTATTGATTAGTTTTTTTTCTAAATTCGAATTGTTCAGAAATTAGAATTCTATTATCATCAAAAAAGCTTTCATAGAAAACCTTTTTCTAAATTTTTTCAACACTGGAAAGATCGAAGTAGGATTTCGAAATAGGATCGAAATACTTACTTTTCAAGCAAGAATCGTAGTTTTTTAAGGTTTAGTGGCTTTAGCGGTGTTCAAAAGAGGTGGAGAATATCCAGTGTCAAATGAAAGGTTGATCAGGTTTTTTAGTGGTCTCCGAATTTGCCTAAGCTACACTGATACGCCATAGGCATCACAAGATTTCTTTGGGTTTAGCTTATACACAACACGCGCCACCTCCTCCAACTAGGGTTCTAAAATTTTCACAAGTTTGTTGTTATCTCAGCAACGGATTGACTGAACCGACAAGAGAAAAATAATCGTGACAATGATACAGTGTAATCGATTTTCATAAATTTTGTCTCATATATTTATAGAAATCAGTATGTTTGTTCAAACTCGTATTTCAAGAAGAATCGTCCCACGCTGTTTTAAGAAGTTTTCATAACTATTCAAGGTTGTATTATTATAATAGAAATCAACAGCCCGTAAACTTTTCTGTAGATCCTCCTGTATATTCTAAACAAAGTTTTTAAATTTTCTTTTAGAATTTGAGTGAGTATTTTATGAAATAATTTAAGCTTTTCTCAAGAAACAAATATTCCTTTATCAACTAAGGGCTTCGTTTAGGATTATGATTTTATAAATGTTTTTGATTGGATAACCAATGTCCAAATAATAGTTAGAGCCATAGCTTAACGCCTGATACTACTCATCAACACATTGGATCTCATTAAAAAATTATTTAAAAAAGATTTGTCACTCTCGGATTTATTTAGCAAGACTATGTTCTGAAGTTTAATTACCCTCATTATTTTAAGTTTCGGAATATCCGGTTTGCAGCAATGAACCAAGCCCTCCAGGCAGGAATCCTCAGAAACAGCCGTGTCCACAACAGAAACTGTTATGTCCGGAATGCTAGTAATCACATTGTTGACGGTAGGGCACGTTGTAACGGTCAATCATGCAGGAGAATTCATGATCCATTTTATATATTGAAGGAAATAAGAACACCTCGCAGCCGCTAGGTAAGCGGGTCAGATTGGCCAATTGATTTTAATATCACCAATAATTAAATATTGTGAGGAACTTCAAAAAGAGAGTTTTGAAGGTTTTTAGGAAATTTCGAAAGAACATTTCTATTGCCATTGGGTAATCTATAGAGTCGAATCACAATTATTTTAAACGTGAGTTTATACTGATTTTTTACCAGCAGACTGAAAATCTAGGTATGTATTATTGTTAGTTTAAAACATCTCAAATGTTGAGAATTGTTTGACAAAATTGCCACTCCTTAAGACAAATAACCATACACTGATATTTTTCTACTTAAAATGTTTAATGGTTGGTTTAGTATAGTTATTATCTATACTATAACTTTGACATGACTGGCCTCCATTATGTGAGTAATGTTCAGCAATGAATTATCTATTACACAACCACACTCGCCAATAGGTATGAATAGTTAATAATTTAAAGGATATTTGCCGATACCATTCTGTAAATTGAGTAAACTATTAACTGTTTTAATTATTGACAGACCGCTTATTATAACTAAATAACTATTTTATATGGAAATGTGAATTTCCAACCGTTAAAACAAAACACACACACACACACACACACACACACACACACACACACACATATATATATAAATATATAATATCTCTTCAAGCAGTTTCAAAGGAAAAGTAATTGTTTAATGTACAATGTTTCTTTGTATTACTACTTGGTCAAGTACACTTGTAAAACAAACACAGAACCATACATAAAACATATAATAAATACATATATTTAAACAAAGCAATCTCATATTTAGAACAAGTAAGACTAATTAATTATTGCTAATTATTAATGGTTTTGCGAGTGACATAATTTGAATAATAAAGTAAAATAGAATGTTTTATCTTTTCTTTATTTTATCTAAAAGAAGAAAACTATGTTTAATGTATTATTTTTAATTCGGAAGCCACTGTGATTCATCATTATTTAATTCAAAAACTTAATTTACTTATTAAAGTAACAGTATACTCATAACTTTTATGAGGGTTACATCCCACTCAAATAAAAAAGAAAACTATGGGGTTATAAAAGAAAGTTATTAGGTACAACTTACTGCCTCCTCCTACGAAATTATTTTTATTTTGGATCACTTCTATCGCTTATTATTTAAATGGTTAGATTGGGCACAGTACCCCCCGATGTAAGCTTACTATAGTTTCCTATACAGTAGATCTATTTTACTCCGAATGGAATAAGATTTTTCTGTGTATATTTCCTTGTCTATGAGACCTATATTAATATATAGGCATAAAAAACTGTACTGAAATACATTTTGAGAAAATAAGTATATTTTTATAACATATTTAGTACGTGTTAAACATACAAACTAAGTAAGACTTTGTTTAAGCAAAATGGGGACGATTAGTGAAAGACAAATTATTCGAAAGAAGGCCATACGACTTTTGCAAATATAGGACATTTGGTGTTTGAGGCTACGAACTTAGTGGTTTTTTTAAGGACTGAAAAAGGTTCAGCAAATTTCTATACATACTAAGTTATGATGGAAACATGCTAAGAAGAAAAATGTCGAATGATAATAATGACGGCACTAATCAGGTGGCCGATGCAAGTGCCTTTGCAAGGGTTTCTTAAATTTGTATTAGCAGGCAAACGCGAAATTACTATTTTTTTAAAGTTTAGTGTTTTTTTCCAATATTGAAATTTACTTTAGGATTATTCTTTCGGAACATTTAAAGTCTATATATTATGTCACCAATAAAAACGTATGTACCCAAATTGAATGTAAAAAAATCTTCATTTCAAAAATTTATTTATTTTATATAACTTTCATGTTATGTAATAAATAAGCGAGCGGATATTAACAAATGTCGCGTTTTGTAATTTATAATTTGCGTTTGAAAAGACTCTTTCAAATATGGAGTGTTATATATAACTATAAACTAAAAATATATTTATGTAGTTTGTAAGTAATGGTCAGATATGTTCAATTTATTGCTTATAATCATGTTCTGCTGAAATAAACAGCAAAATTATTTCAAATAATAAATTTTTTATAAAAATTATTTTATTCAATTAACTCACGATGGGGTTTTGATTTGGATTATATTGTTAATTCCAATAATTTCCAAGAATGAACACTAAAAAAGGTTTTTGGATGGTAAAATTATTGAAATTTTCCTATTTAAATGAAAAATATACATTATCGCATACTAGTACATGTAAAAAAATCAAATTCATTATATTCACATTTTCAGCTAACGCAATGTTCTAAGAAGTATATATTAGTACGTAAACGAGTAAATATTATGAATTAGGTATATTAAACCAGGCTCAACAACATTTAAAACTAAGTCTTATACATAGAATACATACACCTTTTTTAACTGGACAAAGTATGTCCTGAATTAGTGATGACAACTTGTGAAACTAGGCTAAGGTAACTAATTTTAGAACGAGGCTGCATTAAACAAGAAAAATAAAAATGTACAGAATAATGTATATTCTTAAATACATACATTTTAATTTGGCTGTACATTTTAATTTGATGAACTAACATCTAAGGCATTTGATGAGATTCCTTATTTATATAACTGACCTGTTATTGTGGTCCGTTTTAACGTTTAAAATACGTGGTATGCGAGTTGCTTTAAACTATTAAAACAGGAAAAAAATTTCATTACTTGTATTAACATATCGACTTGTCTAAAAATGTCTTGGCTTGACTCCTAAGACAGTCTGTTGACTTATATGTTAACTCCTATATTTCCACGACTTGACAACAGAAAACAGGAATATTGCCACTGGCATTTTTAACTTTTTTTAACGATTACTGTCTAGTACTTGAAATATGTTATACTTTATAAGAGCACTTATGTTAAAACCATACTAGTTTGATACTTATTCATGATATATTCTGCAGTTTTTTTTTTCCCGGAGACCTGGCGATAAAATTGTTTGTGAACGCGTCAGTCGCAGTCAATGCTGCAATGTGCGAAGTAAACTTGCATTAAGCACCTAAATCTGTATACAAAAATCAAAATATTTCTATTATATTTTATATATGTTATGAAATATGTATATACCTAATTATAAAACCATATTATAGGTATTATTATAGATATTAGATCCATAATGAGTCCAATTTAGACTTTTAACCTGCAGGTTGGTAATACAGTTTTTCATAACAACTTTTCCATTTAATTTTAAAAATCTGTAATGTTCTCCAAGCTTGTTATCCAGACCTAGGCCTGGTTTCCGCTAAAACAACATAAAAACTTCATATTATCTTTAAAGTGTAGAATATCTAAAGTCATCCTCGTTTTTTCTGTATTCATGAAAATTGTATCGACAAATTTTGGTTTTTTAAGTATAAAGTATATTAAAATCCATAAACAGAGAGCATAATTTTGAAGGAGGGTGTATTGCCTCTTTTTAAATTATTTACTTTGGAATCATAAAATGAAATAAACATAAAACATTAAGAATGATATTTTAAATCAGCTAAAGGACACAAATACGATCGGGGCATAATTGAAGCGAATTTTTTTTTACATGAAAGGGATGTCCTCGATACCACGATAAGTGTAATGATAACAACATATACACTAAGAAACATATAGGCACACGTTAAAATGTGTAACTGAAGTACTTTGCAAGGTGAATGGCACATTAGCAGAGTGGGGCACGCAGCCCTAGCATGACCTACGGCGGTTAGCACCGAGTTGGCTGTTATCGGCGCTGGTAACATCACAATAGCAGTCGTTTGGGCTGTAGCACTGAGGTTTTCAGTCAAGTTCGTATCAAACCGGATCTTTTAAAATGGCAGTTTTATTACACTGAGAGTATTCACCATTGTTCGCTCTGCAACCTCTGACTGCGATGAGTATGGACGACTATCGAGAATGGAAGAGTAGAATTGTTTGATAAAGCCTACTAGGTACAACGTAAAAATAATTTTTTATACTTTTTCATGATAAAAGTGAACAATATTCCTTGATGTGTATGATTACTACTTACGTTTGTTAATGCTTTATATAAAATCCTATATTCAATCGAAAGCAATATGAAATTGCACTATATAGCTGACCGTTGTGGTGGTGAAATTCACATCAAAGTACTAAGTATAACTTTAATTATAGTAAGTAGTTCAGAGTTTAAAGTAAAGCTATAATTTATTGGTCATTTAACGCATACTCTTTGCAGAGCTGAGAAGATTGCACCTTGAAAATCAGTCGTAATTGGGACAAAGCATCGGTTCATTTGACGTTGTTTTCATCTAATTAATTTGAAACGAAGTCTATTATGTAATGTATCTTGAACATATTTGGTTTATTTTCATGGGAAATGGCTATTATCGAACAATGTGTGAAAAAATTAACTGTTAGCATGCGTTTACGTGAGAATATAACTGTTCGAATGGTTTTAAAAACGAAGTATTCAACAAATATTATCGAAAGTGTTTATGCTTCGCCAATTAAATACAAATCAATAAAAATATTACATATATATATATATATATATATATATATATATATA
Source organism: Homalodisca vitripennis (assembly GCF_021130785.1). Classification (NCBI taxonomy): domain Eukaryota; kingdom Metazoa; phylum Arthropoda; class Insecta; order Hemiptera; family Cicadellidae; genus Homalodisca; species Homalodisca vitripennis. The sequence continues at coordinate 59,682,802 of NC_060214.1, read as the reverse complement.
TATAATTAATTATATTGTTATACGCTTAAATTAAACTGTGTAATGTTTAATGTAAGTGTTTGTGGTTTAAAACTATTGAGTGATCTAATAATATGGTGGCTGTAAATAATAGCATTTATATTTATTCGTTCTTTAATTGATATAATAATAATATCCAACACCAACCTCTATGATGGTACATGGCACTCAATGGGGTTTAGCTAAACAATAGTGAACATTTTTTACATTGGTGTTATAGGTAACAATAATGGTAACCAGAAAATCGTAAGATAAATATTTTTTAAACAAAATGAATACAGTGTTTTTACACGTTATATACTAATACATTTAATTTTAGAGTTGCAATTATCGGTTCTAAGCGAAGTCTGTTATACAACACATGTATGCCGTACTTCTTTATTATTGCTCAATATGGTGGTAATAATAGATTTGGAATGCGTACTTGGAACATATGATCCATGTTGTGAGAGCAGAGAGTAACGTGGATCTTGCAACGTTAATTGCCTTGTTTCACAACAAGACTGATTCTTGGATGATGCTTTACAGACCCGTGGACCGAAGCCATCTTGAGTATACCATCCTTGTCAGTAATAAAGGGGCTTTTCTCCTAATTTTAGAGTGATGGAACCAGAAAATAAAATATATTAAGGTTAAGGTTAAGGGATTGGTTAAGGTTGTGGCATAGGAACCCTCTCAGGAAGAGAATGCCCCATAAAGAGTGATAGAGTCACTGTTTTAGTAACCTCGAAAGAAGGGATAGCCATTTGTTTTACAGCCTCTCTAGTAAAAGTGGGTAGTGGAAAACTCTGTTATGTTTACGATCTCTATTGTTTATTATATTTAGCAATACCCTTTAAAACTAATGAAATTATACCTATTACATAAGTTATCCTAAGTAGAAAAAAGACCTATCATTTAATCCGTTCATACCAAAAATTTGACGTTTGCGGTTATTAAAGTTGCTCCTGACTTGCTGCTGTACTCAATGAGATTCGATTGACATATTATAAACCCACCAGACATAAATTCCCTTGAGATTAAATAAGTAACACAACGGTTGTAGTGGGTTTAAATTTGTTAGTTGCTTGAGTTCTTGTTTTTGAGAGGTTCACTAGTCAGTGAAGGACTGGCGAGGTATTCAATTAATTGATAGGTTCACTAAAGTATTCATCTTCCAAGGATAATAGGTTGAGATTCTCCCTCGATCTAAAATCTTTTATTTTGATCAAATTTGATGCTAAATTTAGCTAGGATCTATTCATTATGCGATTAAACTGGTTATTCATTCAGGTCCACATAAACAATCGTTGAGCGCAGACTAAGAGTGTCTGGTGCCAACTGTTTGCCCAGTGACGTCATTCCCAGCTGATCCGACAACCAATCAACAGATGATTTATTTGACTTACTGTCAGCTGTGTGTTGTTTGTTTTGTGAGTCATAATCTGCTAGGCATTGTTCTACAATGCTTAATACTGCAAAAATTATACATAGTTCTTTATAAGCTTACCTTAAAAGCTTTTTATTCTTATAATATCGTAAATTAGCTGAACTTATATAGTTCTGACTGACTATTCAGGAATGTAATGTTATTGCTTATTCGTTTATACTTCTCAAACGTTTCCTAATTAGACACATTAATCGAAGTATTATAGACTCATTTTAGACGCAGCGTCTCAATATTAACATTCCAAATTACTTTTCACATTAAAAAATATTATACTATCTTCTGAAGGTCATTATAAAACATTTAATAGCGCTTTTATTCCACAAAAAAGCTTAAACGTGTCAACAGATTTTTACTTTGTTTTTTTTTTTATTTCTTAAGCAGACCTTCCCCAAGATTATACGTTATTTTTTATGTTGAACTCAATAACTAATTTTTAATATGATTATGTCACGAAAGCAATTAGTGGAGATTGAATGAAATTTCGGACAATAAATATATTCTTATACCTGTAAATAAATGCATTCTATGATTTGTAATTCTTTGTAAGACTTATAAACAATGTTTAAATGAAATTCTTCTATTATTTGTTCCACGGTATACTATCCAAATAATAATAAATTTAGGTTCCGCTGTGTTACATACTGATTTTTTACGATAAAATAAATAGTTTTAACTTTTTTACCTGCATTTTTCCGGATCACATGTACACTAATTTAACGTATTAGCATAATTAAACCACAAAAAATTATGTTCATGAATATTTTCATGTGATTGTGTGAAACATCTATGTGATACATATTTTATGATTATGCCCTGTAAGGTTAATGTGATATATAAATAATAAAACATGATGACACTGCAATAGAGCAGGCAATGGTAAAGCTTTGTACCGCTGCCGGGCGGCAGTCGAGGTGTGAGTGGCAGGTGTCAAGGCGTCACGACGCCTGCGCCGCCTCTCCGCCCCCTCCACGCGGGGGCAGCGTCTCAGTCTCAGTGGCTCCGCGCCTGTAGAACAGTGCTGACGTCCGCCCTCACGCCTCCGGACACCGTAAGTAGACATCGACTCTTGTCACAAACTTAAACACTAGAGAGTGCTTCATGAATTATCACTGTATTTGTTGACAATTCAATGACTCATTTCCTTTACCGTTCCAAGATTTATAACATTTACGATATATTCTGAGTAAGGTTAATGCCACTAAAACGATAAGACGCATAATGCCTGTGTTTATCATCAATAAACTAGACGCTTCATTATTAACAATGCAAATAAAACGTTGATAACATTGTGTTTATTACAATGTACTTGACATGGTTTGAAAAGCTATAACCCAGTATTTATATTTCTAAATAAACCTAAAATACATGTTTAACTTCATACTTTAAGTAAGTCAAAACGTAAACTAGAATAGTTTGTCAACATGATATTGAAATAGTATTTAACGTTCAAGATTTTCCATCCTAGTTTATGAAATTATAATTATAGGCTCAATGGAAAATATAGTATTTTTTGGTAGTCAGAACCTACAAACCAATGATTATATATAATGTTTTAATATTCAACCGTATATCGGATTGTCATACTCAAATATTTTTTCAAAATAGCAGTTTTGTACGTTATTATATTATAGTAAAATCCTAGTAGATTTAGTCGTTGTTTATCAATATATTCCATGTCTTGGCACTATAGTAATCGATATAACGATAAATCAAGACGTAATAAGCTCTCCAGATTAGACTAGCCTTAGGCGTGCGTTGAAAATGTCAAACTGCTCGGATAACGAAGTCGAGTTTAAAATTATAATAGTATGCATATTTTATGATTAATTTAAATTGAACCGTGTTATGTCGAAACTTTCTTCAGGCATTATAAATATGATGTACCTGAGAAATTTATTTTTATTTTAAAATGTAGTATAGGCTGAGAGTTGGATAATAATATGTTTCCTTTGCCATATAAAATGCAATAATATTTTAGATCGTAGCTGACTAAAAATAAAATTAATAAAAAATATAGTTAAAGTAATTTTCTTCAAAAAATTGAAAATAAGATTTATTTAGAAATACATCACAGAGCGCGGATACAATTTAGAATAACATTTAAGAGCAAGAAAAACTTAAAACCTATTTACTGATTAAACTATTAATAATGTTTTACGTTTTATTACATAAGGAATGTCTTATCGAAACGACTGCAATTAGTATTCGTACAGTTATATCTAACCTTAAACATAACAATAATATTGTACGATTATTTAACATCCTCAGTTATTCAATCTTTCAAATAGAAATGTATAAAGCTATAATTCTAAAGTTTATACTTGTTATTATTAGTACCATGAAAATAATATTGATAACTGAGGATTTAATTGGATCCGTGTATTTCATGTACCGGTCAAGAAACATCACAAGTCACAAACGAAAAACTGAGTCTAATATAAATGCATTGTCATAAATATACTGAAATTCTAAGAGATAACACATTCAAGATACGTGATACGTGTAGATATACGTAAATAAATTTAAATATTGACCGCAGTCGTAAGATTTGACCAGCTCTTACTCTTTTGGAGTTAGTAGTTAATATTGAATTATTTTTAGAACAATTTTGTAAATTCCAACAACAACAATACGTACAACAACAACTCCAACAATTCCAACAATTTTCTATACGTACAATTCTGCTATAAAATAATACAAATAATACAATAGTATTGCAGGCGCAAATGATACTATCATTTATTTTTATTACGTTTGAAGCCAATTAAATTAATAATGACTATTACTTGCTATAGCAATAGCGTAGCTATTTTTCCATTTAAAATTATTCTCTTAATTAATAATATGGATATTTTAAATGTTGAAATGTTAAAAAATGATTTCTAATGCTAATTATAAGTAATTACCATTTTTTTAAAGAACTACACACTTTAAAATAATTCATAAAACGTATAAATAAACTGATCATTAATTGATTTCTAATGTGGTTTTGCAATTTATATCCTCCTAAAAAGGATAATAGTACTTTTATGGTAACATGCTTAGAAACGGGTATCTGATGCTTACGCTAGGAATTACATAAAAATTAAATACTAAAGTTTAATTTTCCTTTGAAAGCATAAACTACTTTGATATTATATAAACCTTAAATTATAATATAATGTAATGAAATATAGCAGCAAAAGTATATTGTGAATGCTCTTTTTAAAAATGGTTTACAAGTGCCAAGTAATTAGATTCTCTTTGACTTTAGCGTTGACAGTAAAACACGGGTATTATTGTCTTCTTTGAAACATCGGAAAGGTTTTTTTACTTCGGAAAATTAAATGAACAGGGTTCAAAGTGAATAGTGTCGGGAAATTCCAATATCCTCTTCCTTTTGATGTCTGTTTTATTTCAGTCGTTTCTCAAATTGTATTGTAAAAATACGTGTACACGATGTTGTACATTTTTCATAAACCATGTATCATTTTAACGTAGCATATATATATATATATATATATATATATATATATATATATATATATATGCTATATATATATATATATATATATATATATATATATATATAATACGGTCTCTATGTATACGTCCTATATCACTCTACACTAAGTATAAGTTATTAAACAAATGTTTAGGCTTTTAAACTTAATCGGGAATTATTTTGGAAAAAGTGTTTTTTGTTTTGTATTAGTATCTATCTATGTAATATCACTTTAGTATTAAATATATCTATTCATTCCTTTCTTTATGCATGTATATCGATTAAATCTTATAGCATTTGAGATTTGTTAAAAGTCACAGAAAGGATGAATTTAAATATTTCTAACTATGCATTTCAATAGTTAAAAAATCGTCAGTTATCTATTTTATTCCAATGATTTATAGCCTAAATGGAGATTAATTTGATCCAAAGTGTTACATAGTGTTAAAAATATATAGCTGGAATTGTTGTATTTCTTAATAAATGATTTCTTTCCTCTTTAAAAAGTTCACCAAGCACAACAAAACGTTATTATGCAGTAAATTTTATTTCAATATGTTATTTACTGCTCGATAAATCTCCATATCTAATAACGCAGAAGTCAAAATGAAAAATCATCAATGTTCAGGTTTTACAGCCCATTCAACGGCACCTGATTTATTTATGACACCATGTCATAAGAATAGTGTATGTATTTAAACTTTACACAGTGAACGTAAATATTGGTGAAAATAGCTTTGAAAACCCATAAGATAATGTTTAGTACGAGTTGGTTTACTTTATATTACGTTAAATTTTTAAAATGTAAAATGGAAATACACGCTATACACATCATATAATTTACTCGTACTATGAAATGTATTTTTTAAGTTCTAAATGTTAGTCCAAATTTGTAATAGGAATCGCTATAACTGCCTGATTTGTTTTATTTACGCCTAATTGTACAATACTAATTATAATTTGAAAGCACATATATATATATATATATTACTATACAAATAATACAGAAACTTGAAAACATTTCCCTGTAACTAGGTCCCGGTCATTTTAACATAGATTTCTTATTAATTATTGACATTCTGAGGCAAAATGTATTATTTCCACTATACTTTACACTCTCAGTACCCTATCAATAATAAATGCAGTACGTAGTTTAAAACTGCTATACTTAAATACAGAAGGCCCTAAAGAAATTGTATTGGACTGTAGAGAAGAATTCTTGGTCAATTTTTTCCACCCATAAGTGGGAAGTACCGGTAACAAGTCATATAATGTTAGGGCGCAGATGAGCACCTTTATGTTTTAAAAGTATAAAGAACTTCTTGCCTGTAATGTTACATAATTATGACTTTTATCAATAAGGATACTGTATTTACATACTGTATTTGATTATATATATTATATATTGGACTGTAGAGAAGAATTCTTGGTCAATTTTTTCCACCCATAAGTAGGAAGTACCGGTAACAAGTCATATAATGTTAGGGCGCAGATGAGCACCTTTATGTTTTAATAGTATAAAGAACTTCTTGCCTGTAATGTTACATAATTATGACTTTTATCAATAAGGATACTGTATTTACATACTGTATTTGATTATATATATTATATATTGGACTGTAGAGAAGAATTCTTGGTCAATTTTTTCCACCCATAAGTAGGAAGTACCGGTAACAAGTCATATAATGTTAGGGCGCAGATGAGCACCTTTATGTTTTAATAGTATAAAGAACTTCTTGCCTGTAATGTTACATAATTATGACTTTTATCAATAAGGATACTGTATTTATATACTGTATTTTATTATATATATATATATATATTATATATATATATATATATATATATATATATTCAGGAAAAGGCAGTGGGCACAAACACTGAGTACGGGTATGTGTTCATATTTACCATAACTTTTCGTTTAGGGTCAGTCTATCCATATGTATTTTTTATTCGAAAAACTACGTTCAAAATGATTAATGCAAATAACTTGAAGCTTAGCGTTTGTTTTAAGCAGATTAAAGGTACAATAATTGTAATTTTATTAATCAATCATTTTCCTATTTGAAATTACCGATTAAGGGATTTTCTAAATTTATACAATTAAAACTTATATTTACATAAAATTTGCAGTCTCTTTTAACTGTAAAAATCTATAAATAAATTTTAATGAAATTGGGAATTGTTTTACTTTAGTTATAAACTGCTGGTACTGATACAAAATAAATATCTAAGAAACAGAATTTATAGTAAATAGTGCGTAAACCTTTACAACACCCATAAGTACTTCTGTATTATTTTACGCAAATTTGATACTGTTGGACTTTTCATAGGATACCCAATAAGTTCACTATAACTTATTTATATAACTATCGGTTTTAGTGATACTATTTTTAAAATTTTAATTACTACGACTTGTAAGCAGAAAATTATAGTATTGATGATAATTTTCTTGATAATAACATGCAAAGTTATTCGTATTAAACATGATTGAAATGTATTTTTTAAATTAAAACATGTATGAACAGAGAGTCTAAATATTTCCTGAAGCTATGTCAAAATACGTGAAGAACTATGTACTTTAATTTTTTATCCGAGGAATAAAATCTTGTATCAGTCAGTCAATTTTGTATTTTGTACACACGTGTTTGATAGATACATTAATACATTCATTTCCAACCTAGCAATACCTTGTATGTTCCTGGAATGTAAAAGGCACCTGCTTGCTTCATTTGGTATTAGTGGGAAAATATTTCTAATTTTAAACATGCCCATCAATATTTAAAAGTTTAGTGTAATAAATTTTGTGAGTTTAAACAGTTTCCTTTCGTTATATAAATAGAGAAATAAGAACATACGTACTACACTCCTTAAATCTTACATTCTTCTCTGAATTCAAAAAGGAATAGATTATAAGCTCTATACCATAAAATAAAAAATAAGGAGATGACGCAAGAGAATTTATAATACTAATTTTGAATGGTATCACAATTGAACTGTGTACATTGCAAAATTCAGCAGTTATATCGATTTTCAATATTTAATACAGGCATTCACAATAAATACTGTCAAAATTATATATAAAAATGCAGATTTTCCTGAACCTAACTTGTGCTCATTTTAGAGAAAACATTTGATATGTTTAAAGTATGGAGCTAAAATAATGTACCACGATAAAGAATTTACTTTTTGTATTTATTCAATGAAATTTATTTCCTTCTGGTACGATTAGATTATAATACTGTCTGCATTGTGCTAAAACATCAAAGAAAATTCAAAAGCAATTATAAATTCATGACATTGTATTGTTACTGAAGTAAGTTACGTTGTCTGTACCAACAAAATACAGGGACTAATAGTTATTTTCATTGCATAGAATAATGTTTTGGGTAGGACCATTACAAGTATTTTTTAGCTGTAGCAATATTATTTTATTTTGTTCTCAAATAGGCTCTTATAACTTTAACTTTAAACTTAACTTGATAAATAAAATTATGTTAACTCTGAGTTAGGCTAATAAATTGGTCACATTCTGTATACTTTAAAGGACACATTTCCTAATACACGCACCAGTTGTTATTTATTAAATGATATGAGTGCACCACTCCACATGTCACATAACAGGCTTATGCATTACGAGTGCATGCAAAATTTCAAATGTTTTGCTATTTTTTTATACCATATATGTTACCATGAAACATGCTAAAAATTTGTGCTTGTTAACAAATGTATTGACTCTGCGGTATTCTTGTTACCATAATGGTTACCTATAGTACCAATGCAAAAATGCCTGCTAACGCTCAGCCAAGTCCCATTGTGAGCACCATCATGAAACTAGATGTTGGTTACATAGAAATGAAGCTTTATTTAAAATTCACAAGTCTACATGCATTTCATTCCCCAGATATTCCGCAGGAGTGGGACATATCGAATTTTAGGCTTCGAAAACGCCCTGGTAGGTTTTTAAACTAGATTTTGAGAACGAGCTGCTGAAGAACATATAGCAAATTGTTCATATACATCTGGTTAAATTATATAAATTTAAACTCAGGTTTATGCTAGAAGTTCAGTAGAAGCCAGTGTGTGTTGTTTACTGAATTATTATTCTTCGATCATCTGCTACTATCGTTATCGTATTTCAATAGTCAATTTAATTTTACTACTACGCACTGCAGTGACCTTCAATACTGAGATGTGTGCGCGTGACAGTCACTGTAAAGTAGTGAATAAATAGTGAAAGTTATCTCTTATTCTACAGCCAGCGCCGATCTTCATTGTGCCACATTACATTTGCAGTTTTATTATGTGCAGCTTCATTCAGTAAATTCACAACAACTGCATTCCATCAGATTAATACATTTATGTTAATTTAGGTGATAGCAAAAATAAGTATGGTTTCTCAATTATTCATATTAAATAAATTATACATAGTAAATATATATACACTAAATGTATCGTACAGATAATTTTTATTTGAGCTAAACCTAATTTAAAACTGGAATGGTTGAAGTTTGAAAATGGTAATATTGTAAAGGAATTAAATTTTAAAAAACTATATTATCTTTATGGTTTCTTCCTACTTTTAGTGATGGATACTCATCCTTATTCCTAAAATTTAATTTATATAACATAAAATTGAAAAGAAAGAAATCGTTTAAGGTGAGCAGAAAGGTTTAGAATAGAAAATAATTTTAATTTTATAAAGAGCAAAGACACGGGAACATTTTTATAATTATTTCACGTGGTTTAGTATAATTTAAAGCTGAATAATAAACGTACTTTTTATAAGAACTAAATAAAACCGGCTCAAAAGTAGGAAATTTAAGCTTTACAATATAAATATAAAGTATAAATGATAATAGTGGCATGGGTTTTGTTTGCAAAAGAATTTAATTTTCTTCAGATTATTTCAATGATTTAAAAACAAAATTGTGCTACATTGCTTTTAATAAATCAACATAATATTCTCCGGATATAACAGATTAAAAGCATGTCACTTCCTGAAACTATACTTCATATACATGCTGTATTAGTTTTGAAGTCTTATTTTCATATATCTTCATTTAAATCAGATAGGAAAATTGCACGATTTTCCTGCAAGTAATTTGTCGTAGAGTATTTAAAAAACATTTTATACTTAGTTTTCCTTGAGGGAGATTATTTTAAAGAGTTGGGAATTCAAAACTATAAAATCTATTCTCATAATAAAAGATCAGTATATAATTTTTTAATAATTTATGTAACATAACAAAATATATTGTTTCAACTAATTTATGTGGTATACTCTGAATATTCCGGTACTGACAGATTATTTTATTAATATGTTATTTCAAATGTTAAAATAATTTTAGTAAAACTAATACGCTTTAAGAAATCTTTATTGTTCACGCTATTTTAGCTTCTAAGATCACTTACACGTAACGAATGATACGAGTATTTTTGGCTTAGCGTTAGCAAAGTGACTGCTCAAAAAGTTGCGAAAGTTAAATTTCTGTCTCATCTTTACCTCTATGTCATTTTCTATGTCCGCAAAATATGTCGAGAACGTACTGATATATAGCAATATTATCCTTTCTCTATTAACAGATGCAAGTTCGATGATGGTACAAATCACTCCTTGAGATTTAGCTGAGTGGTAGTGTATATCTTACCTTGCTTTTATGGGCATCCCACATATATTTCAACGAGGAAATATCAAAATAAATAAACTTATAAACATACTTATTAACTATAAACAGTGCAATCATACGGCGTTGTAACGTGTAACACAGTAACAAATGCAAGTATATACTTAAAATTTTGCATTTGACCTCGACTAAGCTTTCTTTGTAACTCGTAATCCTGCTTACACCTAACTTGTACCTTTAATAACGCAAGTTAGTATAAACTATACTTGTTCACGGATAAGCAGTAGTTACAGTACAAGCATGTTCTAGAGCTTTACATGGAGCAAGTAACTGTACTTGCATGAATGTTGTCGAGTTTTAAAAGGAACTGTTAATTGTTTTGTTCATACAATCTGCATCCTGTGCTGTTTCTTATTTTTAGCTCCGTTTTAGTGTAGAAAGGTTCTACACTATTACACTAGTTTAATATTCTTAAAATGTATATAACTTCTTTTGCACTATGGTAAAAACTGTTATATGAGACTCTGATACATTTTAGTACAAAAATAATATACTGCTACGTAACCTGTTACGGGGATAATATCAAACTTTGCTTCGTAAGAGTTAACATATGATATTTTGCAGTTTATTATTCGTCAAGAAAGGAGCACTGAATAAGTACTAAACATTGTGAAATTACTGATATACGCAGTACTATTGGCATAGAGCAAAAAATTCAAAAAAATGAATGGTAATTTTTGAAGAAACTTATACAGTTCATCTCGTACGGTTAAAAAGTACTTCATGCAGCAACATTTTATACATACACTTATAATAATGCAATACTAATATATTATGAATAATACAAATATAAATTATGTAAATGGCAATAGGCTAAATTTATTTCAATAAATATAAAAGCATTAAAGGTATTTGAAAATACTTTTAAATTTAATCCTATATATACATAAATTGAAGGAATTTGCTAAATACTTCAAGCATATCTGTATCACATAAACTAGATATGATGGCAAAAACACTCCCGCCTAGGTCAATATTGATTCTGAACTTTATGCAGTTACTTTTTTCGGTATATAATTTTTTATAAAGACTAAAAGTCTTTCGGCATTGCAAATATTTGTTGTAATTTCTAAGTCTCTAGCAGTCTTAGTAAAAACACTTTCAGTATAACAGGATGGACTCTAATACTGTTTTTACAACGAAAGAAGGCATACATGAGGTCTGCATCATTTCAGTGTTTTGGTTAAGAAGCTCAAAGGTTTAGCGAAATTGCGTCTGGTTTCCATTTAAAATTTTGCGCTTCTATGAACATTTCTGGTTTGAATAAATTATATTTGCGATTCCACTGTTGAGTTTTCCCTGTTGTCCAGGCAAATAAAATATATATATATATATATATATATATATATATATATATATATATATATATTGGTGTCATAAACGTACTACAATCAAAATTGTTTATACTTCTTTCGTTTATAATTGTATTCTATTCTAAAATATCACGTGTCATAGCCGGATTTATTATTCTGTCCCGACCAAGAGGAAAATATAAATATAAAGGTCTCGAAAAAAAATTCTAACAAAATAATCTAATCTGCCCTTTTTACTTACATAAGCTCATATAAGAACTTTATTGGAATAAGAACATCTGTACTTGGTATTTTGAAAAGATACGGTCCTTGTGTGTTAGTTTTAACCTTTCTAGACTCTGGGAATTTGGAGTTCAGATAACGGACAGAGTTTTAGTTCATTTAGGACTTTCTACACCATTTTAACTCATATGAGTAGTTGTCTTTATGAAAAATACTTACTTATCCGTTAAAAATAAGCATGTGTGAAAAGGATTTATCTTTCAAGAACATTGGAGGGATGAAATGTGTAGTTTTAAGTCATCGAGGAGCTGTGACCCCTTTTCAAAACCCTATGGAAGTTTGATCTTCGTGAAAGGACTTAAGTTTTTTATGAAAAATTAGGTACACGTGTACCAAATTAAAATGTTTTGATATATTGGCAAGATAGAGAATTGTTGAAGATTTATTAAATGAGTGAGTAAGAGGTTTGTTTTTATATACAGAGATTAACTAAATACATTGGAAATAAACATTGAAAACGTCCCACCCCTACAATCACAAGTGTCTTGTTATGTGTTGCTTAATGAAAATACAAAAATCTAAATAAGGCCATTGATATCGTTTGAATCAACTCTAAATTACCGAACCTAAATTAATACAATTTAAATTTTCAATTGTTTGTGGTATCCGACGGATATTTTATATCCAGTATATACTATCTGGATTTTTAAGTGATGGTGCAATGTAAAGGTGTTTATGTAAATATAAAATTATTTTAAGTGATTTAAATAGTATTACGAGAACAAATGTTTTGTAATAACGTTTATCTTAGAATAATAGTAGCAATAAGCTAAATTTAATGAAACCTGCATAGTTTGCGTAGCTAAGTGTGAGAACATGCATATACTCACAGAAATCCTATCTTATATAGTAGGTTGCAAAGTCAACATCTTCGAAAGCAGCTTATTAAATGCCAAACTATTTGTTTCCTCAACACAAGTAACAGTTTGTACCTATCATGTGAAAGCGTGGCTGAAAGCTCCTCCGAAAACACGAAAGAAATAGCCTGGACCACTACAAATGGCACTCTGCAGCCGAAATAGCCGACAAACAAACCTTCGGTTTACCCAGTGTGAAGGCTTTGATCAGTGTTTACTCGAGTCCAGTCCGACCGGGTGACTGTAGATACATTTCCGGCAGAACATCTTCCATCTGGTGCCAGCCATCTTGCAGTGAGCGCTGTGCATATACCTGGGATGCACCTGCTTTAACTTTCCATGGCACAATGATTGTCTCGAGCTACAAAAAATATTCTGCTCTCTCAGTGTAATATCTCTGTATTAGGTCTGTTTATAAAATATCGGAGAGTACGATTTCGTTCCTTCATCTCTACAAGCGCAAAAGTTACACGGATAGAAAAAGAATTTAAAGAAAGACAATTACATCAACCAATTGAATTACCCTGACTGTACCTGTACATTTCGCAGTAATGCACTTGTAAAAGCCCAGTTGAGATTCCTTAGAGAGTTAATTCCGTGGCCTGTGATTGCCATTTGAAGTGATAAAATGATCGTGCATGATGTTATACTGTCACATTTCCAGTATTCTATTTCTAGGAGAATTCGGTATAGAAGATTATAAACCGTTAGCTTCCAATAATTTTGCCTTTTTAAGAAACTAATTATTATACAAACTGTGAAAGGCTCGGGAAACTTAAATAGACACTTGTAGCTTAACTTTATGGTTACAAAAGGTATAACAATACACACACACACACACACACACACACATGTTCTTTTTGTTATGGCTTATCTTGACTTTGTTAATATTTATGATTATTTGTTATTGTTGTTATTTTGTTTATAATTTTATTATAGTTACGTTGTTTTATATATATATATATATATATATATATATATATATATATATATATATCTGTGTGTATATATATTATGTATCTGTTATTTATCTTTAGGCTTAATTATCTATTTAATGGGAAACTACTTTGGTGGAACACTGGACTGGACTGGATTATATTTGAATGTGTGGATATTGTTGCATGTCATCTTGATTGAAACATGCACAATGTAATTGGGTGTGTAACCTGTATTGTTGCATGTAAGTAAAATAAATAAATAAATAAAAAACCTTTGGAGGATTGGAATCGGTTCCTTTCGCCAGATGGGGGAGGTAGCGTTCTCTGCAGTAACAACACCTGGACTAGACTCCAAGCAGCTTTTGAATATGTATGAACCCTTGTCTTAATTCTTTTCTACTTTCTGTTTTATATATATATATATATATATATATATATATATATATATATAATACCTACCTGACGAAGAGGACAGATTCCAATCCTCAAAACTTTGTGTTTATACGTTTTTAACCGTAACGATCGCAAACGTCCGAAATCATATTATCCTGTCAAAATACTAAATCGTCAGTAAAAAACATTAAACAAAGAATTGTAGGTTATGTCAAAATATACTTATAGACAATGCTACACTGAAATTATACGCGAAATTTAATCCAAAGTGCTAGAAAACCAAAAATAATTAACTAGTTTTTTGTACAAATTAAATGTCGTTTTTTTAACAACATTAGTTTAGATATTGTTACATGTGTATCACATCAGCAATGACAGGTAAAAATAGCAAACTCCAGCCGCTTGTATACGAGTGCTAGAATTACGGTTACGGAAAACTTTTCTTTCATATTAATTGTATTAAAATTCATTGTATTTAACTAAAACTATGTCAGAACAGTTCCAAGTTTGCAGTATACCACTACATGTTTCTCTGTCTACTAAACACCCAGTCGTCGTCACCATTTATGGTAGATGTACCATATGTATTCTTTTTGTGCGCCATGTTTGTCCCTATTATTTTACTTTTTTGTGTTATTTTTAACCTTTATTATGTGGAATTCAATCAAATGTTTGTAATTTAAATAATGCATCTTTTGTTTCCAAACATGTACTGGTCAACATCAATACGTCCATGATATTTAAAATAGTCAAGTATTGAATTTTAGCAAAGCAACTTGCAGGAACATTATTTGGTTATAGCTATTGCGCTTCAATCCCACCTCCAAACACTGTCTTCAACACTGTTGCGACTTTTACTCGTATTGAAAATTACTGACGTGTTTTAATATTATGTTGAGCCAAAAATTATCAGATGGTACGTAAACAAATACAGCTGTCAGCTTGCATATAAAGGAGGCAATATATGACAGCAGCAAAGTCTCAGCGAGAGTTGCCTCAAATGTCATACTATTTTCATGAGGATTACAATATTAATGTGTATAATAAAATAAAGCATGGATATGTTGTATTATATATACATAAATAGATTTTAATTTCCCATTTTGTACTGGGTTGAGATATAAAGCTCTAGTTTCCACTCTTCTTCTTCTTTTATCAAGTTCTTTCAATTGAGGCATCACTAATGGGTCTTAAAAATTTTAGCTAACCATACTCTTTGTGGGGAAATGGGTAAAGTTGTACATTGACTACAAAGTTCACTTCTATGTCCTAAAATGTGTCCAAAGTTCCATCCCTCCATATTTATCCATTAAAAACTAAAAAGAGTGTATCCATACTTCTTAACTTACATTGTATATTCCAAGTAAATCTACTTATTAACCAATTGTAATTTAGGGAAATAATAAAATAAGAAAATAATAAGAGTACGTTAGAGTTAACATAAAAATAGTGCAACTCATAGAGTTGTCTAATATTATCTTTCAATCAAAAATTTGTACGAAATCATGTCGTACGAATATTTTATAAAGACGTTTCCTGTTTCATTTATTTACTTGTCTTTCCATAGTCGTGGTTTGGAAAATAAGATAACCAAAACAGTCTATTCTGTCTTGAAATTGTCCATTTAAGGCTCAAAACCGTTCTCTATGTCCCATCAATAAGTTACTTAGCAAAATATACTATTTTCAAGATAATCTCTAACATACGTGAAGATTGTATTAATGGTTCGAGAAGAGTAATCAAGACGATTGTTTTCATAATGTGATCGATGATGTGGGAAAGTTCAAATCTCACATCAACTAGACGACTAATTGTGCGCTGCGCCACATTAAATTAGAAGGTGTTAACCATAGGGCCAACTTTTCTCAAAGTTTCGTCTCCTTAACCACTAATCAATAGTTGCAGAAAGTTTGTAGCTGACAGACTGGAGGATGCGGTGTACCATCTTGCCCTCAAAGTGTCAAAACCAGAATGAAGTTCATTAAACATATTTCCAAGACCACCCTTTTCTTAATTCTACTAATTATATTGCATCCAAAAACTTATTTTCATGAAATATTTCGGATATAATTGTAAATTCGATATATATGAGACTTAGTAGTAGTAACTCAAAAATAGTAGTAATTCACCTGCCTGCATAATAGTGATAGTTGTACAGTAGTATTGACGCTTTTAGTGTAGAGTTTGAAATAAACAAAATAAGTATTCATTCTTGTTTATCCATTACTTTACATTCCAACTGTTGACGAAAACACGATGATACTTATAAATGAACGTAATTATAGGGAGGTTCTAGTAACAACTATTCTGAACTTCCCAAGTATCAATTACAGGATAGGAGGGTAGATCTCTTACCTATGCGCAGCTCCTGGAGCTCTAGAGATTAATTATTTAATTTCAAATGGCCTACTCAGAGACTCTAAAGATCATACCTTTCAACAGCAGAGATAATAGGATACAAATCTTACATCATACTAATTAAGATAACGTTGTACTGCGCCAAGTAATGTAACAAATAATTCCAAAACATCTTTCAATGTTTTAAAAATAATAATCTATATATAAAATACTGGCTTTTACCTGCGGTATATGAAGTTTTTCTATCATAAGTAGGCATACATGAGGTGCAAATAATTTTGATGTAAATTTTTGAGTATTGGAGTTTAACATGACTAATTTCTCACTTTTTGCACGTGTAGGGGTCCTTCCAAAATAATTATATTTCTTACGTTAACGCTCATTCTGCATTGCTGCCCCGAAAAATATACACATTCATTGGTCATGAAACATATTTCGATCAAATAGTGTTTAATTTTAGCCCTTGACACGTAAGAGTAGAGCTTTACTTTGGGATAGTAGAGTTTTCCTTATTGTTGCGAAAAAGGAAAAGTATGTACATAGGAATTTCTTAGCAGTCTACTTCGGTTAAAAGGTCTCTCTACTTCTGAAAGTATGAAATCACTTACGGTGTCACAGCCAATACGACTCTTAATCCACTTTCGAACTAGGTTATTTCTAGTCCATAGTTGAGTTTGGATTGTGGTCCCGTTGCAACATATACCTACAAAACTATAACTGATGTTCTGTCTTGTTCTTTTTCTGAATGTATTCTGGGAAATAATAGACGGTAGAGGCATTTTAGTGCTCATACTTAGGCCATTGTTAAATTTTCAAGCTAGACTACCAGTTTTGAGTTGCTAATATGAAATTATTCACAGTTTTGTTCACTAAGGTTTCCTTTTTAATACTTACAATATTAATTAGGTGACTTTAATTAGGTAATGATGAAATATTGAATGAAAGTTAAATAAAATTTGTATTTTCCTTCTATTATACTACAGAATAATTAGTATTGTTCAGTTAATACGTAACAAATTAAATCTTAATAGATGTTGTAGCGTATTTGTGAACCTTCAGCTCCGATCTTAAACAGCTGTTTAGTGTCAGTACAAGTTTGGTTATAAAACATGAATACAAATATTTCTTGAAATTTAAAAATATTTCATGTATGCTTTATCTATCTACTTATAAACCTTCTTCGAATTTCAAACAATATTTCAAAAATATAATTAGTCGAATTTGTCCACCTGTTCTGGATATGTATTCTTAGCAGCACATTTGGCATTTAGTTTATATTTATAAGATTGGTATGTAGAAAAGAATAATATTCAGTTGATTTGATCCACAAACATCATCCTTAATTAATTGAATATCCTGTGGGTAATACTCTTATGTTGGTTACTCAAACTGCTTAATACAGTCATTCTAATAAGATCTCCTGTTACATCTCTAAGCCAACGTGCAATGAATGAAAATAACTCTCTTACATAATTATTTATTACGTGAAATCTTACATTAATTAATAAGATATTTATAAAAACCCATAAAATTTAATCATTATACAGTTGTGAAACGGACTGTTTTCACAAAAGTGCCAACTCATTACGTGTTTAAATTATTCTTACAAATTAAAATTTGAAGAAACAATACAGTTGTATCAAATGTATGATTGAACGAAACTGATAGCAAGTTCTACGAACAACGAGGTGGTTACCAATTTTACTTGTAATTGGAAACCGTTACTTGGAGAATTTTGTGAAGATTGTACTGGAATGATATTAAGACAATATAAAGAATTGAATTCGCCATTTAGAAACTGTAAGTGTACTGCATCCATATTGTAGAATCAGTTTAAACGGAATTTAATGTCATATATCCAAAAATGAAGTTTAAAACAGAAATAGAAAGATGAAACTCTATGCTAGCTGGTACCTACTACTTTTAGGCGTTTCTCTAGGGATAGGAAACCCTGCGTTATCACAGTGTCTGGGTATTAGATGGAAACTATGTATGAACCACCTATAGTACACTTATATGTTACATAACGTTTTTACCTTTTTAAGTTAATTTCTGTGCCGCGACTGTGCAATGCATATTGTGATTACTTATTTACCAGATTTAAAATAGTAAATAAAATCCTAATGTCCGGTGAGCGAAGAGCTATTGTCTGAATGCTGACATAATGTCATTGTTGTATTCACTGTCCCTTTACTACCAGGTTACTATTGTTCTGGAAATTGGACTTGTGTTGCTGTAGTCAGAAATAAACTAACAAAGAAACTATATAAGTGACATAATTTTAATAACTTCTTTGCAAAATTAATAGAAGTAAGCCAGTGCTAGGTAATTGTATCTAGTCTGTTAGGTTTCAACCAGTATTTACTATTTATTTTACTGTTTAATACTTAATACATTATACAGCAATGTAGAATAGTATTAACCCTCCATCGGGCGCTAAACGGAGTTTTCCTCCGTGTATTTTTTATTATTAAAAATAGTACTACTTTTCTGATGTTGGCAGTCGTTTCCCGCAGTGTACTTCACGAGCATCTTTCGGGGAATCGAAACAATAGCCTCCCGCTTATCTTTGTCAAAATCTGTCAGTGTGAGGTCTACTTCCGTGCGAGACTGGACGATTCCTCCGTGAGCGCCCGATGGTGTGTTTTGTAGTGCTTGGACGAAATCCCCGTGAGCGCCTTATTGTGTTTAGTTTTTATGGAGGAATAATCCGTGTGCGCCCAAATGTGTGACCTGTGATGGTTTCTTTTTAAGTTTTACAATATATTTTATTTGAATTTTGTGAAATGGAGAATGAAGACGAGAGACTTGTCAGTACAGTACCAGGGTGCTAGGAAAAATTTCAGTACTCTTTATGGAGTGAACATTGTCGTTATAAGAAACAGAGGGAAAATGTTTTGAAACTTTATGTAGTGTGTAAAAAAAATGTTAGTAAAGAATAAATTTTAATTTCAGAGTAATAATTGACATTACAATTGTATATTATCTCAAAATTGAAGTAAGTTGTTTTTGTAAGAAATTAAAAACTAAGTTTAATTTCAATATATTATTAGAGTAGGTTAAACATTTTTACAATTAATCGCATTATTCCTTAAAATTAATCATGTTGTTATTATACAATAACATTTTTTAAGATTTTGAATTTCTTATTTGGAAAATTCATTACATAAGAGAGTAATTTTTATTTAATTCCTAAAAATGAATATATTACATTGTAATTAAATCAGTATGAATATTTAAACAAATAAAAACAGTTTAAACGACTATGATATCCATTATTCGCTAGCCTGGAGGAAACCTCCGTGAGCGCCTGATGGTGTTCCTAATTTTAAGCGCCTGATGGAGGGTTAAGATGTTCTCAGGAGAACCCCTGGTTATATGTACAGTACAAAGAAGTTTCTAGTTGATTACGGTTAAATCACTATGTATTAATACTGGAATATAATCTAGAAGAAGCAATTATATAAGGATCACGCAACCATGGACTTGCCTTGTGTCTTGAATCATTGCACATATTATGTAATACCTATGTTAGTTTTAGCTCAATTGTATTTATTTTATTGTTAAATTGAAACATTATATTATGATATTGAGTGTGAGTCCAATACTGATATATTACTTCTTGTTATATCTATGTAATATTGAGTAGAAAGGCGCTAGTAAACGTTAGACCAACGGGTATTAAAACACCTACAGATTATTTGCGAACATTATGTGGTGGCGTGGGAAAAGAATACTAGGTCAAACCCATTGCATAACACTTCTCTAAATACCCTTCTTAAAAGTAGCCAGTTATGACAACACTATAATATGGGATTGAATCTTTACAATAATTCATTTACTGTACTTCATTTTCTGAGCGATAGCGAAGTTTATTACTCAAAGGCGTTATAAACGCGATCTCCGTACACAACTAACTTGTAGACTCGAACATCAGCAATAGGCTTCACTATTCTCTGAGTGATAGTGAGGCCTTTGACTAGAGAGGCTGGGAAAATAATTTCGATCTGTCTGTATGTCTGTCTAACTGGTCACGTGATGTTTCGTATCGAGGATTAACTGAAATACAGACAATGTAATTTGTTAAACTTCAGTTCTATATAAACCACAACGAGTAAAAATTTGTACATAGTAATCCATGGGATAAGGGTAAACTTTAACAAAAATGTTTACGTTTGTGATATACATAACCATGATCGCAGAAAAAATAAACATAAAAAAAAACATTTTAACATGTGACATTTTTACATGACCAATTAAAACCATCTATATTAGCACTTTGTGTATTTGTTATGTTTACATGTTAACAAATATAAAGATGGCAAATGTACGAAATATTTTCAAACGTTCAATCCTCAATAACGAACTATAAATAAAGAATGAGGTGTAAGCTTCTATTTTTACATGCGACCTTAGCGAAGATTGTTACGCGACACCTAGTGACGTACACTTGTTACTACCTTGTTACGTATACCAATTTCCTTATCTGAAAATTTGGCTCTCCTCTGATTCACCCATGTAACAATTAGGAAGTTTAATCAGATATTTAATACTAAAATACAATTTGTAAGAGTGAGTTATGCCAACAAATAACTTCAAACTATATATATATATATATATATATATATATATATATATATATATATATATATATATATATATTATCAAACATAATTAATACTAGTTCGTTCATTTTTACACTGAGCTTAAATGCAACAAGGATCTGAAACTAGTAACTTCTAAAAATGTTACTAATGACGCATGATGTCATCTTTCTTTTAAGGTAATACTAAATAGTTTTCTAGGACGAGATTTTGATCTAACACTGGTTTGCTAAATATCACTATTACATTTAAACTTCAACTTTCTGGTGTTTTTAATTTTGCAAAAAATAACAGTGTTCACGGATTTGAATAAAAATGGATAACATTGATGTAGATTAGAAGTTACATATGAGTTAGTCCCTTACGTGCGATTTAGGAAATATTTGCAGTAATTGTTCACAAACCTCAATAAATGGTCGTTAATACACATTGAAACGCATAACTACACATTGTAACAGTTTCGTTGCTTACTCTAAGGTTAGTTTTAGTTGGCAGCGGTAAGATGAAGGGGAAGAGCTGTAACTGCCACGAGAATAGAGAGACATCTTGACAGCTTAGTGCCCTCCATCACTGGGGATGTCACATGTTATTGTGTGCATGTCGCTGTAACGGGAACCCTTCCTTTAATATTTTCTGTCGTTAGGCATATAAATAATAGTAACATTCATTCATGACAATCCTTGTCGTTATCATCACATTTTGTTATTTTATATACGAATAAATTTGCAATTCACTTAGAACTAAATAAAACGACTAAATGATTTAGCTGGTCTTGAAAACTAAAGTACTCCATTAAAACTAAGCGTGAAACATAAATTTATAATTCGTTACAAACTAAAACGTACGTAAGAGACTATAACTTGTTTACAGCAACCTTCAACCTCTTTACACATGACTATATACAGGGTGTACAAAAGTCCAGCACGATTACAGGTAGAGTAACATAACTTGGTACACCATTATAATATCTATAAATCTACTTTTTGAATGAACTGCCATTTTTTTGTAATGTCACGGGGAGGACTCACATGGAGTCAGAAGGGAATCTTAAATTTGAGCATAGGTTATTCCTTGTCATGTGTAACATATACACATTATTATTTATATCATGACATTTTATGACTTCATAATAACGTTATAACAGGTGATTATACTTAGTTTGTTTACAAATTTATTTATTTATTAAATGTGATTTCTCGGTACCAGCATGGATATTGATAAGACCAATAAAAAAATTAGGAGTTTTTTAATTTATTTTGGAAATATATCCCCAATAAAACCACCAATCTACTCACCTACTGTCATAACAATTTAGTTTTGATCCCCGAAGGGGTTTTGGGCCCACGTAACAACTTACAAACTTCTTAGACCTATGCTTGATTCCAGAAGTAAATAAACAAAATAATATATTTAACATACTATTAGAGTGCACTGTTATGAATACGGCGTTTCTTTCATTATAAGAGTTATAAATATAATTAAACTAAGTACTACGCTAATGCTTGATTGTTTTTGACAGGTATTCCTTGGAAAATAACAAGCCAATGGTGTATTAAGGTAAGCATACTATAAAATAGTAATTTTGGATCCTCGGTTACTTTTAATTCTTTAGGGTAGAGTATAGATCTGATTTATTTAAAATCTAAATTGAAGACAAGAGAAAGTTAAGAATATGGTGTTGAAAACGTCTGTCTGCGCTGAGTAGTGAAGTAGATATCTCAGATCTGTATCACAGAAGGCCTGCGGCTCTGAAGATGAGCTTACTCTGCTTTTGCCTTATCGTAAATCTCCTTTGTTTGTTTTAAACATTCAGTTTACTTCCTTCTACATCTTGATACAATTTAATACGATACCATATGAAGTACAATATAAAGAATTTAAAAGTGTATCGCAAGAAAAAAAGCAGAGAAAGAAATTTGTAAAACCTTTATTTCTGCTGAGCTGTGGAATATATTTTAGATCTGTGACATAAAAGGCATAAAGCTTTTAGGAGGAGTTAGACTCAACGTTTGTCTATTTGTGAACTTCCCTTTTTTGCTTTCCAATGCAGTTTAGTACCTTTTACATGTTAATAAATTAATACAATATCGATATAAATAAAAGTCAGGTTTTGGTAAATCTTATAAGTTAAAGAAAAAGAATATTTCTGTTTTGAGCAGAGAAGTATTTATCTAAAGAAGTAGGAAGTAGGTAGAGAAGTATAATTAGCCTGGAAAGCCTCTCTAATTTGTAATACTTCTTGAATTAATCATATTAGTTTCATGAGGCATGTCGTTGCTCACAATTCTACTCAATATCAATCCAAGATAGCTTTGGTAAATAATAGAAAGTGTGACACACAAAGAATAGAGGAAGGCGGCTATATTTTATTTCATATAATTATTTCAGATCCGTATCACAGAGGCCCCAGGCTCTGAGGATTCACCTGCCTTATTTTAAATTTCCATCCTTTCAAAATCTTCTCTGAAAATAATCCCTTTATTATGTAGGTACGTATTGATGCATACATTACTGTATTACTGTATTTATTTGCTTACAAGATAGGTTTGATAAACATTACAAAGTGCTAAAAAAACAAACAAAAAAGTGTAAACGTCTGTATTTGTTGAGAAGTTGAGTACATATTTCAGATCTGTGTCATAGAAGGCCCTCTGGCTCTGAGGATGAATATGCCTTATTGTAAACCCCAATTCTTTTAAAATATTCTTTGAAATGATCCTGTTAACTTCTTGTTACATATCGATGTATACAATGCTGTATTTATTTAACTACAAGGTAAATACGACAAACATTACCAAGTGTGAAACACAAGCAAAAGAAAGGTGGATACGTCTGTCTGTGATAAAAAGTGGAGTACATATTTCAGATCTGTGTCACAGAAGGCCTCAGGCTCAGAGGATGAACGTGTCTTATCGTATGTCTCTCTACTTTTAAACTGTTCTTTGAAATAATCCCATTTAGTTCTTATCACATTTTGTTCCACTCAATATTATACTTATCAATGAATCTATATATTCGTTTAAAGTACGTTTTTGAGGACGGGGGGTTCGTATAGGTAACAGTATCTCTTCGAACATTTGCCATAACATTTTGTAAATTTATTAAATATAAATTATTTAGCTTTAACTATAATAAATTATGACACGTATTGGACTCCCTTAACCCCTGTGGTACAACGTAACTAATATGTGGGAAGTTAGGCTGATGATACTCAAGTTTCACTTCCAAATATGAAGTGAATTGACGGTCAGCTCGAAGCCATGCATAACACCACTATGAGATAAATTTAATTAATCAACACTAAATGTTGAAATTTTTATAAGGGCGGTTACAAGGTTATGGATCTTAGGTGATATGCAACTATAAATATTTGACATGTTACAACTGTTTGATCCAATAAATCGTTTCACTGTCAATGGTTCCTTATTAAGTTTTTAATATAATTTTTAAAAATTCAAAAAAAAAATAGTTAAATGTTCAATTTCATTGTTTCGCTACCAATGTTTGCACTCTGATTCCCGATAATCTATACACTACTAGACAAACTTATAAATTAAACTCATATACTCGTACAACCTATTTGGCTAAGCTTTAGCGAAGAATTCGAAAGGCTCGTTTAGTAACATTAGGTCTATCTCCTCACACATCGGCCTGTTTATTTTTTTTCTATCTGTATTGAAAACGAAGTAACTAATACAATTGCAACTTTCCATAAAGCACCATTTACATTTGAAAAAAAAAACTGTGTTCCATGGTTGTGCATGTGACCTCTTGGGTTTTGGATGAGGGTTGGCGAATATGTGTGTATTGAGATACGCCAGCAGGGATAAAGCTGTTCCTAATTTTAATAAACCCTTATACCGGAACTGTTGCGGGTTATGAATCATTCAAGCAAACCAAATAATGGTGAAGTATTCTAATACTGCAACAAAGTTTTTTTACGATAAGAGTATGGAATGTTAGTGACAAGAATATAAAGTTCTTTCAATATAATCTTATTAATGTTGGGCTTTGTGTCTTGGATCACAAATTGTTTGAATATAAAATATTCTAGAATAATTTATTAAAGAACCTTTATCAAAAATTCATCTTGAATGGTGACAGTGAGTAGAAATTTATAATTTTGGTTGAGCAAGTAGTTTACTATCATTGATGGTCTAGAATGTTTTAGGCTTTTTCTTTTATTAATAAAAATGTATGGGAAATAATGCTATCTTTAGTAGTAAAAAGGGCCAAACTTTACTGCTTAAAGTAAAAAAAACTCAAAACAGACAAAAAGAAATACAATACAGAATTATAACGAAACGTTTAACTAATATGAAGCTTTGCTTTTAAATTCCCACAAATTGCAACGTACTAAATTATTATATATTCAAGGAATCTTCTGAATACGGTGCCGTCACCACTATTAGGACGTGATAGGGCGGTTCACATGAGGTCATCAGCATCAATGTTGTAATCATCTACTTATCCTTTATATCTTTAGTAAAGGATGTAGGCCCTATAACTAGCAACGAACGATCGTTAGTAATAATCCCCTGAAAAACGTAAACGCTTTTCATAATGTCAGGATATTTTTCAATCATTTATGAATCGACTTACTGTATTTACTGAAAAAGCAAGGCGGTAGTGATATGTTCTGAATTAATCAACCTGAGATTCTATTAATTGGCACAGTCCACGTGAACTTCCCGGTGTTCCCTTCACCAGGTCACAACTCCAGAGAATTGGCACTTGTGGGAGGGACATCAGTCTCAAAACTCCGTGAATCCAGGAAACCTGTTCTTGATAAACAAAAAGTCAAGGTCCTTAAGAACTTTTTTTGTTCTGTAATATTGGATCGAATACAGACTATTCATAATGTAAATATTAATAATTTGGGTGCAAATATAACTAAGCATAAAATTATAAAATTATGAAAGTATAATTTCAACGAACATGGAATTTCTGAAGAATTTTAATGAGTTTTTGATATATTTAAAAGAGGTATAATTATGTGATCAATAATTTCAAGTAGACATTCAATTTGGTGTACGTATGTGAGATAACACTTCATATTGTGCCTCTTGAATAATAACTATATGTAATATCTATTGTGTGTTTAAGATATGCAATGTAAGAACTGTACGTTAATGAGAAATTGCAAATCTAAAGAATAGTTTTTTTTTATTTTTAGAGTACTGATCTTTTTATAAAATGTTTTGTTTGTTTAAAATATTAACAGCTCTTTGTAGGCGTAGGTAAAATAGGTAAGAATCATATTTTTGCCTCTGAAGTTTACACAGAATTATTGTAAAGGGCAGAGCTATTATGAATTGACAATAAGTTTGCAGTGAGTTACAAAATAGAATTGAAATCGTGTTTTTTTTAGATTTAAAGTTTGTAAAGTGAGGAATTCAGTGGCCTAGAGGAGTAATTTCCGTATTCCTGTCTTTCTTTCTATCCGCATAATACATCGAGACGGACTCACTTACAGGGTTGAAATTGTGCACGAAACTTTACCTCTTGCAACATCGAGTACCATAACGGTGCATGCATATGGGATGTAGATGAGCGTTATTGATTTTAATTTTCGCCTTATACAACCAAAAGGGTAATGTGAAAATTGCTAAATAAATTTTACCTAAGTATAGTTATCTTGCATTTTATCACGTGGCTTAGAAAGAAATTTAGCCTATTTAAATTTTCTGTGGATTTTAAATTTTGTTTCTACCTCAGAGAAACCTGTGATACGATACGTGATGTGGCGTACTCCTTCATTGTTTTATCAATAATCTATTAATGAGATCTTGCTTGATAGCCACATTAATTACCATATAGTTGGTTCTGCTGCATTGCAATTACGATTCATAACTATTCAATGGCCTTCTGTGTGTTGTTGTAGCTCGTTTCCATGCTATATAACGCACGAACAAGAAGTTTTCATTAATTATATAAACTATTCGCCAATATAATTATATATAAATATTCGCCATAACTTAAACTTTATACAGTTATATAACATTTCATGCACTTTGCTAACCCTAATACCACATTCCTGTATTTTCTTTAACTTTTAGCATTTTATATATTCAAAAATAACAGGTAATATTTTTTAGGATGTACCATGTTTAAATACAAAATTATCGTATGCAGTTTTCATCCATGAAGTGCTAATTTAGTTTGTTTATCATGAGAAATTTGGTTGTAAACATCAGTAAAGAGAGATATATGTAAAAAAGGCATAATAAACCGAAACTTTTACAACTGACGAACCAAACAATGTGCGGCTAAGTTCAGATTTGATATTATTCCACTTTTTCCAAAATTTTCCCTTTATTTAAATTTCAGTTTTCAACCCCCTGAGTTCAAGTGATCTGTTTGTAAGTTTTTTTCCTAAACAGTGTGTTTACGACATCTCAAAAGAGGCTTTAGGAAATTTACTACAGGTCAAGTAAAAAAAAATAATGTAAGCTTGAGTCGTAAATGCAACAGATTTCTGCTCTGATATAAATTATACTTTTATTATTTTTACTTTATAAAACTAATGAAAAATTATAATCAAGTAAAATACTAATAAATATCATGTCACGTATTAACATTATGGATGGTTCATTTTTAAAGGTAAAACAGACTAATATATAAAAGTTTTTTTAAACAATAAATGTTTTTATTCTATACAAAAACGTTTTGACCCTTATTTTACCATAAGTCTTTAAAACTTAAAATAATAATTTTCAGATATGATACGGAATATTAGTCCAGGAACCTAGAACCAATTTGCGTTTTATAAGGGCAATACCTTGTTTTCTTGCTATTAATAGAGTAATTTCTGCGAAAGCGAAATCTGTTTTCAGCCATGATAGGTTAGACAGAGGTCGAAATGGAAAGGTATCTTATGAACTGATTTCATTTATCGCACATTTTATATTTTTTAAACATAAAGAAATGTTACATGTCATCGAAACCCTTAAAATGATAACTTCCAGTATCTTTATCTAGTTGTCTGACGGTGTGTTTGAGGTGTACCATGCCATAAAAAGTATAATCAGCGGAAAAAAAAACCATTTCGTATATTTTACCATTTTTGCTTCCACAAAAACTGCCTGGGCTCGCGATACATTTATTTCTATTGCAAATTCCATATATAAATTTCAAGTAAAACGTTATTAGACACTTATACGGTGGAAATTGGATTACAGTACCTACACTGTATTTATTGTTGCGGTAACCTTCCACTAACACAGAATATTGATTCCTGAATTATTCTGAAGTCAAATGTAATTGACATGAAGAGGTTAGTCCTAATTATCTCATTAGGTGCACAATTCAATGCACTACAGTGTTCTAGACACGACCCCAAAGCACGGCGGAGGAGTGGACACGGAGCGGAGTTTTTACACACGACATAGCTATGGAAAGAAGTTTTGATTCAATTCAAATGAAGTGTTAAACTCTATCGCCTATTCACAACCCTGTGACTGTGTCAAAATGGTGTTATTTGAAAACTAATATACGATACAATTTTACAATAAATAAATTAACCGACTTCAATATAGGACGATGAACATTTCGGCTTAATTTATAACATCAATAGTACGTTAGTCCTTTGGGTGTGGTGAGAAGGGTGTGGGAGATAAGGGAACGGGCGGGAGGGGACGATGATAGGGGCGGTGAGGGAGGGTTAGCGTTATAAGTAGAGCGGTCGTCTAGAGCCACATGCATCGTTAGGTGGCTAATTACCGCACGATGAGGGTTCCTCGAGTATGGTCAATTCAGTTCGAAATTGGGCCGTGTTTCACTAGTACATAAGCAACGTTGGCGAAATTAATAGTCTTTGTGGTCAAACTAACGATATTGACTTACCAAGTGGCCTCAATTTTATAAATGAAGGACTCATTTATACTTTTTTATACGTTTCAGTAACGGGAAAACAACGCCTGGTTTGATTAACTACATCCTACATGATTTACTATTACGTTTAATGTATTTTTAAGTATGGTTTATTACTAATAAAATGACACATTCACTGTCCCGTTTTCTGAGATACGAAACTTTTAAGTATTATTTCAACTCGAAAATGTATGAAAAGTTTGGTTAATTTACTATTGTATATATCATATAGAATAATAAAACAATAAATTAACTATATTGCGTAATTGAAAATTTACAATATAGGAGTAGGCTACAACATACGCTGCGTGCGTAACATAATTCTATGATGTTGTATGCGATATTTCAAGCCTGTAGCACTTATTTTCTGGGGAGAGATTAATATTGAAATAAACTTTTTACATCCCTTATTTAGACAAAATAGAAATTGTGTCAGCGTACTGAGTGATAGACTTTAATAACGCTCAGGTAAGTCTCGTGGTTCGACGTGCAGCTGATAGAACGCTCTTTATAAATATAAAGAGTAGCCTCCAGATTAAACCTTTTTTAATATATTTTGCCACGTTCACATATGTGTTTATTTAATTAGGATTTTATATTAGAGAATTATACTATTCTTCACTCTAAAGAAGAAAGTGATAACATTGTAAGTATTGGAATAATTAGCCAACACGTACAAATATGTCCTATGTTAAAAAATTCATAATTTATTTTCCTTAAAAGTATATTTAATTTTTCACTAAGGATGCGCTAAAACCAAGGGAGTGATTCAAAACCATTAAACTCAATATTGTGTATATATACATTAAGCTTCAGTCAAATTGTAAGTATATATATAGATCACTTTTTGCCCAAGATATCGTGCTAACAGATACACAGATATGAAACAGAAAAAAATTATTTCTTTGTCCCTAGAGTGATAGGTTTCACAAACACTCAACCAAAATGATTTACCGTATTAACTCAAACAGTTATACGAAGTAGTTTTTATTTTTAGTGATCTTAATATCTACGTTTACTGGAGAATAAATAAATCTAACGAACTCTTAATATTTATTAATTTTAAGTGCCACTATATATTCAATGATATCGGCTATGATTTATAACCCAAATGAAAAAATAGTTTTTATGCTATATCATTCCTAATCTTGTTAATCCGATTATATCCATTGTCTTTTGCTACACACCTAATTAAACAAGAATAACTTGAAGTTTAATAGATTAAACAATGCTAAGTGCCATTTACTCCGTTCCTCTAGGCTCAAAGAGTTAATAAATCACCCATAATCCTCCGGAGATGAATAATTTACATTTGTTGCCATACAAAAGACATCAAAGCTTGCTTGTTGGCTCGCCTTCAATCGCCTTGCTGTTTAGCAAGCTCTTCTATTTTGTGGCGCTTTTGTAACTTAAAACGGGTTATTAAGGAGTCAATTGATAATTTTAAGAACCGTATCATACTACAAGTGATGAACTATACTAAACGGGGAGACACTCTACTATAATTTGTCACTCTATAAAAATATTATCGTACGCTGAAATTTAAAAGCCTGCAATGTTAAACATAAAATTAGCCGAAAATATTTTACTCCAATTGTACCTTATGGTAAATTACCTTCGTTAAAATAAGCATGGTTTTTTTTCTCTCAACTTTATATTCAGATTAAATATTATATATTGAACAAAATGGGCACATAAACTCGTTCAATCCTTTGTGGAGCATTGTATATATGAATGCATAATCTATATAAAATTATTTAAATAATAAACATCAAATCGGTTGGAAATATTTTACTCACATTGTAACATATGACAAATTACCTTCCTTCAAATCATCAACACGTTTTGTTCTCTCTCGACTTTACGTTAAGATTAAGTAGTAAATATGTTTTGAACAAGGTGGTTACGTAAGCTCGTTGAATCTTTTGTGGAGCATATTATATAATAATGCATGACCTATATAATATAATTTAAATTATAAATATCAAATTATTTGGAAATATTTTACTTAAATTGTACATTATAAAAAATTAAATTTCTTAAAATCATCAACATATTAATCTCTCTCAAATAATAAGCTCATTGTATCTTTTGTGGAACATATCATATATTAATGCATGATCTATATAATATTATTTCAATTACTTTGATATGGGACTTGACCAAATACTGAATTTATTAATTTAAACATATTTCCTCGTATAAGATGTTTCCATTCTACGGTGTTTAATCGTATGTTAAATTTGCCCATAATTCTCTATAACTAAGTAATTTAGTATAGTATATAAGTAATTTCATAATCTTCTAAAATTCATATCCTAATAGGCCGTCACAGAAAATTTAATTTCCTTTACTAAATCCGAGGCAAGATCAGTCAAAGGTTATCCAAACCTAAACACCGTACATATAGACAGTATTAATGATTGAATTGGATATATTATTTACCTCTTACTCACTAGTAATACCATTATACACGTCTTCACGGTTAGCCGGGGCAGTTCCGGTCTGAGATGCTGTGGGCGTGACACTGGCAGAGGGATGAATGTGAGATTGTGTGTGAAAAAGTTCATTTAGCAATAAATACTTTAATTTATTTGTATATTAAAAATATAAATTTATATTATGTTTTAAGAATAGTAGAGATGGTTAATTTATTAATGTGTTAAATTTTAATTATCACACGTTAAAATATTACATTAATTTCACTACTTTGTGTAAATGTAATTATTTCTTTATTTTATTATCTTTATTATGTTTTGTTTTATTCTTGGGTAATATTTATTTAATGTTTTAAATTTTACATTGCAACAGGTTAAGTGTAAGAAAGGGCCATGCGGCCCTAACTTTGCCTGTAAAAATAAAGAATTTTTCATTTCATTTCAATAAAAATACTTTCCAAATACACTATTTCTATCAAATTCATACTAAGGAGGATCAGAAGGCCAATGTCATTGCAAAACCTCTCATTGCAAACAAGAAACTTAGCGCTTGCTTCCAGAGTGATAAGATTATCACAATGGGTGAGGTTGGTAGTAGAGATGACCTCTTGTCGAAAACTCATGGGGAAGGATATCGAGCTCTGTATCTCAGTCGTATCGCCATTGAAAAGAAAACGGAGGTTAACTCTGGTCCAGCCAGTTCTTTTATAAGTGAGTCGGGGAGGTACAATTTCATATTAGGTTAGCAACAGCTTTTAACACTGTCTCCAACAGTCATCCTCCACAGTAGCCTAGATAAGCTGTTTTAACTTATTACTAAATACCTTCGCATTTACGGTTAGCCACATCTGAAAATATGGGGTGAAAATTAGTGCAACACATCGGATTGTGCTGTATTGAATGAAGGTTCAATATAATGTAAAGCCAGCCAGATATGAACTCTCCTGGGGAGTATTACAATGCTTTACTATAAACACATTTTCTTCTTTTTACATCTTATTAAGCATAATTATAGTTATTTTTTCTATATATATACGTTTTTCATAAATTTTAATTTAAATTGATGCATATAACAGTGTGAATTTAGAGCAACACTCATTTTAATTTGTTTAATCTCAATACATTTTATAATGTTTAGGCATATCGTTCAGTCATTTGGAGAATTCACATTATTTATATGTTTTCTACAGCAAAAACCAAGCACTTTTCTCGTAGTATAACTTCACCATGCAATACATATTTTTGATTTTAGAATTTTGTGTGTGGTTACTTTTGAAATTAGAAGATTGAAAGAGAAACCTCACCTACACACTGTTTGTGTCCAAAAATTTACAAACAATATCGACGTAAATAACGAACCTAAATCCTCAACATTGAGCAAGAATACACAAGAAAGTATCAATCGATTATGTAGAATGTACCCTGAGGGAAGAGCACGTATTATATTGAAAAGGGACATAAAGTGTCCCTTGAACAGTGAATGGGTGTGCTTAAACTCCGATATTCGCAATAACATCTATTCATCTATTCACATTAACAATCTGTGAATAACATAAATGCATGTCTATCACAGTCAGATACACTTATCATGAGTAAAAAAACAAAAAAAAAAAACAAAACAACACTAGTTTGATGCTTTAAAAGGAACAAAAAACCTAAGAATTTTAGTTTTATGTTAACTTTAACCCCAGTAAACACTAGAAACTTTTAGAAATAAAATGTATTGGGGCAAATATACTAAACATAATTATTTTTAAATGTCCTTACAATCCTTACAACGCCCTTAAAATCTGAGAAATGTTCATTTAGGTCTATAACTATTTATAGTTTTCCCTTATAACTTAAACTTAGAAAAGAGGAAACGGCCAAGTTCGTTAGTTTTTATGTATTAAATATATTATAAATATGGCACACACTGAGACTAAATGAATCAAACAGTTAGTGAAAGAAACGGCTGGTTATTTATATATTTAAATGAAAGGCTGTTTTATATAAAACACCGTTAATCGTAATATTAAACTTATTACAAATTGGTTTCTATTATATATTTCAAACTCAAGAAATTACAAATTGTCAAAAATATTCACGTATTTTAAACTCATAAATGCTGGATGTGTAGAAAAGTTGGTCTTACGTTGAGAATATATAGTAAAGAAATAAAGGTGAATAACTCAACCCACAAAACCTAGTGATGTATGACACTATTACTTTAACCAAACAAGATTGGTCTGTTTTTACCATAAAATACAGAGGACAAACACAGTAATCAGGCAACTGACCAAGTACCGATCAACTTGTTTGCTCGCCTCTTCAGCCTCGCCAATGTAAATCAACATTCTTGACACACGGATGTATGACACTATTACTTTAAACAACAAGATGGGTACTTTATCCCTCTCAAATACAGAGGCCAAACACAGTAATCACGCAACCGACAAAGTAGCGATCAAATTGTTTATTCAACTTTTCAGCCTCGCCAATGTAAATCAACCAATTTGTCACAGTAGTGTATGATAATATTAATTAACCAAGATGGATATGTTTTCCTCATACAATACAGGAACAAACACAGTAATCAGGCAACTAACCAAGTAGCGGTCAACTTGTTTGCTCGTCCTTCAGCCTCGCCTATGTAAATCAACTTTCTTGACACAGTGATGTATGACACTATTACTTTAACCAACAAGATGGGTCGGTTTACCTCATAAAATACAGGGGAGAAACACAGTAATCAGGCAACTAACCAAGTAGCGGTCAACTTGTTTGCTCGTACCCTTCAGTCTAGCCTATATAAATCAACTTTCTTGACACAGTAATGTATGACACTATTACTTTAACCAACAAGATAGGGTCGGTTTACCTCATCTAAAATACAGGGGAGAAACACAGTAATCAGGCAACTAACCAAGTAGTGATCAACTTGTTTGCTCGTCCTTCAGCCTCTAATCTATGTAAATCAACTTTCTTGACACAGTGATGTATGACACTATTACTTTAACCAACAAGATGGGTCTGTTTACCTCATAAAATACAGGGGAGAAACACAGTAATCAGGCAACTGACCAAGTAGCGATCAAGTTGTTTACTCGTCCCTTCAGTCTAATCTATGTAAATCAACCTTCTTGACACACGGATGTATGAGCCTATTACTTTACCCAACAAGATGGGTCTGTTTACTCATCTAATACAGAGGACAAACACAGTAATCACGCAACCGGAAAAGTAGCGATCAACTTGTTTGCTCGTCTCTTCAGCCTCCCTTAAAGATTAATGCATCTTAATCTGTGGTAATAAATTGTTAACAAAATAAACATAAACATGATATAACTGCACTTCTAGTTGATAATTAAAATTGTATTCTTTTATGTATAATTTGTAGAAATGATAGTTATACCTGAGTATACATAACTGATATAAAACGAATTAGAAAATCACGTTTCATGTATGTTTTTATTCTATTTTTTCATGTAAACAATCATTAAAAAACTCAAAAAAAAGAATGTTATTTTATTCATAGCATGTTTACTATTTATAGCGCTACAAAGTTTTTAATACTAAACAAACAACACATCAATAAAAAAACATGTTAAATACGCAATAATAAATTGTATTATTCAAGTTTAATTAGAAAATATAAACTAACTCATAAGAAGAGGTTAGTAAAGATACCTTTGTCTGTCTCTGGCTGTATTAATAAAGGAGAGATCCGTATTCCTATACTTAAAAAATAGCCTTTTATTGATAAAGGAGATGAACTATAAATTCTTTGATCGTTAATTTTACTATAGCAATCTGAAGTACGAATTTCTTATCTAAGAGCTCTATGAAACGTGAAAAAATTGAAAAATCTGTACCAAATTTAGGTAATCGTACTACTCGTTCGATCATCACACGCCATGAAACTTTGATTTGCAGTCTTTTATCGTAGTCCTAATCCAAGTAATATGAAATGAAATGTATTGAAACGAATATATATTAATGCGGATATTATAATGTCTAAGAGTAGTTAAACAGTATTTGAACAGAATTTGATAGCACAATTGTTTAATTAAAATTTTAATATTGCATATTTGAAACTAAAAAAAAAAATAGATACAAATGATACAGATTTTCGTGTGATTTAATCTCATTTCCCTACAATAAATCCGAAATTTGGTTGATATATACATATATAATTATAATATATTGTTTTTTATATTTACATTATATCTCACATTTTCATACTTATATTAATTTTTTACGTTTCTGTTCCTTACACACATATAACTTGTTACTTTATTTATATATTAGAGTACTTTAAAAGAACACTACAATACTATTATTGATATTGCTACGTTTTCTGGAATAAATAAGAATGTATAAATAAAAAAAAACCCTAAGGAAAACTTTAAAAAATGTGAGTTAAAGTTTTAAAGTTCAACACATTTTGCAATATATATACAGGGTGAGTTTTTTAAAGTGATCCAATAGCTAACTTTTTAATTACATGACTTAGCACCACACTTTAAATTTGGAACTTGCTTAATTTTAAGTTTCAATCAGGGATACACTTACAAATTTTTTGAAGATGGCCGCCATTTTCCAATATGGCGCTCAACTTTAAAATCTCGTATGAAACACCCTGTATTTTATGTTGTTTTTAGATTCTACTTAACAAAATAATACATTTTTGCTTTAGAGAGTTTTTCAATATCTCTAATTGTTCAGGAGCTACGTGGACTGGAAGTTTTCATAATTTTTGCGAATATGGCGGCCAACTTTAAAATATTTTATGGAACACCCTGTATTTTATGTTGTTTTTATATTCTACACTACAAAATAAGACATTTTTGCATTTTAGAGTTTTTCTATATCTCTAAAGGTTCAGGAGCTACGTGGACTGCAAGTTTTTATCATCAGTCCGAAAAAATCCGAAAACTTGCAGTCCACGTAGCTCCTGAACCATTAGAGATATTGAAAAACTCTCAAAAGCAAAAATGTATTATTTTGTTGAGTAGAATCTAAAAACAACATAAAATACAGGGTGTTCCAAAAGAGATTTTAAAGTTGACCGCCATATTGGAAAATGGCGGCCATCTTCAAAAAATTTGAAAGTTTATCCCTGAGTGAAACTTAAAATTGAGCAAGTTCCAAATTTAAAGTGTGGTGCTAAGTCATGTAATTAAAAAGTTAGCTATTGGATCACTTTAAAAACTCACCCGGTATATATCTGTGTGTGTGTGTGTGTGTGTGTGTGTGTGTGTGTGTGTGTGTGTGTGTGTGTGTGTGTGTGTAAAATGTACTATACAAATATAAACTATACTATATACTATTTAAATATAAAATTAAATAACTTAAATTGCTCATATTCGTATATATCAAATAATCGATATTGAATTAAAATTTTTGTAAATTTAAGTTGATGGTTTCCAATGTCTAGAGAGAAGTATAGTGGATGGTAGTAGAATAAAGGTGAGCTAAATAGGCAGTGCAATGTATGTATGGGGGTGGTTTATATGTAGGCTAAATAAAAGATATATTAAGGATTCAAAATATAGCGATTAGTTGGGGAAGATGAGTAGTAATGGTAATAAAGCAATGAGTAATAGGAGACATGAGTGTAAAATTAAAGAAGTAATTTATGGTGGTAGAATTATGGAGTTGTGGGTGATAACCTAATGAGTGATATTTAGTAAGTTTGGTTGAAAGTGAAGGGAGTAGAGAATATAGAGAGTTTGGGCTTGGCATTGCTGAGGGACAGTGGGAAATAATATACAGAGTGAGCAGTGAGAAAAGGATTAGAGGAGGTGAAAGGGCAGGGGCTAGTTTGGACAGGGTTGTTATAATTAGGGAGCTCCTCCCTAGCGTCATGCCTCGTTAACTGTCTAATTACACTATTTGATGAGATTATGTCCAGTATAATACCTTGTTATGAAGTCTTATGAATATTACATATTTTCTTGTTTTGGATTAAAAACAAAAGATAATGAATTTGATTTATGAAAGGAATCATTAGATGGCCACCAATAACATATTGTTAATAATTTTTTCTACATCAATAAAAATAATAATAAGAATGCATATGTGTATCCTTACTACTTTCGATAGTGTGTATGTTATCCTTTAAAGTTCATGTAGCTCATCGCTGTACCATTGCTGTGGTTATTGCAAAAGTATGCTCTAATCATAGTAATCCAATGTTGCAAGACGATCAGGTTCCATGTATTATAATCGAAGAAGATACAAATTTTATTGGTCTATTTTATTGGAAAATGAAATAAGTTATAACATCAGATAAACCTGAGCCAATTCAATTCTGACATGCATGGTACTTTACAGAATAAACATAAAAATAACTGTAGGGTCAATAACGTGTATACTTTCTATTAAATATTCCATAGTACGATAGAACAATCATTATGAACACTTCCTTTTTACGAGAGTTAAACACCGATTTAACTTTAAGTTACATTTAGCATGTGGTGATTTCTGGCGTATGTAAATTACGATGATATGTTCCACATGTTTAGTCCGCAAGTATTATTTTGTAGTTAGTATTAACTGTTAAGCACAGAAATGCATGTAATTACAAATTAAAAATATTGTTCAGTCAATTATAAAAGTAATTCAGTTGTAATTTTTTTTATTTTTACGATGAAAGCCAATAATACAGTTCCACATGCTTAACCCTTTTGGCGAAGCACTTTTTATTTTATTGGTACCTGGATCCAAATATAATTAATTTTAGTTTGTAATTTTTGTGTTTAGTGGTCGTAGATTTCTTAGTCAACATTATTGGAATAATTAATTTTTTAGTGAATATTTTTAAGTTACCAGATTGCATGGTCATCAAAATACAGTGGATTCAAGTTGAACATAAGTTTTTCTTTACGAAACTTATTTGAGAACGCAGCGTTAAAGCAAAGGATGTGTTATAGGACTATGTTCTATTGACAAGGATTGTTTAATTATTAAGTCAGTCAGTGATTCGTCCCATACATGAGTCAGTTCATAATATGAAGTGTGTAACAATAAGTTATTGTCTACTCTTAAGATTTAAGGTAGGATTTATTTACTTATATAGGTCCACTTGTACTTACCGTTGTCTTTTCTTTAAAGTTTCACTGTCAGCTTTTGTATTGTCTATCCTGGTTTCCTAGTGTTAGGCTAGACCGACGTAACGGTGGAACCTACAGATTACTCTCAGTCTGTACCCCTTATAGCTGTATTATGTACATAATGTATTGCAAAGGAGAAAGCCATACATATGTGGTACTTCTTTGTAATTCTGACTTCAATACTAGGTATCAGGAATATGTTAGGTCTTCCCATATGAATCTCTTGTATAGGAGTTGTTATTTCATCCCGATATTCGTAATTATTTGCAGATTTGTTAGTTTTTGTCTATGCTTGATTCAATTTTGTTTTTGATGCACATTTGGTTGCTGATTCAGATAGCATATACCACTTCTCAATATGCCATATATGCAGCTTATATGTAGATACACCAACCGTGTGAACTCTTTGACGGTAGATAATTAAGAAATCCAATGATTTTGTACATGTTATTTAATTAGATTCGTGATTCCCAAAACATAAACATTGTATACCAAAGCTAATAGGGAAATCGCTGTCGCATAATACAGCTAGAGTGAGATGCTTAGCATCGTATATTATAGCTGTAAATATGGTGGTAGTTAATTAATTATTTTCCTGGATAGGTTATAAACGTATCATTTATTAGCTAACAGCATAATTACTATATATTATCTGTCATAAGTTACAAAAGAATATAAAAATTAAATAACAAAAACATTAAATCTACACAGTTTATTCATATAGTATTTATTCGGTTACGAGATTATCGTGAACACAGAAAACGTCTCTTGACAGTGCGTAATGGTAAAAGAGCCATCAACGTTGGATTGATATTCTTGACAGTTTGACATCACACAACTCCGTTTGATGGACGTATGTAAGTCTGGAAAACTTAAAAACAAAAATATCTTTATCTCTTTTATGAACGAATAATTGTTGTATGACGTCCAAAAAGTTATTTTAAAGATAATGACTATAATTCTTGTGTCATAAAACATGTAATTTCCAAAGTTTGAAGTTAACGATTAACATTTACTAAGTTAAAAGTTGTAATCTAATCAATTTCTACTATTAGTGCTTGATGCACAACCGATACAAATTATGTATTGTAACCTGTGGGTATCGTAAGGCTTTAAATGTAACATTCAACAAAGAAAGATAACCACACAATAACATATGGTTAGTACCTTTGTTTCTGTTACTTACCGAATTCTTTTCATGAAAGCATTCACAACAACCCGTTTCTTTTCAAATTGAGTATGGCCCTCATTGATTTATTCATGGATTTATAAATCTATTAATAAATAGCAACAGCCTGTGATGATTAAGTAAGTACCGATAAAAATTACGAAAGTCAAAAATCTTATTGACTTATTAATAAATCGAAACAGGAAAACAACTAGTCAAATTTGCTATTGCAGTTTAAATCATGCACAAAAAATAAAAAAAAAATTATAAGTCATTACTGGCTTTTCATGGTTAAAACATCCTTGATAAACAATGAATAGAATTTTTAAATGGCTTTGTTTCATTAAATATCTTGGGGAGTAACAGGAAGGCTGATGGGAGAGATTTTTAATTGGCTGGAACTAATGAAATTGTGTTCTCCAAGATAATTGTTACTAAACCAAACATTGGAAACGCTTTTTTAAAATCAAATAAATTGTGCGCATGAGATCCACTGTTTCCAAAGTATTAATCATTTTAGCAATTATAATTATTCACATGTGAGAGATTGTTTGATTACGTAACAAGTTATTTAAACAAATGAATGCAATTCATTCTGATAACAAAGCTCGTGTGGGTTTTTTTCATATGCAGTATGTAC
This sequence comes from Homalodisca vitripennis, assembly GCF_021130785.1. Taxonomy (NCBI): domain Eukaryota; kingdom Metazoa; phylum Arthropoda; class Insecta; order Hemiptera; family Cicadellidae; genus Homalodisca; species Homalodisca vitripennis. Next base: position 59,642,224 of record NC_060214.1, on the reverse strand, counting down.
AATCTAGATATGAAAACAAATCATTTCTGGAAAACCCCTTAAGGTTTAAAGTTTCAGAGGTGATAGGCGCATTGTGCGAAAACAACAGGAGCAGTGGGAACAGCTGAACAAAAGGTTGGAAATACTCACAAAAGACCGCATAGGAACAAAGGCATTACTTCTTTTTAATATTACAACCGCAGAACCATTGCGCTCTCAGCCATTTAAAATAAAAAGGGACATTGTTAATTTTGATGAGGGTGCTTCGTGCAACATTATAGTTGCTGTAATTACATACCACATACTTTATATGCAATAAAATACAATGAATACTTAAGAAACATTGTACTCTTAAATGTTTCCGTAAATACTGACGTAGAAGCATGTGCACATTAGCTAAAGTTATCGTTCAAATAGATGATGGGTATATTACAAAACTATTAAAACATAAGTAAATACTAAAATGGCAATACGAACATTTTTGTAGGTAATACAGATTTATTTATAAATTATACTACACAGTCTCAATATTTAATTTATTAATATTTGAAAAGTAAACAACACATCATTGAATAAAGACATTACTAAAGCTCTGTATATTTTGACAGATTACTGAAAATATAAACATATAACTAATATTGTAACAATGTTCCAGCATGTCATCGTAATTATACTAAGCTCCCTGAAAAACGATGTAACATTTGACCTAGTAATGGATTTGAAATTTTTAGAAATCATGTGCAAATGCATCTCGGAACAGTACATCTTACGATGGATAACGATATTAACATAACCATAATAACTGTTCATTACTTAATCAGAAAAGTTTCGTTTTAAATTCCCTCAAGAGATAGATGTTATGAAAGTCCCATAATATGTCTTCAAATTAACCCTCCCTTGGAATTTCTATGATCATACATAATTGCTATAGCTTTTGGAGGAGTAGTATAGTTCATGCATATTGCCACATATTTCTATGTTTGTCTTAATTAAGGTATCAATATCTACACCACTTGCGGCGTGATAACATCACTAAGGGTGTATGCAAAATTTAAAGCCTAAAGCTATCCATGTTACCATGCCATATTTGCGTAAAACTTAATTCACGTACTAAGTGTTTTTACAAAGGTATGTATTATTTTATTTTCTCAAATCCCATGAACAGTCTGAACAGACAGACGGACAGAAATGAAAATGTTCAGCCCCTCGATTGATATGCTTCGCTAACGCTCAGCCAAATAGCAGTATTATTTAAGAGAGGCTGATCCCCTATAAGCCTTACACTGCCTGTCCTCAGGGGCCACTTTCCTGTGCTAGGACGTTATCGAACAGAAAAGGGGGTAAAAATACAGATAAAATGTCAAAATACAAATTTGAACTTGCGCTTTCATATATTCAGATTTCAAGCCTGATTTTCAGACCGCTCGTCCATCAGTACACCCAAAAAGGACGAGAAGACTGAGTGAGGAAAAGAATTAAATAAATTACAATCCATGTTTAATTCCTTAAGCCACATGTTTAGCGCCTTAAGATACCACATCACAACTATGAATGGAGTAATAAATTTGCAAATAAGGTAAAAATCGTCAGTAACCGTTATTATTTTGTTTTTTATAATTGAATGAAGGACAAATCAATAATTACCATTCGTGCTGAGATTTACAACCAAGTGTTTGTAACCTAATTAGTTTAAAAATTAACAAGTATATTATAATTATTTAAAACCTACCAAGGCCTTATTGAAATAATGTTGTCTGAAAGTATGCCCATCCATCTGTGTGATAGTTCTTTATACAAAGGTTCTAGACACTGGAAACTCTTAAAGGTATATAGGACCTTTTGGTGTAGTGAAGCGTTCCTTTGATATTAGGGACAAAGATAAAAGGGCTCGAAGTCTGTCTGTGTGGCCACGTATGCGCTATCTCTTTCGCTACGTTCTGGGGGGTCCTCCAATACTCAATATATACGAAATGCGTATTTACAAGAAAAATATCCTCACGCAAGCCCATGAGCTTGGGACATCACAGAGAAACATCATGAAGAATTCTCAACTGGAAGTTAGATGTCTTTATTAATCTCTAAATATTATACAACATTAACCGTTTTCCCCTATTTTAGCACAGCGTTTAGCGTAGGCTTACTTTTCAAAATTTGATAAAAATATTATCTCCAGTAATAAATATTATTAATTGAACCCATTGCGACAGTTACATTTTGTTCAAGTACAATGTCACATGGAATGAATTATCATTGAATATATCTTAATTTAAATATACTTTAATAATCATATTTTACCAAGAAAATTATGGTATTTTAGCTATTTAATGAAATAAATAGAAACACACAATTTTCATAATAATGACATAAAGAACACATGGTGTTATAAATTATTACTATTTGATTATTTTAAATTGTACGTGTTTGTACTGTTCACCCATAGTCAGGATATATACAAAAACTAGAACTTAGCGGGGTTTGTTACAATTCATTCCGTACAATTAAAATATAAGTGAAATAAGCTTAAAGTAAACGTTAAATCCACTTAGCGAAACATTGTGGAAGTAATGTGCCTTGTACCGTGATTATAATGTAAATAGCTTACGTAAAATATTTAAGTACACCTTACTTAGTCGCAACAACAACCAGATGAATTATTAATCGCTTAATCTTACTTTAGCCTTATTATATAGGCAAAACTTGAATATTCTCCAAATTTATTCTTTGTCATATGAAAATAGTACATAACATAAAAATCAGAATTGAATTATTTAGTAAGTCTCTCTCTCTCTCTCTCTCTCTCTCTCTCTCTCTCTCTCTCTCTCTCTCTCTCTCTTCTCTCTCTCTCTCTCCTCTCTCTCTCTCTCTCTCTCTCTCTCTCTCTTTCGTTATAGTATATAATAATTTCATCTTTACGATGTACATTTCCAATGATTTCGTAATATACGTTTTTATCAATAAAAATGTTCAAAGTTGTTCACCTTTTTCAATAAGGTAACATAGCATTAACTAACATTGTGTTTAATTAATTTTGTCTTCTATCAAAGACTTCAGAACTAAATTTGGATAATTTGAAATGTCATATAAGTAGAAGAACAATATATTCACAGTATAACTGTGTAATGCGATGTTTAAATTATTTCTTTTATTTCCAGGATTCTGCTTCTGATTGTGGAAAACGGACAAATAAAGGTGGGATATTTCTTTTGAATACTGTATGCAAAAAAAATAACTTCTGTAAGAGGTGAATTTTACGTGAAATTCGTATAAATTTTAAGAAACTTTGTAAACTAATCAATTGTACATAAAATATATGCTGTAACATTTAAAGTTTCAGATCACTAGTTACCGAGCAGTTTTGAAATAATGTTGCCATTAAATATGGTGCTGAGTTATGTATAGACATAAACATTTTTACGGTAAAAAAAATGTTTTATCACTAACTCAACACAAATAAATATAATAATATATCATAAAAAAATAAAATTTAGCATATTTCATACAAGATTAAAAATAAAAATAAAAATTCATATTTTAAATTTGTACTGAGGTAGTTTGTGGCGTTAGATATGCATTTATTGTTTTTATCCCTTGTAAACATTTATTTAATCGGAATCGATCGAGCAGATTTCGATTTCTATTGTCTTTAAATAAAGTGCTTTTAAATTTTGTCAATGAAAACATCCCATTTTATTAGTATACGCCTAATAAGTACATTTGCCTACAAATAAAATATTAAGCATTATGTTCGTTTATTGATTTAAGGAAGAACCCTTAGCAAAACGTGCCCGGGGATGATCAAATGGACACTTTTGCTTAATATATTTTTGATTCAGAGAATTGCAGATCCCTATTAATGGTAATAGGCTAAGCGTTAACAAAATCTATAATTCAATAGACTAGAAACATTTTCAATATATTGATAACCTACTTACCTATACAATTGGAATTTTGATTGATGCTTAATTTCTGTATAAGAAATTTTAAGATATTGTGCAGATATTCAGGCAAACATAAATGGAATCTTTCCGCAAATACTTTGGAAGCCTGATTAATTTAGGCCTCGATTCGTCCACGCATTTTATTAATTTTATATAAAAAAATTACACCACAAAATGGTTGCGACATATTTTGCATATGTTTTGGAGTAAACAAAGAGGTGATTTTCCTTAAAACGGAAGGAGCCCGTTGTGTAGAGATCTGCATGAAAAGCTCGTCAGACTTCCGTGTTACCGAGTTTGTTCTGTTATTCATCCTTTCTGCGTGCACTGGAGCATTTCCCTTGTGTCTTCAGCCGAAATCTCGTGTATTTATGACATTTCCTTCCGTATACACTGCTTGTGCTACATGCAGTAAGGTTTAACTTAAGCTCTAATAGTAATGGGTATGTAACGAGATTTGCGATTAGAATCTCATGAAAATAATCGTACTTAAATACTAAAATTAGCCATTTAAATAGCTATTTTAATCAAGAATTTTAGAAATAACCTCAATTATTAAGATAAGGTGAAAATACAGAATTATATCATGTAATTTCCATTATTACATATAATTTTCTTTCCGACCATAACTTTTATTTAGTTAACTTATATTTCGGTACTCATTTAGGAGGTAGTAATGAACTACGTTAACTGTATAGGAACTAAGTAATACATAAATATTTATACGTATACTATAACTACTACAGTATTACATAACTTCCAATTTAACGTTTGGTCTTTATTAAGACGTATTAGAGATAGAGCTATATTGGATGTTCTTAATTTACTCCCTACATTGACACCAACCAATACTAATAACTTTTTTTTATTTTTAAGGCCTTTCGATAGCATGGCTATCTTCATCAAACACATCACAAAAGTAAATACTAAATGATATTTGTTTTTAATAATACTTATACATATGTAATTTAATATTAATTTGTCCTGTGTGGTTTACTGTGTGAAATAAAATAAAATCATTACTGGTTGGTGTTCTCAATGCAGTGAATAAATTCAATAAGCCGTGTTTGAATAATTCGTTAATTATAAATTAAAAATTTTTATTTAATAAAAGAAAACATTCCCTTTTAAGATATATTTCTGCAACTGTCCTCTGATAGTAGCTTATCAACTTGAATAAGCAGTACAGTCAATACATTACAGTACAGTAAATTTTCCATAGAACTGATACAAAGTGGTCACGTTAAGGTCATGATTTAACTTGAGTTTCTCTAACAAAGAGACCGTTTGTCGCTTTCAACTGAATGGGACATCGGCTCTCTGTATTGGTCGTGTGTAAAAGGAACAGGGTGCCCCGAGCAGCTGCTATGAAAGACATCACTTATTTTGAAAGGACTTTAAGTCGTAGTGCTTGATCTCAGCTTATTGCACGCTCCTCAAACCTGAGTTAGCGCAACTACACATGTATTACACCGTGTGATCATCGCCTATCCTACTTGATCTAAGAATGGAATGTTTATTTGAACTCCTGAAGATTAAAACAAAAAAAATATAATAACCTACATAAAAAACAACATTCTTAAATTAAAACTAAAACTATTTTCTACTGGATGGATTTTATTCCATAACTATAATTGCCATTGGGTTGTGATTAGTTTACGTCATCATAAATATATTTTCAAGAGTCATGAATAATATTCAGGATGAACACTATAGGCACACATTGCCTTTAGTAAACATTTGAGTATACGAGAGAAATATTTTTAGTCGGTTACAAGCTTACACTGATATTATGAGGAACCAACAGTTATTCACCAACTTTATAAGCACGCAAAGTACTAAAATGGTGATATTTGGTAGGTTAAATTTATTATAATGAAGCTTACACATAAATTTAACCCATATAGTCGGATAATTTCAAAATATGCCTATCATCTTGCAAGTTACGACTGGAATTGTATAATAATATATTAGTAGAATAACACTGTATAATTACTAGAACAAGAGAAATAAAATAAAGAAATTAGAAAATGTTATTTGTAAAATGCTGTTGATTGTAATAATTGTATTACCAAGTTAAGTTGTAATCATTTAACGACCCGTTTTTTCTCTTCGTATCACGTACACGATGTTCTAACTATATAAAGGTGACCTTTAATTCAATTACTAAGTGTTAATATATCCACTAATTTAGAGTTAGAGCTGTTTAAGGTGTCAGAGAAATTTGGTCGGAAATGAGTCCAGTTGTTCCTATACTTCCGGTACAGTTGACATAATATACACTTTGTTCGCTCTCAGTATTTCAAAAATATAGGGAGTTTCCCAAACGCTTAATTCAATTAAATAATTTTGCTCAGTTAAGAATTCTCATTCTTCCCCTGATCCGAAGATCCCCTGAGGACAATTAACTTAATTACAAATTTAACCCCTTGTATCCCGCGAGAACATTTACATAAAGTGTTCCACAGGATTCATTTTACATTTTTGTATGAGACTGGTTATTTAGTTTTATAATTAGCATTATTTTTCAAGCATTTAAATGTACCATATGACTTTTCTAAACAGGGAAATGTTGTTGTAAATGTCTGCTAATCCTGAAAAAATTCATAATTATTCTTATATTCTTACAAATATACCATACATTTATTTTTATGTTTGCATAGTTAGTTATTAAGAATTTATTCTGCTGTTTGGCTGGACATGCCAAAATTACAAAGTAAACATTTATATTTGATGAAAAAATAGGTTCTTGCAAATTATTTCTGATTTACCTCAAAAGATTACCTGGCTTTCTCTAAAATTATGTAACATTTACTTATACAAACTAAATATAATAAGATAAGACGCTATGACTGCTAGATGTATAAAAGAAAAGGCAAAATTGGGATTCGTCCACGATGACGAACTTTTTTAGTGTACCTAGAATGTATGTAGAGTACTGACTGCTAGATTTACCAAGCAAGGGCAAGAATAGAGCAGTAATGAAGAACCATAGACAGATTTTGGAAAATTAATGTAGGAGCTGTGATTATAAGATAGATGAAAGCAAAGAGAGCGGATGACTTGGGTTGTGAAACCCTTGTTAGCTTTACTGGAATGAATACTTTAAAAGGTAATGAATTGTTTGTTTAAAAAGCTGGTTATAATTTGAAACGTTATTACGAGCCCTAGTTTTTCGTGCTAGAATGAATTTAGAGTTGTACCTGATGTACCAACCAAAACAAAGGAAAAAGCGGACTTGGGCTGTGACGACGATTCCTTGTTAGTGTTTCTAGAATGTACGTAGAGTTGAGACTGCTAGCCTGACCAAGGTATAAACAAAAGCGTTAGTCCTTCTGGAATGGGATGGGCAAGAACTATGACTGCTAGATTGTTCAAAGAATAGGCAAGAGCGGGCTTTCGATATCATTGGCGAAACTTCGTTAGTGTTTTGGAATCTATGTAGAGTTGAATATGATAGATTGACCAAAGCAAAGCCAAGAGTGGACTAAAGCCGTAATGACGAACTCTTGTTAATGTTTTGGAATGTTTAATAGATTCTTGTTTGCTATATTGTTAGTAAAGGCATAGTAAAAGGCAAGAGCATACTTGGACATCGATGGCTAACCAATGTTAGTGTTACTGGAATGTATGTAAAGTTGAGACTTATACATTGACCATATTAAAGGCAAGACCGGACCAGGGATGTAACGACGAACCCTCGTTAGTGTTTCTGGAATGTATGTAAGAGCTGTGACTGCTAGATTGATCAAAGCAAAGATAAGAAGAGCTGACTAGGGTTGTGATAACGAACCCTTGTTAGCTTTGCTGGAATGAATACTTCAAAAGGCAATGTGTTGTTAGTTTACAAACCTGGATATAATTTGAAACATTATTACTGCTTCCTATATTACTATGTTATGTCTAATTACACTGTAAATTGGCAACATGTATCTAAGAGTAACGTGGTTCACGTGAGAATTTATCGGTGAGTTTAATTTCACTATCGAATGGTCAACGTTATTAATACTTCTACTATTATACAACAACTATTTATAAACACTGATTTTCCTTCTAGTTTATTTGTAATACACAAGATAACGTCCCCAATTGTGTAGTTAAGAGCAAACTTTCTTTACATATGTCGTTCTTAATACCATTTGAACTATAAAGTATTTCTTTAATTCTTTGGGGTACTAAGAATAAAAAAATATTTTAAAGAATAATGTAACAGAATTTAAAGGATAGAGTTATATACTAATCTAACTACGCAAACATTGTAAATATTGTTGTATATAATGTTGGTAAAAACGATTATACCATAAAAGTGAAAACGTCAATTTATTATTTCTTCCTTATCTATAATTAATCAATTAAAAATTTGTAAAATGTTAAGAAAATTATCTATTCTGAATACACTTAAAAATAATACTAATGAAATGTGTGTTTTGGGAATACAGAGGTAGGTTGATTTCAACGCAAGATGGCGAACAACGAAGACGTTTATTATCTGGCAATCTGAACGGAAAACTTCGTCTCATTTCTCTATCGTCCGCACGGGCCGTGTCCGGTTCGCTGCTCTTGTTTTGTGATTCTACCCTTGTAAATTCACCGGAGCGTCCTGTATGTAATTCGTAGGTATTCAGTGAAAACTCACTGAGGTAATTATTCATTCACACGAGAACTTACGGCATGTTAAACATCCGTAATATTGCATTACTTCCATTTAGTCAACATATTATAGAGTACCGTGTTTTTCAAAAGTGAAAAAGTGAGAAAGATAGGTCGCTTCAAGTAATCTCTAAATTGATATCTAGGGCACGGTTTATGGACAAATACTTATTATAAGGCAAAATGAATGTGCTAGAAACATTAGCTCTACATACCTATAGCACGTAGAACTGCGTAATAATTTTCTCCAACGGTGTCAAGAGCTACTACTTTGTGCTTTTGGATACACTGCGTTAAAATATCTGGTTTTGGCAAACTACTTTGAGCCTAATTGCCCTCTTTTATCTCCAGGACTGGAGATAATTATCAAAAAAATTACGAATCTAGTAAGTAAGAATGACTGATTAATCGACCATTGGTGTACGTTATGAAGATCGGCACTGTTTACAGAAATAGAAGCAACTATGATACCTTTTGAGAAACGATTCGATGTTACTCCAGCAGACTTTTCCCACGTCTGAGACATCCACTCCTCTAGCAATTTCCAACCTCTGGCAGCTATTGTTCTCCGGGTGGTTCTGGAGGTCGTAAACTCTGGGAAACCTTCACCTGTAATAGATTTCAGCCGCAAAACTTTAATTTTTTTTTGTTTGCAGCTATTTTGCTTATAAATTCATTATAGCATTCTTTTCTTTAAAATATATTCTTTTCGTAAAATATTCCGTTTATACTGATTTCTTTTAAAACCATTATGAGTAAAGGAGCTCAAGGCCTCTTTATAAGCAACTGCTTTAATAAATTTATTTTAATGTATATTAAATTTAACGCCTATAGGTATTTTATCGGGAAGTGAGCACCAAAGCTACAAACGTAATTGAACTATGGAACTATAATTACATGCGTACGTGTGGAGCACAATTTTTGTACATAGTATAGCCTACTTCAATATAAATCAAAACGCAAATTAAAATGCACCTTTAAAAATTAATTCTAGATTATTTATTTGTATTTTTACATTGTACTCTATAATAATAATTGTTTATTATATCGTTTGAATCGCGTATTGTATCTACGATGGCTACTATAATAATACCTGGAAGAGAAAGTAGATTGATAGGTTTTGTTGTCAACAAAAGCACGTAGATAGCGTATTGATCCCTATATCGGTCTTCGGGAGTTGGCCTCATTACCCCAATCTGTTAACGTAAAAGCATTGACAAATGGACCGAATTAATTTTAAAACCCGATTTAACCACCATAAATGATTTTTGGATTATTAAATATTCTATTTGTTTTGACTGATATTGTAAGACATTAAATATTCTATTTAAATAATCTGTGGTAAATCGATTATTATAAGGCACTATTTCAATCAATAATCACATATGGAATAACTACCTGGGGAACAACAGCGAATAGCCATTTAAACCAAATACTAAATTTACAAAAAAGATGTTTAAGGGCACTCTACGGATATGAATTGGACATAAATGACAATCAATTGGACCAGCACTATAGTTTAAAGGGACAACTAACACCTAAAGGATTGTATATATTTAAAATTTTACAGATATATTATGAAAACAAACAATTTAAGGAAACCCTGGACAGAAGCTATAATACTAGGCATTTGGCTAAGTACAAAATACACACCCCAAGGACAGACTATGGTCGCAGGCTACCAGAATATATAGTACCGAATCTATTTAATCAACTGCCTAGTGAAATAGAAAATTTACCAAATCTAAAGAAGTTTAAATCGGCAGCCTACATTTGGTTAAATACAGCTAGACCTCTATATCAAGTATAAAGACTAAACTTGCTATTTGTAGATGTCTTAGAAATAGGCCTAGCCTGGCCCAATCCCCACTAGCCTGCACTGACATTCCACTACACTGCACAACACTCAAAACTATTTTCATTACTCAGATTCACTCTCACTGTACTAGACTGTTGTTTATTCACACTACTTTATTCACCGACTACGAAAAAGCCACTAAACCCACTTTACTCAGTGAGCAAACATAACATAAACATAACCCAAAAACAAAACATAACCTAACCACGATTAGCAGAAACTGTTTCGACCAGACGACACTACTGCACACAAACTGGAGACAGACAAAGAGGAACAAATTCAGACAGGTATGCACGTATTACACACCACTGAACTCCTAGAAGAATATATTGTTATATTATTAGAAAAATCGTTTTCAGATATCTAACCATGTTATTGTAATTTATATTGTTTTTCGTTATGTAATCGTTATATTATTTTATTGTTATTGTTATTGTTATATTAAGTTCAAACCATATTCATACAATTGCCAAATATAAATAGAAACATGATGCCTGCCCTAAACCGCAAATAAATCGTCATTAGTAGTTTAATTTATTAAATTGATTTAAGCGATACAACTTATTAAAGACATTATTGCCAGTAGAAGTGGAGCAGTAGAAGTAAGGAAATATCGCTGGACCTCGCCGACAAGTTTTTTTATGTAACTTGGCGAGGCCAAACTGTGTAAACAATGTAATTGAATAAATAAATAAATTATACTTGAAGTTGAAATTATGAAATAAAATCTAACGCAGTAACTTAAACAATATGAGATTAATTGTATTTTCACTAGGTATAAGTTTTTTGTATTGCAACGTAATTTTACAATTGTAATAGTATTCACAGAAGGAATACGTAATATGTTATATGTATTAAAATTTATAAATAAATATTAAATGTAACATTACTTTGACTTATAATTTACTTACTTTCGTTTATTTCATCATAAGAATACCATTGATGTGGTTATGTGGGAGATTTGTTTATATGATATGCTTACACGTTGGTATTTATACAATACACAGAGATCAGAAGATAATTTAAAATTTAAAACTTTTACATATTAATTATCAGAGGTTTATCGTAAAATCTGAAATATAGTTCAATCGTAATATTTTAGCAATTTAACGAGCATAAATCTTTTATGATAAATGAATATATAATTTTTTTTTTTTTAGTTTCATTACAGTTACAAGAAACCAAATTGAAAAGGATTAAGAAACTAATGAAAATGAAGTATACATAAATGATCATATATTACATTTTTAGTTTATCTAAGACGTCACTATTGTTAGTTGAATATTTTTATTACGTTATAAATTTGGGGTTAACAGTTTTCAAATGTTTATTGGAATAACATTGAAAAATGGGATTAAATTTGAAAGCTACTAGCAGTAATTAACACAACCATATTAGTAAAACCTAGGTTTTCTAGTTCACTAAAGGAGAGTGAACGGGAAAACGGATATGTTATTCATGGATAGGATGCTTAATCCTAAGAACGAAAATAGCTTACACTATGCAACATACATTCAAAACTGTCTAAAATACAAAAACAACATGATAAATTATTCTCAGTATAATTTTTAATAATTTAAACAACCAAACAAATACTAAAAAATACATACATTTTAGTGAAAATAGCTTTTTGCTTTGCCTTGAGTAGGAACGAGATCATAGACTCCAGAAAAGACCAGATTCCAGATCTCGAGACTTAGTGTTACTGGTTGTATTGTATCACTGAATGATGACAGATATTTGAAAAACTCGTGTATCCTTTAATAACGAGATATCCTACGAACAACACTAGCATACTTTGTCCAGCAGGGACTATGAAATATTTTTACAAAATATAAAAATGATCATGTACAGGGTGATGAACGACATACGAGTATTTATGACCCCATTATGAGCTTAACTGGATCCTTCAGTTAAATAAAGTAACGTGAGATTTTACAACGAAAGGCGACAAGCACTTAGTTTTTCTCCTCTCAGTCTTCGCGGAGATTTACGTCATTTCGTTCCACTCCAGTTGTTGACAGTGATGCATTGGCCAGAACAGAGAGTGACTGACTGTTCTCTGACGCGGGCAGTCTCTCTAGGAAACTTTTGGTTTTTGTTACATTTGTAAACACAGTCCTTTATAAAGGTCGTCAACCTGCTTACTTTATTTAGCCTATAACTCACAACGAGACGGATATATTTCGGTTTCAAGAATCAAAACAAAGAGTAATAAAGTAAGAATACACCACACCATATCCGCCACTGTGTGCTTTGCTGAAGTTGCATTCCAAAAGTCTATAGCTCATTTCACTCTCGAGATTTGCTTTTCACCCCACCTGACGAAAGTGAATTTTTTTCAGCATACTGAGTGATAGGTTTCAATGACGCTCAACCAAACACTATGGTTGGAGTTGTACCATCATATAACTTATTTTTGTTTACAGACTAAATTTAAACTCTACGGATTAATTATTTATATAAATATCTTGCCACATGATACATTCAAATTTGTATTATTTTAGTTGAGTTTAATAGAAATATTTAAAGATTTAATGTACCTGTGTTCTATTGAGGGTAATACATTCAAAAGTGTACTGAAATAATATTTTGTCCCAGATTTTGTAACGTTGACTTTCCATTCTATTACTTATAATTTTACTCTACGAATAATAGTTTAAGTTTTTAAATCTTATATAACAGTACTAATTAAGTTTAAACATTTATTTGCTCCGCTATTTTTTCTTTGGGGCCGTAGTTACCCGTAAAAATAATGTAAAGTTATTCGCTAACCGCTCAGTAAATGCCATATTGTGATAGGCAGCATCACGAAACTTTCCTTAGGTAAGATAGAATCTTCTTACAACAAATTAATCATATAGATTTGAGATATATAGTTCGTTTTTGATATATATAGAAATACAAACAGACAGATGTAGAAAGACATGGATTAATTCTTTTTTCCAGTCCCTTAATTGATAGGCATCGTCAACTCTAAGCCAATAACTCATACAGTAAGACACTGAGGTAACACTCTTTAAAGAATTTATTAAACTAGTTACATTACTAAACGGTAGTATTCAAATAGATGATTAGTTTTGAAAATAGTGTTTTTGGTCATTTTTATCCTTAAAGTTACATGGATAGAGTGTTATGATTTAGATTGGAATCGATCTGTTCTTTTAGTGTAACTCTGTTTAGTTGAAGAGGACAGCTAAATTATGATAACATTGTAAGAACGGATTGCTTTAGTTTTGTAACTTTAACAATGGAGAATGTTCTGCAATTGTCCATAAACTCTTTAATTTAAATTTCATTTTGTTAAGTATGTTCGTATATAATGTAATACACATATTTCTGCATAATATCTCCAAAACACTAATTAACTTATAGCTCTTACAAAGTTTTAAACAGTTCGTGCTTACATGGTTTCAGAGTGATCTTTTCATTACTATTAAGAAAATGATTATAAAAATATTGTGTGCCCGTTGTTAATAAAGTTCAGGTAGTTTTACATTATACTTATGAGGGAAATTTGGTAATATACCAACTTACGGGAGTATGGGGTTAAAGAGGTATATTTCATATTATTGATTTTTTTAGTATTCTAAACGATGGCATACTACGAAATTTCTCCAAGAAGCAACCCAGTAAAGTTTCATTTGCCGGTTTACTGAATCTCTATTTCGGACTGTCTCTTTGGGATACATCCTGTATTTCTACATGGACAATATTACACAGCTAACTATTAAAAACAGTCATTATTTTTTATTGAGATATTTAAATAAATATCGAAACTTTATGTAACAACGGTGTAAGTTTAAAGCTTTATCTGAAATATTTCCAAAACTAAAATAGGCCCACAACATGATTTATACTAAACTTTGTCATTTCGTTAATTTTCTAAACTTTAGTCATTAAATAGATATGAAATCGAAGTTTAAGAAGTTTTTGTCTGAAACTGTAAAAAACATATATTATAATGTATACTTCTACAATAACACACAAACACAAACTACACCTTGTTTTTCATTGCATTTGGTACTTTATATCTGTATTAGAATTAGCTGTAGTTTTACAGATTTCAGAACTTAAAATCGTTACAAAAATCTATTAAAGGTAATCTATTTGGTGGTTATGGCTTTAGATGTAAATACTTCTAAAACTTTTGCCAGTGGGTTTCCCCCAGAATCAGCTATGCTAAGCTATTGTAGTGGTGAATACTATGTCATGAGGGTGATGATAAAATAGTAGAACGTAAAATCATGAAACTGAAGATTAGAATTTTTATTACAACATTAAAAAGAGTATTAACCGCTATATCATAAAAACTAAAATAATTTTCAGATTTTGCGTACAAGCATATTATTCCTTTAAACCTTTTTTTATCTGCCTTTTCATACTGTAAGACCTTTTTACTTTAAAACTTAAGACAATTTAAGACTTTTGACATACGAGAAAAAATATTCTTCAAATGTAGTATCGCACTTTGGAATATCTATTAAGTGAAATTTCTTACAACTATATTAACGCAGCGTTAAATTAAAGTAGTATAGTACTTTATTATAAATAAAGTTAATTGTGTTCAAGTATAAACCGATTTGATTTTGTTTATATTAAATAAGCATCTATATTTTTGGTGATAGCACAGCTATTCAACAATTCCTCTAGAGTCGCACTAATCGACATCCGCAGTCAAAAGGAAACGTATTCAAATCAATGTAAATCTGAAGTTAACTTGCAGACCTCAAGTAAGACTATGCTAGATGGTGTCCCACGATACCTTCATTCAATCTGATATTCTAAAGTAACAAATCCAGCCGACAACTTTAAATATACTAGTTATAGAAAATAATAAGAATTATATTACATTTTAATATTTATAGTATATTATTAAATTACTTAATTATAACTTTCAGCCAAAGTTGGTTGAACCTAATTGGAACTTGATAATTTATGTATTTTTAAGTTATAAAAAAGGTAAATGTATAGCTTTTACATGATATGTTACATATGCAAGTGGGTATAAAAATCACAAAACGTACGCTTTTTAGGAATGTGAATCAAACGTATTTTCTAGCGCTATTACTGAAGAACCAATAAGAGAGGAGTCATTAAATGAATGAGTTCAATTAATTGGCTCTAAATAGAGCTTTCATTACAGTTTAAATAATTTGCAGTCTTCATATTTGCCTCTTCTTCATTTTAACACCATAAGAATTAATGGTCAACCAGTTACAGTGTTATATGAGATTTCAAATTTAGAATATGTAATGAATACGCATTTGCATTAACAAAAGCTTTTTGGGATTCATTATATGTTATCGGTTTTTGAAAAACATTTTAACATTTTTGTACTTAATGAAATGTTCAAAATTTATTAAAATTGCTAGGAAATTTTGAAAAGTTTATAAGTGCTTATCAATGATATATATAAAAATAAACATAAACCAGGATTCTATGAAGAAAATAAGGGCGTAAAGTAGACCTTGTGGGGAAAACTAAAGATTCGTTCACTAATTCAGTACTAAATTTATACGTGTCTGACATGTTTTTAACAACAACATGTTTGACAACAACATGTAGGTTGTGATTCCTGACTTAGGCGTGCCACAACGCTTTAGTAAGATTTGTTTATTTTAACCTAGTTTGTAATTATGTATTAGGTTAGTTCTTTACCTGAAGAAGAGATCAGATTGCAGATCTCGAAACGTAGTGTTACTGTTTTCTTGTTTCACTGAACGATGGCAAATGTCCGAAAAAATCCTGTTTCCTTCACAATCCTTCCATCGTCAAAAATAACCTTTAAACAAAGAATGTTTTTAACATGTATTTTATACTTATAAACTCATAATTCACCATTTGTACACAACAGGAAGGATATTGCCATGCTACATTAATAATACAGGTACTATAACAGCAGTTAAAAGCTGCTGTTACCGGTGAGAAGCGAGTAATTACATTAACGGATCATTACTCGTCTCGGATACGCCAGTAATTGACTTGAGTTTAGTCGATAATGGAATCATGCAATAGGTTTTCCCCCGTGCTCAATGTATACATTTCTGTAATGAATGAATTTTTCCTTGGAAACTATAAGATTTATGGTTCGTAAGGAAAAACATTTTAACGATTACAAATAATTTATTATTATTATATGATTAACACCAACATAAAAGTAAACTGATCAAAATCCCATTATTGTAAGATAAGTTCAACGTAGCGTAGTAGTAAGGGTGTAACTCTTAAGAGAGTTCAGGGGTTCGATTCCTTAGGACGGCATTGAAACTTTGCTAAAGTTTTTAGTGTATTTTTTCCTATAGAGTACAATATAATAAATTTAAATGTCCCTTGGATTGAAAGAGTGACATGAAAAATATGTGAGACAGTGAACAGACATTTGTGTACAAAAAGGTGTTTAGATAATTTTTGCTTTGTGTACTCGTAATTATGTGTTTAGATGTGTGTAAAGACATTTATTATTATTAAAAATTCTTGTAAAATTCAAATAATATAAAACCTTTCCAAATTTTATTGAAAATAAATTGACTTAATATATTTTTTAAGCTAAGAAAAATTCGAACTTCGTTGAAAATCCTTCTATAAAATTTAGCTTTTATAATTATTGAGTTCGAACCTTGCAATTTTGATGCATTAATTTATTCTGATCCTAAAAAAATTTAAAGTTATTTCGAAAAAAAAAACGGTAAATGATACTTAAATAAATATTTATAATATTCGTAATGTCGTTTATTAAATAATTTTTCTGTCACACATTATTTATATTGGCATAAACCTATTGTTGATGTGTACTATCTCTATTGTTTATATATTAACAGTAGAAACCTTTATTTGAAACATTATTGTTCTTTTCATAATACCCTCAAAATTATGTGTCACTTGATAGGGGATCCAATTTAAAAACCTTTACACCCCTAAAGTACTCCATTTTCATACACATAAAAACTCATCAATTCGTTATTTAAATATACTCAAAAGTAAATCCTTACATCTATTATTATAAGAAAGTTATTTAGGCGGTGAGTTTCCAGCTTGCATTGGTATCAGCAGAGGAATCTGTTTACATGGAAGTATTTTGCTAGGAAGTTCATTTGGGACTATTTGTTTATACATTGATCAAAAAATTGAATCAAAATTGATCAAGAGCTATAGCTACGTTTTATTTATTGTCATTAATTTATTCTGATCTATTGGGGTGCACCCCCCTGTACCTTAGTATAAAGTTGTTCAAGGAATGTATCAGGCATTACTCAATACAAATAAATAAATAAAGTCTTGAGAAGTAATTCTGGTAATTTTCAATAAAAACAATTTTAGCTTGTATCTTTCTCTTAACAGCCCATGTTTTTGTCTCCAATTGTTAACTTACTAACAGAATAACCTAGTAGACTTTAAAAAATACAAAATAATATTCTAATTTTTAAGTTTCTTTGATAAGGAATTAAAACTAAAAGGATCTAATAAGGAAAGTGCTAACGTTTATTACAAGTATCTACACAACATTCTCTTGAGAAAATCACTTTAAATTATTCATTGTGTGTACATGGTTTTTTGTCTTAAATGTAATACTTTTAGCGTGACAACTAAACTCTGTTAATTTAAAAGGGTATTTTAAAAATAATTTAAATATGTACAAAGGAAATGTCATGCTTCTGTTCAAAGCCCTGCTCTGCCAATTCGTTTCAGAAATACGCGCTCTCCTGTATAATGAAGAGGATTTTACTCCCGGGGCTCGTTATAATTTGTCATTCATGGAGACAAGAAGAGTGAGGCAGAGTATTATTCAGTGTTTTTTCTTCTTTTTACAAACCGGAATCAGTAACATTTAAATATTAACGCGATAACTTTACTTAATAAATATTTAATTTCCTTGTCCATAAACTAAGAAATAATAAAAATTTAATTATAGTATTTTATTTATATCTTTTATGTATATATCATTAAATAAAATACGAATCTAAAGTGGCCAAACCAGTACAGACTTCTTAAAATAGCCACGTAGACAATGAGTTTTTCCCGCCTGTGTAATCTTTGTAAAGGTCCTAAGGAATTGAAAGTTTGTATTTAGGTTCCTCTTATTTCGAGAAAGAACTCTATTAATATTTAGGGCAAAAGGTCACAGAGCAGTTCATTCGTATGTTTGTTCATATTTGTGATAACGTTTGTTATAATATGCTCAGTGAAGTAGAAAGAAGAACTGTAACAATTTTTGGCTCAGAATGTAAAAATGCAGATGTCTATCCATCTGTGAGATAACTCTTTCATTAATTTCCTTAAAGACCCTCGATTCTTCTTTGTATCGCTTCATTACACCGATAGATATTAGATTTATCATAAATGTTATCTATATGCATGTATATGCAAAAGTAATAAGATAAATGCCAGCCGAATATTTTGTTCGTATATTTAGTGTATTACTATTTGGTACATAGTGTTTACAAATCAGGCTATAGCAATTGCTTCGTGGTACCACTAAATGAAAAGTTATTCCCCCTTTAGTACCTAAAACCACGCACGGCTTAAAAGTGTTTTTGTTAATCTTGATAAATGCTATATAACGCGATCTGTGGAAAGAATATTTTAAGTACCGCCACTACATTCATATAACAACTAGGTTCATAAATTGTGTTTTAATAAGGTAGATGCTTAACCCTTCAATAAAATTCTAAAATCCGTTATTTATAAAGCTAGAAAAATATAGGTATTCTAGAATGATTATAATATTTAGCAAAACATTATAACTTACATATTTATAACTAATTAATGTAAATCCAATAGTTCAAGTACAAGTTCAAACTTTATACAAGTATTGATCTTTTACATGTCAAGAATTAGTTTGGTGGCCAGCTGGGTAAGCCATTTGAACATTATGGCAACCGTTTAACTAAACTTTCAGGGATACAACTAAAAGTTCCTAAGCTTTTGTTTACATTTTTTAATCCAAAACTGTTTTCGATACATTGATTACATTGAAATTTAATATGAATATACTATTTATACTTCCATTTTTTCACAATTTACCTACTTCTTTCAACTGAGATGGAAGAAAGGATGATAATGTAACAAAGGCCAACTTACCAGCTCTGTTGGAAATTTAGAAATGAATAATTAACAGCTAGCAGCTCATTGTCATAACCGCAGTTTTGCACTATTATAAAATGTATTTACCTGGTAAAATATAGCTAACGTATGTATTCGGATAAACCGCAATAAGAAATATTAACTTTTTGCTCGTTGTCAATGGTTTTTATATAAATTCAACACCTTAATACAAGACAAGCTTCTTACCATAAGCTATTGATCTTATTATTTATCTATTTCATTACTTCTTATCGATAACTGAAATTACTCTACTCAAATTATACAGATTCCTATAACGATTTAAAATTTTCATTCTTAATATATGTTTATTTTTCACAGACACGATCGTTTTAAGTAGTAACAGTTTAATATCAGTGAAAAAAGTACTAGAGTGCATAAAGCTAATTATAACAAATTAACTGGTCAGAAAAGTTTAAAAATGGTTGAAAGTAATAAATACGTACTCTATTTTGTAGAACTAAACATAAATTATAATATACATTATAATCATATATTTATATTTTCTAATTTTAATATTACTTGAAAACTCTGATAAATTTACCGAAATATTCTACTCAGTGAAATAAATTAAACTTATAAAACTCATTTTATTACTATTTTTAATTCCGATAGAAAGAGGTTTATTGAAGTGAAATGACTCATGAAGATAATCCTAAATCCTTATAAATATTTTTCAATGCTTAGAATGGTGTATCCGATGTAAACGTGGGGTCTCTTTAAAGACTTTTAGAATATTTAACGCTAATTATGGAATGAATGTAAACCTAAAAAACTCACTATTATTAGCGTTCAGTTAATTAATAACCGTGGACTTTTAATTGAAGCACCCCTTTGAGTTCGATTCATCCTCAGAATGTAGCATACATTTCTTACAAATGGTCTCTCGTGTGTCAACTATTTCTAAATGTAAAATTTGTAGGCTTCGTGTGCTCTAAATCAACCTGAAATTACTACTACGCTAAACCATTATGATAAATATAAATATAACTACCAGCTATTAAAAGGTTATGCTTAATATAACAAATACTAGGATATCAGCGAGTACATTAAAAGTCCTAACGCTAGCAAGATGGGTACCAGCCACTGGTATCTGGGAATTCAGGTACCAGCTTTATGAATGTTTTGAAATAAACTCTCCGTCACCCATCCTGCATTTTATATTCAGGGAGTTCAAATGAAAATGAAAATAAATGAAAAATATCTTTATCGAATACAAAGAAAACATATTCGATTGGTAACTAGTAAGTTCTCTCTTACAGATATTCATACATTTATAAATGGCACTTTTAGTGTAAAACGGTGTCAAAATGTAGTCTAAATACTGTTTTAAATTTAAAAAATAATAATTTATATTAAAAAATAAATTGAACAGAAGGGTCATCATGATATAAAAAAATAATACAAAGTAGAAGGAAATTAACTGACATTCACCTATCACCATTTATACAAAGTCATCGTCCCCTATGCCACGAAATCGTCAAGCCGACGAGGCCGAAGCAGATGGTTCTTAGCCGATTCACGAAACCGTTCCCGACTTCGAATACCTCTGATATGATGCGGGAGATTATTCCAGAGTCAAAAAGAGTTGTAAATTTAAGAGTTACAGAAGAATTGTTACAATTTAGAGTATTTGTTTATGAAGCGTATACTTGTGTAGAAAATATTTATTGTTTTCAAGGGAAGGCAGTCCCTTTTATAGCCTTGTGACTTAACACAGCTTTTTATTTCAAAAACCTTTGAAAACTGTGTTTAACATATTTGTCTATTTTTGCCAAGTAGAAACTTACAAATGCGCATACCTTTTAAAACCAATTATTGTATTTATTAATGTTTCTAATACACAAAATTATATTTTTCCATCTACAACGCATGATAACGTTAAGTTAAAGTTTTGTGCGAAAGGCTTAAGAATTGCGTCTTCGTGTAAAGTAAGGGAGGAAAATCAGAGGAAGAAACTCGTAAAGAAAGGAGCAAGAAAATGCTTTTATTTGTGCAACGGGTTGATATCAGAGATCTATCTCAGCTGTAAAGCCTCAGGCACAGCCAGTCGGCATCTCGTAGCCGTCATTCTGTCTATCGTCTGCTCCTTGTATAAGCATTGTACTCTGATGAAATATTCTGAGATTGGAAAACAGTTTGTAACAACAGTTCCTCCTGTTTCACTATCATCAATATCACCTATTATTTATAGGGTAGTTATTGTTCCTGGAACTTTTCATTAGACATTTAATAACAGTACATAATCACACGCCACGCGGTAACACACTCTTATGGCGTCTCCATAACCTTTCCAAGGGATGTTTGTAAGGAATGAATATAACTAAACTAAACTCACTAAACCTTACTCAACATTTAAGTTGAATCAAAGGAACGTTACTTCGAACGATTGTTGTTTTGCATAATTATTTTTTAAGTATTGTATATTTTGGCTGTCACAACCTTTTATGTCTATATATTCTCATATATCTATAATAAATCTTATTTAAATTTTTATTATTGGAAACCTGTTTTAATATGCCTAATTAAATACTCTGAACCTCCAACAAGATATAATTAAAAATGTATTCTTTTTTATGCTTAGGTACTGGGAGTGTTAGCCTTATAATACTGCACATAATGCAATGACATATATTATTAACATATTGAGTTTTTAATTTTCTACGTTGTAAATGTAAATATAAAATACAATAAGCGATTCTGCTTTAATTTTGAATAAGTCCGTAATTTATTTGTAATGTACGTAAGGAGGTATGCTTTTTCTGATTCTTCATGGAGACACTTTATTTGATAGTTTTGTATCACAATATAGTAGTAGTTTTCCTTCCATCCAGAATGGAAGTAGTTCCTTTTTCGGTTGTGAGTATATTAAGAAATAGGGATGTTCCTAAGTGTTTTGCGAAAGGAAACGCACACTCAGGAAAATATTGAAATGATCGAACAAACCATAAAAAACTGTCAAAGATGGAGTGGTCTTCTCTTTATTGTATAGAGCAAAGAGCTTATGCTCGGATAAGATGGATAAAAAGAGAGATTAAAAAAATTGAATCGGACCTTAGATGCAATGGGTACCCTCAATTAGTAATTAACAGGCGCAAACTAACCAGAAGAATTGTATCTGAGTCAGAAAAACAGAATAGTGATAAAGTTGCTTTTATGTTGATCCCTTATGAGCCGGGACTATCAGAGAAAAATACAAGAGTAGGTAGAAAGTATAACATTTGGACAATGTTTAAAACATACAATACTCTTAGACAAAGTCTCAATAAACCAATTCAAAAAATTTGCACGCAGAATTCCATAAACTGTGTTTACAGTATTAAATGTAGCTGCGATAGGGAAAGCATAGGCGAGACAAAAAGACATTAAACGTAAGGATAAAAGAGCACAAATAAAATAAAATAAGAGCTATAACAGAGAAATAAATAATTACTACACATCCCTGTTAGTCTGTAGACAATCATATGAATTGGAATGAAGGTGACATAATACATCGAGAACCTAATATTTTTTAAATGTAACTTTTCAAGGCTTCATACAACAAATTAGCAGATCAACTTTTAATCAACTATCAGTCAAAATTATGCTGCTTTGGTTTCCACTTCTGAGAAATTAGCTACAAAGTAAACCAAAAGTATAATAAATATTTGACCATTGTAATAGCACAATGTGGAGTCACAATATGGTTTCAAGAAGTTAAACTAGCATCGACAAATAATAAAAAAGACTACTACTTATCCCTTTTTTTCTTTTATTTCTTATTTAGTTTATAAAGCACAGTTAAACAATAAACCATACAATATACAACGAAAAATAATGGAAATGCCTTCTGAAGTCTAGTGTTTTAATAGCAATATACAGTGAGGAAATTTAATTGGAGCATTATAAAATCCTATCTATTTATTTCATAAATTTTTATGTACACGTAACATATTCAAAATACTGTTATAGCAATCATTCATTGGCGATATCCACAAGAGGTTCCAAAGTCCGCACGGTAGGGAAGGGCCAACAACGCAGGTAATTCCATTATCAACTCTGCTCAAGTCAATTACTGTCATATCCGAGGCGAGTAATGATCCTTTAATGTGATTACTTGCCTCACCGGGAATAGCAGCTTTTTAAATGTACTGAAGGTAGATTTAACTTGAATTATCTCCTAAAACAGCTGATTTTATAGTGGTCCCTTAGAAATTGAGTTACATATTACCCTTTATACTAGTGGTTGGGTCTGCTCAAATTCAAGTAGAGAGCTTTCACATTACGACCTGCTATATTACAAAGTTATAGCCAATATATTAATATTGAAACCATTGAGGTTCTTAAAAGGAAGTAAACATAAATAAGCTTACCTGTATTGGTGTTAAGGGAGAAACTTAATATTAATATTTTGATTTCCCAAAATTTAAAACTATTTTAATATTTTAACAATTCTGCAGTTTTCAAATATTTTTTATATTTTTATAATTACAAACCGGTTTTAAAGTCAGATTAACTTGGTTAGATGTTACTTATCCATGGAAACGAAAAAATATTTTACTATGAGAGGTTTATGACCGTTATATTTATCCTTGTAGCAAGTGTTATACGAACACATATTTACTTTTGGGTGTGAATTTTGCTCATGTAAGTCAGTACTGGTATTTCAAAAACCAATAATATGTCAAATATAACTTAGCAGTTGTTTCTCAGTGTTTAGAAGCTTATAGATCGCATTAAAAGTGTTTGGACACATTTCTTTTGTTTCTTGAAATGTTTAAGATACACGGATATTGGTATAGACATGAAAGTCTCTTCTTCTGAATTAACTTTAATACCTGCTCTAATTTTTCCATCCTGAATTCATAAATTATGACAATAATGAGGGGTTGGATTTATTTTTTTACCCATGCCTGTTTATGTATATTTCGTTTGGGTTTCAATTCATAAAACTATAAACAACGGATATCCAGTTTCGTGACATTGAGATGTTATCTACACTACTTGCAAACTTAAGCCAATTATTTGAATGCCTTTACTGTTATAAATTATTAAGGGCAATAACCGAGACAAGAATTCATTGAAACTAACCCTAATTTGAACGACTAATAGTAAGTGTCATTGAGCATTCGACCAAACTCCACGAATGTGTATGATTTGTGTCCATGATCACTTACTGTGCGTGCACTTTAGTGTCTTATTAGTGACGATTAGTGGCTTCGAGCCTCCTTAGGCAAAGTCTTTGATGCTTAGCAAAATCACAACTGGAAATTCTAGACATCTAAAACTGGGTTCTGATATTCTTCCGAAAATCCAAGGTTAGTTTATATGTATCAGTAATGCACAACACAACATATAATGTGCATAGCAATAGCATTACTTTTTTGCTATATATACTACTTAAGTTTATGTCATTCTAAAAATCAAATATATATATTACCATTAGTTCTATCGTTAATTTACCTTATTTAAATAATAAAGATCTCTTTTATTTAAATCTAGAGAACTATGATATGGCCTATCGCAGTAATCTATCTCATATGATGTTTGCAATGGACACTGGAGTAAAATTAATAGCTCTAATTTCATATTTTATGAAACTGAAAATGTTAGTCGCTGTAGTTAAACCTGAGTAACCCGTCAGAATTCACCCTACATATGATTATTACTCTATGAAAATGATTTCCCTTTTTGATTTTCAATGTGTGTACCACAAATAGTGTTTCGTTTTGAATAAGTACCATAAAATCACCAACAGAGTTATTAAAAGAAAAACAATATTCTTTTAGATCTTTAAATAAAAAATATTACCAGTAAAATAAAAATGTTATGACAATATAATGGCATCATAAACGTTATAACAATGAAATTTAAGGGAACCCTGTAGTCCATATACCGTACATGTTAAAAGTATTAACTTTAGGTACAATTTAAAAGAAAACTATCTCAGTTAACAGCATTGAAACTTTGTATGCATTTTTTTAATGCTTTTTAAAGTATAGTTAACCTATTTTAAACTTAATTAAAAAAAAAATATTAATAATGATTTATTTTTTAAAGTATACAAAAAAACACACAATTTTTTTACAAAAAATATTTTTTTAGTACTTAAAAGGACTTAACAAGCAAATTATCTTAAATAAAATAGGTTAAGTCTTTTGATAATGACTTAAATAAAATACACACAAAAACTCATGCAGATAGCTTTAAAGGTTTAGTAGAAAAGTGTACCTTCGTGTCAGAATGTGTGATTTTTCAGGAGAGCTCAAGAACTGTAACGGTACCCCTTGCAGCCACGATAAAACATTCCAGGATCATACTTTTTACTTTCTTCTTCCTCCTTGTCTTCTCTTTTTTCTTTAGGTTTCTTTTCTGCATTTGCTTAGTAACATCCAAAGCTGCTTTGTTGTCATCTAAAACTCGGTTCTTGTCGATTTGTTTTCAGGCCTACAACGCCTCAGTTGCTTCCGGCAAGCCATCACCACACAGCTTTTGCAACACTTCCACTTTGCCCAAGAGCACCACTGTTGAATGTTATAATTGAATCCAACACTCCAATTTTTAAGGTGTTGAGCCCAACAAAAGTATTTTTTTTGGAATTCTGGTCCAGATTACGTTGTTGAAGGACTCGTTAGGGTTCTGTGTTCGGCCGTGCAGGCATTTTTTCTGAGTAGGTTAGTGTCCGACAGGTCTTGGTAAAAAGTTGCTTTTATTTCTAATAAAATAGCCTCAGGTACTGAATGCTTATGATGGTATACCTCACCTGTCACTAAAGACTTTTGGTACTTGCACCAAGATTGTTCACCTTTTGGGCATAGTTCATGGCGAGGTTTCACGTCGGTTGAAAAGTAAATGGAAGTAGGTTGCCCAAACAGCCTTCCTCATTTTTTCAACGTCATCCACATTTTCTCGTATAGCTTTGCCATAGTAGGTTATGTACACTGTTCTATCAATGCATCTGTCAGCCTACCACGTCCCAGAGAGAGGTTTTCCGTCAGGTAACTTATGGCCACGCAACTTAGGCCTTCAATCTGCGCAGCCGACTTCCCATTCTCTTCTGGACGTGTCCTACACATTCCAACTTCTTAATTTCAACCTCATCACCATAAGGCTTAGCTTGTTGTACTGAAAAAAAAGCTGAGCTGTCACCATCTCCTAAATAACTTGTTTATCCTTACACCAAGGTTTTTGTTGCGAGCGCCTGAATACCTGAATAGCAGCCTCATACCTCCATACCGCCGCCGCTCGGCCCGTCATAATTCTCTTGAGCACTGTTCTCTGTGTGTAGATAGCGCTGTTTTTAGTTATTTTTATTGCCATTGAACAATATTTTGTCAGTGAAACAGCATCCAAAACTTTCCCCTGTATCCATACTCGTGACAGAAAACACGCCATTCAAAGATGTATGGCCACGTTTTCTGCCACGTTCCGTCAAAAACAGCCGCTATGTCGGTATTACCCTCGTTTTCTACAACTGCTTCATGGGCTGCTTGTTTCATTGAAGCAATAGAAACCTCTTCAACAGCACACTAATGAATAAGTTTGTTATAGGCTTGAAACCTACTTGGTGGCTTTGGAAGATCCAACACTGAACAAAATACTTCTGCCGCAGCCTTACCTTTACCGATGGAACGGAAACCATATACACAACGCACATTTATGTCAAAAAAAGTCCTCTCAGTTCTTCTTGCTGGTATAAAATTTATTTTCTAGTCCAAAGTTATTGCAAACAAAGTACAAACTGTACAGCCAGGCGCTTTTACGGTTAGCAGGAAATTCATTAATTTCTAAAGAAGCACTTCCACAGTTAGCGCACTTTGTGAATGCCAGTAAAATTTGGTTCAAAAGTTCTAAATTAATTATGTAGTTTCCCTTAGTGTTATTTACAGGAAGGTACTCAATATCATCAGCACACAAAGAGATGTATTTACACTTTATTTAGAAGCAGAGGTATTGGACTCTGACTCTGGATTAGGCCTAAAACTATCAGGAATGTTCTCCTCTGAAGTAGGGTTAGAAGAGTTTAGTACATCACTATTATTCTTACTAGTAGTAAACTGATTACCTTTGAATCTATTCTTACCAAAGTTCTTGGCCCTATGCATTTTGTAAGAAACTAAAATAATAATACTCACAACAAAATAATTACAAACAATATAATAATATTCAAAAGTCAAAACAAAACTCACAGTGCAAAACGAAAACAAAGCTCATTTTACATAAGTAAAACAAACACAACACTCATGAAAATAAAAACATATGCTTTTAAATTAAAAGCAGATTAGCCAAACTGACAAAAACTAATTGTGTAAAATAACCTCTGTGTCCACTGAGTTATTATGTATAAAAGTGCAAAAGTCAAACTCGTTGCGATTGCAACTGAAATCAGACATTCGTTAATGTGTTGTTTGTTGTTAATTATTTTATTTTAATTATTAATAAGTGCCAAATATATATGTGTTATATATCATTTTGTTCAAGAATTAAATGAAGAATAAAAAAAACAATAAAAACAAAAAAAATTTTTTAGATTTTTTTACTACAAGGTTCCCTTAAAGAAATTTGAAATTTTCAAGTCCAACAAAGGGTTTTAGCGTAATTACATTGTGGTTCAATCTTATTATATACAGGCTTGGTAGGTAAAAATATAACAGATTTTCACAATCAATTGTCAGTTTTTTTATAATAAACTTCAGTAAATTTAGATCAGCTCAAATTACAAAATTAAGTTCGTTGATTTAATTCAAACTATATTCAATATTAGAAAAGTATTTGTTAAGGAACTTAAATAAAATTGAAACATTCAAAAACTTTATTTTTTATTTCTTTAAAAAAAACGTCTAATCCAAAATTTCACATAAAACATTTAAATTAAAACATGTATGGTTTATTATGGTATACATATTTGTTTTATATACTTATTTTTAACCTTTTAAAACAGTCTATATCAGGCTGTATTGTGGCAGCAGACCGTTTTGTTATTATTTTCATGATATTCTTCCAATTATGTCCATTTTTTAAAAATTTATGAATCTAAAACATAAAGTAGTCTTACGTAGTACTTTTTGAATACAGCGTAATCAATATTTATGATTATAGTACAGGTGGTGAATAATTAATCATACAGCGAATGGAATAAAGATTATGAAAGAAGATTATGGACATCTTACAAACTCCTCCTACACCTTCCATTACACCACCGCTAAGTTTTCCAGACTGCTCCGCTATCAGGATCCGGAACAGAAGTTTGATAAGACTTCTTAAAGCTGTCATGTAATCTTACAACTTCTTACAACCTCACAGATTAAGATCATATAATCCTTATAATTTACTTTGAATTTAAGTTACGTACTACAAAAAGCATTTATATTTATTTTAGCACTTCTTTATTCTTATGAATGTAAATGTTTATGTCAGTTTCCTGAAAATAAAATTATGTGAAGATCTCTGGCTGTTGCGTTGAATTTTAGTGCAGTATTGTAGTCCGTGAATTCTTATACTCATTGTAAAATCAGAGATAAATGTGTTAAACTCATAGCTAGATTTATTTATATTACGAAGCTAATACAAAAAAATAGCTTTCCACGGAAACATTTTAATACAAAGAATTCATATATTATTTTTTCTGGTGTCAAGAATTATGTTACGTTTATATATAATTTCATTTTGCTTTCTTTTCCAGGAATATAAATAGTACATACTACGAAACATTAATTTCTTTTAAAATATAGCACTCTCTTGTTGATTTAAAATCTTCCGTAAAACAAGTGATCTTAGAACGCTTTTCGTTAAAATTTGCTACATGTTAGTAAACTGTATTCCATAATAAATATTTATGTTAAGAATAATACACAAGGAGCATTTAAGTTTTACACAAATACTTCGTAACTGAATCGGAGTTCTCAGTAATTATTTCATAACATTCCTTTAGTTAGAATTGATCCAGCAAAATTGTGACGAGAAAATGTATAATGTATGTTTATTGCTTAGTATTTGGATATTCGATGTACGAAACACAAAATATGTCTCATATTTACGAAGGACTTGAGTCATTGTTATTAAATTAATATAGTAATGTTTTAAAATGATTATTAACGTTTGCATAACCGTAAACAATAAACTTGTACGTCTTTGGATAAATACACTAGTTATGACTATTGTCTGGGTTTAATGCCTTTTTAAATCCCTTAATTTAGCAGTGTATTAAAAGTATAAACCTGTTTTAAAATTACTTATTTACCACAACAACAAAAATCAGTACAAACTGAATAAAATTTTTAAATGAAATTATTATTCACTTGCATTTAATTTCTTGTATAGTTTTTAACCACTCTTTTTTATACAAAATAGAGAATAATCAGTGTAGAACCAAGGCAATTGTGTGCAAGTAACTACTCTGGATAAAACTAACTTGGTGAATGGTTTAACCATTGTATATAACAAGTTATAATATTTTAGTTATTATGCAACTGATAAATTTAAAGTTTATTCTGAAATAATATATACGTTAATTTAAGGTTTCATTATTTCACTATCAAGTTGTCTGAACAACTTCTTAGTTGAATTTACAAAATCCAGTACAGCTTTTAGTAAAAAAAATATCAATGAGGCAATCGTTGAGATTGAGTCCAAATAGGTTATAAATATTACTAAAAACGTTTATAAGGAAAGATATTGTTGCCCAGAGGATTGTTTTTTTTTATATGATCGCAAATGAGCTCCTATTCCAAAGGGTTTTATTTTAGGAATGTAGTTAATATAAAATTGTCTCTTCTTTGTTTCAGATGGATTTACGTGAATTGAATTTCTCTAATCCTTATATGAGGTAAGGACTTTAAACCTACTTAAAGCTCAACATTGAGACGAAATAAAATTTTCTTTGATAGTAATGATTATGGTTATTTTTTTAATATACTCATACATAACATATCATTTTAATGTCTAGAACTTCACATATTTCCAATAATGATAGCATCTGAACATTTAGCAAGGTTGCTTAATTACATTTTTTTCACATAATGCCTTATGCTGCAGATTAATTCGTTGATATAAATTTGAATAAAGGTACATACTTACTGGTACTAGGCTGGTGCCCTTACAGATAATACTAAAAGAAGAATACTTTTGTTCTTTTCTATATCAAATTTTTACCTGTTATGGGATTAATTGTGTAGACGTAAAACCGTAATTAATACATTAACAAAAACAGTTTGGCGGGAATAAAAATTTAAAAACTACCTTCAAACGTCTACTCAGTTACTATGACTGACACCCCTGCCTCCTTTTGTGCTGATAGAGAAATCGTTCAAAATTACTAATAAATTTGCCACCGTAAAGCATATCTGGTATATTTAAATATTGGGAGGCTTGGCTAGAATATAGCTCCTTATCTAATTTGATACACTAGATGAAATAAATTCACCTTTAAATCATGTCTATGTAAACAAATCCAAAGATAATAATATTTTATAAAATCTGAAACCTAAATAATAAACGTAAAATAGCTCATTCTCTCTTTGAAATATAAAACTAAAATGTAATATTTGTTTATAATATTCATCACCAAGATAAAATTGGTATTTATGCAAAACCAATTATTGATAATTATACCGCTTTTTAAAATGCTCACCAAATATTCCAAATAGATCGTAAATAACTGTAGTAGCAATTATTAGTAATCACTTTAACATCATTATAATGAAGAATACTCTAATTGAAAATTTCACATATTTAAAAATTACTATATATAAAATTAGGTGGTAATATGAACTAACGTTGCAAATTAATTTATGAAAAACTAATGTATTCTAACAGGGTTCTTACTTACCTAGATACATTTACCTCTAGTTGTAATATTAAAATATCTAATTTAATTTGGACAGGTTACACATATGTTTAATTTTATTTGAGTTATTATTATTAAGTACAAACAATTCACAAATACTAACAAAATTAACATTCCAGATTCAATTATGAATAATTTTAACTAAGTTGTGACGAAATAATATCCTATATCATATCAATCATATGTGCTTAAAATTCAAAAATATTGGTACCAGGGAACTCTTGAATGTTGACGACATCTTGAAGAATCCTCCAGGTTTTTGTTTGTTGACGTTCTTTTTTATGATTAATTTTCTCGAGTAAGGTAAGTGTGAGTAATTCAACCAACATTTTCCTTTAAAATATACAAATTTACTACCCAAAATATAAAAGAATTAAAAAGGATATTTTCAAAATTGTGTATAATATTAACATTAATACAAGGATCGATTAAAAATATAAATTTAGTAAAAGAGCATAAAACATTATAACTCAGTTTACTGTTATCTTTATTTACTGCGAAAATATTGGTAAACGGAGAACCAAATATAAATTTGTTTCACCGCGGAGGGTTGACAAGTTGAGATTATAAGTTTCCTCATGTGTTCGTGCCTCTCAGAGTAACGAAGAGGATTTTACTCTTGGGCGTCATTAGAATTTCTCATTCATGGAGAGAAGAAGCACTGAAAGGACTTGTTACTTAATATATTTAACAGCAATATTTTTACCTGAGAAAGCGATTGGATTACAGTGATTAGTATGTTTAGGCTTCACAGTGATATACATAGTATGTTAAATTTGCTATAAATTTAACACATATGTACAAATTTTGCTTCTATAATGGGTTAAAAAACAATTAAATTACATTTCTTTTATACTTATTTAGGATAGACGGATGTACATTAATCATATTATATATATATTTAAGTTTTTACCTTAATCATCGTTGTAAAACTTTTGAAGACAATTAAAAAAAAGGAAAATAATACATGTTAATGATAACAGTGTGATAGTAAAAAAGATACAAGAAATCCAATTGTAACTAGTATCCAATGTATACAAGTTCAAAATCCTCTTGTCTGGAAAAGCATTAATTATATTTTTGCGTTTGGATCTAAAGGTAAATTATGGCAATCTTTCCACATTTAACAAATATTATTACTAAAAATGTTTTATGTTTTCTTTATTCAATTATAAATATTAAATAGCAATACTGTCTTTAATAATATCCTATTTCAGAAAAGTTCTTCCGTCTGTCCACGCGATCTCTTTATACAAAGGTCCCTGAAATTAGGAACATAACGTTACTCTCGGTTTAAGAAAGACCTATCTCTATAGAAATATGGGTTAAAGGTAAAACCCAAACTGTTTTCTGTGCGCTAAATCTTCTACAAACTTATATTGCCCACTTCTTTTTGTACTTTGTCGCATCTTATTTTCAGTGTAAAACCATTTTGTTTGTTGGTGTATTATTTTATTCAAATATAACACAATATAAATCTCTCATTTAAGTATATTTCGTGGCAAAATCTTTATTTGTGGGAAGTCCAATATAAATTTATGATTTTCAAATATGTTGAATATTTTTTACATATTATGTTTGGAGATTTTCTAGTACACAGTTTATACTGTGTTCAAACAATTATGTTTAAATTAAAATTGAGGTTAAATTTTTATATTTTGAACTCTTTTTAGTATTTTTAACGCCTAAACTACAAAGCGAATTAGTGTTGATGAATTACTAAATTAAATTAGTAACGACAAAAATTTATAAAATATATCCAGAAACCTAACTCAAGTTCTAAAAACTGTTTCTCTTAACACTTTTCCAGTGAAAATACGGTGAGGTTACATTGTTTACTGACGGACGTTGCTGGAACGTTGCCCAAACGTGATTTATTGTTCCCGCTGCAGGCTTACAACGCCCTATGCCAAATTTAATTATCGCGGTAGAATTCTTTGTTTGTTTACCTCACACATGTGTGTTCCGAGAATTTCAAACTCGATATAAGATACGTCAACAAAAGAACTGTCTTGACAAGATCCAAGAAAAAGAAAGAGTATAAATAAATAAAGCTGTAATTTACAATTTTAAAGCCAATTTTCTTTGAGTGAACCCACCAACTAAAATCATGTGAAATCTTAATAGTAAGTTTCACCAAGCAAGACATCGTTCGTCATGTGCAATAATTTTGAGTGAATGTGCTAATGGGAGGGTAGAAAACTATTAAAAATATCCATAGCTACATTACAGACCGATTTCACTCTTCCTAGCTTGATAAAAATAAAGCCAAAAGTCAGGTTTAGACATTAACATTAAGTTAGATGTTGCCAAAACTATAAAAATAATTTTATTATTGAAATTGAGCATCCTTAGTCTCTTTGTGTTGTAATCCGGTGATATAAATATGTGTCACGTCCGTATGTTTTAAGTACATACAAGGTAAGAAAAATTTGATAAAAATAGAAAATTTTTTAACCGTTTGCTCAAATCTGATTTTGATCACGACCTAAATTTGAGTAGCTGACGATCTATGTCTTACCTAAGTGAATTTCCTCTATTTACTTAAATAAAAACTAGATAATAGTGGGCTTATAAAATTTAAAAGCTCTTCCTACTACATTGTAATAAATATTTAAAACTACCTTGCTTATTTTCGTTTCTGCTTTTTTCTTCGAGTTTATAAGTGGTACATTCTGATAACCCTTTAGCTTGAAACAATACTTTGATCAGGTTTATTATATACTGAATTCGTGTACGCTGATAAGTATTAGATAAAAGAAATTTTATTTTAAAGAAATTTTTTTTGTTTTCTAGGCTTTTTCATACAGGTAAAAAATAATATTAGACAAATTAATTACATAAAATTTAAGCATATGTGCATTTACTTTGACTTAGGAATGATGCAATCACCCATCAAGTCCTAACCTCCGTTAGACCAGTTTAGTAGACCGCCCCCATAATACTAAGTATTGCGCCAATATTAGTAAAGTTTAATGATAATCCTAAGTATATTAACAGTTTTCTTACTTAGAAGATTACTTAAAAAATCTGATTTCTTAAAATTATAAAATATCTTACAAGAAGGAACAGCTGTGGAACATTGTAATTTATTACTAGGAGTAAAGTGACATTCTAATAGAGAATAATGACTGAGAAAGTTCTCAATCTAATGAACTTTTCCAAGGCACTTTCCCCATTATCGGAAATTGCTCAGAAGTTCCAGTTTCCAATAAAAGTGAGCTAACCTAATAACCGTTACAGGGTTAAAAGCTTGTTAGAGCCTTCTAGAGCAATGCCCTCCAGTGAACCGGTGTTATCGAGGGAGTTCTCACATTTCTCACCTTTAGTAGTGGAGACAACTTATAAATCTTTTCTAACGTTTCGAATTCAGTTACAAGTTGGAAGGAAAAGTTGAAAGAGTCATTAACTGTATTAATAAAGTAGTATTGGGGGTTGATTACAAAGATAGGAACATATTTTAGATATCTATACATGGAAGTATAGGAATATTAAATAAATACAAAAACTTACATTCTATATTTTTGAAAGGATGCTTTGGGTAGGGGAGGGAAAACTTCAATATTCGTCAAGTGCTTCGTTTGTGAATTAGATCAATAATAAATCAACAGAGGGAATCAAATTTGGCATTAAAGTATAAACAGTACAAATAATTTCCTCAAATATTTGCCCCATACATGTTCCAAATTTTAATATCAATACAATAATTTTAATCCCTTTGATCAATATAGCCGTTGGAATAAATGTATTGTATACCAATAAATAGCTTTTACTGTACGTAAACAGTATTCATTTCTTAGTAAAATGGACTAATAATATGAAAATAAACATGACGTATAAACCATATAAAATTTTTAGTACTATAATCTAATTTACAATCCATATATTTAGTTTTTAAGCGTCATTCAACACTAATTCAGCATTTTAAAGTTGGAATAGGTTATAAATTAACTTATAACTTATTTGTTTGAACAATATTGTAAAAATCGTTAATTTTTATGAACTTTTTGCTAACTGTTGTTTGAACGCCAGTTTGCTAACTTTGTGAAGATACTGATAGAGAAAATTTACCAGAAACCGAACTAGTGAGATTATTCAGGTGATATAAAAGCTATTGCGGTAATTTGTAACTACGACGCGAAGCACTACACGGTTTGACATTACGAATTATGGACCGTTGAATATGCAGGAGATGTATTCGGACATGATTTATGCTTGGCACGTACTGTAGGTATGGGAGAGCGCGCAGGTACCCAAGCGCTTCTGTGATTCTCAAGTAGTGTGTAATGGATCTAAGTTGATATTAAGTAATACCTAGATCTACATACTTATTCTTAATATGTTTATATATAAAGTAATGATATATAAACTGTTCCAGGGTGGTCCGGGAGTGAATAAAATAATTTTAAGAGTTGATTACAGGCCTAAAACAAGCCAAAAGTTTCATGTAGTTATATGACTGGAAATGCTTCGCTAACGAGATAAGGCTAGCAAAATATTTTGCTCGGATTCTCTTACTTACTTTTAACCTTTTTCACTACAACTTTTCTCGTTAACTTTGTCTGGATGAGCTCAAAAGAGTCATATTGAGCTTAACGTAACATAGTACATGTAAAAACAATGAAGACTACACCTTGATTTAAATGTCTAGTTAGTTCATATAGTCTAATAAATAAAGATATATGGACATATACAGGAATAGTATCTCAAACATAGGGAATGATTTGTTCTAAGTATGAATGTAGATGGGCTTTTGGAAGAAGCCACTGGAAGGATATCAATCTATAAAACTGGGCCAACTTATAAAAACAAGTCTGGGAAGACGATCTTTCTCTTAGAAACAGTTTGGTTTTGATAGTTGAACTTTTTTTTATTTTTTATTACAATTTCAGCATAGGAAACAGTTTTCTTAGTATGGCAAGTGCATACCTGTATGGAAATATATGCCTAAATAGTCAAAAAATTATTACACCTTCTCTCCTATTTATAGTCTCATTTTCTGCTCGTAGTTTATGAAAGAAGCGTAACTAGAAACGCACATATCATCATATATCATTATCATCATCATCTTCATTATAATCATCATATCAGATACTTTATTTCACAAAGTGTTGTATTACTTTTCTTTTATACTGGAAAGATTTCTTGTATTTAGTTGTCAATGTTAATATTTCAAACTTTCTTTCTAAAATATGTCAGACTGTTCTGTAAATTAGGGTATATACTTAAATACGAGTAGGCAAGTTGCATTAAAAAGCGAAAGGAATTAAGAGGTTACATAGTATTTTTGAATTGACGTGATTTTAAATCAAATAACTTACAAGAACTGTTTGTAATAATATAACGATCTGTTTATTATATTTCATAAATTTCGTAACCATTGGTATACACTATATATATACAGGGTGTCAATTAAGTCTGGAACCTCTTTTTTAATTTTTGAACCACAATAGAAAGAAATACCAAAGTTCACACGTACTTACTGGTGATAGTAACGCACACATCTGCCCAATCACCGACCGGATAACCCCTTTGGGGGACGGTCCACAAGGAGTCAGACAAAATTCTTAAATAGCAGCATAGGTCAAGTTTGGGTCTTACTTAGCAGAGTACAATGCCGCAAACCGGACTTAAAAAGGTGGATTCATTCAGTAGTTATAGCTATTTGAATTTTAAAACAATTGAACAATGTATTTTATTACGTATTACATGTAAACACCAATTTTTAAGTACCTGTGATCAAAGTAAGTGTTCAAAATGTTCCCCTACCATCATCTGACAATGTAGTAATTGAAGCCAGGAATCAATAATTATTACCAGTAACACAACTACTGTTAGAATGTGAAAGTGGCAGATAGAGTCATAGACAGCATCCACAGAAACTTAACGTTTGGGCAGGTATTACAGGAAATCAAATTATGGGCCCATTATTTATCAATGGTAATTTAAATGGTGACTCGTATCTAGCAAAACTCCTAAGTTAGATAATTCCTGCACTACAAGCTGCTCTTGGTCGACAATTTCAAAGAATTTATTTCCAACAAGATGGCGCGCCACCACACTTTGCTCTCCTTGTTAGAGAATACTTGGATACAATATTCCTTCACAGATGGATTGGAAGACATGGTGCAGTAGAGTGGCCTGCTCGTTCCCCTGATCTATCTCCGCTGGATTTTTTTTCTTTGGGGATACCTCAAAGATAAAGTTTATCGTACTAAGCCTCGAGATTTGGCGCACCTAAGAAATCTCATAGTCCAAGAAGCTCAAGATATTCCTCGTTACTACCTTCAAAATGCAGTGGATGGCTTTTACAACCGCCTAGGACATTGCCAGACGATCGGAGGGGA
The DNA here is from genome assembly GCF_021130785.1 of Homalodisca vitripennis. Taxonomy (NCBI): domain Eukaryota; kingdom Metazoa; phylum Arthropoda; class Insecta; order Hemiptera; family Cicadellidae; genus Homalodisca; species Homalodisca vitripennis. Next base: position 59,604,526 of record NC_060214.1, on the reverse strand, counting down.
ACATTTTGAACACTTACTTTGATAACAGGTACTTAAAAATTGGCGTTTACTTGTAATACTTAATAATTTACATTGTTCAATTGTTTTAAAATTCAAATAGCTATAACTACTGAATGAATCCACTTTTTTAAGTCTGATTTGCAGCATTGTACTCTGCTAAGTAAGGCCTTTAATTTGATACCAAATTGACCTATGCTGCTATTTAAGAATTTTATCTGACTCCTTGTGGACCGTCCCCCAAAGGGATTATCAAGTCGGTAATTAGGCAGATGTATGCGTTACTATCACCAGTAAGCACGTGTGAACTTTGGTATTTTTTATATTGCGGTTTAAAAATTAAAAAAGAGGTTCCAGACTTAATTGACACCCTGTATATTTTCGTAAAATTATATAATTTATTAATTATAGGAAGAATTAAACTGTAATCTTAGATATTATGGTGTCAAGATCCGTTATTGTATTATATGAAGTAGATCTAAAACTACCTCATTACGGACGTTGTCTTACTTCGTAATCTGTCAATCTGTATTGCCTTGTGGCAGCCTACTAAGTGATAAGCGCCAACGGCTGATATATACAGGTATATCATATATATACAGTATATATATATATATATATATATATATATATATATATATATATATATATATACCATAATGTAACTTCAATTTGTTTTGTAGAATTTTTTTGTATAACAGTTTTTCACTCAAAATTTAAAACATACATGTGCATGTAATTATGAAAAAAGTACCAATATTTCAATAAATAAAATGAAATCTTAAAATAAGTTTTGATGTTATATACTATTTTGATGGTAACGTGATACGAGTTGTGCTCGAAACTGTGTGTAGAGTATTTAATTAAAGTTGGATAACAAAAATAAGCTACGCGTCATTGTGTACACAATGCATTTTTAAACCACGTTACATGTGCACGAGTAAACATCTCAGCGGTAGTGTATTTTGTTGTGTTGTAGAGAGGTAGGCGTGGTTACATGTGTCACTGCCAGTGAAAGCACCTTGGTTTTTGTTCGGTGACTTTGAGTTCTTGCCAAATTGTGTTTTATTTTTATCCCTACGCTTTTCAGAGTTCATTGCCAGGTACAAGAATATTTTTATAATTATCAGCATCCAAACTAAAGAAAAATTTTGGCTCGTTGTTTCTTACTACCAGCCTAGGCTATTCCTCTTTTAATTTTACTTTCCTCTTTTACACGCACTATTAATTAATTGAAATAGTGCAATAAAATAGTTAACATGGAACGTAAAGCAAGACTTTTGGTAAATTCCTTTTTTTTAAATTGTAATAATACTTGTCATGTAGCTATCTTCAGAGTATGTTTATAACAAATATGAAAATAAATAAATACTACGTTTTACATATGTAAAAAGCTTCTTACTAATGTACAAAAGTATGATTTAAATAGTTGTATAATCAGTGAGTGCTTATTTTACTTTACTAGATTAATAACAGTATTGTAAGATGCTCTTTATTTTCTAAATATACGTTCAGGTAAATAGTAACTGGAGACAATTAGTTAATTTTAATATATGATCACGGTGCGCATAGCTGTTACTGGAACATGTAAATAGTTCTATTTATATAATATATATTATATAATATAAAATATTTTATATATAATTAAATTATTTTAACATTTGTATTAAGCCTGTTTTAAAAGGAACATTTAATTTTGACACAATTCGTTTGTGCTGGAGAAAAAAGTTTTCCTCCTAATCCTCAAGCAAAGATATGAGCATAGTTTATTTGAATTATTTCATTAAAAATTTCAGTATAACAAAACATGCGACCTTTTAAAAGAACTTAAAGATGATTTGTTTTACATTTTTATGTTTAGAAATATTTTCATTACACGATTGAAGAATGCCGCTCGTATCATTGGACTTTTAGTAAATTTCTCATTGATGGAATCTAAATTTTATAGGCATGGGAATTATAAAATCAGAATCACTTAAGCATTCCATTTAATGGATATTTCACCAGCACTATTTATGGGTTTGAGTAGATTATTAAAGACTATGAAATACTCTTGGAGCAATCGGGAAAATGTTTTAAATAATACTATATGTTGATAAAAAAAATACTTTCCAATATTTATTTGTGAAGTCGCCTGATGATAAAATAATGGTTTCGAAAGGCCTCGTTTAAAAAATAAACATATTAGAAAGTATTTTCTTAATACCATTTAGTACTGTTTAAAAATAAAAGATTATTAATAGTTTCTTTGACAGTTTTTCATACTTTTTCGTGATAAATAACTGTAGTTTGAAAACTATAATATGAATTTCATTATGGAGAGTTTCACTATTATATTCAGGAGGTAGGAAATGCATATGATTTTCACGTCTTTACCATGGGACTTCGCCATAGTTTTATATGATTGCGATACCAAATTTCAAAGTTCAATACGAGTTATGATAGCTAAATTTATAAAATTTCGTACATCTCATGTTGTAAACAAGAGTTGTGAATAATTAGGACAGAGCCCTTGACAAGTGTAAAGTGAGAAGACAATAAAGTGCCAATAAAAAAGTAGGACACTTAATGAATGATGCTCGATACCGTTTTATTACTGATTCATTCTTTTTGGAGTGGAAAATAGTGTATTGAGCAGTCATAAAATACAATTATTATCAGAGGGCTTCGTATTGGGCTATGGTTATGCTACAAGTGGCTGTTTTATTTCTATTAAAATAAACTAAAACAGGATTGAATACATTCTATATTTTGTGAGATTTTAAACCCACATCTTCAGGAAGCATTTAACAGTTATAATGCACAAGATAAACAATATACATTGAATGTAAATATACAACTATAAAAAAATAGAACAATTCGTTTGGAAAAATTAAATACTTTAATGATTCATTTATGTTTGTAACACTTTATTTTTGTCCGTTTAATGCTAAGCAGCTTATTTGGCAAATGGGTTCTTCTTACCTTTATGAAGTTTACTAAATCAGTACTCGTTCATCCAGGACTCTTCTATATAATGTATTACTTGTTAGAAATTTACAATTAATATGAAAAATTACGTTCTTAGAGTCACAATTAAATAATTTATTATTACAGGATATGTTTAAGTTACGTTGCTTTTGAATTCTCTACAATATTCAATACGTTTCTGGAAACGTAACTTAATTAGTTTTAGGGTTCATTAGCTATTGGTTGTTTTCCTATGGGAAGTTTATATTGGACAAAACTTTTTTTCCAATGTGGAGGTTTGCAAAATATGACTCTCGGTGCTTTAGCCATAAAGCAATGGGCATCTCAACAATGAAGTAAGCCATTACATTTATATAACCAGTTGTTATACAGAGTTGTATAAACCTGTCATTGTTGGACAAACTATATAATAAAATTGCTCACTTCATTGCAAACACATTTCACCATAAGACAAAATGAAACAAAGGGAACATGGGTCTTCTGTGCTTGGTATCCATTCTGTCTGCCTTGTTTGTATGTGTTCCCTACAAAACAATACATTAAATTGTCACAAATGTTTTTGAAATATTCCAGGTATCAAGCTAAATGACTAAAAAATATATTCTGACAAATTATTTCAAATTCAAAACATTGGTGCTACTAAAAATTATAACTTTAAATTTCTTCAATGCATACATTTTAGAAAAGAAGCAAGTTAGTATTACATTTTTTTTCAAATGATTCAAAGTGGCGAAGTTAATTATTCTGCTAATAGGTGCCTCAGCTATTGCTGATTTATTGTTACAAGATACAGCGCATATTGTGCTTGCAACTATGTATAACTGTGAAATTTTTACGCAGGCAGGTTACTTTCTTTATACGAAAAACGTTAATCCTATTGCGCTCAAACCCGAGTTACTCAAACCGATGAAGTATATTAAGGTATAATGCTAGGTAAATTTAGTTTTCTTGTTAAAAATTTCTTTATGAAAAATTAAAACTTTATTTATAAACAGCAAAAACCTAAGCAAACTTCATAGGAGTAAAAATTTCTCTATGTCAAGTAAAACATATTTTAAATTAAGTAAGTACCGTTTATACGTTATGCCTCTGCGGCGATCGGTGTCCCACAAATCCAAAAATCTTCCTTCATCTGACTGTAGGCCACAGATGTAAGTACGAAAATAATATATCGTTTTTACACTAGCTAATGCATATTTCAAATGTCTGTCTCAATTAATAATCCCTTTAACTATGAAGTACTTGATGTTACATATGTTGCACTAAAGTTAAAAAAGCAGTTAAAAACAACTATCCCAATTTTTAAATGTGTGGAAAAACATTATGAGTAATGGAATTACATTAAATTGGGAAACAGATTTTAAAGATCAAATTTCATATTGTTTACTTTCAAAAAGTTTTTTTATGGCATATTTATTTTAAATCATGCTTTGCTGTATGACAATGTTCGCAACAAACGAGGAAGAAAAATCAATATTGCATCACAGCTTTTTACGAGGAACTATTTTTTTATCCTCAACACAGGCTCAATTTAGCGCCTGGTGACTACTATAATATGGGCTTTTTTTCAGTAAAATCGTCATCTTAAAGGCCAGCGCCACAACGACGACAATATTCGCGTTGCGCTTCCGGTTGATTCAGGCGACAATCTTCTATATTAACAGTATACAAATGGTTGTTTTAGATACATTAACTTTAATAGAAATTATATAAACATGTTTATAAAAATGTGGATTTTAATAACAAACAATATTAGAAGTCTAATTGATTTGTTTTTTTTTTTTGTTTTTTTTATAATGCTTACTTAAACATACGATATAATAAGGCATATTATATTCTCAACTGTTGAATATTCCGTTCCTTAACACAGTTACACAATATAAATAAATAAAACCAATGGATCGTTGAACACGCTCATGATCAGAGCTGTATCAGCTATATAATTTAGTTGACCCATTGTGCCCAAAGGAAAAAGTCCAGATGTTAAAGGTCGTGTAATAGAGTGGCCCACCTTATCCGTCCTCCATGCCCAGTTCATTGGTTTCCAAAAGTACGATCAATTTATCGCGTACTATAATTCTATGTAGGGTTGGGCTCCATCAAGTTGAAACCACGTTGCTTCTCGAAAGAGACGTTTTTGTATTGTTGGCTATTTAACGAAAAGCTTAATATAGGCTGTGTCATCACGTAATTCCGTAATTATGTTATGTATTACAAAATATTAATAACGTTTATGTCACTACGTTTTTTATATAATTATAATATACTGATAATTCTTTTTTCTAAATTAATGGTTTTTAAGATATTCAAAGTTGAAAATGTTTCATTTCCACAGTTAACACTTGACCAACGTTTAATATTTCATAGATTTTATATTAATTTTCTAAGACACATACAAGAGACAGATAAGAAACTAAGCACCATATACCATGGTTTTATAGTGAAATATGTTTGTTTTGACATGAGCAAATACTGGTTTTTATCTTCGTCCAGAGAGTTACGGAACAGCTATAAAAACTTTTACAACTTCTAGAAGTGGCTTTTCATAAAATAAATATAATTTAAGCTCGTTTAACTCGCATGATTTCATTTTCACAATGGTCTTTATATATCTTCTTGTAAAATTACAAAATCACTTTTTAAGACTTTAACTATTCTAATGTATAATGTAATGTTATATTCTTACACAAACAAACACACACACAAACACACACACACACACACACACACACACACACACACACGCTTGGATCACAAATAATGTTTTTAATTGCTATAATTTAGAAGCATTTTTACTGTATAACCATACAGAATGGGTTTCATTTAAATGTATAAATAAATTTGCCCTAATAATGAATCGATTCTCAGCCGTTTTAGTGTCGGCTATAATAATAGAAAACAATAGGAGCTACCAAAGTTGAAAAGACATTTTTAATATTAAATACTTGTTAATTATAGATTCGCATAAAATCACAAGTCAGAATGGTGTAAGAATGTTTAATCAGCATCACCTAACTACATAGAGACAATTAAAGTAGTGACTTTCAGCCTCTTTATCTGGTTTTTGACGGTGCCATAACTATTATTTATGTATTTGACGTATATTTTAGGTGTATATAGCTAGTAAATAAATAACAATAAAAAACATTTATGGTTTAATATTTTAACTCTTATAATGCTACTAAAAGTACGGTATCTGAAGAATCTTAGAAAAGATTATTCTATTGATATCAATAAAAATTAAGTTGTGCGTTTAGGCTATACGAGGCTTGCCTCGTATAGTGCAAGATGGGCCGAGGTGCCTTGAATATAATAGAACATGTTAAAACTTAACATGCATATATACTCATTACACCTATGAATGCAAAATTTAAATTAGTAAAATTAGGATAAACGAGAGGAATAATTTGTTATAAATGTATATGAGTTTCCAATGCAAAAGCCATTAAGCTCTGTGGTTTATCGGCACCAATTTTAATTATAATTGAACGCAAACTCATCGGTCATATACTATTTAAAAGCCAACAGAGATCAGAGTATTTTACTCTGTTCAAGTTAATTGCCGTTCATTTAACGCACACTTCTTTTTATTTATTGGGAACTAAAAATAATTACCCTTTAATGTATAATTGAGCTATCATTCCACCTTCAAGTAATGTATAATTCATTTGAAACGAAATAAAACCCAGTGATTGTTTTTTAGTATTAAGAAGGTATTCACTGATCTTTTAACTTGAATCTAAAATGGATCAGGAGAAATGTATTTCAGGATCTACAACTTATTTCCAAAGTGTTCACAATGTCAAACAATTATCCATAGTATCACTATGTTTTTTATGAGTCCAAAGTAACGGGTAACTGCTAGTTTTATTACATAAATTTTTTACACAAATATTTATATATATTATCTCACTGCACAAACTATTTTCATTCAACATTTCAACTCAATCAGTACTGTGCTTTCCTGCAATGGAAAGAATGCATACCTACAAAACTTAAGATCTATAACATTAGTATAGGCTGCTTGTCTCTATAGTTTATGTTTGTTGTTGTTTTTACATCATCATGAATTCTATTGAATACGCTTGTGTACATACAGGCGTGAAACTTAAGCGAGCTTTATTATTCATAGATCTACTAGTTGAGAAACATGACATTTGATACACCGGCAAGTCTTTAATTATCCGATTATCACTTAAGGGGCTGCAGTAAATTCATTGATTTTTGTATATCTCTCCTCAAAATGTATCGAAAAAACTGACTTATAGACTTGAAATTTATCATGAAGCTTTACTTCTGTATTAAGTGAATCGAATTCCATTAAAGCATGTCATTAAATAGGATATGAATGATAGAAACATTTGTATATTGATCTTCAGGTAACTGTAAAATAATGGCTAGAACAATGCAGAATAAATTAACATTTGAAGAGGGTGAGTAAAATTACACTATGTTTTACATGTAACATAGTAATACATCTACCTATATATAAAGGTTTTGCAAGCACCTTAGTGAACCTACGTTCTGTTTAAGTTCAACAATCTTAAAAGTACAATGTTTGTATTCTGTAGTGTTTGGTTGCATCTTTTTGCAGGATATACGCGCGTGCTTGTGTGTGTATGTGTGCGTGTGCGTGTGCGTGTGTGATCACATATGTTCATGTACGTGTACTTGTTTACGGCCACAAATAACACTGTCGGAGTGTCAGACCTATGTTTTGGTCTGGTGGCATTGGGTCTGAGCCAAAGTGCGATTTATATTTGTCTCAACGCATTTGTACCTTTCATTGGCAACTAGATTCATCTTGTCTATGAATGTTGTTTGACTTTAATTGACAGGTAGAACTATTATCTTTGGAGAAATACATAAATACTCAAACCGTCCAAAGTCATATTATAGAAGTTGCAAAATGGGTTAAATGGGATATCATTTGTTACCTTAAATATTTTTTGTTTTCTTTCCCGTAATTTCAATTTAATATTCTACATATATAGTTTTATTATCTTTAAATTTTCATATATCTGGAACATCTTTCGGATTAATAAAGACAAAGTAACTGTATGCTACACCTCACATCGCTTAGCTTTGGTCGAATTCAAATTTTCAAGTCCATAGCTCATTTCATTTTTGAGATGTCCGACAAGCTGACAAATGATGATCAGACAAGTCTAATCGATGAATGAATTCACACTGCTCTGTGAAGTATTGAAGTTTCATGTATAGTATAAGCCTTCTGATTAAATCGTTATAATTTTTTACTGCTATATCACATGTTAAAAAAATACCATAACATTTTGTGTGTCCACTTAAAACTTGAATCATTTAGCAAATTTCTCGATGCCATCATGGTTATCAACTATACTAATATAAGAAGTTTCTCTATTATTCAGGCGGCCCATGACACGTGATCCAACTCGATGTTGCCTGTATGGAAATTAAAATATATTGGCCAGTTGGTTTTCAAGATATGATGCAGAAAATTTTAGATACATTCAGTTTTCCAACATTTTGAACAAAAGGCTTCACTAAAAAACTAGTCCAAAAACGAACACTTTACAGCTTTAAACATCCATATGCATGCTTTAATAAGAGAGACATACTTGATTGCAGATTTGGAATTTTATCAATATAAATCATGATTTGTCAGTAACGAATCACTAATTTGCACTAAACATGGCTGCTTTCACTAACCGCTTAATTTCCTCTTGTTTTTATCTCAAAGGAAAATGTATACCTATTAAATTTTATTTTTGTTTAAAATATATAGCATACTAGTGGTATTAGAGTGAAAATCGAAGCAGAGTCTTGAATCCTTCAAATTCCAAATTTAGTCGAAAACATTAAAACATTTTATGCACTAAACACTTCCATAAACCTGTAAACCTTACATATTAAAAGAGGTTTTCTTAAAACTCATATAAAAGATGTCGTAGAATTTCTAAAATAATTACGGTTAAAATCCCTGGATATATTTATATTTCCTTATAAGGAGATATTTTTATGCTGCGATTTTTCCGATATAGTTTTAATTGTATTCGGGAATGCTATCTTTAATTACCATTCAATCTGTATAAAATAGCAATGCTCATTAAAGTTAATATGAATCAACAAATAAAGTCATTCTTAAGTCTCACAATGTATATTGTTAAAGAAATTAATGAAAATGTTTAGCTTATAATCATATGATATACTTAGTAAAAATTCATTACTAGGATTCCATAAAAATATCTTTTAGTAAAAATATATTTTATTTAAAATATATTCTTCCCTTCTCTAGAAAAACATTGCTGTGTTTTAAGTATTTATAGTATAAGTTACAGAACAAATCTATTAATCAGCTTACGTCAAGTCGCAATGTTGTGTAGCATTATAAGAGCTTCACAATGATATTTTATCTATGACACATCATTCTATAAAATACTGAAGCAACGCATTTTAAATTTAAATAACTCTCAACAACAACAACAATAACTATAACTTATTGCATTTGTTGTTTTATTTTTTACTTAGCTTTACTCAAAATGAAATTCTAGTATATAATGTAATAAGGCTTAAAACGTGGTAGAGAAAATAATTGGTTTAATAATTCCAAAAAGTACATATATAATATCAGATCGATACTTTACACTTCATTTATGACATAATTTTCTCTATATTAACAAGTTTATCACGTATTTTAGTTTCTTATTTATAGTATATTTTATTCAAAATATCTATTCAATTCAGATACACATACGTTTACGTTTTATATAAAAATTCAATTAAACAAAAAATTTATTTAAAAATATTAAATATATATATATATATTTAATATTTTTAATTAATTTTACAATTAATTATATATAATTAATTTTATATATATATATATATATATATAATATATATATATATATATATACAGGGTGTCATTTAAATCTGGAACCTCTTTTAAATTTTTAAACCACAATATAAAAAAATACCAAAGTTCACAAGTGCCCACTGGTGATATAACGCACACATCAGGCCAATTACCGACCAGATAATCCCTTTGGGGGCGGTCCACAAGGAGTCAGACAAAATTCTTAAAAGGTAGCATAGGTAAAGTTTGGTATAAAATTAAAGGTCTTACATTAGCAGAGTACAATTCCGCAGACGATGGTAGGGGAACATTTTTAACACTTACTTTGATCAACAGGTACTTAAAAATTGGTGTTTACTTGTAATACTTTATAAATTTACATTGTTCAATTGTTTTAAAATTCAAATAGCCATAACTACTGAATGAAATCCACCTTTTTTAAAGTCCGGTTTGCGGCTATTGTACTCTGCTAAGTAAGACCTTTAATTTTATACCAGGTATAACATTAGCCTATGCTGCTATTTTAGAATTTTGTCTGACTCCTTGTGGACCGCGCCCCCCAAATTGATTAATCTGGTCGGTAATTGGGCAGATATTGCGTTACTATCACCAGTAAGCACGTGTGAAACTTAGGTATTTTTATATTGTGGTTTAAAAATTAAAAAAGAGGTTCCAGACTTAATTGACACCAGTATATATATATATATATTATATAATATATATATATATATATATATGACTATATATATATATATATATATATATGAGAGAGAGAGGAGAGAGAGAGAGAGAGAGAGAGAGAGAGGGAGAGTGAGAGAGAGTGAGATAGAGTATTTCCCTTATTTAAAAGAAAAACAAAGATGTAAAGCTTCTATATTTCGTGGGATTTGATACCCACATCTTCAGAAACATAATCAATATATAATCTTCTAAGTAAATAAACTCTAACATAAGTTGACCACTTCAATTGATTATTGCTTTTTTATTTTAACGTTAGACCAAACTTAGGTTTGGCGATTACGTTTTGGTTCAGCACTTTTTTGTTGGTTTAATTATAGTTTTAAAATGTATTTGCGGTTTAAATTTACAAATAATGTTAGCCGCAATCATTGTTTATTTATATCAATCTTAAATTATAAAAACGGTATGTTTAGTAATTATGTTTAATATTATATTTACTGTAGATTTTTTAAATATTGCATTTATTCGTGTATTGTTTTTGCCGTGAGAGCAAAAATTTTTAATAATAGATCATTATGAAATGTAGGGTCCTAACCATGTTAATATCTTTGATATAATAATGAATTACGTTTACTATAGTAAGTTTTTGAGACAATGGGAACTAAAGTAATAATTATTGATATAGGACCTCAAGTAGCCTACCATATATCAATTACAAATACAACAAATGTATAAACGTTGAAGGTGAAATATTTATCTAATTTCTTGCGATAACTGGGATAAACGTATGACTGTGTTACGTGAAAATATGTCAAGATTAGACTAACATTTATACTTACTCCTGTAATTTTGTATTGCAATCATACATGCTCTTAGGTTTATGTAGAAATAACCGTTAATCCTCAGCCTAAATCCGACGGAGTGGGCATGCTCCACCATCAAAATCAAATGCTGGCTATATAAATATGAGGCTTAATATAAACTTTAATTAAATTACATGTTAAATCACTCAAATAACAGGCTTTCGCTTTCGCTCAGCGAAACAAGTTTAAGTATAAAATCCTTACGAATAACTAAAAAGTTCAGGTTTAGTTTTTTTCCTAATTTATGTTTTTGACGAAGCAACCATTTTTTCAACGTGAATTAGATTATTTTTATGCTTAGAATAGATGTTATTAATCACTAACTGTTCATTTATACTTTTAAACTGATATTCTGGGTCAATGTGGTGATTATTAAGGATCATTATTGAAACCAAACTTGGAATAAGTTATGTAATGTATGAATTATGAATATTTTCGTAAAATTTATTTACTCGTTTTCAAATTCTTTATTCTGGATATGTACGTACATTACCCACGAAGAAATATCTAATGATAAATGTTCAACAAGATTTGTAAATAGTAATAATCTGACGCTTTATACAACGATTAAAGGAAGTGCATATACACAGGATGATTGATATAAGTGTACCAACTGTTTTGCTTGATAACTATAAGATATATAATATAAGATTTTCCTAGATATTTATTAAAACAACTTATGTGGTTTAAAAAAGTTTGTTATGTCAGCAATCTTGCCAAAATCCAAGCTAACTTAAACATTTTAAATGCAAAATCGATACTTTTGTGCTGCCTTCAGATATAAAATAGTTTTTCCAAACATTTTTATTCTTGTATCAGTCACTCGAGCTGGCCGGTCGTTGTCGCTCTGCGCTCTGACTGAAGGTTGAGTGTAGTACGTGCTGTGTACAGGTTAGCTTAACCTGCTTGTACTGGACGTTACAGTGAATTCGTTCATTTTCGCCTAATTATGTCGGCTAACTGCAGCATTTGCAATCCGGTGTGTGACGATGAGAATAGTTGTATCAAGTGTATTGGGAAGTGTAGTGCAGTGATACATATTAACTGTGTTCCAAGCAAGACTCGTTCCAAACTCGAGTGGATGTGCGATGTATGCAGACTTGAAAAGGAGTCCGTAAAAAAGTAAAAAATCGTCAGCAACTGTAATAACTAAAGATTCTCTTATATCAACCATGAACTCTTTCAAAAACGAAGTTTTTAGTGAGCTTCAAACCTACAGCAAAAAGTTTAAAGACTTCAAATCCTCCTTAGAATTTTTCTCAGAGAAAATGGACAATGCCACTGAATTAATGAATAAAATAACGGAAGAAATGAAAAGTGCAAAGGAAGCCCGACTACTGCGTGAAGAAAACTCCAAGTTGCGCACGGCCGTGCAGGACCTGGAGATGATAATGAGAGACTCGGAACAGTATTCGTGGATCTCTAACATTGAAATTAGCGGAGTTCCTGTGTCCCAGAATAAAGATTTGGAGAGTCTGCTGTGTGACATTTCCAAGGCCATCAACGTGGAGATGAAGGAGGAGAGTGTCGAGATGGCGCATAGAGTCCCCAGCTACAACAAGAAGCGAGCTGCCCCATCGACGTCAAGTTCAAGTCCCGACGAGACAAGGAGACGTGGATCAACGGCTTCAAGGCGACACGACCCCTGACAGCTGACAAGATCAACCCCAGGATGCCGGAGGAGAAGGTGTTCATCAATGAGCACCTTTTACCAGCAAACAAGCAACTCCTCTCCAAGACCAAGGAGACTGCAAGGGACCGCGGCTACAAGTTCGTCTGGACCAAGGACGGGAAGATCTTTGCACGGAAGGACAGCGGCGATAGAGTATTGAAGATCACTGGTGAAGCGAGTGTCAGAGACATGTGAGTACAAAGATGTACATAGTTTCTATATAACTGCATCATATAACAATCAGCCATGTATATAATTAGTTCAGCATATGGACCCAGAAAATAATATTTTGAAATTTAAATATCTAAACAAGGATATTTTGCCTCCTCTGAAATTACATTTAGCTGCATCCATATAAATATTAGAAGATGGAGACAAAATTTTGACATATTACTAGCCAGTTTAGCAAAATTAGACCACGAAATAGATTTAATAGTTCTATCAGAAATCTGGATTTTAGAAGAAGAAATTTACTTGTACGATATACCGGGATATTCTAGTTTTGCAAACTGTAACCAAACATACCGCAGTGGTGGTATTATAGCATTCGTTCGTACGAGTAATACATTTAGAACCAGAGACAAATGCATAAAAATGACCTCCGCCGATATTTTAATTCTAGAGCTTAAAATAACCAATTATATTTTTAATATATTTTGCATTTACAGACTACAAAGTCATACTGCACATAACTTCATTCAAGAACTAGAACCTATATTAAATCAACTTTCAACAAATGTAATTTATCTGGGTGATGCTAATATTTGCATACAAAAATACAATGCAGAGGCAGAAGTATATCTTTCTTTAATGTATAATAATGGATTTTTTTTCCTTTATTACCAATTATACTAGAATATCGCCAGAATCTTCCTCCTGCATAGACCATATTTTTATCAGACATAACAATCTAAACAAATTTGTATCAGGAAACTTTAAGTCCGAAATTACTGACCATAATTTAATAGCTTTGTTGATTAAAAGTGTAAATAATGTTAACCGATTGTCTGAACATAGTAGTTTTACTGTAACTTGTGAAAAGTCGATTTTGAAAAGGTAAAGAATTTTTTAATGATTATAACTGGAATAATATGTTAGCTGAGTTGAATGTAAACATTGTAGTAACAGCGTTTTATAATGCAATCCAAGAGGCCTTGTCATGTAGTAAGGAGACTAAACTGATTACATATAAATATCAAAAAGCAAAATACAAAAGCCCTTGGATTAATGAGTACCTTTTGAATAAAATTTAAAGAAGAAACAAATTAAGTAAAATAAAAATAAAAAGGCCATATGACTTAGGGATTAAAAGATATTTCAGTATTTTGTAAATAAACTCAATTTAGATATTACTAAGGCGAAAGACAAATATTATTCAAGTTTATTTGATGCGTGTAAAGGTAACAGTGCTTAGCAGTGGAAGTTGATTAACAGCTTAACTGATAAGAGAGATAAGCAGCTGATAACATGTGTTCAAGACAGTGACGGCAACAGTGTAGACGACCCACAACAATTGGCAAACATGTTCAATGTATACTTCCCCCTTAAATGAATGAATAAACGCTCCCTTATCACTGGTGGCCGGCTTGCCCCACACTGGTGGAGTGGATGCATTTGGTTGCGTCTACCAAACAAACAGCATGTTCTTATATCCCGTATGTGAACAAGAAATTCTTAAAATAATCAAATCTCTCAAGAATAAAAAATCAGTGGGCAGTGACTCTCAGTTGAGCTGTTAAAGAAAATCGCTTCAGAAATTTGTCATGTATTGGTACATTTAGTTAATATTAGCTTCTTAACAGGGGAATTCCCAACCAAATTAAAACAATGTATTGTTGTACCGATCTTTAATAATGGTAAGCGGGACCTCCTACACAACTATAGACCGACTGCTTTGCTTTCTGTGCTATCGAAGGTGTTTGAGAGAGCAATGAAACTAAGGCTCCTAGAATTTTTAAATAAACAAAATTTGTTCAGTAAAAAACAATTTGGCTTTAATAAAGGGAAAAATACCGAATTGGCAATAGTGGATTTTACCGAAGGCGTATACAAGGGTTTTAACAATAGCGAAAAAAACATCGGGGATAGACTTATCTAAAGCCTGCGACCTTGTCGATCACGAAATTTTACTTGGAAAATTAGAAATAGCTGGGATAAGAGGCATTCCCATGATGTGGTTCAGAAGCTACCTATTTGGCCGCTCACAGCAAGTACGTATTCAGCAAAATTTGAGTCCACCAAAAATAATAAAAAAAGGCGTACCTCAGGGGTCCGTGCTCTCTGCCTCTTTACTCTTAGTGTTTATAAACAGCCTATTAAATATCCCAATGTACGGAAAAATCAGTGCTTTTGCTGACGACGTCTCACTTCGTACCACAAATAAACATTGCGCTCCCATTTGGACACAAATAACAAAGGATCTCAAATCACTTTGAAGTTGGTGCAACAATAATAAAATAGTAATTAACGTTTCCAAGACCAAAATTGTGAATTTTGACCTTAGAGGGTTGTCTTTCGACACGGATTTACATTTTCACGTCGTTAATGAGTGCATCCAACCTTGCGATTGTGTTAAAATTGAGCAAGTTAATCAAATTAAATATCATGGTGTTCACATAGACGATAACATTTCATGGAAAACTCATACTTCACAATTACAGATAAAACTCAGGAAAAATATACAGAAATTATACTTTTTAAGAAATATTGTAAATTTAAATCTTATGCGGACCCCTTATTTTTACTTATAGAGTGAAGACTAAACTAGGGAATTGAAAACTGGGGAGGGACAGACAAAGTGTCCATTAATCCATTAATAGTAACGCAAAATTATTTTGTGCGTATAATTACCTTCCAACCAAAACGTGCCTCTGCTGCTCCATTATACAACCACTTAAATATTCTTCCCTTAAGTCATTTATTTGTCTACAAAGTCTTAAAAATATTTTTTAATAGAAGTGGAAATTATGGAATCGACAGAGCCTATAACAATACTAGAAGTGTGGCTCAGGGGCTCTACACTCATCCTAAAGTAAAACAATCGATTTTCAAAAAGAGTCATTTTTTTGGGCCCCAAAATTTACAATCAATTGCCAAATTTCGTTAAAATAAACAATAAAAACTGCAAACAGTTTTTGACTAAAGTTAGAAAATGGTTACTGACTAAATATGACGTAAGTTATTTATTTACGATTTTATCGTAAGCCGCAATTAAAAACAAGTAGAATAGATATAGATATAGAATAGATAGAAACAGGTATCATTAGATTGAGTTATTTTCCACATTTTAATTTGTATGTAAAATAGAGTATCTTTTTTCACTTAGAAGTGGTTGATGAAACAATTCTGTGGTGTAATACTTTCATTTAATTTTACGTTTATTATTTTTTTAAGTATATATTATTTTTGTATAAAGAGTTATTTTTTTCAAGCATAGATTGCGAGTGCTGTGGTGTCGACCAGGAACACAAGAAGATAGTTATGTAGACTGACTGTCAGTGTAAGACACATAGTTAAGTTTTCTTTGCACTAGCCATCGCTACTTGTTCAGATGGCTAGTATTTCCACCATTTTATTTATTGTAAAATTGTACAAAGTCAGGAATAAAGTATTTCTTATTTCTTATTCTTATTTTTTATTGTTTACTTTTTTATTTTTCAGATATATGAAGAGTTTCTGTGTGAACCCTCTGTAGCCTAATGGATTAATTACTGAGATTTTCTAACTATATTACATAAGTAAAAGAGGTTCGTAAAAGATTTCATTGGGTACTCCATTACTCTGCAGGATTTATTGGTTATAACAATTTTATTATGATGGTCAATCCATCTACAATGTCCAGATAAAACGGCCGGTGCATCTCTCAATTAATCTCTTTAAAGGGATAATTTGTGTCCAATCAAATCAATAATATCTCCAAAACTGTTGCTAATTAAAAAATTACACATAAGTAATGTCGTAAATTGTATTTATTACATGACATAAAATAGTTAGTCTTTGCATTACAATTTTTTGAGTTTGCCATTAGTTTTAACAATGGCTGACACTAAAATTATATAATTACAAAATTTTTTATGATCCAGGGTAGTTTTTTTAACTTTTTATATCTTTAGTTTTCACATTATAATAGTTTTCAAATGAAACGGATTGCACACTTATAATAATAAACGTGTATAGTAACCATCAACCTATTGGAATGCAAAACTGAACATTAGAATACATATCTTAGTTAAAAATACAATTTTATTAAATGTAACTAAGATGTGTTAAATGACACCAAACTTTGAATACAGTGTGTTCAGGTATGAATAACGTAATCTCTAACAGTGTGAATAACGTTGAGGGTAATGTTGAAACTTCACGTGTTCACTCATTTACAAACGGTGACTGTTGGTGAAAAAACTCGATGCGCATTTAAATCTGTTGGAATGCTGAAGAGGTATGTTTGCTGAACCGAGCCTTTAGCTGTAAAACACCGCTTTTGAGGAACAAGCGGGTAATAATGTCAGAGCCGCGGAGAGCGATCGTCCTGAAATGTTCTAACGACGCCAATCCAACCCTTTGACATGTTTACCAGTCTACTGAGTGACATTGTTTGTTTCTCGTTTCTATAAAACATTATTTAAATCCAACAACGTTTTAACGTCAACATCTGACAGCCTTACTGCAAAAACACACATTGTTCATCTTTGATTCTGTAAATTTAAAATTTTTTATCCGCGTTTTTTTTTTTTTTTTTTTTTTTTTTTTTTTTTTTTTTTTAAGTACACTCAGTTTACTTCATTTTCTTGTATCACATAAAAAACTTTTGGTTGTATTCCAGAAAATTTCTGTATAATAAATCGTGTTGTATTCTTTAATAGGTGTACGTTTGTAGCTTTTCTAGCCAAAGACCATGGGTTCTGTTCCTGGGTACGCAAATAATTATGTGCACATTTGGTGGGACCATTTTCTCTTGGCGAACAATAACACCTAACACTGAATGCATAAGTGAGACTCACTGTATTTTTAGAGGATGAATGAAATTATAGTAGAAAGCTATTATAGGTGACTGAGATGCAATTTTGTTGTGAACTATGAAATAAAGAGTTCATTCATTTATTTGTATACCATCCATACCATTTGTAACAGTGGGGATGAAGTAAGACTGGAATTGGTGTTTCTCATGAGAGGCCGAGTTTTTTCAACCTTATGCTTTTCGCCCTTATGATCCGCTGGTCTCTGCAAGTATATTTTCATACAGAATAACGGGGAAAGACGTAAACCTTTCGACCATTAGCAATCCCATAGATGTGTGTATACTCAGATATTTATTTCAAAATAAGTATATTTTAAGACGTAAAAGTTGTTTCATTTCATATACTAGTTCATCGCGACACCATTAAAATTTAAATGCAAAGCTGGTTTTAAGAAATTTATGGATATATACCATTACTTCTATGCTTGGGTCTTGATTGTCATAGTAATAGCAGTGGCATGGTTCTTTCTGTGCAACACTAGTTGTCAAAAAAGGATAGGTGATTATTCTTTTATGTCTATTCTTGGGTCATGAGTGGCCTGATAAAACCAACAAAATGATAATTTGTACACAAGAATATTTGTCTACAAAAACAGGGATTATTCTATTGTGTCCGTTCACGGGTGGTAAGCGGCTTAATGATAGCAACATTATGATACTTTGTATGCAAGGCTACATGTCGATAAAGATTAAGTAGTTATTCTATTTTATATCCGTTCATGGATCGTGAGCGGCCTAATGATAGCAACATTATGCTATTTTGTATGCAGGGCTAAATTTCGACAAATATTAAGGAGTTTCTCTATTTTGTCCGTTCATGGAACGTGAGCGGCTTAATGATAGCAACAGTTTGACATTTTGTATGCAAGGCTACATGTCGACAAAGATTAAGGACTCTATGTTGTCCGTTCATGGGTCGTGATCGGCCTAATGATAGCAACAGTTTGATACTTTGTATGCAAACTATCATAACAAACTGCATGTCGACTAAGATTAAGGAGTTACTCTATTTTGTCTATTCATGGGTCTTGAGCGGTCTAATGATCGCAACATTATGATATTTTGTATGCAAGGCTACACGTCCACCGCAGCATTTTTTTTCTGCCCGTTCTTCGCTTGTGGGTGTTCTGATGAGGGCTGCACCATAATATTCTATATGCAATGTTAGTTGACTACATACCTTTAGGCATGATTACAAGCTTTCCACTCTTACATCGTGAGTGTCTTTATGAAGGCAGTAAAATATTATTTTGTATGCAAATATACTTGTTGATGAAGGAATTATTTTGTTCTTATCAAAATAAGAACACTTATTTCGTGATCGGCCAAATAGTAGCAACTATATGATATCTTGTATGCAAGGCTAGTCTTAAAGCCAAATAAGGAAATGTTTTGTTCTGTCAGTTCTTGGGCTGTATTTGGCTTATGGTAAAAAATTATCGTGTATACAAATATATAATATAACTTATAAATAAGAAATGTATTTGTTAATAATTTGTTACTTGTTAATGGTAACTCCATATCAGGAATCACAGTAAATATTATTAATATTTTTCAGTTAAAAGTTTTCTAGAGTATTATTTGATATATTATTATCCTATGATTATTATATTATAATCAATATATGGCAAAACTATATAGTTATACGAATATTAAACTTATATTAGCAATGCCTATGGGTTTAACTATTACGAAATACGGAAGAACAAATGTATTTAATAAGGATACGTGGAAGGGGAGTGAGGAGAGTTAAAATTTTTACTTTTAGATTGTAATGTAATCCAGGCTTTCCCAAATACCATATTATAAAGTATTTTATCCACAGAATTATGTAAGACATGGTCCACTGTACTTAGATGTGATGTAAAATTTTTTATCAGATATCTATTTTTTATTTGTATTAGAATAGATATGTTGAGAAAACCCATTATTTATGGTTTTTATAGTTTCCCCTATACATTTTTTTAACATTTATGAACCTCATTGTTAAGAGTGAAACTATTAATCTCAATGATTCTTTTTTAACTAACGAAATGTACTTTGATATACTAACAATATCCTGTATTAATGAAAAAAGTGTTAAACATTTTTAATTCTGTAATTAAAATAAACTTAAATACTATTGTTATTAGGATAGCGTAAATGTGTATTCCGATTTGGTCTTGAGAGCTAAAGTCAGTAGTAAATCAGTTGTAATACCTAACAATTTATAAAAAAACGGTACATTATGTCAACATTAGAAAGGATAGAGCGTATATATTTAATTTTAATTTCAAGTGTTCTTTATTCCAATATAATTTAAAATGAAGTATAGATAAACACAGTTGTCACTTTACGCAAAAACGTTAACTTTTTTGCTTACAACTGGCATAGCTGCAGTTGACCAAAGGTTTCCGTTATCTGTGTGATATTTGTCTCTGTCCGGCAACTCCACGGATCCGGGTTCGATCTTGTTTGATTCGGCATTTTGGTTATAACCCAAGCCTAAACCTGAGGCAATTTAATAAAAATATCGGTGCTAGAATTTTATTAGGTCCATAAATCGTGGTATGATAGGTAACTTCCCAACGTTCGTTTCTTGGTACGATCACTTAAAGACATAGTTTAAAAAATCTTTTTATTTTTAATTATGTATTCTCCTTTTTTTAAATAAAGAGAACACAACAGCATATGTAGAGGACACAAGGCATATTGCGCGAGAATTGGGTACAACCTAAATGTATACATAGACCGAATAATATACGAGGGAAGATTTGATCAAACAAAAATATTGAAATGAGAAAATGAATATTTTATTAAAATGTTTAAAATTTAACGGATGTGGTTAATTATATGTTGCCAGCATGTTATAAAATCGTGAATGTTTTCTTTTGTAATAGAACCCGAAATGAGACATACGTACAAATAATGATTATTGTAGTACACGACTATCTGCTAATTTGTAAAGATATGGTCAATTTCAAAAGAAAAATCACGGTTAAGTAGATATAACTAAACACCATTTTAACAAAATATACGATACTAATTACAGTGTTTTCTTTGAACATTATTAATTTTGTTTACTATTAAACAATAATAAGGGAATATATATTTAATCCCAATAATTAATTCTATAGAGACTGTACACTTAAGAACGTCTGCTGTGCTGACTGAATGTCACGTGTTTTCACAAGCAGCGACTGAATATTACTTACCAATCGAGTTACTGGAAAGGATTGTAATCTGTGGAATGGCTCACAATTTATTCGGGGCACGTTCAACCTCTTCAATTTACTGCCTTCTTCTAGGTTAAGTGCTTAATGGTTCTTGTCAGGCGAGCCCTTTTTACCCCGAAATGGTCCGATTACATTAGTAACAACGATTGGTCTGTCGTACTATACTTTTCTACTTATGTGAAATTTATTGCAGCATAACTTACTTTGTAAATTCTCGCCAGTGAAAGTTAAAAAAGTTGTCACTTAGTGTCAAATCTTATAAATGTGTAGTCTAAGTGTGTTGGCCAGCCTGGTGCATTACTTACTTTCAACTTGATAGAATTTATAATTTTACAAAAACACTACTTCATTCTTTTACTTTTCAGAAAATGACTCCAAAGTTCCTACAATATTTACATAATATTTTGATTTTTACAAAACCAGGAAGTGATACCATGGTAATACTGAGACAAGTCAAAATTTCATGACAGAAATAGACCTTTGGAATATTTTTATCAGACCTGTTGGTGAGTTTTATACACCATTTCATTCCATTGTGGCAGCTGTAGAATTTTGGTTTTTAATTTTTAAAGCCTTAAAAACAAATCTAGTATTGTTTTCGAATGCTAATAACATTTAATCCACCTTCTCTTATAAATATCTTTTATCTCGAACTGTTTTTGAGATATTTAATACGTTTAAAAATCACAGGAATAATTAGTCGGATTGAAGTTCTTTAATAGATCTAAATACTTTTTCTACTGAAGTAGAAGGCCAATTTAAAGTTTAAAGTCACCTAATTTCAGTCCTAGTCGTACATAAAACATACTATAACCAATGATTTCGATGTACAACATTATAAATATGAGACGAAAGTTTCTTATTACAATTCATTACTTAAAGTGCTAGAGAATTTGTCATTGTTTAACGTGGCAAAGCCATTCTACACAGTTTTGAAATAAATAATGATAGCATGAAAAGAATATAAATTTTACTCTAAGAATTACAAACCTGCAAAATTTGAAAAAATATCTTAGGTAATAACATACCACCAAGAATTGAGCTGAACATTTATTATAAGTTATAAACGATTTTAACAATAATAAACAGCTATTCTTATTTGTTAAAAATATAATAAACATGAAATGAATTCCATGGAAATCTGAAGTCCATATAATTTTGTTGTGAAAGATATAAAATAAAAATTCCATGAACATATACATTAAAGACCTCCTGTATATATAAACAAATATATAAAAACAAATGAATAATTATGCTAAGGAAAGTGTGCTATTTTCGTTAAAGGAATAAGAAGTTAGATGTACCTTCTACTATGTATTTCGAAACCAAAAATTATAAGTTATTAACAAGTTCATATAGAACTATGACATTTTTGCTTTTGATAATATACAATTGTAACGAATTCGTTTTTCTTTTTAATAAAGATTGAATACTAATAGGCATGTCTATTTTAAAAGTAATTTCGTAGACGTAATGGAAAAATCTGTTAATATAAATTAAATGAATAAATTTCGTTAAATATGGTTTTTTAGCTTGTTTTAATTTGTATTAAATTAGAATACTTTTACGCCAGATTAGTGAAAATATTAAGATTTTAATGTAACAGTATAATGGTGAATTTATGTATAATTTAAGTCGCATGCTTTCAGAAAAAAAACTTGGGTTATAAGAAATGGATAAATGCTTGAATAATCCCCAGTGATTTGCCTGATGTATCCTTTTTTATAAAATATTAATTTTACTTAACGCATCATTTGTACATAAGCTAAAAATCCGGGTCCCCTTGCGCCTGCAAAACCACTTAACTGAATAAACTGTGCACTGCCCAGGTGACATACATATGTTATTAATTTTCCGCTGCCAGAGTGTATTTCCTCAACTTAATAGAAAGTTTCTGGATACATTAATAAAACCACTGACGCATATTATTCAGCTGTAAATTAAATCTAAAATATATTTCTAATTTGTTGGCTTTGCAATTTTTATTAAAAACATATACGTTCGTTTTTTTAGACTACAGAAAAAGTTCCTTTTTTTAAGCAACTTAAATCCGATGCTTACTCTAACCACTATAAGTGAACCTAGTAATGAAACAAACAACTTTGTTGCCATTATTAGTAAACTACTGAACAATATTTTAACCTGTAAAACCCATAGTATGGTAAGTTTACTTTAATTGTTTTATTTTAAAATGTATTGTTTGATTCTATAGGTACCTATGTGAATAATGTAATTTATAATTTAATTTTAATTTTTACTTTTATATATGCATTTACTTTATTTATATATATATATATATATATATATATATATATATATATATATATATCAAAGCATTTTTATTCTTATTATTGCATATTATTGAATTTTCATACCACAATGAAGCATATGAAAAATGTGTCTTGATCATCTAAACATTTATGAAATGTTTTTGATAAACATTCAGTGTTTCACCACCAAAAAGTTTTATTCAACTACACCCATACGTAGAATTCAAAACATCCACAAATAAACACGATCCCTACCAATGCAAATTTAATGCCAGTAAAAGATGCGTTAAGTTATATTGATAAAATTTATGTTCCCTTTTTAAGTAACTAACAAATATTTATTTTAAAGGCGGAATAGAGTAGCTGTAATACAATGTAGTGGTTAGAACTATTAGGTTCTGGATGTTTCGCTCTGCAACTGACCCGACTGTTTGCCAATATTTACCCAATTTACAACTGCTTCTGGGCAAAGAGCGAACAAACGAGCGGAGAAACAAGCTAACACGCCTCAGTGAACAATAACTATACAATATACAAACGAGAAGTGGAAACTGCCTTAAGCCTACATCTGTGTAATACTGATACAATTCTTTTGCGTAACTCAGTTTGTAATTCGTAACGAATTAATGGAAAGGTTTTCATCGCGAGTAGTCTATCCCTAGTACAGATTGTGGATTTCTTAGGTAATTTTAAATTTAGGCATTGAAATAAAAATGTTAAATCTCTTTTCTGTATATCTGCAACTAACATAGTGTTTTGTAATTTTAAAGAAATATTTAGGTGATTTTACAAATTAATTGGTTTTTTTGGAAACAAAAACACTATTGGATTCATTCACTATTGGATTGAAAGACAAATGTAACAGTAGTAAACGTGGTTGAATGGCAGGATGGTTAATATTCATGCCACGTGCTGGAGTGTTTCAGATTACCCATTAATAAAGTTTCCACCGTCGCTTTCTTAAATATTCAAGAGGAAATCTTTTTAGATGTTTAAGTTATATATTCTTCCTTTTAAACCATTCTTAGTTTACATATTATTTTGCGCCCCTCATATTATAACAACTGTTTAATATAAAATCATAATTTTCTGTTCAAAAAAATGTAATAAATTTTTATGAATAAAATATAAATATATGGTTTATTAAACCACATACAAAACAGTTACGTATCAAAAAATTCTAAAAATCTTTATTTTTAACTTTTAATCCTCGTGTCACTACGTTAAGTGCTATAAGTTTTCAATAAAAAACCATTTTAATTACTATGAACAAATGGTTATTTTTTTTTGGAAATGGGTTTGTAACGTATAAATGTAATAAATATCCATACGTATTATAACTACATCCTCCAACTTCATTTACTAAATAACATTCTACCAATCAGGCTTTACCATTCATGCAACAAATTGTAAAAATTGTCCACCATGTTGGTGTATTATGTAGGTTTAGAAACACATAATTTTTTGTAATATAGCTCTCAATTAATAAGTAGTATGATATCATTCCAACCTGTATTAAAAGATATACCAGGTTATTATGGTATACTAACTCACTGTCTCTCGTGTGGATCAACACTGTAATCTTCCAGGTGAATTGTGTCTACACAGCGCTAAACACAACTGCGGTTAATCCACTGTAGCCGCTTTATAACTCGAAAAACATGTTCCCTGTAAACATGGGCAGCAAAAAGCTTATAACCGGAATAACAAGTTCTGTTACAGCCGTTAACCACATTTTATGACATGTTATACAATTTGTTATTTACAATATAGCATGTTATTGGGAATTAGTTTTATAAAAACCCAAGGAAATGTTTTTATCGCTATTCACGTTTTTAGTACGCAATTGTGTTTTGCAAAATTGGTGAAACCCGTATATGAACTACAATTAAGCGCCAAAAAACAGTCTCAGTGCCCAGTTAACAATGCTTTTCCGTATGTTAAACAAAATGGAAACCTAAACAGTTTACTTAAATTTTATTACACATTAACTCAACAGACCCATACTGTCAAGTTTATGAATTAACACAACTGTTATTAATGCAGTAAGCAAGCAATATAAATGTTTATCTTTAAATAGTTGAACTACGTTATAGTGTGCAATATTATTTATATTTTTTATGGTGTTGAAACAATTATTGTAGTTAATGATTGTGTTTATTTACTATCACATCATGTAAGTAGCAAAATAAAAAACGTTTGCATTATTTAAGTTATATATATATAACTATTGGAATATAGTTATATATATATATATATATATATATATATATATATATATATATATATATATTAAGGGATTTTCCCTTAAACAGTATATATTCTAGTTGCAGGTATATGAACTCTCTTGGATATACCAATTACAACCTTTACATCACGTGTTTTGTGTTTCAGACATAAGCGTCAGAGGTGCTACAAATAATTTTTGGTAAGTAAATATGGAAATAACCATATTTTATTTCTTTATTTATATAAATTATGCTCAATGCATATGTTGCTTAAGGGATATGGTTTTGTTTTATAACTTGAATTCAAAGCTTATTTCCTGTCTTCCAATATTCATTCAATTCATTCAAACCATTAAACTAATTACTTTTTAAAACAAACTGATAAGAATTTAAGGAAAACTGTAAAAAATATGTTTCGTTAAAAATATAAATAAATATAACTACTTCTAGTTCTAATTTAACGTAACATATAATGCTAACAAGCTTTCTGTTTAAAATACACGGGATTATTTATTATTTTTCAAAATCATTTGATCTAATAAATGATCTTCAATATGTCAAAAGCTGCACCTGTTAAACATTACGACAGATAAATGATCCCCACAGAGGACGGAAGTGCGAGTGGAGACGACAGATTGAACGTTGCTACCCCAGTCACGTGTGGCTCTGTAACCTGAACATGAGTATAACACCAGCTTACATTTACCCTCTTCAGATCCGTTTTGGTACCAATAGTAGAAGAAATATTTTTATATTAAAATATTTTAAAAGGAAAATGTTTATATTGGTAATGTTTTCAAGCTGAGTCTTGGACAGGACTACTATATACGTTTTCTGCTCCAAACCACGTAAAAACATTGGTTTCACTTACGCGGCTAAATTTTACGAGTTAAACGTCCTTTCCTAAATTGTATTATTGGCTATAGGTGACTTTTAAAGTATACCATATCTATTCAAAATTGTTTATACTACATTGTTAAAAATAAAGCACAGTCTCTCAACATCTCTGGTTGTACTGAATGTGTGTTTAATTGTGACTTATGTAAAGTGACGTAGTTGGTGGTTATTCAATTTACTCAGGAACCAACTTCATTACAACATTGACTTTTGAGAGGTAATCGCCATACATAAGTAATTTCTGTGTATCGTTTATTATAGTTTGTTTCGCACTCAGTATGAGAATACATTCTAATCCTCGATATATAGTGCTTTATTTTTATAAAGCACTATACATAACTGTAAAAAATGTCCGACAACTACTCATTATTTTAAATCAAGCAACATAAATATTTTTGTGTGGCTGTTCACAGCCATATTTTGACAAAACATTGCAAATATATGCTGGTACATTTGAAGATATTTTGTAACTTACGATTTATGCGATATATCTATCTCTATTCAATGAAGTAAAATTATTTCAAGTAGAATTTGTATATTGACTGGTACTAGAAATGGATTGTGCGAAAACGGTATGCCAAATTTCTTGATAACTGACAATACTAAATAGTGAAATTATGACTTTAAATAATCAGGAGAATATCCAAGAAGAATAATTTGTAAATAACTATCCTTTACATTAACGCAAAACAAGGTTGCCTCTCATTAATTACAGTACATTAATTTTGGAATACGTATTACATCGTAAGATTCGTACTTGATGTGATGGTTATAATACACTGGCATTTACCGTCAAAACGAGAAGCGATATAATCATGCGCCTTCTCATACGTATATTGTTTTAAGACTTGTAAATATTTACAATGGTTGTTTCACGTACTGTGGCTGTCTCAGTAAATATATCCTTAACACAGTTTTAATAGACTGTATGTAACGATACTATAAACTGTGGTGTCATATATCCTTAATCTATAAAAGGAAATATTGCCTCTTGAACATCTGAAAAATACTCTTCGCAATGGTTCTAGTATTATAGGTGTATATATATATATAAAACATAAATATAAATTACTTTTTGCGATTTAATGTTTATTGAAATTAAATAAGGCTCTTGCTATCTATACAAATCTAATGTAAATAATATATATATATATTATTTATATTATTATTATACGAGTGTGCAGATGAGGGCCTGAAGACGCTTGGGTACACGAGAGAGGTGGGAGGCTATAGGCTTATACACACGTAAAGGTCGGGGAGTTAGAAATCATAGTATGTGCAATGTCCGTGGTTAAGAGCCGAGGTATGAGAGGTAATAGGATAGTGTGAGGTTTCTGTAGCGACCATTAGAAATACAGGTGCAGGTCTTAGCAAGTCCGGGAGACGGGCTATTGCAATCTTATGTGGTACATTGGACTGTAAATTGGTCAAAATTCGGGTAAGAGCGATATGCTCGGCTAGGAGTACTGGAGGCAATCGAAAAGTGTAGGGTCTCGGCAGGGTGAAAGCACACGGTTAAAAGTTCATCATTCATCCGATAAAAGGTAGGCGGTCAGAGTACCGATTTGGGTATAAGTTGGAACCCTGTGAGGGACTGTTCAGGTGTAGGTCTGCAAGAGACGGGGGTATAGATGGGCGGCTAGGTCCTGGAGTGGAGTGTTATAAATAACAGTGTGGGCAATATATGTGGTTAAGAGCCCTAAGTATTGGAGGCAATCGAAATGTTTGGGCAGGGGCCGTTAGAAATGTGGGTGTGGTTTTTCATGCGCTCCGGTACTCGAAAAGATGGGTGACGGAATATGTCGTGCATGGCCCTTAAAGATTAGGCGGTCAAAATCCGGGGTATGGGCGTTACGTCTGGCTCGGAGTATGGGAGGTAGTAGGACAGTGTCGGACTCCGGTAGGAGCCATCAGATACGCGGGTGCGAGTGTTAAGGTACTCAAAAAGGTGAGTGTCAATAGGCGTTGATACGGGACCTGTGGACGGGTGGTTAAGCAGTGCAGAAAGTCAGAGATAAAGAGGTGTGTGACAAACAGGAAGTCTAGGTTGAGATAAGTCGTCGGAAAACAGGAAGTCTGTGGTTAGGAAACACCGAAATGTATCTCCCATAAGAGACAATGCTAAAATATCGCCATAAGAGCCCATGTTAAAATAACTCCATAAGAGCCCATGTTAGCGCTCATTCTGCGGGAGGTCTACTTATATATATGTATATATATATATATATATATATATATATATATACACTTTTACAATATTATAATCACACACACACACACACAAATAATTTCTCTGTAATCTGTTAGTTTTGATAATCCTTTAACTTTTTTTAGATTCTAACATTTAAGTTTTAATATATATATATATATTTGTTTTGTTGTTTCCATTCTTGGATCTGCTAAGTGTAAATTGACAATTTTGACACTTTGGAGATACAAAACATACAAAAATAGTAGACGATCTTTAAAAAATTTTATTTTTTAACATTACGGGTATGCTTTTCGGACATATTTAAAAATATAATTTTTATATCCTGGGTAATAATACTATAAGGAAGTGAACTACTGTTTTTAAAATATCTTTTCTTTAAACTGAGACGCAATTAAACCTTAGCTCACTTTTAATTTACTAAAAGTAATAACTTGCACATTTTATAAAGAGTACAATTTGCAAATATTATAACAATGCTGTAATTAAAATGTTCCGTTATGAATCCTTTTAAACACAGTATTTATTAATTAAGGTTAGTTTTATAAGAGAGCTGAGAATTTATCAGACTTATTATTGTGCCAGCCTTGTTGTCTCACATTTCTCAAAGACAAAATGCAGTTTAATATAGAATTAAATGGATTAGAATGGTATTTATATATTGATATTTTATATATATATATATATATATATATATATATATATATATATATATATATATACAGGGTGTATATTATGTCTGGAAACACCCAAATATATCCTTTAATAATTTAAATATAAATTTTGAAACCTCTTACAATCGTGATAGAGGTTAATAAATAAAACAAAAATTTCATTTTAAGCTGGTTCTATTAGCACACATTTGCCAGTTTTTTATTACAGTACAATTATGGAAATACTTATGTTATTGATTTCTTATTACAAATAAAAAATAATGTATGCTGTTAGAAAAGTCTTACAACAAACGTTTTACCTGCATTTGGTGTCAAAGCAATTGTTCGAACTGTGTTCCTTCTACGGTTTGACAATGAGCCAATCTTGTGTAAAATGATTCGACAGAGTTGCCTAACATTTCTTCAGTTATCAAAGCAATCTCCTCTATAATCCTGTTTCTTAGGTCTTCCAAATTATGAGGCTTTCTTCTATAAACATTGGATTTTTAAATGACCCCATAGGAAATAATCGATTGGTGACAAATCCGGAGATCTTGGAGGCCATTCGATTTCTCCTCTTCGGCCAATCCATTTATGAGGAAACCTTAAATCCAAATACTCTCTTACCTGTCTCCCATAATGGGGTGGAGCACCATCCTGCTGAAACCATACATTATCAAAGTATTCTCCTGATGCAATTTGAATAGCTGGGATTATTTCATTTTGGAGCATATTGTAGTAAAAGTTCGGCATTTAAATTTCCATTGATGAAAAAAGGGTCCAACAATTTTGTTACCTAAAATTCCACACCATACGTTCATTTTTTGTGGTTGCTGTGAATGGGACTCAGTAATCCAATGTGGGTTTTCACTAGCCCAGTAACGGCAATTGTGCCTGTTAACATTGCCATTTAGGAAAAAAGTTGCCTCATCAGAAAATAGTATGTTGGTCAGAAAATCTCTCTTGTCATCACATTTGCGCATCACAGTTCACAAAACTCAACTCTTCTGTCGTAATCATCCTCACTTAACTGTTGGACTAAATGAACTTTAAATGGTTTGTATTTATTAATTTTCAAAATCTTACTCACAGACATAGGGTGCATATCATGTTGCTGTGCAGCTTTTCTGAGCGATGTATGTGGGTCTTCAATAAATGTTTGCAAAACATCTAGTGCATGTTCTTCATCTGTTGCAGATTGTATCCTACCCGACTTTGG
Organism: Homalodisca vitripennis; assembly: GCF_021130785.1. Lineage (NCBI taxonomy): Eukaryota > Metazoa > Arthropoda > Insecta > Hemiptera > Cicadellidae > Homalodisca > Homalodisca vitripennis. The sequence continues at coordinate 59,573,797 of NC_060214.1, read as the reverse complement.
CCGATTACGTACACTGCCTGTCATTTTCAAAACGCTCAATAGTTTTTGATATTGTTGAAACACTTATGGGATTCCTTTCTGGGAAAGTGTCATTAAACAAATTACAAACTTCCCGATAAGATCTTTGACGATCGCCATATCCTCGCATCATCAACAGAGTAATTCGTTCTCTTTCAGACAATTCCATTAAAATGCCAAATAAAAACTGAACTACTGTAATTAGATAACTTGTTGACAGCAATGCTTCGGAGACACTGATTAACTCGACAGGAATGATATGACCTTTGTCCATTTGTAATTCCAAGCTTAGACCTGTCTAGTGAAAGCTCCATGCTCAACAAACTGAAACCTGTAGACCAGATGATTAATAACACAATAATGTTTCTCATAGGCTAGTGACCTTTGTCTCTTTAAACCTTCCTGCTGACTGGAAAACACCAAGTTACAGATTCATAAGTAATCAGAGAAAGTGACTCATAAGTTTTATTCATTGTAATAAAAACTGGTAAATTTGTACTAATGAAAACCAGCTTAAAAATAAATTTTTTATTTTATTTTTAATTGAACATTTAAAAAATGCTAAAAAATTAGTGTAACACATTTTGTGGCAAGAACCATGTTAAAATTACATTGTTGAACATTCAGTAAATTTTCAATACTAAAAATGCTCTATTTTCTGATAGAATAATTCCTTTGAGATGCGGTTTGTGGCATTCAATTCAGTACGCTATTACCTTTAAAATTATGTATCACAAGGTATAGGCTTCCATTAAGAATATTCACGATACCCTCGGCAGGACGTCCCCCCGTTGGTGTGACATAACAAAACATTGTTCCAAAAAGTAGATGCCCAATCTCTATCACGATTGTAAGAGGTTTCAAATTTATATTTAAATTATTAAAGGATATATTTGGGTGTTTCCAGACAAATATACACCCTGTATATATATTAGCTATAAAATTGGCTAAATGTCACATCTAAAAACGTCTGTGATTGTATTAAATAGGGTAATAAGAACACCAGGGGCTGGAAACTTTCATTACTCTCAACCACACGATATCTTGACAACTAACTGACATTTAACAGACATGATATTTTGTATGAAGCATTTTCTACGAGAAAAACATCTACGAATATTCCCATGATAGTGAATGTTACTCTATCTAGGTTTGCCTAAGTCTATCGTACATTGATCTTACTATTGCAACGTATAGTATGGCATACACTTGCCTTGAGATTTTTGAGGTTACCGCTAGTTGTTTATTCTGTATTTGTTTGTTTTCATGATAGTAACCCATAACACAATAAACAAATTTCGCAATAACTCTGCAAACTTTTGTTAAAAATATGCACCGTCGTGTAAAATTGTAATTTCACTGTTCTTTCTCGATGTATCAGGCTGAGGAAAAGATTTAAATGCAATATTTTCAGCGCATCCAGTCATAGGCCTTAATAACAATCAGACACGGTTTTATTCGTGACTTCAAGGATTCTTTAATTCAAGATCGATTGATTGTACTCATGAAGAATTAAGCAGCAGCTAATTTTAGTTTCCTTGGATTTCTTCAATTGTGGTCTCTGCTCATTTTTTACCCTTCCATCGTCTTGCGTGATGGCCAGAGAGCTTAGTTATATTTTATTGCTAAACGAAGAGTTCCTCTATATGCTGATGTATATTACTGTATATATTTATGAAGTTACCCATGTAATATTTGCTATTTTATACATGTATTTGATCTAATCTATTAAATAATAGAATTCGAAAGTATTAGGGATTGGTACTTAAGTTGTAAACGTTTTAATTAAAGCTATGTTGATCAATAATTGATCAACAATGTTATTAACTATTAATAACATTGTTGTTATTTTTTACTATTTTAATTATTTAATGTTACGCAAACGGACGCATTTAAAACTATTTTTACTCTCACCTAGTCCACCTTGTCATTTGTACGAACCTAACTGTAGGTGACAAGCTGAATGATACTATTATATTTTTACTACCTGAATTGATTTTTATCCTTCACCAACAGTATTTTTATATCAGGATCTTAGAAGCAATGTACATAAATAACTAGGTATGTGCACAATGCATGTAAATGTTAAAATTAAAATGTAAGGTTTATCCAAAAATGATTATGTTATATTGTAATAAGTTACCAGAATAGGTTTGCCTGCTGGCAACTGTAGTTGCCAGCGGAATTAACGGAACGACTCTATGGGCGACATCATAACTCCCTCAGTCTGACTTCCTTTGTAGTTCCTAGTTCCGTTCTCACTCCGGTGGAATGTTACGTATACAGTTGACTGTTTAAACCACAGATAGGCTCGTCTACTGCTGTTTGAAAACATAGACTAGAGTGAATTAACGGTTTAAATTTAAGAACGACATTATGACTCCCTCAGTTTGCTTTCCTTTCTGTTCTGTCATTTCTAGTTCTGTTCTTGTTCTGGTTAAATGTTACGTTTACTTTTGACAAGTTTTTAATGACGCATTGTCTGAAAGATGTATCGTGTGTCATGTATTCGTATGATATTTCTCTTATTGGCATAAGAATTGGGAAATATAAAGTGCTTTAACTTGGTTTACCACCATAAAAAAGATGTTTCTGAAACAATAAATGTTATTTATTTAGAAATATAATAAATATTAACGATTTTTCTCCCCACTATGTCTTATATGCCTGGACTATTCCGTGATATATATATATATATATATATATATATATATATATATATATATATATATATATATATATATACATGTTAATGATTATAACGTTTTCAAGATAATAGAATGTAATTCGTGTGTTACCTATCGAAAGTGTCAATTATCTGTACACTTGTAATAAAATTATAGATTCGTTAATACATTTTTGCATGATTTAAATATTAAAACGAATTCAATCAATATATATATATATATATATTATATTTACACTTAAACATGTAATTATGTACCTTTTCATTTACTGTTTTATTGAAATATAATCATAACATAAAATGTATCTGTTATACAGATTGTTAAAAAACCAGATTAAAATGTTTGTGGATTTGACAACTTAAATAATGTTAACTAATAAGAACGGACCAGATTCTTCTTAAATCGTGTCTATATTGTCTGCCTGTCTGTATGTCTGAGAAAAATCTTGAGTACATAGCCTTTAAGATCCTACTGTGTACGTATGTGTATTTTAGTCCACGGAACCACTTTATTTTTTTGGGATAAAGAAGTCAAAAAGTAGTAAAGTTCTATAAAATTCCAATGAACAGGAAAACCTTAAATCAGTTCGTTAAAGATTTAAATACGTTTTTGTCGGTTTTAATACTCCGTTCCATCGGTTTATAACTAGTTAGTTTAATATTTTTTCTGAGAAGAATATTTCGTTATATATACTAACAGTTATGTCTATTTTTAACGAGCTTTGAATTATTGGTTCTGATCCGTGCAGTTGGTAATATAAACGTTTATACATCAAGATAAATTATTTATTCAGAAGTTTATTAATCTCATACAGATAATAAATGAGAAACAGAATTTATAATTCAAGAGTCACCCTATGTGTGGTGCCATGAAGTTAAAACTGCTCCTATATTATTTATTCAGAAAATAAAAACTTTCTTCAACTCCAACCTCAAACGAAGCGTGTGGGATAAATGCAGTGAACTTGTGGTGTAGCAGCAGAGTTCCAAGATAATAAATGACGATAATACTTTTCTGGATTGTAATAACTTTCAAAAACTATATTTGCGAATTAAAATATTTTATAGATAAATTATTTATATATTTAACAAAACCATTAAAAATAACATAAAACATAATTTATAAAAATATATAAATTTAAAATGAAAATGGAAATGAATTTTAAATTAAAGAAATTTTAGTATTTCTTAAGAAAATATTTGTACGTCTTAATAAATCATTTGCATGTATTCATATGATAGAATATATGTTTATAGCTATTTACATCACTGAAACTCAAAAAAGTAATTACTGAGATTCGTGCAGACTTTCCATTAGGATAAGAAATAACTGAATAATATACTTATCTCCCTGAGTACTGCAATTTTTATCTTTAATCTTCTAGAAATTCAAACCAGAATATTATATTGATCTTTAGTGCTAGTTTATTGCTTCAGAGTACATTTTATACAGGTATTTATAGAAAAAAGGTCATATTGAAATGAGCTTCTTGCCCATCCTATATAATAAATAGTTTAATGAGGCGTATATTACGTTATATGTAAAATGTAAATGTTTCTTTACATTCTATTTTCAACTATCAGATCTGCTCTGTATATTACATATAAAGAATTACATTTGTGAAATTTTTAATTGTAGTTTTAAAATTAATTAGAACTTTATGCTAGCATTCTGCTTATTCAATTATAGTATTAGTATTTCTATAATAATTAGCTTCCATTTGATAACAAAACAAAACAACATAAATCCTAACCACGTAAATACAATAAGCGATTAGATCAAATTGAATTCAAATCAATAGTAAATCATGTACTACCCTTAAAATCAAAGAGCTAAGATCCAATTTGCACGGTATAAGGACATAACAATTTTCTTTCTAGTGTTAAATCTGCATCAGCCATCCATTACTGGATTCCAGGTAACATGTAAAACATAGACAGCCATAGTCTGAAATATTAAATTATTATTTTAGAAGGTTTTCTGCAATATTTCCTCAAATAACTGAAGTCTTTGTTCTGGATCGTTGTTAGTTAATTTCTGATTCAATGTTCCCATATATGGGTGGAACTTGTGACGTTTTACCTCTGTATGTACAGTATTTTATTCCATTTCGACATTAATAGCAGTGGAAAAAAGTGGTTTATGAGGCACACTATTAACTTAAGTTTAATTTGTTCCATTGTTGGTATTTTACTATCTTGTAATCTACTGTTGGAAAGTATTTCATATCCACGGATCCCGATCGAATCGTGAATTTGTTTCGGCAATTTTGCATATAACCCAAGCCTAACTTGAGCCATTGGGACAGATTTATGCTAGAGTTTCATTAAATCCATTAAACTTGGTATAGTAAGTAAATTCCCATCCTTTACAATATTTTTAAGGCATAGTTAAAATTTTCTTCATTTATAAAAAAGATATTTTTATTTTCAAGAATGTGTATAGGTAACATGAAGCACACGTGAAAGCACTTCCCAGGAAGTCTGTAAGATTAAAAATAACATAAATATCATCATGTACGAGGGAAGTTTTTGACGTGACAACGTCTTAAATTAGGTTGCGGCTCGGAGTGACTCATGAAAAAGTGTAACGCCCGGTAACGTTACGATGCCCGTCCAGTGGGTCCGCCGCACGGGATCTGCACGGGATAAAGCAGATAACTGTGGGTCCGCCGCACGGGATAAAGCAGATAACTATGTTTATTCGTGAAAATGTGGAGTGCTTAGATTCGTCATTTACAACAACTACAACAATAAAGGTAAATAATTGTACACTGATATTTCATTATCGTAAACTATGATTGATTGATTAATTGTTAGATTGACACAAAAGTTGAGAAACTGAGTTTATAGGTTATGTCATACTATTGACAAATGTTGATAGTGTTAAGTAAATTATTAGTTTAAATCACTCTGCAATCAATCGTAATTCAGTCGATTAAGAAGAAACAGCGCGTATTGCTAGTCAAACATTTAAAATAACAAATTATAACCTCTAACCTGTCATAACAGGGCGACCAAACAAACGAACTAAACCGACCAATCACCACGCGCGGAGTTAGAATTTAACTGTGTTTAGCAAGAATTTCAAATTCCAATTTTAGTAAATGTTTTATTCAACTTTACCATTTACAATAACAAATTTTAATTAATTTCAAATTATGTACAATTTTTTAGTAAACAAAATATATTTCTATAGTTAAAATCTGTGCAATTCTTATTTTCATTCAATTCCTTGTTCCTATTGTGCAATTTAATAATATTCATATCAATAAATATTCTACCGAGAAAAAGACGTTGTCACGTAAAATCTTCGCCCGTAAAACCGACTTTACAGGCAACCATAATGTTTCTATCAAGCAAATATGTTGATAAGAGGATAATAATCTATTTACAATCACATAAATTGTAATAGCTGTTTTAAATGTTTAATTCCACAATATTAATGGTTAATTGTATGTTTTTAATCACAGTTATATCAATTAAGATCTATTAGTAGAAGAAAATGGTTGAATCCACCTATATATAATATAATATATAATGGATATATATAATATATATATATATTATATATATATATATATATATATATATATAAAATTTATTATTATTTATATATATTTAAATTTGCAGTAGTAAATTGTTTTACATGAAATGAATGAGGACTTTATACCCAAAAAGTAAAGAAAACCCAGATTATAATACCCAGTACATTTAATTTAATGCAGTAATATAGTTTACTTTAATCCCAATAATTTATTCTGTAAATACTGTAGACTTAAAAACATCTGCTGTGTTGACCGAGTGTCAGGTGTTTTCGCAAGCGGCGACTGAATATCACTTACCAATCGAGTTACTGGAAAGGATTGTAATCTGAGGAATGGCTCACAATTTATTCCGGGCACGTCTAAACTCTTCAATTTACTGCCCTCTACTGGGTTAAGTGCTTAATGGTTCTTATCATGCAAGCCCTTTTCACCACAAATATTTTTCGTTAACATTAGAAACAGCGATTTTTCGGTGAAAATAAAGTTTTTTTTTTAATTTTTGTGCAATGTATTAAATTATAACTCATAAGTAAATAATCATATCTTGTGTTCCAGTTTAAACAAATTATCAGGGCGTTTAAGCTTACTTTTATGAAGGTGTCATACACTACAGCAGTATATTGCAATCGCCTTTACGGTAGGACTTATAAAAAATTCTGCATATTACAGTAAGAATGATTATCGGTCTCAAAATAATCCCCGTTCAAAATTTGTTAGGTACACATTCTATGTAAAACATTTTGGGGAAACGATTTATACTTCAATAAAAACTTAAACAAGCTACAGCCTGCTGCAAAACCTCATTAATGCCTTGGCTATGTTCGTTTGCGAGCTTTAGTAAGCAAGTGTACTTTTAATAGGTGCTCTTTGAAACCTAAAAATATAATTTATGAAACTATGAGTTTTTTTCGTAAATAAAAAAACTTCTCGTAAATAAAAACTAAAATTTGTCTCGAATGCTGAAAAATGAATTAAACACTTTTTACTTGTATAAACAATGAACTGGTAATGCTGATAGAAGTTAAAACTTATTTGAGAAATAGAAAGTTTTAATATTTTGGCCTAGTTCGTTGTTAAGCTTTGTACGTTATTTCATTAAAGTTTTTGCAGGCATGAAAAATGTTTTAATTCACAAGGCTAGAGAGTAATTTAAAACTGTTCTGGATTGCTCATAAAATGCCCTAAGCTTTTTATATATAAAAGTGTGTTTTTTTTAGACATTTAGTACATGTAAATCGAATAAGAACGACAAATATTAAACTTTTTACAATAATTTACCTACTTCTTTCTACTGAGCCACAACTCCTATTAAATATTCAACAGTTTCTTTTAAAATGCGTAAATTTTCTGAGAACGATATTATAGTGGACTTATTGTAGTTGTAGTCCTATTCGAAAACTGATTAACATATGTTTGTAGTATTGTTTTATAATCATGAGTGTATGACACAATTTAATCACAATTTACTATTATTCAAAAGACGATTTTTTTATTGTTACAACATCCATATCCGTTTGTTCAAAGGTTTGAATTAAATATTTATTGCATTAATGATAATACAAATTGTACTGTATTAAAAAAAAATTTAAAATCTCTATAATATGACAAGTATCTTATCATAATTAAAAAAAAATCAACGAGCATTAAGTAACTCAATTTGTAGAATTTATCAATTTTAACAGCAATAAAGCGGTTTTTTGAAGAAATATGGAACTTAATTGGGTACAATGATATGCTTAAAAGCAACCCTGTTGTATTCATATATTTTTGTAAGGCTTAACCTTTCCAAAATTACAGTCCAAGCAGATTTTTAATATATGCATTAAATATCTGATCATACATAGTTATATATACAAATAATTAATAAGTTTTTTATTTTAATGCGTAGGAGATGCGTGCTCTTTCATAAAATAAATAATAAGCGAGATCTGGAAACCTTTTTACGATATATTAAATATTCAGTATTAATACGTTATTTGAACCCTTAGGCAAAATGATTAAATATTGATTTGTAACGGTTTCGCGTTTCATTAACATTTTGTAAATGTTTTAAATAAAAACTGAAAATGTAATCCGAATATTTATATATAACAATTAATTTATCCAAGTAACTAAGATTATCTCCATCACTGGTGGAATAGGAAGCTTTCTCAACTAACGTATGAGTTAAGATATACACAATTTTAATAGTTTAGGTACGTTATACAAAGTATCCTTAACTGCATTAACACAATTTAAAATTTTCATTTACGAGGTTTCTGAAGCTGTAGGGATTCGTCAGCCTTATAATAAATTATGTTTTGTAAACATCATGATATACGTAAATACACGTAAAATAACGTGCATGCGTATCTGTATTGAAAATTTTATTAATTATATTTTTATGAATAAATTACCTAATACATAGTTTTTCAAGCTTTTTTGACTTAGAGAAAGTAAAATAATATTTGTTCTGCAGAAAGATTTATAAATTTGTACGGTATCTACATGGCTATAAAGCAAAGACGTGGGCTATAGGAAATGAATAAATACTTGGATATTCCCTAGTGATGTACCTCATGGTGTCTTCGATTAATAAAATATTAATATTACTTAGAGTGCATCATTTGTATACAAATACATGCAAGGTGGGAACCTGGGTCCCCTTGCGCTCGCTAAACCGTGTAACTGAATAGACTGTGCACTACCCAGGTGCCATACATATTTTAAAGATTTTCACCTGGAAGAAAATATTTCCTTTGAATAATAGCGCATTTATAGACACAATCATTGATACATAATATTGCATATTATTTTGCTGTCATCTACCTATTAACTATGTTCTGAGCGACGTGTTTGCGAGTTAAGTTTAATATCTATAAAACGATTCTGCTCAACACAGACAAAAGTCAAGGTAGTAAAGCTACTCGATTTCGAAGCAACGTAAATCCTATTCATTCTCTCACATGAAAATCTAACTAACTAATCCAACGAGGGAACTTTATCACATTTAAAGGTTTTTTTCTTGAATCATTTAATACCAATAATTTCCAAAGTAAAATATGTTGTTATTTCCTTTACTATACAATTTATAAGGTACTTTGGGATTATACCGACCACACCCAGACATGAATCGTTATTTGACATTTTGCTTCTACTGATTACTAGATTAGCGTATAACAATATTTCGTCAATATAAAACAGGAATTGTCTTATCGCAAACCCCTCCCCATTCTCAGACAGAGGTCAAAGTCGAGCGGTCTAGTAGATAACGTGATTGCAGAGTCTCGCCGCCCGTTCAGCTGGTGCGTCGCTTTGTTGAACTTCCGTGTTTTACCCCTACATTTCTCCAAACACACAAATTCAACAAAAACAAACATTAACAAACAAAAACTAAACTCTTTATTGAAAAAATCACTCAAAACTTGTTTTAATTCTTGATCACACTCCGCCACCCTAAATGCGAGTGCCTCCGGCCACGAAAGAATGTCAACGAAAGAAAAACATCCCTCGAGATAGTACCTATCAGTAAAATATCAAATTCTAGAGGGGCTGATCAGAAATATAAATTGAATTGTAATGGAAAGGCAATTATGTACCGTGCAAAAAAACTTAAATAATCATGTGATGCCTCGCGGCCTGCCGTGATCGGGGTTCTCGAGAAAGATAAGATAAAAACGAAAAAAATACCGATCACAATACCTGGAAATGCTTGTAAGTTTGTAATTTTGTAATTAAAGAGTTGTTTTTTTCGTTCTGTCATGTTTGTTTCTATAAATTTATATTTTTCTATTCTTCATACTGGTGTGGTCGGTATAATCCCGAAGTACCATTTATTCCTTGTTATTAACGATTCCTTTAAGAGAAACCTAATTTAAAACTTAATTTTTACCTTTCATATTAAATATATAGGAAGTTTTCATTGTATGTTATTTCAGCTTCATACATTTTGAGTTATGCTTAAAATTTTAGGTCATCTTAAAATCAATACAAAATTTTTTATTTTTCAGACACGAAAGCCTGTTTTGTCACAAAAAAACGTTGACTAGAAACACCAACATGTAAAACAAGAAAATATATCAAAATCCATATGATCCCTTCAAACAAACAATGAAAGATATGTGCAATAGTATGTCTAAGATGTCTATAGTATATACAATTTATTTTTATATTTCTTTCGTAACTAAAAACGTCATTGATATAATAGTAATTTTTTTGAATAACAATGTAATGTTTGTTTTATATTTTGCATACGAAATAAAATAGTAAAGATGGACCAATACGTGGAGACGTATCTAAATTGATAAATTCTAATAAAAATAACCTAATCACATATAACTTTTGTATTTCTGTCTTTTGATTTATAAGTAACTAACTACATTAAATATCTAATTTTTCTTTATATTTATTATAACGTAACATTTTAAATAACAGTTAAATTTATTATTTATTAAGTTAAAATACATTATAGAAGAGCTATAATATAAGACTGTGTTTATAATTACTATGTTATAGATGTATTGCTTTGAAACCTACGAGACTGTTTGCTAATATGACCAAAAAAACAGCTTTTGGGCAAAGAGCGAAAAAACGAGCGGAGATACAAATTAACACGCTCCAGTGAAGGAAAACGATAGAACAAACAAACGAGAAGTGGAAACTGCCTTAAGCTTACATCTGTGTAATACTGATACAGTTCCTTTGCGTAACTCGGTTTCAGTTCCTAACGAATGAATGATGAACTTTTCATCGCGAGTAAACTAAATCTAGCGAAAAATTATGATTGTTTAAGAAATATAAAATTTTGAAATACAATTAACAATGAAAGATAACTATTCTGTGTATCTGTAACTAAACTAGTTATCTGTATTTTTTAATATATATTTCTAATATTTTACTACTTAATTGGTGATTTAGGAAAGAAAAACATGGTTTAATAATGCACTAATATACTAGTTTAAATTCAATATTCGATTGAATGTAAAATTTTACGTCAGTAATCGTAGATGAGTGGGATCATCTTTAATATTCTTTTTAGGGCTTCCTTGTCATGGGGGACATATAACGTAATATCCCCCTTGTTTAGGCTTTTAAAATCCCTTAACAATAAGGAAGCTTTATTGTTTAATCCCAAACAATCACCATCCGCTGTAAATTAAACCTATCAGTGAACCCTTCTTACCCCCTTATCTCGAAATTTCCGAATATTGATCTGAAACAACTGGACACGCAGATAGGTTCAACCAGAAGTGAACCTTCTTGGGAAAACTGTACCAAATACAACGCTGTAACATCATGTTTTGTGTTCCAGACAAAAAATTCCGAGTAGCAAGAAATAAGCATTGGTAATTACAAATTTCCATATTATGTATTTGTGATGTTTAATTAGATAATTTAGGCTCAGTGCAAATGTTGCGTAAAGCATACCGTTCTGTTTTCAGACTTGAAGTAATACTAAATATACAGTCTGTCAAGATTGATTTAAACGATTTTAACATATTGCAGCATCTCAATTTAAAAACAAAGTGATAATCATTTATATGAAAAAATATTTTAAATATATATGTTTTATTAAAAATATTAATAGTTGTAAAGAAAGCTATGTTTATTATAAGTTCGAAATATAATACTAAATAAACGTTCACGGTCTAAAATACGTAGCAAAATTTTTCCAAACAATACGTAAATGTAGTGTAATCTTTAAGATGTCACCTGTTAAACATTACGACAGTGAAAGGATCCCTACAGAGGACGGAAATGCGAGTGGAGACGACAGATTGAACGTTGCTACCCCAGTCACGTGTGACTCTGTGACCTGAACATGAGTACAACTACCAGCTTACATTTACCCTCTTGTGATATCGTTAAGATACAAATAGTGCAGGAGGACAAATATACATTTTTATTTATAAAAAGTCAAAACAACACTGGAAAGGATTATCTGGATTCTTATGATTACTCTTTCCGTGTATATATTAGGTCCTTTATATACGTTTTTTCCACGCCACATTGCAACATTGCTTAATATTTGTGTGTAAAGCTTAATATTGAAGATGGGTGATTTTAAACCCATGGGTGCCACGTTTCTCAACATCACCATCGTCACACTTTACAAACATAGAACACAGTTTCTCAACTTGTCTGGTTGTATGGTTAAATTTGGCACTTATGGGCTTTGATGTGATTTGTGTATATTGCATAAATTCTGGAACCACCTAATTTAAAACAAATTAACTTTTGAGTGTTAAGCGACTATCATAATTATCTTTTGTGTATGCCTCATCATGGTTTTCAAGGCCTCAATACGAAAATATGTTATCTTTGAAATGTAGTGTTTTATTTACGTAGCACATCATAAATGTACGAAAACCAGTTATTCTTTCCATTCATTCATCACCAATACTTTAGCCTAACTGTTCTCAGCCAACATTAGTAATCATATGTTAAACAAAAATAACAATATCCGCTCATGCAGTGAGTTTAGGAGAGCGGAAAGGTAATTTAACTGTCGAATCAACGACCAGTATGCCTAAAACGTGATAAATGCATCAATATTGTTTCTATAGCACTAGATACCAGAATGTTTATAATTTGACTCTATATACGGTTTTTTGTGTGTAAAACTATTCAACTTAGGTATAATTATTATTACAGTTATTACATGAGTTGCTATATAACGAATAATGAGGTGTGTATTATATAAATTGTAATATTCTACATCACGATGTAACTTTTACTAGGCTCTAAAGGAAAGTCACTAATGGGAGAAATTTCAGTAGCTAGAAAGTCCTTTGATTCTAAGGATAGTTACTGTAGGAGGCAGAACGAATAAAATGTAGCCTCGATATCCTATAACTTTAAATACGTTTTAAAATCTCCTTTATTACACTACCAAAACTAAAATTATTGTTAAGAGAGTTTGTGTATTTACAGGTACAAGGAAAGACCTGTGTGAAAAGGATTCGGTAATTTCTCGTGTAACTAACAACAATATTAAATACTGAAATCCTAACTATAATGAAATTATTTTGTAATCGTCATTTATTATAATACCAAAGCAAGATTACCTTTTAATCATTGCAGTAAATTAAATGTTTAATACCAATTTAATCCTGTGATTCATATGCAAACTAGGTAAGATGATTATGAAACCACAAATATTTATCCGTCAAAACTTCTAGAGAAAGAATCATGCCTTTTCTAAGAGACTTGCAAAGGTTTATTAAGGTTGTTTCACATAATGTAGCTGTCTCAGTAAACATACCTGTATCCCCAGCACACCTTTCATAGATACATCTTCAATTTCCTGTCTCACTGCATGTAGAAGTAACTACACTGTAAACTCTGTGGTGTAATATAACGTTAATTTATAAACGGGAATATTGGTTCAACATTTTTTATACATATTCCTCGCAATATTTATTGTATTTCAACAATGTATATCATATTACTTAGTAGTATTTTTTTGAACAGTATTAGGAAGACTTAAACAACCTATTTTACTGTAAACTGTAATATGAATGGAACCATGAAATAAATGGTGGTTTTAATTAGGCTTTAATATTCGTAAAATGTTAATTAACATATTTATTTCTCTAGTAGTGTCTATTCTTGGGTGCTAAGGTAAGTAACAAATTCCCTAAATGTTGAAGAAACCTTTATAAAAATATTCACATAGATATCCCGTACAGTATTTTTGAAGGACTTATAATTCTTTATACAATATTTAGACTATACACAAAATAGATAGTACTTTTATCCATTCTATTAGTTTATCAGTTATTTATTTTATACTAATTAGAGAACACAAGTTAATTAATCAGTACAATATAGTTATTGGTAATATTTAATAAAGATAAAAAATATACCACCAAGATCTTATACATTTGCTTTGTTAATTACTTTAGTTATATTAAATATAAAACATATATAACGTTTACATGCTTTAAAAATATTATTTAGCTATCATTACGTGTACGTTTTGCAGCCATATTTAAAACATACATTTGTAAATCCATTATAACTGTATTATCAAGAGCTAATTGTGGACGTTCAGAAATTGAATCTCGTAAACCAAGTCGCAACCAAACTTCAGCTCACTTATAATTTACTTAACTTAATAACTCTCACACTTTATGATGATTAAAAATTGCAATAATAATACATTACACTGTCTCCAAATTGAGCTGTCATAAAATTTTTAGGTTATGTGTGTTGTTAAACACTGTATTTATTACCTAACGTTTTAACGGTACAAGGATTGTAAAGAAAACTTATTATTGTGCCACCCTAATTATATCACCTTGTGTACGACGAAATGAAGTATAATGCAAAATTTATAAGTATTCGCACAACATATTCTTCGAGATAAATTACTCATAGGTAGAGTATAAATGTTACTATGTCAGATTTTAAATGTTATATTATTGCAGTGTATTGGTTTATTAGGAGGTACAAAACTATGATTTCCCTTTGGTCCGCCCAAAAGTTTTATATATATATATATATATATATATATATATATATATATATATATATATATATACTATTTCACTTATTGAAATGAAAAACGAAGATTACAAGGCTTCTATATATTTCGTGGGATTTAATACCCACATCTTCAGGAAGCATAATATAAATGAAGAAAACAAGAAACAAGAAACACAACTAAAATAACTAAAAATGTAAATACGCAACTAAACTTCAAAAACCCAGCTGATATATCATTAATGGCACAGATGGAAATTTGGAAAAGTTTAAATTATCTTAAATTTAGACCATTTGGGTATTTTGATTTTAAAAGTAATTGATGTGCTTGTTTCAGATTTTTTAATTTTAATCTATTTAAATTTTCTTCATGACAAGGGAAGACCTTATTAATTCCTTTAAGGTTATAAAATTCTTCAATTTTGTCTTTTTTGTGCTCAGCAGCATGTTTGGCCAATGGCTTATATATATATATATATATATATATATATATATATAACATGTGAACTAACTAATCTATAATAAACTTGATATTTTGTATAATGCTCCATTTTTTTTTCTTAAATCAACGTTTACTCGTAGTTCAATGATGTCACTAAATAGTGTTTTGCTTAGCTTTAGCGCACATTGGTCTCATATGTAACCATGACAACAACGAGAATAAATTCATTGATAAAAAACTGTGCACTATCATATCATATATGAATATCTAACAAGAATATACGTAGCTTCAAACTTTAAAAGTTGCATGACGCCTCAGCGAAAAATGGAAATATATAAAAATATATGTACACAAAGCATGCACATGTGTGTGTGCGCTAATTGTTTTATAAATAAGGTAAATTTTATTCAAAAATTATTATGAATAATAGTGCAACAAGTTCCACGAAAATTTGGCTGCTGGCAACTCAACACAGTGACTGTTGTGAATGAACGGAACAACATCATAAATCCCTCAGTATAACTTCGTTTCTTCACTGTATTTCCTAGTTCCGTTCTCGTCTGGAGGAATATTTCGCATACTGTGGGCTGTTTAATGTACAAATAAGTTCGTGTACTGCTTTCCTTTCAAAATAGAGGTTTTAATAATTACAACCGTTCGACCCTAAGAGTCACACTACAACTTCCATAGTCTGACTTCCTTCCTTCTCTTTGGTTCTTTGTTTTTGCAATTTCCGGTGGAATATTATGTCTAATGCAGACTGTTTTAAATTGTAGACAAGTTTCTCTGTTATCTCTGTCTAAACACAGTGAACATGTAAGTTAGTGGAACACTCAATATTTTACTAGTGATAACGATGTTATGATGTATTTGTATGATATTTGCCGCTTTAGCTTATTAATCAGTTTTTTTAATATTTAAATTTGTTCACTCTTAAGTAAAAAGTTAATACTAAAAAAATAACATTATTATTCTCCTTGAAATTTGTTTTCAATGTTTACGAAGATTCTCCCGTAGAAACTTTACGAGTGTAATATGCGTAATCAAATATTAATACAACAGAAAATAAATATTTAAAGTTTTAAAGGTTAATATAAATATCATTTACACTACATATCATCAAGAATAAAGTCGATGCATGGTAAAGGCATAATAAAATTGGAAACTAATATTCATTTTTTACTAAAAAAATCAATCGTTATATTTATTTTCTTGTAAATTATTTAAAACTGTATGTTTTTGGACCATGCTGATATATGACGATGATGATTTATATACGTTGAGATAGTACCGCACCAGATTAAAATATTTGTGAATTTTTAAATTATATAAATTGTAAATTAAGGACTGTCAGGTTGATCTCAAACTTATGTCGTTGTCTGTGTGTCTGTCTGGCTATGTAATAAAGCTTGCATAAATAGTCCTAGGAATTATAATTTAAGTTCTTGTGTTTCACATACGTGCCTTGTGGTCCAAGAAAGGATTTTATTGATTTTGAGATTATAAAAGTCAAAATGCAAAAAAGTTACTACCCGAAAAATTCACTAATCCGGAAACAATTAAGTAAAGTTGAGTTATACCGGACCTTGAATTCGAAGGAACCAGTTTATAAGTTAATAATTAAACTCGAAACAACCCAAAATGAGACACATATATCATTAATTATTATTTGAATATACAAATATCTGAAATTCCTTAAGATTTCGTCAATTTAAAGATAAAGATTACAGTTTAGAAGAAAGATTATGCTAACATTTTTGAATTTAATGACTGGGGTTAACATTATTATAAATTAGATTATATTAGTGAGAGAACTTGTTTCAATCTACTTAAATATACTTTTTGTGTCAATATATTGGGCTGATAACGAGTTCCTTACAAGCAAAATGCCTTACAAAAATTACATTAGTTTTTTTAAAAATAAAAAATCTATATTTAATATCTAAGGAACAACAACAATGTAATATCTGGTACATTTAGTTTAAAACAGTAATATGATATAGTAATTTGTTCTATAAAAACCACACGCTTTGTTGATTGAGTGGCAGGTGTTGTCACAAGCAGCGACTGAATATCACTTACCAATCGAGTTCCTGGAAAGGATTGTAATCTGAGGAATGGCTCACAATTTATTCTGATCACGTCCAAACTCTTCAATTTACTGCTCTTTTCTGGGTTAAGTGCCTAATGGTTCTTTTTAGGTGAGCTCCTTTTACCCCAAAATGGTTCAATTACAATAGTAACATCGATTGTTCGTGAAAATATACTTTTCTACCCATGCGCAATCTATTATAACTTATTTTGTAGATTCTTGGGAGTAACACGAATAATATTAAGTAAATTATGATTTCGTGTACTCAAGGTTAAACAAATTTTCAGTTCCTCTAGCTTACTTTTCGGTAGGTTTTATACATTAAATCAATATATTGCAAACTTCTTTATGGTAGCAGTTGTAGAAAAATTCTGCATATTTCATGAAACATGTCCCAGGATTTTAAAAACAAACTCTGTTCAATATGTATTAGATATAATATGTAAGATATTATATAGTATCATCCTTTATTAAAAACAAGAAACGAATCATTCACATCTATATTTTCAAAAGGTAATTGTTCATATTTTAATGATCAGTTTCTGCTTAATGGCCCTAATAATTAATAGTCTCAGGTCTTTTATTATATCGTAGAATGTTTTTTATTATTTATTTTATAAAAGAGAACACACTCGTTATCATTATAATATAAGTACATATATTTATTATTTGTTTGTGTCAGTCATAGTTTATGTATCGTCACATACTTAATACGTATACACATTAATAACCTATATCTGCTTGGAATCTAAAGGAAATGGTTAGATCCTTTACAAAATCCTTTATATGGACAACAGGGTTAATTTTACACATACCATTGTGCTAAGCTTAAGTTCCATTTTTCCTTTAACGAATAGCTTTCCTATTTATTCTATTGTTAAAGAATTAGTATAGTTGTTTATTATTATTGTTACAATTTATTACTTTTACAAACTGTGAATCCCAATGTTTGATGAAATGTTTTTAACATGTGAACAGATATTTTTAGTATTTTATAGGTTTCAACATGTATTTATAATAGAGTACAATTTGTATTGTCCTCAATGCTAGCATTGTTTAATTAAAAATTTGTAAAATTGGCTATGTAAGTTGAGACAAACAGAACTCACTGGTCCTTTAAGTAACGAACTGTAATAAAAAAAATTGTTATAATCTCATGGTTATAATACAATAGCACATACATTGAACATTGAAACGGAATTTAAATATATTTACCAATTTTTTGTCCAGCTTTCTACAGCATTTATTTATGTTTTGGCAGCTTGTAAAGCTATTTTTAAATTATCAAAGCCTGGAGAACTCTAAATCTTTTTAAGAATGCTTATTACATGTCCTAAGCTTTTTCGTATACAAAAGGACTATTTTCAAAATAATTAGTAAATAAAAATCTCATCAACATAAATAATTAATGTTTAAACTTTTACAAAAACTACCTACCGCTTCTAACTGAGGCATAGCGCCTATTAAATGTTTAAAATTTTATTAAATCATCGTAACATTCCATTGTAAGATATTAAAGTATATATTTTACTAATTGTAGTCACATTTAAAATAGAATCATGTTCTATCACACGATTAACAGATGTACGTGCTATTGTATTATAACCATGATATTGTAACAAATTTTTTTATTACAGTTCGTTACTTAAAGGACCAGTGAATTCTGTTTGTCTCAACTTACATAGCCATTCTTACAAATGTTGAATTAAACAATGCTAGCATTAAGGACAATACAAATTGTACTCTATTATAAAAACATGTTGAAACCTATATAATACTAAAAATATCTGTTCACATGTTAAAAACATTTCATCGAGCATTGGGATTCGCAGTTTGTAAAAGTAATAAATTGTAACAATAATAATAAACAACTATACTTATTTTTTAACAATAGAATAAATAGGAAAGCTATTCGTTAAAGGAAAAATGGAATTTAAGTTTAGTACAACGGTATGTGTAAATTAACCCTATTGTCCATATAAAGAATTTTGTAAAGGATCTAACCATTCCCATTAGATTCCAAGCAGATATAGGTTATTAATGTATATATTAAGTATGTGACGATACATAAACTATAACACAAACAAATAATAAATATATGTACTTATATTTTAATGGGTAAGGAGAGTGTTCTCTTTTATTATATTAGTAATGAGTTACATGTGGAAAACATTCTATGATATAATAAAAGACCTGAGACTATTAATATTAGGGACATTAAACAGAACTGAATTATAAAAATATGAGCAATTACCTTTTGAAAATATAGATTTGAATGATTCGTTTCTTGTTTTTAATAAAGGATGTTAATTGAATCCAAATGGTAAAATCTAATACTTTATGCAAGTAACAAACTTTTCTTCATCTCTAGTGGAACAGGAAGCTATCCTGACAAAAGTATGAATTAATCAATCTGATGTTAAGAGACACACACTTTTAACAGATTAGGCACGTTATACAATGTATCTTTTAGTATACAAACACAATGTACATGTCCGGTTAATAAGTTTTAAGGATTCATCATCTGCATAATGAATTCTATTTTTGTAAATATCATGATCTACATAAGTCTACTTAACCTAGTGTCATAGTATTATTGCAATTATCGGGTAATATAAACCGAACGAACTAAACCGGGTTTAAATATCTTTTGCTTGTTTTAATTTGAATAAGACCAAATAATGTTTTGACACGTAGGTCGATGAAGAAGTTAAGATCTAAATAGAAATTTGTAATTTATTGAAATATCTAAACAGTACTTGTATAATATTTTGAATGAAAACATGAGTCATAAGAAGTGTAAAAATGCACAACTAATCCCCATTGATTTACCTTACGACGTCTTTGTTTTATAAAATATTAATATTACTTACTCAAGTAGACACGATCCGTAACACTGAGTTCCCTTAGGGCAACATCACGTAACTGAATTGACAGTGCATTACCCAGGTGACATACATATTTTAATCATTTTCAACTGGCAGATTGCACTTTATCTTTTTAATATAGAACTTCTATACACATTAAAAAAAGATTTGACGCGTAATATTGTACATTATTATGTTTTAATTTAATAAATATATTTTAAGTGTGATGCCTTTTAAACAAATTTATAACCCTAAAACAGTTATGCATAAATGAGATTTTAAAAATCTACGTATTACTGATATTAGTTTTTGAAGGACCCTAAATACGATGCATAGTCTGACCATGGAACTGCAACTAATCAAAGGAAAAAAAAAACTAAATTACAATTATTTTGAATCTTTCTGAAACATTTGAAACAAATAAACTTTCACAGCAAAGTATGTTTTAATTAACTACTTTATTGTACATATTCTTTGATATAATAGCAACATTGAAGACAATTCTTATTTAAAATTGTATATTTTCTTACTTTTAAATGTATGGGCAGTTTCTCTTGCATATTATTACGGTGCCATCCAACTTTGAGGTATCCCTATAATTTTAGATTATCTCAAATGTATAACAAATAACTAAATCCATATTATTTGTATCAATGAACACTAAAAGATCAATATACGATGTCTACACTTAACTATATATTTATTTATTTACTTTTCACGTTAAGAGAAATTTATAAAATATGGCGACATAGTAATTTCCTGGAATGCCAAAATACTTTTTATACATTTTGCATATAAACGAAAATAGTAGATAAGGGCCGAAACGTAGTGACATACGTAAATTGATAAATTCTACATTCTTTTAAAAATAACCTAACCATATATAACCTTCGTATTTCCAGAAATTGTTTTATACCAAACTAATATTAATATCTCGTTATGGATAATACTTGCATAAGTAAAATACACTGCACTTTACTGTCAAGCACAGCAATATATTTGGCTTTGTTTTACTTGTTGTAAAGGTTTATTTGAAGTAAAAGTTATATTACTCAAATATTAGTTCAATTGCAGTATAGAGGAGATATAATGTAATATGGT
Organism: Homalodisca vitripennis; assembly: GCF_021130785.1. Taxonomy (NCBI): domain Eukaryota; kingdom Metazoa; phylum Arthropoda; class Insecta; order Hemiptera; family Cicadellidae; genus Homalodisca; species Homalodisca vitripennis. The sequence goes on along the minus strand of NC_060214.1, from coordinate 59,552,577 downwards.
ATTACAATTATAAGGTTGTAGATGTTTCGCTATAAACTGACCGTTTTTTAGCAATATGAGCCAGATGTGGAACCTTCCGTGCAAATAGCGAAAAAACGAGCGGAGGTAACAACATAATAAACAAATTAGAAGTGGAAGCTTCTTTAAACATATATATATGTTTAATAATAATAAATCATTGATGTAACTAAATTTTTAATTGATAAAATATTACTTCATCACGGGAAAACCTAGTTTAGGTTGCTTATGAAATCTAAATTTAGTTATACATTTTTAAAATTAACATGTGAAATTAACATTATAGGTTACTTTTCCATATTTCTTGAACTAAAACAGATGTCTTTATTTTTTTATTTAGAAATTTTTCGATTCATCTTACTTACAAATTGATATTTTTAGAAAAAATTAGTAATGCTAAAAATCCAATAAATATCCTCTCATTCACTACTGGATAGAATGTCAAATGTAACGGTAGTAAAAGTGGATGAATGGGAAGATCGTTAATATTCATGCCACGTGCTGGAGTGTTTCAGATTTCCCATTGATAAAGTTAATATCATCTCTTTCATAAATATTCGAGGTAAAACCTTTTTTGATATCTAAGTTATATATTCTTACTTATAAATCTTCTTTTGTTTAAGCATTATTTTGCATCCCACAATAATAATAAAAGTTTTGTATGCGATGATACATACGATCAAGTGTCCTTGTAATTGTCAACAATATTATGATAATAATATGTATATAATAAAAACCAATTAATTTTGTCCATATAAGACAAATCTGTTATAATATTGAACTTTTATAAAATCCGTTATTACTATAGGCTATTTATTTTTTAAATGTTTTTATTTTTTGTTTGTAATTTCGTATTTTATAATGTTTTAATTTTTTTAGATGTAATAACGTTATTTCCAATTATTTATACTAATGTTTCTCATTTAACAGGAATAAAATTTAAATTAAAACTAAAGTAAATACTAGGTAATAAAGTTTCATTTATTTGTAACAAGCTGGTATGTGTCTGATATACAGGGTTGGCTAGAGATCCTTACTCACTGTTTTCGAATGGATCAACATGATAATCCTCCAGCTGTGTTGTGTCAAAACAACGCTAAACACAACTGAGGTTAATCCACTGTAGCTGCTTTGTGACTCAAAAAACATGTTAGATCTGAACATGGTCAACACCAAAGCTTATGACGTGTAAAAATGTTCTGTAAGGGCCACTAACCAAATTTTATGACATCTTATACAATCTGTTATTAAAAATGTAGGAACTTATTGAAAAATAGTTTGATAAAATAAGTGGAAATATTTTATCAGTAAGCAAAAAATGGTTGTTTTTAGTACGCAATTGTGTTTGACAACATTGGTAAACCAAGATGAGTACCGAGAGGGAAGTTTATATAATATACCAATATTATGTAATTTTGAAGTATTGAGGCTGCATATATTATTAATATATTATTTTATTAAAAATTTCTTTTTATTACAATTCTATCGTTACCATATTTGTTACCCATGGAACAAAAAGAACTACTAGTTCAACTATTCAATAAATAATATGAGTAGTCGGTCTGATTTTGTTTAATGATATGTAATAGGATTTGAGTTTTTGCACAAATCTCGCTCTAAGATGGAAATGATGATAATTGACTCATTTAAAGTCATGTATTTATAAGTTTTTACGGTATAGTTTGAAAAGTAACAGTATTAAACGATAAACATATATTTTTTATTAACAGTGCATAGCCTTAATTTAAAAGTTACACCTGAAAACCAGAGCACTAGAGACTAAATCACGTGAAATATTTCTAACATTAATGCTTGCAAGATGTAAATAGTACAGTTTATCATGAGTTCAGATAAACGCATTTTCCAGTGCAAGATTTCGCGTTTTTCGTTAGAGGCTTAGGCCAACGTGGGAAATAAAGAGACTTTTTTACGAACGGCTTATTAAATATACTTTTTACCGTAATAATTTTGTATAATGTCACTAAATTGATGTGAAAAGATGAAATGAGCCCCACTTTTACTTAGTAAGAGGCGGAAAAACTTGTTTAATTCTTGTTATTCTGCACAATTTCCTTTACGTAATTGATGGAATAGGGAACTAAAGGTTTTGTAGCTTTTTTATATATTGGTGATCAATAAAGCTTTAAGTAGTCAAACCAGAATGAATTAACTACTCTTTAGGTTACATAATTATAAATTTGGAAAAACCGTTATAAGTATAATAAGGTAATAGTTTATGGAGGTGTAATGTATAATATGAAAAGGAAAAAGATGTATTAAGAGTTTGTAATACAAATACCTCTATCTCATGGTTATCTCACACCAAAATATGATTTATCTCTGAACAGCTGTTGTCATAAATATTTCAATTATTATTGACGAACCTATTGTTAGCTATTTATTGTTAACCGTTATGATTACTAAAATAATAACTTTTATATATTACCGTCAATTCAATCCAAATTGATGTGGTCTTATAGTGACATGTCTTAAGGTCAACATTCATCGCCAGACCTTAGTAGCCATAGTGATGAATGGATTTGTCATGCAAGTTTACAACACAACTCACTTATAAATAAATAAATATCACTTGCACAATTCATAAAGTTTGATCGCACGCAATGTTACATGCATACTGCAGCGCACCCGCTGGAAGTTACGTGACTCCAGTTGTCCGATTGTCGTTACAGCGCTGCGCGGTGTTACAAGAAGGTACGCGATCGTGTTTTACGTTTTGTGCGCTTATTGACTGATTTATTTGTTTATATTTTATTTGTACATGTGCTTTGTTAAATAATTTTAGTTTTCTAAAAAGACATCCATTCCTATAGCTTTTAAAGCCCAGTGATGGATGTCACCGTTTGAACCATATTAACATAAAACCACAAGAAATTTAAATGGATTGAAGGTAGGATATAAAACATATTATTATCAATATAATCGGTCCTGCACTAATCAAAATTATAGTTATAATAACCTCTGGATCAATAACGTTGAGTTTCAATAGTTAGTTATGTTACTTTTTGGAACTTTACCTGTCTTTAATATATTGTAAATTTACCCGATTTTTTATTTTAACTAAATTTCACTAGGTACACTAAAACCGTTATAATTTACGGGTATGTTAAAATTATAAAACTATTTATGGGAGTTTCCACATATTTCGCTGCCTAATTAAATGATAAGCGTAGAATTTCAAAGTAGTTCAGCTGTATTTTATATTATAGCTTGAATTAAACTTGCCTAATATCGTTTGCGACCTCGTGTCTTCGCAACCGGAAGAGGGCACCTTCCAGAGGAATAGTATTTAACCGTGGATCCGCCACTAGATTTCCTCCATCCAAACCCAACCAGCTTTGATGACGAAAGATTAACTAATAATTTAGATATAGTTCCGAAAAGTTCCCTAATAATTATATTTAATCCTAAACAACGTGCATTCACTTCTACTCGGTCCACTCTACCCGATAGCCGCACAACGACCCCGACACAACCTTCGCTCTCAGCCTGCTAACCTAGCAGGAATCATCCTACCAGAACCTGTCCAGAAGAATTCCGGAAAGTAGGAGGCTCCGATTGTTTAAGCTATGACCTAGAGTTTGGAGCACCTGGCTATCGGGTTCGCGGCTACTGAAAGATTACACGCGCCAATTTCAAATATATAGAGGCACTCGCCGCACTTTTAATAGTAACAACCTACTAAAGGTTAAAAAAATCATCTGGAAAACTATCTCATTTACAACTCTCAAATCTCGGGATTTGTGTTCCAAATACGAACGTTAGAGGTGTTATAAATAATCCTTGGAAAGTAAATATGAAAATAAACATAATTATTTGTTTACTTAAATAGATTAGGCTCTATGCAAATGTTGTTTAAATGATATTATTTTTATTAAAATTCTAAAATTGTTTAAACAAGATATTTTCAAAGAATTTAAAAATATTAGAGCTAAAATTTTTATGAAATAAGTCCTAATCGAGTTTAAGTGAAAGTATTTAACATATTTTATGTTATGGTTTAAACATAAGAATATTGATCTATGTTCCTTTCTTTTACAAAGGTCAGCCATAATACTAGATACACCGTCTAAAATATATAGCACCATTTTTAAAAACTTTATATATAATAATATAACAGGTAACTATAGTATAATCTTCAATATGTCACCTGTTAAACATAACGACAGTGAACCGATTATACAGAGGACGGATCATACAGTTGTGTTTATAGACTTGAAATAATACAAAATATACTGTCTGTCAATATTGATTTAAACCATATTAACATACCAAACCGTCGACGTTTAAAATCGAAGTGACAATCATGTATAGGTAAAAAATATCTAATAATATATGTCTTTAAAAAAATATTAATACCTATAATGAAAGTTATATCTAGTATAACGTACTAAATGCAATACTAAAGAAACACTAACGGTCTAAAATACGTACCATATTGAAAAAATAATACTTTAATATAGTGTAATCTTTAAGATGTCAACTGTTAAACATTACGACAGCGAAACGATCCCCACAGAGGACGGAAATGCAAGTGGAGACGACGGATTGCGTCCGTTGCTACCCCAGTCACGTGTGGCTCTGTGACCTGAACATAAGTACAACACCAGCTTACATTTACCCTCTTCAGGTCTCCTTAAGGTACAAATAGTGCAGGAGAAAAAGCACATTTTTTTATTTCTAAAATAATAAATAAACAATCCTAAATGTCATCCTAATACTTAGGCTTACTCAGTGTGTGTATATATTAGGCTTGTCTTCTAAGTTTTAGGCTCTACCACGTTAAAGCTTTAGTTAATTTATTTGTTAGATGCTTACTATTGAATCTGGTGTTTTAAAAGTATGACATGTTTTCCAAAACATTTTACTATACATTTTACAAGAATACTCAACATTATTCAAACATTTTAACACAGTCTCTCAACTTCTCTGTTTATGTGGCATGACTTTTAAGTGTACCTGTTATGTGAGGTGACGTGATTGGTGGTTATTCTACTCACTCTGGTACCACCTACGTCAGAACATGATTTTTAAGAGTTAAGGGTTATACATAATTTATTATATGTCTAATAATGGTTTACTAAAGCTTCAATATAAAAATAGATTTCAATACTCGATGCGTAATGTTCTACTTTTTGTACTATAACAAATATCTCACAGCCAGTTATTTTCAAATAATGCAAAATCAATATATCGGTGTCGATGTTCACATTAATTTACCATTACTAGTCATATTTCGACCCTAAATTTCAAATACCTTCTCCCAAATGTGAGTTTCAGGGAGCAGGATATTTGGAGACGTGGTAAATTGATAAATTTGGTTTATCTTTAGTTTTATGATAATATTGTTATTATATTACAAGATGCCCAGTTTTTTTTTTATTATTTGGCACTATAATTTGTGTATTTTGTGTGTGAAACTAGTAAAATCCAATATAATTTTCTTTTATTTATTATGTAAATAGGCTATTATTAGGTGTGATTATCTATATTATCTTAAATAACATAATATTAATAAACTTTTAACACTTTTAAACTTTTATTTTTCTTACTATGTACATTTCGGAATCACTGATTCCATCTTCAGGTACAAAATAAGGTTAAGTTAATAGTAAGAAGAATAAAAGTTTAAAAGTGTTAAAAGTTTATTAATATTATGTTATTTATTATAAAACACTTTTCGAGGCTACATCTCTAATATATTATCTTCTCTGTATTATGATGTAAGTGTTCCTAAACTCTATAGAAAAGGTTAAACTTCAAGATTTTGAAATAGCTAAAGGGAATCCTTTGGATTTGTAAGGATATTCATTATAGCACGCTAAAATAATCTAATATACTCTCTACACACTATAAAAAAATTACATCATCTTCTTTCATTAACTACTAACAGCAAACATTTCCAAAGTCAATTTTTGCATTTACAGATAATACGAGAAACTTTTTTTATGAAAGTTTGATACCTTTGCTGATGAAAAAAACTTTTTAAGGAAAAATACATACTTTTAATAAATGACAAAGCAAGATTACCTTTTAGTACCAACTTTATCGTCAGATGTATATGCACACTAAATGTGAGGATTTAAAAAAATCAATGACATTTATCCGTCAATAACAGAAGAGAAAGAATCGTGATTGTTGTAAGTCTTGTAAAGGTTTACCATGGTTATTTCACATGCTGTAGCTGTCTCAGTAAATACATCCTCAACACAGCTTAATAGAAATATATTCAATATCCTGTCTCACTATCTGTACCTACATTATAAACTTTGTGGTGAACTATATTCTTAACCTGTAAAGGGGAATATATATTGCCTCTTGCACATACATACATACATATTCAACACAATGGTACTTACATTTATAGTATGTACGATTGTATATTATTATTCATTACTATTTTTATATCGTATTAAAATATGAGCATTCTATTTCCCTATAAACAGTAAATTGGTTAACATAATTGATATTTAATCCTGTAATTTTTTATTCATAACATTGAAATTTAATTATTTTTTGTCTATTAGTTTCCATTCTTGCCTTTACTAGAAGTAAATTAATAGTTTCGTATATATAATATTAATAAATAATATATTTATACTATATTATATATTAATAAATAATATTAAGAAATATTAACCAGAATATCTGGTAAGGCATTTTCTTATTTGGAATATTTATTTTTCATGTAATAGTTAGAGCATGCAACAAAATACAAAGCATTCTTAGTAAATTAAATATTATCTTTTGTGATATCAATAATCAATAATCATTTATTCCTTCAGTATTTACAAATGAAAATAATAATATACATACTTGGAATTACTAGCCATAAAATTAAATAGCTATGGCTAGCACAATTTAAACTTACAAGAAAATTTACATATTTACAGTCGATTATCTTACTTTAACTTAAAAACTTGCGGTCCACACTGTAGCGTTCTCAAATTAATGAAAGATTACAACTAAAGTTTCCTTTTTACAACAAAAACATAATCATAAATAAAAAATCCAAAATAAAAGTGACAACAAAAGAAAGAGCATAAGAAACATTTCGAACATGAATGGCAACTCCAAAACCACAACATAGCGCTATAACTAACAATATATTGCATATGTACAAACTAAAAAATACAAAAATAAAACCGATTGTTGCACAAATATACATTTTAATAGTCCTCCTAAGCAATAATCTCAAGCAATTTACTGATTTTGTCATTTTCAAAAAGCCACGTTTTTAAATGTTTTGAAATAATTTGATGTTTTTAGCACTTTTTATAGAAGTAGGAAGGTGATTGAATTTTTTTGGGCCTAGAAATACAAAAGATTTCCTAAAGATAATTTTATTTACTTTTGGTCTAATGTAATCACCTTGTGTAGACGCTCTTGTATAGTACTGAAATTGTTTATAACTATTGTTTCCGCTTCTTTCGTAAAAAATTTTAAGAACTTTAAAGACAAATAAATACTTTAGGGGAAAAATCTTTAAGGATTTGAAAAGGGGTAAAGAGGGTTCTTTTTTGCTTTATGTAATATTATTTTGATAAGATGTTTTTGTGTTACCTCAACCGGTTTTAATACAAAATCATTTGCCCCTCCCCAGAGTTCAAATCCATAAATTAACCTAGAATGAATTAAAGAAAATTAGAGTGTACGCAACAGGTTTTCGTTTAAAACATTTCTTAAAAAATAAAAAGTTCTCACACTTTTACGAATTTGGGAATGTATTGCATGTGCATGTTGTTTCCAAGACAAATTTTCATCTATAACTAATCCAAGATATTGTATATTGTTTACTTGTTCAATTACGGCACAATTTCAATCATAATTTTGCTCACAATCGGTGCTTGAATGAAACTTTAAAGGGTTGTCAAAACCAAAGTGCTTTGAATCAAAATTTATGAATTTTGTCTTTTCAACATTTACCAACATTTTATTATTTATACATCATGATTGTAACAAGTTCAAATCTTTTTTAATATAATCTAAAATATTAACCCAATAAGAATCTATATATTGTAACGCTATGTAATCAGCAAAAGCGATTATCTTTCCATAAAAATTTGTTTTTAGTAAATCATTGATAAAAATTATAAATAATGAAGCTGATAGTACTGCGCCTTGTGGTACACCAATATAGATGGCCTTCGAGTCACTTAAGAACTTACCCTCTTTCACCCGTTGTGTCCTTCCAGTTAAAAAGCTTTGAAACCAATCCAAAGCTAAGCCTCTTATTCCTGAAATCTGTAGTTTATTTAAAGAAATATTGTGATTAACCAAGTCAAAAGCTTTCGAGAAGTCAATGAATAATCCTGTAGATTTTTTACTATTATTCATACTGTTTAGTATGCCTTCAATAAACTTTGTAATTGCTTTTTCAGTGCTTTTGCCTTCTGTAAAACCGAATTGACAAGTTGAGAAAAATTCTGTTTGATTTAAAAACGATAACAGTCTGCTTCTCTTGCACCTCTCAAATATCTTAGATAACTTATCTGATAATCTAAGATAAAAATCTCTTATATTTATTTTATTACTTAATAGATAAATTAAATAGAGACATATCAGTTCAAAAATGTATTAATGTACTTAAAATCTCGTCCTTACACATTTTATGTGTTTATTACTTTAGTTAAAATAAGAGAAAATAAACATTTTATGAAGAGTGAAAATTGCAAATATTAAAACTCTGTCTAACATAAGTAAGCTACTATTATAAAATGTGCATTATGAATGAGTGAAATAAATGAAAAACATGCCTTTATCAAAGTTGCAGAGTTGGAGCGTAAACAAAAATAATTAACTAATATTTTCAACCGTAGTAATTATTATTTTAAGTTTTTGTTTGACAATGGAATAATTAAGAATGTAACATGATTATCATTAAACCAGCTTAAACATGTCATTTTTTCTATAACAAAATAGAGTATAATACAAGATTTTGAACATTCAAATGAAATATTTATCGAGATATCTTGCTGATAGATAGGTTATATGCGTTATTATGTCACATCTGTAACGAAAAATTATCTAATTGAATCGTTTTTAAAATGTTTCCGTGAAACCCATCGTGCTAGGGACTTTAAAACTTTCATTCACCTCTTTCTGTTTGTCCTAATGATATTTAGAGAACTAATTGGCCTATAATAGAATCCATATTTTTTATGAAGCTTCACTTTTGTGCTAGCAGCATATAGTTCAATGATGTCAAATGTCACTGTATGAGGTTTTGTTGAACTTAGCCAACATTGGTATAGTATGCAACCATGATGAAAATGAGAATAAATTAATATTAAAACAAACCGATTACGCTCATATGATACTGTAATATGGTATAAAACCATATGTAGGTTTAGACTTTAAATTTTTCACGAGGCTTCAGCTAAATTTGTTACGCGATAATTGTTTGTAGCTTGCGCTTGCCTTGTCAATTTTGAGTTTATCTCCAGTTGTTTATCCCGAATATTTCCGTTTTTATCATGGTTACCCATATGACGAATTTGCAAATGTTCACTATCGCTCGGCCTAATATCATGAAGTGTCGTATATGCACTTAAGTTTTCAATTCCACAGTTCCTTCCCAAGATATTGGGCTGAAGAACAGACGGAAAAAAGATATATATCCAATACTTCGAGTCATATTCCTCCAATAAATCTTATGTTTAAGTTACGGTCATATTCTTAACCTCCTACTCATAATTAATTGACTGTACTGAAAATGAGGACAGCAGGAGCTAATCTTAACCTTCTTGGACTTCCTCAATAATGCTTTCTGCTTCAGTTTTACCCGTCCTTAGTCATGTGTTCCTAGTATGATAAAAGAATTTTCTCTCTATACTGCTGTAAATCATATAATTACTATAAAATGGACCATGTATAATTTAACGTTACTTTTATTTAATAATGCCTAAGAAATTACTGTACTGTAAGGCGATGGAAGGCAAACAATTTGAAGTTTCCATGAATCTAAATGAAGCCAAATTTATTTTTATGGTTGTACAAACTAAAGTTTTTGGAGATTTTTTCACTCATTGCAAGAATTTATCTTTTTCTTCAAGTAGGTATGTGAATTTTTAAATTAAAGAAATACAAATTCTCTGACACATTTTCTCCTTCATCAAAAGTCTATTGTATATTTGCTGTTAAGAAAAATGTACATACATACCAATGCATGTAGGGTTTATTGAAATTTATTTATGAGTTACAGTGTAATAAGTTGCCACGATAAGTTTGCCTGCTGGTAACTCAGTGACTGTAGTGAATTAACGGAACAACTCTAAGGCAACATCATAACTCCCTCAGTCTGACTTCCTTCCTTCTCTTTAGTTCCTAGTTCCGTTCTCGTTCTGGTGGAACTTCTACAGTGAACTGTTTAAGTCACTGAGAAGCTCGTCAGCTCATGCAGTGAATGAACTATTCAACCCTATCAGCCACTTAACTCCCTCAGTCTGTTTCCTTTCTTTTCTGTTGTTCCTGTTACCCTCCTAGTTCTGATAGAATATAAAGTCTAATGTTGACAGTTTTAATCTTGTTGATAGTTTTCTCTGTTAGTTCTGGCTAAACATAGAGACTATGTGATTTTGTAGAATGATGTTACGACCTGGTGTGATGTATTAGTATGATATTTTCCACGTTAGCTTAAAATCAGAAAATAAAAATATTTAAAATGGTTTAATTCACTAGAAAATGGTTGTTAAAATAATCACAATTACCCTTTAAATTATTTTTCATTTTTACGTATTTTCTCCCTTAATATCTAACGTGTATACTATGATTCAATATTATCATAAAAGAAAATGTTTTTACGATGATGAAGTTTTAAAGACAATTAAAACTTTCCATTTATATTACCAATAAAAAGTCTATATTGCAAGAATTTATTCTTCCAGTACAATGAATTTAATTATTAGTGAATCGTTTGTATGCGGTTTACATATTTAAAACATATTTAATCAATACGTTTGTTTTCCTCAGTAAGTCTTTTAATTGAACTTTTGCACCTAATTTTTTATCAAACTATATTCTTAAAATCACTGTTTTATGTTATATCTGCTCAAATATTTATCACACAAGATTTTAATTTTTTCTTTAAAATCTTCTTAAAACCGTGTCGTTTTCTTTCTGGATGTGACAAATATTGGATAAATAGTGCTGAATAATTTAAACTGTATAAATAGGTGTCTTTTGGTCCAAGCAAGGATTTTATTGATAATTGGGCTCAAATTATGAAAAGGCAGAACATTACCACCGGGAAAATTTCAATAATCCTGAAAACTGTAATTCAGTTTGGTTTTAATACGTTTTGTCCGGTTTTGATATTCCGTGGTATTGGTTTCTTAACAGTTTAGTTAATATTCTTCATAATCATATCTGAGATGAATATTTCGTTACGTGTACTGGAAGTGAAATGCAGTTGTAACACACCTGGAATTCTGAGTCATGAGCTGCAGTTGATGCTATGAATGTCTATGAAACACTATGAATCATTGAATCCTTAGGATATGATTGAATCTACTAGGGGAAATAAATCAGAAATAAGAATTTATAATCAAAGGCTCACCCCGTATGTGGTGACACGAAGTTAAAACAGCTCCTTTATAATTTATTCAGAAAAGATAAACTTTCTTAAACTCCAACCTCAAACGAAGCGTGTGGGATGTAAAAGTTTATATTTATGTATCATATTTGATGCAGTTCTGGTGGTGTATAGTAGAATTCAAATAATTTGTTTGAGTTTTATATAAGCTTACCAAACCTATTTCAGCAATACAAATTACACAGCAGTTATAAGTTGTAATAAATTTCTGTTACATCTACACCAATTCAAACGATGTTTATTAAAAGTGTAATACACTTACATGAAGATTTAGGTATAAGACCGTTAAGAAACGAAAGGACGTAGAGTTTTGAAATTGTATCAATCTAAACTAAAACTAAATATGAAATTTAAATTCGTTTTACTATATTTCAAAATGTATTATATCAACATAATAATACAAATAACTACATAGAATAAAATTATAATTTGTCAGTTCATCGCTACACTAGCCATTACCAACAGAGAATCTCGAAGGATATATTAGCTTCTTACGTCATTCATAATTTCCATTTGGAGTTGTAATAATAGCTTATTTAATAACATTACTGTGACCTTAAATAGTAAAATCCCTTTGCACTCGTCATAAAATGCAAAGTCCAAATAATAACCTTAAGATATTGAAACCTGAATATATTATTTGTATTTAAAGTGTGTTAATTTATGCTTTGAGTAAATTGAGAATAAATGTCTTTCAGTCATCTTTATAACCGAATTCTAAAAATAAATATTTTACAATTTCTTGATCCCAAGAAATCAGATCTATCAGAATATGTGACTTAAAGAAGCTACACATACACATCGCAAACTTCTGAGTAGGACAACTGCAAAAAACTTTATTGAAACCAAATTTGGTATTTATAGCCACGTGTAGTGAAAAGTACGTTAGACAGTAGCTAGTGGTAAAAATGAAATTCATTCCAATTATACCATACTTCTTCATTTACGGCGGTTGTTTAAATTATCGGTAGACAAAGATCATCCCTGTATCTCATTGTAGATAAAATCAGATACCAGCAGTAGGACGTTCATGTCACTTTCAAAAATTTCTCCTATATTTGCTATATCATGAAACGTTTTTAGATAGTTGCCATGAAATGTTTTGAGGAATATATGATAGTATAAGAAGCAATACAAATACGGTTATACAAAAATGCTTGTAATGTCAAATGATGGAATGAAATTGCATTCACATCCACACAAAATCAATCGTATGGTCATGATTAAAAGCAATAAAAATTTTAAACTGCATTAATCTTTTATTGAAATATTTTAAATAACAGCTAAACATGAAATGTACCTTTATCTTATGTTTTAGAGTTAGTATAGTTGAGACACATAACATGGTGGTTAAGATTCCTGACTTTTGTGTATCACAACGCTCTATTCGATTTGTTTATTTTAACCTAGTTTGTAATTATGTGTTAGATTTCTTATTTATCTGAAGAAGAGATCATATTGAATATCTAAAAAAGTAGTTTCACCGATTTTTTAAATCATTGAAAATATCCAGAAAAAACCTTTAAAACTATGTATATATGTATAATGGTTGATTTTAGGGAATACGTTAGGAGAAGTATAGTGTGAGAAAAATTTACTCGTAATTTACTCCTATCGACATCCTCCCATTCTTACAGTAAAAAATGTAAATCTACTCTACCAACAGTAGTGTCTCTGACGATCGATTGATGTGTGTTATATAAACTTCTATTGATACCAATAATATTGAGGTTCTCCTTATACAATTTAAATGGGTTCTTGTCTCCTAGAATATTGTATGTTGCAATTTCCTATTGACGAAAGATTAACTAGGTACCATGCCACACTCTGTTGTAAAACACAGCCATATCGAATTTTTAAACCGATCAGGAGACTCTTGTATTCTTCGTGTTATCAACTGCAAGGAAATATATACTGGACATTTATACATAAACACTTATTCTTTCTTTAGTTAAGAGTTAAAATAAAATAATAATGCATGAGAGAGTAATTATGTTTTTGCTTAAAAACTTAATAAAAATGATATCATGATAATACCAGCAATACTTAATGAGATGTAAATGTCAAGAATGGGTAAAAACCGCTCTAGTCTTTTATTTATTTGGTAGTCATGTAAACAAAAACACAAGTTGGATTAACTTCTTGTAACACATTCTATTTATCCACTCAATTTAGACTTTTAACCTTTATATAGTCATTTTAAATGAATTACAGTATAGATTTTAATCTCTAGGCTACAATACTGTTTTCTTATCATTTCTTGTTGTAAGTTTGGTAAATCACGCTTACGTTTTGGTAATCATGGTCAAACGTTGGATGACCTAATGTATGACCGTTGCTCTATCACCATATTATTACTTATATTTTAGTGTGAGTAATACAGTATAGAGTACCTCGACTTTTTAATCGTCAGGATACTCTTCGATTTAAGCAAATAAGTGATCCTGTTATTTTAACCTTAGCGGCTAAGACAGCAGTCATGGAGTTGGAAAATGCCATTTTTGTATGCTAGTCCCCTCGATATCATGGTTTCGAACTTACCTATCTCAAACTGTGTCATAAAACATTTTATGAATAATCAGAGATTTCTAGGAGTAATTATCACCTATGCTTTCGATTAACACCACATTCGAATTATTGCTATTACAATTAGTTTTAACTAACAAAATATGGATCGGTAAATGGAAATGCAACTTATTAAACTTTATCAGCCCAGGTAATAAAGTGAGAATCGTAATCTCTATGAGAGCAGTAAACAGACCAGGTGTTTATATGGCTACATTAGGTTGTATTGGTGTAATAAACGTAGTAAGAACTGTTTAATTCACGTAATACCTGCCACGTAAATATAATAATTAAGAAGATTATAAATATTCTTTAATGAACCTTGAACACAAAATTAAAAATATATTCTTTGTATACTTAACGTGAAAACTTATTAACAGAAATTATATTTCAACAATATGAAATGTTGAATTATGTCAACGAGTTTAGTGTATAATTTGATGGCTACATTTTTAAGTTCAAAATCCTTTTATTTTAATTAAAATATACTTTAAAATGATCCATCCAACATTGCCGTGAATTTTTGTAGTATTTTAATTTAATAATACAATATAACTAATTACATTCTGAAGGCTCGGTTACCTCCTGGATAAGAGAGCAAACTTCACTTCCCAATACGTTGTTTTGTGATTTTGTGGAATCGGTTGATGGAAAATTACAATAATCTTGTTTTTATACTTTCAAATGTTGCTTTACTAATACAAGTGAATAAACTGATGTGGCGTCAACCGTATTTTCCTGTGTTCCTAGCCGTATCTTAAGATATATATTGCAAATACATAAATTTTAACTCGCCCAAATTTAGTTTAAGTACGTTCCTCATTCCAGGTTACTAACAATACCATTAGTATTGTTTTGGAAGAGAGAGTAGTTACGGGTTAGAATAACCATGGTAATGAACTTCATTATTTCTATATTAGTTAAAATATGACAAAATGTTCAGCCTACCTCCAAATTACGTTCTGCCAATCCAGTTTCTTAATACTGTCACTTTCACAGATCCTATTCCTTGAATTTAGAGTCCACGACGCTTAGAGAGACTAAATAAAAATCGGCGACTAAGACGTTACTAAAAACGTACTCTGCAGCCTTTCAAAATTAAAGAGACCTAAACAACAAGAGAGGTGGTTACCCAGTAGCCACCCAGTGTAATATAGATGAAAAGTTATTGTCTCATTAGGTGCACAATGTAAACTATGCAAAGATTCTAACGTTTCCGTCGATGACAATTTGATCTTTGCAGACGGAGTTTGACTCCAGATTACTGGCGTCAAGTCCATAGCTAAGCAGTTTACTCAGATTCTTTAGACCAGAGCTATATTTTCTATATTAAATAAGCTATTAACAACTTTGGCATGGTGTACCTATATGTTTTTAAAATATGCAGGGTGTAAAAACAGTCTAGTTCGAGTACTACATCAAATTAGTTTTTAGTAAATGTTAGTAGAATACAATCCCGCAAATCCAACCTCAAAGGCTTATTATACAAAATTATTCTGGTTTAAAGTTTGAAACACTTAACTAAAGTTCTGCTATATGTGATTTAATATTCTTGTTTGTCTCATGTTGTGAAAGTTAAACTTATTAAATTAATACTGGTCTTAAGAAATAGTCTTTGAGGTAGTAGACAACATTTTTTTTTGTAGAATAGAGTTTTATTGTATCAAGGAGTTGTATTGTAAGTTTAGCTGAAGATGTAGATCATTATAAAGGGACAGTTTAGTTGAGATTAATGCTTAAGAGAATAAGCTGGTATCAGTTATTATAATATAAAATTATTACTTGTAGGCTGGGCTTTGGATTTATCTTACCGTACATCTTACATTACACATTAAAACAATGTACAGCTATGCTTACGTTAAATTCTTTTGCCGACCTCCTTGTAGACCATCCTCCATTGGGTGTGAAGATTCAATAACTACCTTATCACTATATTAAATGAACTAAACATATAAAGTTAGTAATTGCAGTTAGCTAAGTAGCAGCAAGGAGGTAGTATATTACTATGTACCCGATGTTTGCACGTAAAGATAAGTGAGTAAACGAGAGGAGTCATCGCCTCATCATCTGTGCCGGCTGCGCCGTGTTGACACCTTGCCAAACACAACAGTGGAAGTGTCAGAGCTTGTTTGTATCCTTTTACGTGAAGATATCAGTTTCGGGTCTAAGATTATAAAATACACGTTGTTTTTTCTGCTTGCCGAGTAAGATAATTTTCAAATGTACTCTACGTTTTCTTTTAAATATGTACTACAGTTAAACATATCACAAGATCTATATTCACACCGTAAATTCTGTCAGGATTAAAATATTTTTTTATATGTGTTATGCTCTTGTTACGGAAGACACAACTCTTCTGGAGTTCTATGCAATTGAAGTATTGTCTACGTATGTATACTGTAATTTCTTGGTTGAGCAGTTGAACAAATAAAGTTTGAAAACATTCTAAACGACATAGGATAAATAATAAAGCAAATTAGATGTTTACCACTAAGCAGCTGTTTCATGTTCGAAGTGCAATAAATGTCTTAGCTTTCACAGAGTAAAAAGTGGATTTTACAACATTAACTCTATAAACGCTAACTGGGAACTTGTTTAAGATTTTGATGATGTAGTTTAGTATAGAAAAGAAAACTTAAAACCATTATATATATATATATATATATATATATATATATATATATATATATAACCATTTTGTAGTTACTGTCCAAAATGTTTAAAGAGTAAGCATTGTGTCGAATTCAAACAAACCTTCTTGATAAATAATGTATTGCCCAAATTAGAATATGAATTAAAGCGCAATAGCTTTCCTAAGAGGATTTAATTGAATAAGAGCGGCAAATAAATACAGGTCTACATGTAAATTTATAAAATAAAAATTCTTTATTTGTCAATCAGATACATGATGCTATATGCGTAAACCTTACATTCCATATCATCTTTTACTTTCATGACAACTAAACTTGTTCATGGCTGGTGGAAAATAAAACATATTATATTTTCAGGCTAATTGTTTTGTATTTGTTCCAGGAAACGTGATCTGCATTTACATACAAAGTAAGTGAGTTTAATACAATCATTATTTAAATTTGTAAATTAATGAAATCTTTCGTTAGTTAAACCCGATTATTATGCTAAGAATCTAGCTAAAGTTAATGCTTTAGGTTGTAAACTAAAACATAAAATCTGTGAAATGTAGAAAACGCAGTATATACTTGCAACTGCTACTGAATTTTATGTGCAAGTATTTAAAAAACGATCTATAAGCTTTAGTCATATATTGCTAAAGTAAAATATAATAGATGGTGAAAAGGTAGGCAATGCAGTTAATTGCTGAGATTTAACTGCTTTAAACTAATAATCTGGTGATTTTACAATATAATATGGTTTGTAGATATGTGTCAATACCTGCAAATTCCTTCAGATCAGACAGTTTTTAGTAAAGAACGGATGTATTGTCACGTAAGAAACTACTTAGAAACAATTTTAACCAATTTCCTTATCTGGGATTCAATTTAAATTTACAATTACACTTGATTTTAGGCAACTAATTAATATTTTTAATTAAAACACTACTTTTAGTTACAATCTTTTACTTAATTTTCTTCACCGCATCATCGTATATTCATAATAACCTCTAATATGTCTTCGATCAACGACTATTTAGTAATATTTAATGAGATACGTAACTTTTGGAAACCCCGTATTCTCGAAACTACAATATAAATTATAAAATGAAAATCAGTTAATAATTAAGAACTCTCTCATTACTAGATCATAATTTTAAATCATTAAACGTAGGGAATATAAGGAATATAGATTTATCAGCGAAGATGGAAATAATATTTAATGAGGTACTAAAAATTAATATTTTCTATAAGAAAAACCTGTAGTTTTTGTGAAAAATGGCGGTATTATTACATGAGATGTGACTAGACTCGCTGAGTATTTTGTTTACTGAGACGGACGACATAGAGTCCAGGTCCAGACATGCCGAAGGGGGGAGGGCGGCGACCAGCCCAGTCAATATTGTGCTCTATTTGGGCGACTTACACTCTCTATGCGACGGCAGCCAGATATAAATGCCCTTAATGTAACAATCTCCCCACAACAGCCAGTCGATTATATTCTGACAGTATCAACAACTTTTGCTTATATAAATAGAGTTATAAAACAGCATACGACCCATCTCCACCCCCAAATGCGATGCCATCTTTGTATACAGCTATTCACAAGTTCCAGGAATACTGGAAAAGTATACGAAGGCAGAAGATAGGAGCGATCATGTATCCATACATGTCATAGTATTTTTTTAGAAATAAACCTTTTTTAGTTTTTTCCAGTAAATTTAAACTGGCATTAGAACCACATTTAATCACCCAAGTGCTCTATTACATTTGGTATATTTTATAAAATCTATTGAAAATTCTATTGTTGAAGCAGGCCCTATATGTCATGTTTTAGAGCGTTATGCAAAAACTGGGAAATGACGTTATACACAATATTAGACCACCTAAACTTTATTGAAACTATTGGAATTCACCCAAACAAATCTTAATCTCATACTAGAAATGTTACTTTTATAATCTGAACCGACAAAAATTTTGAATAATATTCAGCAGGACTACATAATCATGAACTCTGGAAAAGGCTGATTATGACTTTCACTTTATAACGATTTCTACACGCCATCTCCCACAAATAGTTGTAAGCGTGAAGGCGGTTATTCGATACTGCTTGTCTTGAATACTCTTATATTCACATTGTAGTATAAATTACAACATTCTGTAGTAGCTTTTTCTGCAAACATTTATAATTCATATATTATTTTAATAATATTTTTTTTATTTTTTGAATTAATAATAGAAATAAAACTGGTCAAAACTATTATTGAACATATTAAACCATGTTCCTAATGAGAACATGAAATAAATAATCTAGTAGAAAATAAATTCAGTTGATTGCAAACTTGACACTTTTATTTTGTGATATAAAGCATTTAGGTTTATCCTACAAGTGTGAACTGATAGGAAGCTAAATGTTAAATCGTGCGAGAATTTAGATAAGATTTAGAATAGATTTATATGATTGGTAAAAATGAGGTGGTTGGTTGTATTATTGATATGATATTAAGTAATTGAACAAGAGCAACAGTCTTTTTTTACGACTGTAGGGAAAATTGTTGTCAAAGTTCCCTACCTAAAATAAATGAAAACGATTTTTGTATGCCTAGAATAGACCATCCTGAGCCATCATAATCCAAGATGAGACCAAAAACGTCTTGCATACCTTTGTATCTACCGAGCATGATCTCTCCAATACTTGTGATTAGATAATGCCATTCCCTACAATCCTATTTTATATCAATGGAATCATTAAAACGTTTTTAGTGATATTTTAATTTATCTGGGAGGATCTGAACTATAATTAACGTATGGTAAGTGCAACCCCCGGTAAAAAGATGCATATCTTGCTGGTGTATGCCTTCAACTTAAACCTGTATTAGGCACAAGAAAAACCTGCCACTTTTATCTGGGTAGTTCCATGACCTCATTTATATCCAATAGAGACACAACAATAATACCATATGCGTAAAAGTTTGGATCAATAGATCTATTCAACTGAAGAAGATGATTTTTTTAGTGGGTGGAGCTCCCGTAGTGTTGAATAATGTTGCTAGCCTGCACAAAAGGGATGCTTACTATCCTCTGTGACTGGATAAGCTGGAAATGATTGGGAATCCCTCCTTCTTCCAAGGTAGCTTGACTGAGATACAGTGTCGACTATTCCTCCTGCTAATATTTCAAGTAGATGCGGTTCCTTTTACTCTGGAAACATGTGTGCCAAGGTCCTGTTGGGACTAATTTATTTTTGAAATAAGATTTTTTTTATGTAAGAAATGGTCGGTAAAGAAATGATTTTATACAATGAAGGTGCATTTTTTCTACCAGTCGAATCTTATTTTCGACCCTTTGAACTTTACCATTCAAATGCAATAAAGTATCTAAAAAAATACTATTGGTATATAAACAACATCTTAACTGGCCCATGATCTACTAGCAATATAATTATCAATTATATTCACGGCTTGTTTCGAGTCTGAATGTATCAAGCAGAACTGAGGATAAAGCTGCCAGTGAGAACGCTAACATTTGGAACAAAGAGGCCGACGTAAAGCTGTAAAACTCAGCTACTTGTCTTCCTCGCGGGTTTTCGTCCGACGTAAAAAAGACGTAAACCTGTCTTATCCTCCTAATATACTGGGGGAGAATAAAACACCACTCCGTTGTTTCCTGAGAAGCCAGGGCAGCAGTAGGTCAATGAACTTTCAAAACCGAGTTTCCCTCCAGCTCTGATTGTTTTGATCTCCAGTGTACTGAAATGTTTTGTTAAAGTGAGATCATAGAATTATTACCAATTGCTCAGTGTTGAATTACAAAATTATCACTTACTGTTAATTTATGGCTACTATAAATTGCCTTTTTTTGTCTGTAACTCAAATTAAAATTTTAAACGGTGTGAATAATATTGAAGAGTATTCAGAGTTACAGAAATAGCAATATTGAGGGTTGTAGTATTTTAACATGAAGTATATCAATATTCAGTATCTGAAAGGATTACACCAATAAGAGACGTTTTAGTATTTCATACCGTATGCTTATCACATGTTAAATGAAACTATTCATATAGTAACACATCCTTTTGAGGTTCCTCCTGTTGTAGATTATAAAACGGTGAGGTGACATTCTTACTTCGATACCCAAATCTGAACAACTAAAATATCTCACTTCAATAGCGGAATTTCGCCAAAATCTTTATTTCAATTCCCTTATCCGTCTTTTTGCACGAGGTTTAGAATCATTAAAGGTGAGATAATTTATAAAGTAGCTGGAACTTAAAGTTTAAATCTATAAACTAAAACCTTTAGTGCATTCTGAATATTTTTTAATTAAATTAGCTCGTTAAAAAACTCAGTAGTTGTTTCAATGGAAAGTAACTGTTGAAATAGTTTCTTAGTCGGAATCTGTAGGCCGAATCTACGTATCAATAAACTCAGCAGTTATACAAGCTAAAATATTTACTTACATAGATATATGCTCATTTCCTCATCACTTACTAGACTATTGTAAACGTAACAAAAATAGGGATGAGTTTGTAATATTAAATCAATCAAAGTATCTTTGCATATTCTAGAATATTTTACTGTTCTATTTAATTTCATCCAGTACCTTGTAGTACTATTATAGTAGCTTTTAGTACTATAATAGCTTACCATGGCTCTGTGTTGTAGGAAATTAAATATGATTTTAATCTGCAATAACAACATGATTTTTTTTAAATCGTGTTCTATTTCCTTTAGATATGCACATACAAAATATTCTACTTATATACTTTCTGAAATAAAAATCTAGGTTATAGAGCTATTAATTTTCGTATAAATTAAGAAAACAAAACACTAACTTCTTCTTTAACTATGGGGTTTTCTAGGTACAATCTCTAAATATTACGAAATTTCCATTAAAGAAATTACTAAGCATATACAAATTTACTCTTTTTATCAAAACTTTCCCTATATTTGCAGTCGTACTTATAAGATATTACATGATAATTCAGTACTTAAATTACTTGGAAACTTTTGTTATTGTTGGTGTGTATGTATATACAATATTATTTAATATGACTTTAATTGACTAAATTTTGAATAGGCTAATTGCCTGTACGCTGGTTATATAAATTCATTCAGGCAAAAAATAAAAAAATTGAAGGAGGAAAACAATTTAATAAGCAATTTTTGTATTACACAGCTTTAACACATATACATCACATTGACAATAATTAGCAAAGCTATTGAGCGATAATTTGAGCGTTATCTTTTTGATTGTTATATAAATATATTTTTTAATAAATAACACCATATAAAGAATTTTTTCTCTACTTATATTACTGCTCAATGGTTATGTTTGTTAAGAACCTAAATAACAAAAACAGATCATTTTCACTGAGCCCGGAAATTTTAATATTGATTAATCAAAATAATCTTTAGTTAGGAATACCGGACTGGCGATAACATTAAGTAATAATATTAATAAAGCTTAGCAGAACATTTGAGATTCTTTAATTGATCCTAGAGAAAATTTATAAAGTATAGAATTTAAAATTTTAGACACAATCCTGTAGATGACTCAATAAACAAATATTTTAATCGGTTAGATTGAATATTTTTGATACTTTATTTATAAAAACTGATTGATAATTAAATATTTTTAGTAGATTCTATAGCAGATAGCAAAAAAATAATTTCAAATTGCTATCCTTCAGATGGAATCACAATAACAAGACTACACACAAACGCTATAAAATGTTATGTAAAAATTACCAGGGTATCATAGGGCTGCAGTCGGGGCAAGGACTTTAGCCCAAATCGGCTAAACGTGGCGTATCCCTTATAAACAACCCCAATATTGACAAAACCACCCCCTCTCTTGCCATAGGGTGGATCTGGCCTCCCAGCGTTCATTCTCGGTATAACCTAATTTTACCAAGTTTGAGCTGCATTTACAAGATACGTCTGCGTATTTCCTGTAGTACTAAACGTATTTACCTGATGTTGTTATGTTTTGTTTTGAGCTTATAAGAACAATGAATTTGTTATCAGTATAGATTTTAAGTTTTGTAACAATAAAATATGTTACAACTCAAATAGAATTTAAACACAATGGTACACATTATAGATAGAAAATTTGCGATTTAACTATAATAAAAACAATAAATGTATTTAAGACTTTCTGTTGGAATAATTATACATAGAGAATTGTCTTAACACAGATCTAATCCAACACGCATTTTCCACGGACTTGAACACCAGATCTCATTTATATATTTACACAAATATTTATATTGGTATAAAATAAAATAATAATATGTATTCATAATAAAAAGAAGACTTTGGACTCATACAAACACACAAGCAAACCCCACTGTATATATTCAGCTACATTTCTTAATTCCTTCATAAAAATAGGTGTTAAAATACATGATAATGTGTTTAGTTTTGTGTTGTAAGGACGGTTTTCATCTCAATACATAAAAAGAATTAAAAGGATATGTTCTTCCTATTGATTTAGTAGCCTTTATCATTATTATATCAGTAAAAAGTTCAAATGTTTGCTATTAGAGTTAGTAACGCTATTACTGATGATTTGTTGAACAAGTATTTTCACTCATATAATTTTTAGAATTGTCAAGATCATTTAGATTCCAGTCTATTACAACTGTAGTAAGAAATATGGAAATGGAGTATCAAATAATTATTATGTGTTGATTATATTAAAAATATTTCATGTTAATCATTTTTCACATATATTAACGACGCTAAGAAAATAAGAAAATAATTTTATTTTTATACTTATTTATTCTTAATTTAGATTCAATAAACGTATTGTTTTGTAATGTTAGTTCAAAGCTAATTTTATTACCGATGAGTTTAATGTTAGTCTAATTTTACTGGTTTTATTGCTTTCTATTTTATAGTTTAATATTATTATCGGAAACTGTTATATAATGTTTGTGTTCCTTTCTGTTGTTATCGCAAAGATCGTTCTGTAACGGAAACAATGCATCCGTTCACAGTTTTTGTTCTACGAAACAATGCATTGCAGCAGACAAATATCAACAATTGGGGAGATGCACAATTGTTCTCCTGTCGATAGATAACACCTATGTTTTTTTGTTCTGGATAGTGGATAGACTATACATATCGATTTCACAAAAAATCTGTTGCGGCTGAACAAAATATTATTTGCTGTTTGTATTACATATTAATAATTTGGACTATCTTTATTCACACAAACCACTTTAACATATGCTCTCTGAGCGGTCGTGGGTTTAATAAACAAGGAGGGGAATCAAAATATCACAAAGTTTTTTATTCTCTATGCCATATAGCCCTTTAATAAGATATTCTTAGAGAGAGGAAAAAGAAAGATTTTAATAAAAAACGATTTATAGCACTGAAGTAAAGAAGGAAATTTAGTATTGCATGTTTAATAAAGGATTAGCCAAAAAACTCTAAAGTTAAGGTTCAACTCTTTACAGTATTTGTTTGTGTTGTGAATTCAGTGCTGATATTTTTACTATCCTATTATTTATTAAATAAATATGTGTAATACAACGTAATTTATCAGGAACTGACATGCTTTTTAACACTATTTAGGTATGTGAACTACGTATTTTAACCATAGAACCTATTTCACATATCTTATATAAATATACTGTACAGTTTTCGTATCTTTGCCCTGAGTCGTTTTCGTTGTGTTTGATTATGACAAAATCTAAGTATCTAAGTATGAAAACCAAACCTTTTTCAAACTATTAATCATAGTTATTTATTTCCTGTCCTCGTGAAATATAATCTTAAAGCGTAAAAACACAAAACTTGATAGATATATTTGGAAATTAATTCCAACGACCACCGATTAAAAAATATCAAGAAACCCCCACCATGGTAAAACATCGAAAACTTATAGTTTACTACACGAGTTTTCACTATATATTTATGTTAAATAACTTATGTCTAGTTCTTTTGAATACTCAATGCCTAGCTGCCACAATAACCATAATGTCAAGTCATTATCCGGAGGGCAAATTTCAAAACCCTAGTGTTGTCTAAAACGCTAATTGTCAATTAATTACATTTAATCACAAAAATTCAATTTGGTCTTACAAATACATTTCTGTATTCTGTAGAAACAGTTTGCAGGCTGGCCAAAAATAAAACCTAACAAGTGAATTCATATCGCCGGCCTCTGTAAAGTATTGTGCTCAGACTAATGTACTAATGTTTCTTGTTTAAAACCGGTATAAGCCAATGTGATCAGTATCGACCCTCTACTAGTACAACCGTATGTTGGCGTAACAGTTTACCTGCTCCATATTCTGTGTGTTGAGACAAAAGAAATATGATATAATTGGCTGAGCATTAGCGAATCCCATTATTTGAGTAATTGGAACAATTGTCATTTTTATATACCATATCTAGACAACGAATCGATTTATAGACTTTATTTATATACAGGCAATATTGCTTTTGATGGTGGCGTTGCATGTCACTCCATTATAATTTTCTTAGCTTTAGTAAACAATTTAAGATAGGTTTTATTATTTTAAATCGCAAAAAATGTTAACATTATAACAGGTGGTAAAGTGCTATATGTTGCAAACATTTCTAAAAGACATTTCAAGAAAATTTTTATTTATCGGCGTGGAAGTTTGCATTAAAATTGATTTTTAGATAGAAAAGAATACACGATGGAGCTTATCCATCTATGGTATTTTTTGAACGTCACTGAAGCCTATTATTTATTAGGCCGGAAAATGTATCTTCAGTCTGCCGGGGGATGTAAACTTTTCTTTTCAGAAAGAACGTATTTGCATATGTGTTTTCAAAGAAAATCTCAAGAATAAAATGAATTATAGAAAATTATATGCAACATCAGAAAAGCATGTTGCAAATAGTGGTGAGGGGTTATATTATCATAAGTCAATTATAAGTCAATCATGATGACTGCCATATGTGTTAGTAGTTGGTTATATTTTTTTATAACAAATTAGAACTTTTCATTGAGTATAATGAGTTTTCCGTTATGTTTCACGGGTTTTCAGCCAGTCAAACATGTATTAAAGACCTCAATTCAAAGTAAAACAAAGACAAAAGTGGTAATTTTGGTACCATAGTGGTATCATTGTAGATTCATTGAGAGACACTTTTGACAAACAAACTTTGCCTTACTGGATCGTTGCAAAGGTCATGATTTAATTTCAACTGTAACAAAGAGCTTTTTTGAACACAGAAAGCCCTGTAATACAGAATCCAAACTGAACAAAACCGCAAGCTCTTGTCATTCACACCAAAGGCCCTTGTATCTTCTTTGTGCGTATCTTCTCTGTATTTCTGTGATCACTGTCAAAGACCCATTTGAGGAATATTGTGAGAGATCAAATACAGCTGTTTTCTTTGGGTGAACCATGTGCTTCCAAAAGAGCTTTGTTCTATAGAATACCAACTTAAAGTGTAGGCCTTATAATAAAAACATTGAATACACAATAAGAAAGTAGAAGTTAATATTTAATGTTACAGTAACTTTATATACCTGTATTTAGACAAATATTATTTATAAGAGTAAACATATCTCAAATATAAATGCGTAAAATTACTTACAACATGAAATAGAAAAAATAAAACAAACCGATTGTACATAGAACGAGAAAATGTATTTAAAGGAATACTCTGTGAATTGTTGGAAAAAAGTTTTTGTAAAAACCGAAATGTAACGAAACGAGGATATAAATGTTCACTTTAACTCCGGTTCTCCTCCCTATTAATGCAACGTCTGGAATCTGTTGCCGATACCGCCTTGATTCTTGGTATCTGGAGTAGGTTCATCTAAAGAGATTGAAAAAAATTCGATATGGAAGAAGCTCAAAACTAACAACTTACGAATTTTCGGCATCAGAGACGCCTAGTTTACATGATAACAAATATTATAATCCAAGGGAATTAACGCTGTATTAAGAGGAATGTAATATGGAGATAAAATCAACATTAAGATGAAATGAAACCATTCATTGCTATGTTGTGTGTAGAAAACTAAGTTGTTCCAGATTTGAAGGCAGTCATAAGCCCGTCATAGATTTTAACAAGCTGATTTCTTTGAACTTCATCAATATGTTATTATGTTTTTACAACAAAGCAAACTAAACTACAGCACCGGTTGAGCACTAAGTTATTGGTCGGGGCGAAAATTTAAGCTCAGCTATGGTTTTAAAAAAACTATTATTTCGAATCAGAAGTGCTCGTACAAGTGCAGGGTCTAAAATTATAAATTATAATTTTTGCTGAAACCCTGAAGCTATTTACTATGAATATTCATATAATATATAATTAAAATAAGCATACACAAGCCTCTAAATTACACAGAGCACCACCAACCATTCCTGAAGAGAATAAGATTTGGGATTTTGGATTCCTGCACTCTAGCCTAAAATAGTAAAAGTTTTACTAAACCTCCTTGGAGCGATTAATTAAATACTATAGAATGAAGAAAACCAATTCAAATTGTTATGATTATTCAATTATTATTAAATCCAAATTATTTCATGATACTTTCACAAACTGTTCCACTCACTACTTCAGGATATCAGTACATTTTATTTTTTAACTTAAAGCTAAAATGGTTTAACGGCTGAATATATATTTAATATCTATTCATTGACTCTAAATTGTCACAGGAGTGTTTTAAATGTAGTTTTAAAATAATATTTCCATGGTGTCCCTTTTTAAAACGCGGTCAAACTCCTAGTCTAAAAATAATTTTGGTGTTTTCGTCGCTTATTCCGATGTATGTACTTTATTTAAATGAAAATCTGTCATCTGACATAAACCGCCCATCTATTTGTTTAATTAACGTTGATATATTGGTCATAAAGTCTTTGAACATTTAAGGAGCATTAGTTCCTTTCGCTCCAAGGATAAACTATTCATAATTTGGAGCAACAATTTCAAAGAAAAGTACGTCTCTGTGTGTCCTTATGTTCCGTTCGTCGTATACTTCTTTACATTATTGCATCGGTTTATTATTTGTATATTGAATAAATGTATCAAATATTTTATTGATATGCTTTAATTATATTTAAAAAAATAGGCTCACAGTCATATTTTTTGTAAATCAGTACTAAATACTTCATGTTTATAGTGTAAGCACCGGTTATTTCAAGTTCTACGTTCCATTTTAAAGGGTTAAAACCTCCATCTAAGTCCATCTAAAGCCTATGTATGTGTCTACTACTTATAAAACTCTCATAGAGACTTAAAGATTTATTGGTACATGGGTTTCAATTAATCCAGTTTAGAAACCTATTTATTTTAAGTTTAAAATATCTAAATGCAATCCTTTCGTGTAACTGTTGGGGGAGTAAATTAATTGACAAAACAGTAAAACAAGGGTCAAAAAATAAAATTGGCATTGTTAAATTCTTTCGTTACGTTCCATAGGATACTACAACACTTTATTGTTAATTTTATATCATGGATACTATGATTTCTCTAATATTACTTATATTAATATATACTGAATAATTATTGCGTAAGCAACAAATAGATGAACCATTATGTCATGTATTTTTCAATGTACTATTTCATAGAACAATATTCTAGCACGTTTTCACCCGCATGTTCTTGCGCTGCCACGGGAAACCCAGTATAAGTCATGAGAGTGACACTAAGTGTAATTTGCTGGAAACGTTCCAAACAGCTACCCTGGGACAGGAGTTTAATTCGAATTCACTCTGCAACAGAATTAAACGTGAATGTCGTGTTAAATCTTGATTAGTGTTAAGTTTTTACCAAACGATAAATGGAAAATATAGAGATTAAGCGCTTTAACTCAAGGCCATAAATTTAGGCCCTACTAATTTCAGTTCTTTATGGTTCTCTGTGTGCAAGATATCCCCAGAAGGAACTGACATATAGACATAAAATGTCTTATGAAGCTTCATTTATAAATACGATCGATTGAATAAATAATTTTATAAGCAAATTGAGAAATACCATTTGAAATTTTAACCTACTACATGTAGAGTAACTTTTCGTAAGGTAAATATTCAAAGATTATATCTGTATACTTCATATAATAGTAGATCTAAATCTATGGAATTTTGATGGGCTTTGTATAAGACCCCTAGCATGCTGAGACAATTTCTGTCTTGTGTACCGGAGGAACTAAAAGTTTTTTTATATAAAGTTTTTAACTCTCTGTCTTACAACATGACATTTTCTATAGCAATAGAATTGTCATTTTCAATGCAACACCAGCAAATCCTGTTACGAGACATATACTTTGGAACACTCCTAACTTTTAACAGTCTATTGTAATAGAATAGTAAGAAGCTTTTGAAGGTTTGTCAGAGTTCTTATTGTTAACTCGATATTTTATTACTATTCTATCAATAATTAACACTTGTCCTGCGTTATTTGAGCCCACTAAAGCTTATATTTCTACTTTGCAATCAGTCTTGGCCTCAAAGGGTTAAATATTAATATGTCTGTAGGAGAAGTATACATCACGTTTGTATGAATTGCAGAATACAGACATTTCACAAAATAATGACTTGTGCTTAACACCTTTTGAGGTTTTTGTGTAGTAAATCCCACAAGGCTAATTAAGGGTATTATGCCACATATGGCAAGTTATTTTTGTCCTAATTATCTCCTACATTCTAATTAAGAGAATGAGTACAGGTCTTAACGAAAGAAAGATCATAAACGCTATCAAGATATCGGTACTGTTGTAGTTTGTTCTAAGCTGACTGAGTCATCTGACGTTACCAGATTACGGTAATCCCCAAAAAGTATGTATACAAAGAAAATGTGTTCTTTCTGTGAAGATGAGTTGTGACTTTCCTGTGATACCCAATCTACCTGGAGTTTACATCTACAAAGTCGTTAGATATTGAAATATCAACATTGTTTATAAAAGAAGGTGTTTAATCAGCTGAGCGTTGCGAATTCCGTCACTCTCTATCTTCCTGCACAATATCTTGAGGACAAACTAAACTTTCTATCATTTCTACAAAAAAACACAATTAAAAGGTTTTCCATATGATGGGGTTGAGCTATGTATAAACGAAAATTTGTCCATTTGTCTTGATAGCAAAGATAAACATGCTGAATGAATAATTGTGTAAGGAAACTAAATACAATTATATGATGTTTTAGCATGTAACAATATCATACCTCGTCATATAGCTCAAGCAAGACAGGCTTAAAACTGCACGCAACCACAGCAAAAAACTGATTTGGGTTTCTATTAATGCGGTAATGTTTATGTTTTAAAATTAAAGTTAAGAAGTACATTTACAATTTAATATAAAATAATAGAGGGTTTAAAAAAATTAAAACTATGCATATTTAGCGGAAATACAGAAGTATATTTAGAATAACAGACCTGGTTTTAATTCAGAAAAGACAAAAATAAATTAAAACTTAATTACAAGACAAAATTAACGTTCCAGATAACGAAAAGTTATAAACGTAAGCCTGTGCGTTTATTACTTGTCATTTCTATATGATGGAGAACCTGTCGATGTCTACACACAAGAAGCTATATTAAAAGTTTCTTCTTCACTATTAAAAGGAGATGGGCAGTTAATAACTATATATATAGCCTATTAATTGTACTAACATTTTTATGTGTTTCATACACTTAATATTGTAAGAGCTGAGGGGCAATATGCATTTTACCTGATAAGGCTACTAACTGGTTTTCACTGAAATAAATAGTGAAACTTTTCATAAGAAACAAACTAGACATCAAGCGCATAAATTTAAAAAATCTAAAATCAAAATGCAAGCTTCTCTTGAACTGAATAATAGCAATACGTCAATGCGAAGAATGTTTAAAATAAATGGTGGTTTTCCAGACAGGATACAACGTAGACAACCTTTAAGTCTTACTGTAAACAAGTATCGATATAGGGCCATTTTTAATCGTTTTGTGAGAGACTTCAGGAGATTTTGTCGTGCACGAATCCTGCTGTTAAATTCACAGTGCTTCCAGCAAGATGGCGCAACCAGTCTTACTGCCGTTAACAACATTGCTTTCCTACAACAAACCTTTGGCAACCGTCTCATCTCCCTTACAACAAACTTTCCTTACGCAGTCCACTCCTCCGATATTACAACACTGGACGCCTACGTCTGGAAGTGTTGAAAGAATAAATTTTCCGTGAGGACCCACTATGTACCATCGTTCAACTAAATGAATAAAACTAACCTTGTGTATTAGGAGAATGGGACAATCCCTATTCATAAAAATGATACAAACCCTACAAACACGGTATGCGTGTTGCCTCAAACCGAACGGGGGTCATATTGAAATTGTTAATATCCAAGTTTAACCGATTTTGCTTCCTTTGACTTTGATTAATTGGTAAAATCTATATGTAATGTTCCTGTGTTTACCATACTAAAATATAACTATATCAGTAATGTTTACTTTGGCTAATACTAGGAAGGAAACGTAACGAAGCATGCCGTTAATTTGTCCTTTTACTTGTCAGACATGTTACTTGTCTATAGTGCTTTAATATCTGCTCAAACATTTTTACTTAGAGATTTTCCTAATGAATATTTAAAAAAATACAACGTGTTAGAACATTCTATTGCGTCTCTAAAAATGTGATACAACTCACTTTCGATTCTAAGTTTTTAATGAACATAATATGTTTTATGAACGAGTCATAAAACTTTTTGCTATACTAATAAAACAATAACAAATTCTACCATACAAAAAACTACTTCGTTTGCTGTGGTAAGGCAATATTACAATTTAATGTCAGGCACTTAGTGGAATGTTACTCTCTGCTTCTCATGTTCATTGATCATGTTACAACATGCAAGACTTTTCATTTAAGGAATAATTGCACCTCTGGTGGAATGGTAATAGATTACAATCGCAGTAATCTCGAATGACTGACACTTGTTTTATTTCGTTACGAAGCTCAGTAAGTCACGTGACACAATGTGATTACTTTAATTCTTGACATTTCATCTCCAACAGTATGTCTGTTATATTTCAAATTGCCGTTTTCATTATGCTCGTATTACAATTCTAAGAACCTGGGAGTATAATGCTAACAGTGTGATAATATTATTGGCTATCATAACTTCGTAAGTTTTCAATCTCTATAGACTTAAATGTAAAAAAATTTTAATGGATGTTATGGATAAACTGAAAGACGAATTTAAAAGCTTTCATCGCATAGTATATACAATAAAACGAAATTATTGTCTTATATGGAACGTTAACTGTATCATCAATCTTGTATTAACATTACAAAATATACTTCTGCTCTCAGGAACACAAGACGTACGTATTGGTCAAAATCTATGTTATATTGTTTATTTAGAAAACGTGCATGTGTCATCTCCTCTTTCCTCGAGATAAAAAAGAACCCAGGTATACTCAGGCATTAGTTGGGTTCATATAAACGCGGTCATTCTATGTATTATTCTATTTGCATATTATAGAATGATGTATTAGCCATTCTGCACAAACAAATAGTATTCTTCATCTTGTCTCACTTAGTACTAAGAGAATAATATTTTTAAGAGGGGAATCAACCGGAAATTTATAAAACAATAAGTTAAATAAAGATAATGTAAAAGGAAGGCACCTTTTTTTTGCTTTTAACTGTTGATATCTATTGAAGAATAATGACTACACATCCCCCTTACGTAAGTTTCACGTAGTTAAAATAGGGAAAAAAACCAAGTAACGTGTAAGTCCTTTCGTTCAGATTTTATAATTCGATATTGTTTTATTAGGTGCATAGATAGTTCTCAAGGATTTGAATCTCGTAATGTTTGTTGTGAGTTCCAATATATGCGTGTCACAATACTCTAGTATTATGTGTTTATTTTAACATAGATTACAGTTAAGTCTGTAGTTCTGTAGTTACTTACCTGAGGAACGGATGTCGAAATATTCCGTTACTTTTTCTTGTATTCTTATATTCTTCAACGATATCAAATGTTCAAATTGTATTGTTATGTTCACAATACTTCCATTGATTAAATCGACCTAAGATTACAAAAACTAACCAAAATTATTTATAAAGAATTTAGCGAACACAACTAGGAATATTTTGAACATAGTAAAACACTCAGCTATTACCAACAGTTCAATCCCGCACATGGTTGTCCAGTTAAATTTTGTGTCTGAGGGAAATTGAATTAAGCTCAGCTCCCTGGACGTCTGTTCTGGAACGTTTCCAGCAAATTGCACTTAGTGTCACTGTCATGATGTATACTGCACGAGTTTCCCGCGGTCTCGGCAGGAACAGGCGAATAAAAACATACTCTTTTATCTTTTTGCTTCACACTCCAGACAAGTAAGTATAGTACCTTCAGTTCACGAGTTTCTTAATTTAAAGAGAAACATGAAAGGTTAATTACTAAACTAGTAGACACTAAAACAACACTTTTCCAATATTATTTATTTCTTAATACGGCCTTTCGAAACTAAATAATTTCATCGTCATGTGACTCTACGGGTAAATATTTACATGATGTTCATTTCTGACAATAAAACCACCACTCTCAACATAAAAATACAATATAGGACAAAATTACATTTAAATATTGCTGTCTTTAATGTTGCACTATAACTTATATAAAATATACAAAAGCTAGCATAGAAAAGAATAGCTAGAAAAGATAAAACTTAAAGGCCACTTCGAGATACAAAACAAAAATATATTTTAGATAATAAAAAAACCATTTTATATAATAAAATATACAAATCTGTTTAAATTTACACAAATAGAACTTACTCAGACTAGGAAAAATTTATATTAGGAAACCCTAAAGACTCAATTTCAAATGAAGATTCATTAGGAATTTATGACATAAGTTGCGATGAATGTGTCAAATTTAAATTGAACAAACGAAAAAAAAATAAAATACACAATTCCAAGAGAATTTATCAATGCAAAATATAGAACAGTTTAAAAACTGATTTAGCCAAACACTAGATTGAATCTGGTCACACAACATAACATACCTAACTGAAATTAATAACGGAAGTTACAAAACCATTCGAAATAAATGTTTAAACACTACTCGCAAATTGAAATTAAAGAAAGACTTTTAAACAATGAGTAAGTATCTATTGATAAGTTAATTCTTATTTCTTCCGAATTTATTTAAAAACTAAACTGTAGTTACATTTAATTTTATGTAGTCTGAAATATTTATAAACAATTTTCTTCGAATTTTTACACCATATATTGTTTTGTTTTTAATTGTAATAAATAAAAATAGGTTGGAATATTATTTTTGGAGTAACCTGACAATGAAACCATTATTTTAGAAAAGCTTCCAATCAGTGATAAAAATATTAAAGGAATTCTTGGAACATAACATACTTAACGTGAAGGAAGCAAGATTCTTCCGCACATTTGCGATTGTTCAGCGGTAAAATACTATAATTGACACTACGTTTTGAGATCTTCAATCTGACTTCTTCTTCAGGAAAATGTTGAACTAATAAAATACTGCTAAGTTGAATAAAAAAATTGAAATTATTCATAGATAATATTCCAAATTTCTAAGTAATACATAATGACATCTTCTTTTCATGCATATGAAGTTTATTTTGATAATTATTTAAATTTTTTTTTAATTTTACGTATATATATATATATATATATATATATATATATATATATATAAAGTATTGCGTAATATAATCTATGAAAAAGAGCGCGAGTTTTGACAGTATTTAAACAAAACTTTCTCTAATATCATTATCTAATCTAAAATAGAATTGTATACTTCAGAAAATATTTTATAAATACATTTTGTTTTTTACATATAATAAATATGATAGCTGGACTCACACTGGATTAGGTCAGAGTTTTAACATTCATCCATTGTATTTATTGTGTATTAATTTTAAATATTCTGTATTTCTAAATTGTTTTAGAGTGGGGTGATATGTTCTAAATTTCAATATACGTGTTATTTATATTTGTTTGATTATTATTATTATATTACTGACGAATTTTCATTGATGAATTATAGTTTTAATTTATTTTATTTTATACATATATTTTATTCCTTACAGCTTACATATTGGAGGTCCCAATAGTCAAAACGTGATAGAGCCTTATCTTATCTCCTCCATAGTTGTATTATTATGAGCCTATTGAATGCTGAAAAGATTAACATTTTAAATGAAAACAATTTTTTCCGGTATTATAGGAATGTTTTGCTTTATCCACGTGTTATTTAAAAACCGAGATAAAACTCTTACAAACGTTTAGCTAATGAAATATTTTGTACTGTCATGATATTCTTACTACTCTTAATAATATTAAGTAGTCATACTTAATATTATTGCCATTCCAAGATTAGATTAAACGATGGAAACTGTATAAATATCGCGTCAATTTTAATATGGGTTATGTAGTAAAATGCGTGTTTAGTGTCTATGGAGCATTTTTTCTACCAATATTATAACAGTCATCTGAAATACCCCTGATAAAAAGTTGGTGAAAAATACATAAATTGAAATAATCTGAATTTACTCGTAACTCAGCTTAAATATTTGTAAACTAATAAGTTCCCTTTGGCTGGACTAAATTTGCCATCCTGAAATTTATGATTGCATTATTTACCCATAAACCTATATTTCAAGCATTTCATCTTTATATTGTTGAAATATTTATGAGATTCAAAATATCAGAATTTATTAATATTTTTGGTCTCTACGTGTAATTTCCAACAAGAGCAAAAAAGACAACATAGGGGTTATAATTAACACTCTTATATACGTTATTATATGTGCCATCATATTTCTTCCAAGAGTACTAATTATACGAAAAAGAAGCTTGAAATCTCCTTAACTGTTGTTTCAGTGTTCTAGTATAATTATTGGAATCAATGGCTCTTGTGTCAATAGCCCCATTGTGTTAGTAAGTGTGCATTCTAAATCAGAAAAGGATAGTTCTTGGTATTATTTCGTGGTAAGTTAATATTTTTTTAAAATAATATTTATTTATGTTATATATTTATTATTAGAAATAATCTCAGCAACTTTACTGTGTACAATACAGTCAAAGAATTTAAAAAAGTCGAGAAATATTAGCCTTTACTGAATAAATATTGTTCCTTAGAAAGCTATTTGTTTTTATTAAAAAATCTAAGCGATTTTGAAAAATATTTTTTTAACTACCATGCTAAAGTTTGACAGGAATCTGCTTATTTTTAAAAACATAATGGTAGTTTTTTTACCATTTGTGTTAGTTTAAAAAAGGAGGGTTAACACCTTTATAAAAAAGGGTTGAATAATTTGGTTAATTTTCTTACAATATGATTGGTGCGCGTTATAATAAGCTACATTGACATAAAATTAAAATTGATTGAGTGTTTAGCTGAGAGCTGCTGGATAATTTATTAGAGATCTTTCTTAACCATCAGTTCCAGTGCCATTGAGCTATTGCAATCAGACTTGTGCAAAATGAACATGAGGACTAAACGGCTGCGGACCTAACACGACTGCTTCATCAAAATATCTTCTACAAAATGGATTTAAATTTATTGTAATCATTGATATCATTAATATTTTGTATGCCCCAAACTCTCTTTTAAGAGTATAAAGTACAAAACTCATTTTAAGATGTACGCCTTTCCATCTCACATAACTTTTCTATAAGTTATTTTGTAATGTCGAAAAAATGTTTCATTAGTCAGCGGCCATTTATAGTAATTCTGTTAATTTCTTAATATCAATTTAGTTCATCTCTAGAAATAATAATTGATTTAGTTTCTTATATTGTATTTGGAATCATACATTTCAAAAATAGAGAGTATTAACATATAATTTATCGCAAGATGTACCTGCTAATTTAAACTGAACCGGAAGGACTATGTTGAAATTACTTATTCTGTGATACTCTGTAATGCGTGCAAAATTAATACTGGAAATTATTTTCTCATTCGATAAGATTATTCTACATGAATTTCTATACTCAAGTTTTACTGAGTTTCTGCAACGCTAATTGAAAGAGGGGATGATACGAAATTAGGAAATGCATAACGAAGATTAATGTACTGTGACGGAGGAGAGATGACGGCTCTTGTGGAAATAGCGTGAAGGATCATTCGATACACAAAGGCCGTTAGCCGTGCTACAGTTAACTTACTCAATATCCTTACAACACGCATGAGCTGTTACGTTGGAATACAATTATGAGACACTTCTTCTCCTTCTACTTTAGTTTAATAACAATATTAACATAGATATAAATAGATATAGAATTAGAACTAACAAATTAGAAAACCATTTGTAATAAAATTATGGTTTTGAACGTTATGGGAGCCTAGACGATAAATAAATTGGATCCTGAGAAGCAGGTATGTGTATTTAAAGAGGTTCGCACACTTCTAAACATGTATATTTTTAAAACCGTTAAATATATTTCAATAAAATTTTGCGTTATTTTTTAGTTGACCATAACATAAAAATAAATGTTCTTTTAAGTAAAACATATTATATTTTATAATAGCTTTTTTATAATTTTGACAACATAAAAACATTTAAACATTAATTCTGTTAGGAATACAAGGGAATTTATGTAGAAGTTTCTACGTTTACATAATTTTTAATTAATAAAATTGTTAAGTTCTATACCAAATAGGACCCAAGTAAAAATAATTATTTATATTTTTTTAAATAGGCGTTGAAGGGTAAAAGCGATGGCAAAACCTTAACCTATGTATCTGCATGATTGAAGAATAATATGAGGGCGCTTCTCAACCACCTTTTGGTATTTGAGTAAAGTTCATTTCCTTCAATTTCCAAACCAAATTTACCCAAGTACCATACACAAAACTTTCCAAGGATCATAAGATTTAAAAAAATACGTTAGGCAAACATACGTTAGGCAACCGTTTAAAAATAATATTACTTATTTCTTTGATTAGAGTTTGAGTTATGCCTTGTAAACATTTGCTAAGCAACTCCGATTATGCTAAGTCTGTACAGATAGTATTTATTTTCTCTCAGAGAACTTTACATGATTGATACGTGTGCATCGTGAACTAAATAAAAGCGTGTTTACTGAGTACATGACATAAAGCGTCTTAAACGAACATACACAAGTTTTTTTTAACTCTTGGACCAATTAGAAATTAGTTTTAATATTACTAAATTTTAATAAAAACAATACTCTTCCAAATGGTTTATTTTTTGGACGAGGCATTTCAGAACAAAATTTGTAACATCATCATTTGTGGAGTCGCCTGATGATGAAACCTATGGTATCAAAAGGCCTCGTCCAAATAATAAAACAGTTGGAAAATTATTGTTTTTAATAATATTTAATAATAAACACAAGTATATTCTAAACATTTTTATTAAATGTATAACAACATTTTTAACATTAATATAATAATCTTAAAAATAAAAGTTCACTAGATTAAAACTAGAATTAGTAAAACATATAAGTAAAATTGGAGTTTTTCGTTTCTTGCGGCTGAAGCTCTTAAATGCAAAGTTTGGATATTTTTTTATTTAAAAGGGAATGCCCAGGACATATTTCTAATCTGCAAGTTACACATTTTTCAGCTCGAATTCTGGTGTTACATTGTATTTAGAATTGGTTGGAAAGATACATTAAAATATTAAGATTGCTGCAGGTGGGTTCTTCGGTCATAGCTTTAAACTATGCCTTCTTGTGTGTAAGGAATCCTGTTCCGGCCTGTTCTAGCCAATTCGGACGGAGCGACGACATAGATCTCACGTAAAGGCTCATATAGTGCAAGTTCTATCCCCTACAACCAAATCAGTTATGTAGACCTATGAGTGCAGTTATCCTCTTTCTTCAATATCTCGCCAGTTTCGGTTTTTGCGATTCAGTCGCTCTTTTTTGTCAGATTGTATTTGATTGGAGAGTCAAAAGCTCTTCTGTGGTTTACATCTACTTATAAGAAAATAAAAAATTTGGTTTCTTATATAAAGCAAGGTAAGAGTGTACAACACCTCACGTCGCGTAATAGACTTTGTTAAAGCTGCACGGAAACTTTTTATATCTATTGCTCGTTTATTAGGCTACATATGTTACCATTTTAAGTGCTAAAACGTCTTACAGTATTATTTCTTCAGTGATTTTCTAGTTATATGTGTGTTTTATGTTGCAAAGTACGAAAGAGATGTCCCTTGTACATAAATAAATCTTCATGCACTGTTTCAAGTCTACAATTCGTTTTGTAATGCAGTATGGACATACATGCATAAATGAACTTTCCCTGCCCCTCGAGTGATGCCAATTATAAAATAAATTCAATTACGTACGATTCGTTATTTTTTAGTTGCATTTTCAATCAATTTGTATTCCTTCAATTGTAATTATTTAAATAAATCATGAACAAGCCTTTCGCACGATAAACTCACAATTTTCTCAAAGAACCTTATATAAAGTTTTCATTGTTGTATCCCTTTTATTCAAATTATTGATAATATACTTAAATATCTGTAAATCCCGAACAAAGGAACCATTTTATCGTGATGTTTAGGATATAAATAGATATAAATTATAATATTTGTTTGCAATTATATAATAAGTTTTAGCTAAACACACTAATTATAAAATCAATGAATTCAGGTTGTTTAAACAAACTTTTATTAAATACTAGTTTTAATATTACCGTTTAAATTGAACTCAGATGTAACTAGGCATTGGATTGAAATCCGAGGTAGATGATCGGAACTGGCGGACTGCCAGGCAATTAAGCTCTCCGTGGCCAGCTCTAAAGGTTAGCCTCAATTTAATTCCTCTAATAAACGGATCTTGATGTCACAAATAGAATTGGTTTCTAATTATGAAATAATTAGAAACCGTTTAATTATGTTTTAAAGGGATTGGTTACCGAAGCACGTAATACTTCTTAAGGCTTCTCACAAATTGTATTTATCATTAAGTGAAATTCTTTCTGACATATTTCGTATCGTAATTTTATTATACTAGATAATGACCAACATACCATACCTACATTATGACATCAAGACGATTTGGAAAAATATGAAGTGTATAATTCCGTAATACGAGTATTTCACAAATATTAGTTTGATTTCTAAACTGTAATCCCGAGAGTTTTTTACAGAAGGAATTGTAAAGTTTTCCACTCATAATTGTGACTTTTTACATATATATTTTGTATATTGTGTTATTCACCTGCCCATTTTGAAAGGTTATGCCGACTAGAACCTCGATTCAATACAAGAAAATATATGAAATTCTCCTTTTTAATTTCTCAAAGGCGAAGCGATGCAAAGGTTCGTTTTGAGTTTCTCCGTCGTCTACTTACTTTAAATCTCTTTAGACGAACGTGATTCCAGGGATTAGTTCTGAGACAGTGTCAGATACTAGATGCGGCAATGAAAGGAAAGTCAACTAGAGATAAATTTTACACTTAATCTTATGATTAATGTTTACTAAATATTATTAGTTATAATTTTGTATGTGAACATTAAAACTTATCTTTGAAGCGGACTTTTAAAAATAATTAGAGAAATTTATATTAACTAGTTCTACAGAAACTTAGAAAAAACTGTACAAGAAACGAGAATAATTCAGTTGCTGAGGCCAAAGGTTTAAGAAATGTTTATAAAAAACAAAAGAATCTATTATTGTTGATACCAATGAATGAACGTATAACTTAATCCAATTCTTGTTATAAACTATCATAAAAGAACTAAGGCAAGCTACATAATCTACTTTAAAGACAAGCATAAGTTTAAAACTAATAATAGAACCCAGTTTACAAGGACAAGTCGATAAAACTAAATAGTGATATTAAGGAGATTCTGGGGCCTTTGAAGCAAGGACCAAGTGTTTAGCCCAAAATTTATAGTCAACAGAATATCTTTACAAGTACATACTTTATGCATTTTTAAATGAGTTATCAATTAAGTTATTTTTTACATATATACATTCTTGAGAATTTCATATGTTATCGGTCCTTACTCATCGCCAATAATACGGCTAAAATATATTTTAAATGTAAATGCTATTCTTAGGCATTACTATAGGTTATGTAAATCTAACATACATTTCGAATTCTATCTTGAGGAATCAAGATCTTAAGGTATAGACCAGAAGACAATTGTGATGTTCTTAGT
The DNA here is from genome assembly GCF_021130785.1 of Homalodisca vitripennis. Lineage (NCBI taxonomy): Eukaryota > Metazoa > Arthropoda > Insecta > Hemiptera > Cicadellidae > Homalodisca > Homalodisca vitripennis. The sequence continues at coordinate 59,511,639 of NC_060214.1, read as the reverse complement.
TCCTTATACAATTAATATTTCTGTGAAGGCTGAATTTAAAATTTGTTATAAATTTTAGATATGTTTATAAATAAAATTCAAAAATTTAATTCTGCTAATATCCCAGAGCATCATGCAAATAACGGAAACTTAAAACAGGATAGGATATAAAAGGTTCTCCACTCGTAGTTCTTGAAAAAACGCAGGAATTGTTTTTGGAATATTTTTTCAATGTAAGCAATAAACTTTACTTTGAGTAAGGGTATTTACCATGCTTTCGTTTTTTACATTTACGATTGAGTACAGTAAATATGTATTGCTTAATGAAAGTGAAATATTCGTTGTATTTTTTTTTACTTTAAATGTAATCATATTGCTATATTAACAAAAACATATTAAAGAAAATTTAATATTAAGTCACTTGTATTTAGCCTTTTAAGAGGTTCATTTGAACTATTTTAGGAATTGTTAAAAGGTACAAAATTCTCAAACTGTAATTTTAAACATTTTGAAAGAAAGGAAATCAATTTATGAAGTCCATCGGTACGATGCCATATGTGTGATAATTAAAAGCGACCCGTGATATTTGCTGTGTGATATTTAAATAAAGACCCGACTGATTCATTTGAACGCAAAGTAGCAAACACCTTAAGAAAACATAAAGAATTTTTTTCAGATAAATTTAGATCTAAATTAACTCCTCACCACTCCAAAATCCCCCATATGTATGGCCTTCCCAAAGTCCACAAACCTACCATCCCTCTCCGGCCCATCATTAGTTCTCGTGATTCACCTTGCAGGGAATTGTCTAAAGTCCTCTTGGACATCTTAACGCCATTGGTAGGAAAAACTGACTCTTTCATCAAAAATTCCAGGGATTTCGTAGAGAAGTCAAAATACCTAAAGTTGACTGAAACTGACAAACTGGTAAGTATTGATGTCGAAAGTCTATTTACAAATGTACCAGTTCCAGAAACTCTCGGAATTATTAAATCACGTCTCAAAGAAGACCAAACATTAAAGGATAGAACTAAACTTCCCGTGCCAGTAATTATGGAACTGTTAGAACTATGCACTCAATGTAATTATTTTGAGTTAGAGGGTAAAATTTACCGTCAAGATGAGGGGATGGGAATGATTTCTCCACTGTCTCCTATTTTCGCCAATATCTTTATGGAGGAATTTGAGCGAAAAGCTTTGGCTTCAGCTCAGTTCAAACCGAAGATTTGGTGGAGGTATGTGGATGATACCTTTGTTATTTTTTCTCATGGAGACATTAAATTAAATAATTTTTTGAATCACATTAATAGTATTTCTCCTTCCATCCGCCTCACAATGGAAGTGGAAGTCCAAAACAAGCTTACCTTTTTGGATGTGTGTGTATTAAGAGATAGGGATGTCCTTAAGACAACTGTTTTTCGAAAGATAACACACACAGGAAAATATTTAAATTATCAATCCAACCATCAAAAATCTGTCAAAGAAGGAGTAGCCTACTCGTTGTTTGATAGAGCAAAGAGCTAGTGCTCAGATAAGGATGGACTAAAAGAAGAATTTAAGAAAATTGAATCGGATCTCAGAAGCAATGGATACCCTCAATTAGTAATTAATAAGTGCAAACGAACCAGAAGAATCATTCCTGAGTCAGAAAAACAGAATTGTGATAAATGTGCGTTTATATCAATCCCTTATGTGCCGGGATTATCGGAGAAAATTAGAAGAGTACTTAGTACATACAATTATATTTAACGGCCCTTTACATACTTTGCTAAGCTGAAAATATCCATGTTTTAATCGCCTACAAAATAGCATTCAGCTTAATATAATAATACATGTAGGTGTTTTGATAACTATTTGAAAACAGAAACAAAAGGGGCAGGAAGAGGAAGTGGCTGGCACGATGGCAAACAGCTGATATTTAAAAGGATAGCGAACAGCTGCGGCGAGCCTCTGTCAATGTAGTTTGGAATGTTGCCAACCTAGAAAGTTAAAATACTCAACACGCTTGTAGTTGTGAACGTATCGCCAAGTCAAGTGTAGAATGTTATATGATACAATTTTCCTCACCTTATAACATTGGATATCGTAAAACTTTTTATAGATTATTTTAAATGAAGAATTATGTGTAGTGAATATGTTTTAATAAGGCTTCTTACTCAATTCATTCACTTTATTTTTATATCATTGTAGGCTTTCACAAAAATAACCGGTTTATATTCTTTCGCGATATTAATTTTATCTTTAAGTGACGTTATCGCTTTCTGGAAAAAAGCGTTTGTAATGTGAAATAAATGATTTCATATATGCCTAACTTTTGTTCTTGAAGCTTTTATTGCTTTAGTTAACTGTGTATTAAATTGTGAGAGTGACACTTTAAACGCTTGAAGAAGAAGTTGTTGTGCAGAGTAAATATTTATAGAAACCATTTTTCAGGCCTTTATCATTTTAAAAACCTTAGTCTCCTGATATCGTAATATATCATTTTTCCATAAAAGGCCACGTAATATAGAATAAGTAAGACATTACTAAATTGAAAACATTTTTATTCTGAAACTATTCTCCGTTAATGAAAAATACATCGGCCTTGACATAACAAGCACTCTATAAAAGCCAGCGCTTTACGCACCTTCTATAAAATTCCAACCTTAAAAGGACTAGGTTCGGCCCTGAAGGGGCGATCAAACACCGCGCCACAGCGGGAGGCAGTGTAATGGGGTGATTTGTCTGGGGTCGTTGTGAGCCACTTAGCAGCTATTGGCACCTCTTTGTGCGGGAAATATTGCTTGTACTTGGCGGTGAAATTGGATCCTTTACAAGTATTGATACTTTTTAATTTCTCGTCATAAGAAACTAATAAACTTTTTAAGATGTTACACCATAAACTAAGACGACAATAGGATTTAAAAAAGATTTACTTCATCGCAATCCCTTCATAGACTCTAGCTAAGCATATAGTTATATATATATAATGTTATTGTAGCCTTATATGGAACTTAGCTGATTGAAACAGATCTAATATTTATCAATGGTAGGAAACTATTAACACATTAGTCATATAGAAAAAAAGCATTAAATTGGTTGATATAGGAAATTTATATAGAAAAAAGATGTATCTGTTACTTATAACAAAACTTGGTGTAGGATGAAATAATGTTTCAACATATACTTTTATTACCTTGACAAATGACACGATTTAAATCATCACCACCCACTACTTTTCCACGTTATTTTAGATATCGGCTGTTTATTACCGCTTATTACTTTGGTTACCAAGTATATAATTTTAATTCGTCAATAATGTTTTGGCACCATTTTGCATATTCAATTTGAAATAATGTATTTTGTTTTAAGTGAAGATAAGTGCCATGATACTTAATTTTAATTTCTGTTTTGCACTGATGTCGCAATGCGTTTTTGAAATAACTGCAAATTCGGAATCGATTTGTGCAGAAATTTTAAAATTTGGGTAGTGGGATTTTTAATACTTACCTTGTGTATTCGTCTTCCTGTTAAAACGTGTAATAGTGGCATTTACAAACTTAAGTAACATGTGGAGTTGATTGTAGATTTATATTTTTCCTCATAAGGTTTTATGAGGAAGGTTACATACTTTGTTATTTTTAAATACTTAAATAATTTTTTTTTAATATAACATCATAAGTATGCCAAAAACTCGTAAATAGAATTATATTTAAGAATCTTAAAAGTTAATAATAAAAAAAAGGAAAAGGTTAACTTTTGAAAATTAATTATTGTATCAATACAAATTATATATATAACAAATTATATAATATAATTGGTATATATATACATTAGTTTGGGTTTGTGTGTTGTGTGTGTGTGTGTGTGTGTGTGTGTGTGTGTGTGTGTGTGTGTGTGTGTGTGTGTGTGTGTGTGTGTGTGTGTGAATTTAATAGATGAAGATGAAAATTAATGAATAAAATAATTCTCTCTCACTCACTTTGTATGGAATCCAATAATTTTCAGCTCTCCTAAAATTAATATAGACGTATTTAAATTTACGTTTTACCTTCAGTGTGTATTGATTATTGCATTTTATTTTAAATAGTCGAATTAGAAGATGACTTAAGTTTCTTGAAAGTACCCGTGGAAAAAAACTACTGCAAAGATACAACATTTTCGCGATTTTGACCAGATTTGACATTAGGAAGAACTACAACGTTTTTAAAGTAAATAAAATCAAATAATGCAGCACCTACGAACATTCGAAAGTGAGATACAATATACAAATCAATTATATTCTTCAGCAGCTGCTTATTAGGATAACTTTTAGCACAGCCAAGATAGGTAGTCCTTTAATAGGAAAATGCGAAGTTTAAGGTTCACTGAAACTTCGAACTCATACTGCTATATGATATATATTCGGACGCACCTTACACGCCAAACAATTTTTAACATGTAAACAAATACAAGAACCTTGACCAAACCAGTATACAACTAACTGCCCCCAACACCTACCCGTCCCGCGCTGCGGTCGGGAGATGGCTCAAATGTCGACAGCGAACAACTACTAATCATTTAGTTTGCGTATTGCCTTTTGAGAGCCTAATTTCATAGGGTGACTGTAGTAAAACACAAAAAAGGTTCTATAACTATGATAACTTTACAATTTGTATACCAGTATAATGCTAATAACTTTACCGTTTCCTTTAAAGTACATCGAGAATTTATCTCAGTAGATAATACGTGTTGCATGAAAAGCTACACCATGTGTTGCATAAAATTTAGGGTACATTTTTCACTTTGCTAAATGTTAAAAAGTCGTTGAGTGATATGCTCTGTTATGAAACTCGTTGTTACTAATAAAGAACTGTAGGTAAATTAAAAGTTTTAAATCTATAGGTCACATCGTTTTCGGGATACGGGTGCGAACTGAGAGACAAAAATAAAGACAGAAATTATGTTTTCTAGCTCTTTCAGTACAAGGCTTCGATGGCGGACACCCAAAAACTATTAAATTGCAACTAAATTTTAACTGAGTAAATTTCATATGATTGCACTGTGTTTGATTACAAATATATTCACTCCGCTAAGTTATCTTTCCCATTATGGTTATTTATTGAGTAAAATGGAACTTCATTGTTCTCTATATAGAAATAAAAAGTTGTGCAAAATTTGCATTGTATAGATTAGGTGTTTTCAAGACAAAGAGATAGACACACATGGGTTTAACTTTTTCACTCACTATAGGATTAAATAATGCATGACAAATAATTCTTATTGTTTATGCATAAATTGGTATACATATCAAATTAAGTATATTTCCCAGCCTGTACCAACAAAAATGATATTGTGTTCAAAACTGTTTGTGGTTTAACTGTTTAACGGCTAAACTGTGTTTTTTTTATATAAGGGAAAATTGAAAATAAGTTTTCTTATAAAATATATTTAATAAAAAATACGGATTTATTTAATTTATCAGTCTAAATTATTAATTTTAGATAGTATTTCCTTTGAAGAATTTCCATCTGGTAGACAAAGTGCATTTTATAAATTAAAGTCATTGTATTAAAATGTAATAGCACGTTTCACCACGTGTTGGATAATAGGTCTATCTGAGATTGCATGCAAAATTTAAGATCTATCACTTATTTCATCCGGATATATTATGGGTAGATAGACATACATACTGTCATATAAAAGAAATTAAAACAAAAATTAAACTTAGCCAAATGTAATGGTTGGACACGTGCAATATTCGAGCATGTATTATGTCTTTAGAAATGAAATTTATATAAAATTTTAATTCTACGGTTTAAATATGTCTCGGGATACCTATTCATATCATATTGTTTTCACAGCTGTGGTGAAATAATAAAAGTTTGTTGAAAGAAATGTAATACTACCTAAAAGTACTCTGAAATCCCATCTTGTCAAAGAATTATAACAATTATTTGGTGTTATTTTTTATTTAATATGAGTTTTCACATATTAAAGTTTTACATTATTGTACTTAGTTCGATTACTAATTTATTTATCGTTTTATTTTATAATTAGGATCATGATTACCCACAAGACCAATGTTTAAAGATATGTTTAAACATTTGCTATCGTTCAGGTAAATACCTTGGATTGACTTTTACCATTATCTACCTCAGTGTTTATTATGTAACAGTGAATTTTTCAAATCTATAGTCATTTCTTTTTGGGCTATCATATAGGCAGACAGACTTAAAAATTACGTCTTCCAGATACTTGAGTGATGTGCTTCGCTTAAGCTCAGCTAATTATGTATAAATATTTAAAATTCAAAACAATACTAGATCTACCTTAATTAAACCACTCTTTCCACGTTTTTTTTTTCAATAGAATAATAAATATTGGAAGCGTGTCTGTATATAAAAACTGTGACTTGTTATTACAATATTTTGTATAAACAACTTGCTGTTGTTATTATAACTTAATATCCTGATCCGAATATTAGGTTAGCGCAAATTAGTCAGCTACATTTACATATATATTTATTACAATTCACTATTAAAATCAACATACTTTTTGTTACAGTGCAAGCGTACAAGGTTTTATAAGACACTGTGTTTGGCTAGTGTGACCTTTAATCTCAATTCACATACCTAGCACACTTCTATTATATATATTAACTTTTAAAATAACACGCCAAGTCCGGTGAATAAATATAATATAAATATATCCAGTTTCATTTGAATGTTGTAAAATATTTTTGGACACATTTTTAATCAATACGGCATTAGTCTTTCCTTCTTCTTGTCCTGGCAAAATATCAAGTGTGCAGAACCCGTAAACAGTTCTGGCGCTCCTCCAAAATAACTTATTCGCTACACTGATGATGCCTGCTAAATAATCTTAGTCAGACAAAACTCGATCTTACATGCATGATCCAGTAAATTGGAACCATATACTATACAGGCACGTAAGTTAGGTACAGTTGTTTTATTCATCCACATTAGTCTGAAACTGTAACTATTTGGAAATAACACAGTAACAATCACAAGTCAATCATTTAAGCGATATGTACGATTATAAAAATAGATAGGTATACTGGGTATATTGTGTGTACAGAGTGTCCCATAAATAGAGGAACAAATTTTGAGAAATGTTCCGGGATTCATGTCTCGCAACAAATAACTTGTATTTTGTTTATCAAAATTGCTGATAGTTTTATAGTTACTTACTAGTTCCCATATATAAAGTTTCAAACAAAGGACACTTCTTTTTTTAAATTATTTAAATATTATGCTATACATTTTTGACAATACACTAAACTATCTCCAAGAATAAAGTATTATTTGAAGCTATTTGAGTAAAGTGTATCGTAACATACGTTGAAGTTTCAATAAATTTCATAATTTCATTATTCATTGCCTTTAAAAAGGGTTGATATCATGAAGGCAATCCAAAAGTATAATTTTTAATAGCTTGAATACATTATAAGAATTCAAATCCTACTCAACCCTAAAATTAACTTTTCAGTCAATGAGTATAAACAAAATTTAAAAACAAAATTTGAAATTATACAAAAATCATAAACTGTTACAACACTTACAACGTCATAGTGGTGGGGCTTCTTTCACTATAGAAAATTTACATGTCTAGTGGATTAGTAATAATCAGTGTAAAAACACACACAAGTCGCGTTGCATAATGTACCTTGAAGTCAAATAAACTAAAAAAGAATAGAGCTGATAATGTGTCTAAGATATGTTTCTTTGTCGAGCATTCTAACGAATAGATTGTAAAATTGTTTGAAATCTCATTAATATTGTTCGAATCTGTTGAGGTTAGTTTAACTGTATGACAAATTACGTTTGTTTTTTTTTAAGTGCATTCGGAATCTACATACAACAATTACTAAGATGTATCATACGTATTCAAAGATGTAGTACGATAAGTGAATGAAATATTTATCACGTCGAATTATAAATGAAGTAAATCATGTAGAAATGTAAAATGTCATGTAAATCCTCATATAGTAAAATACACTTGTTTGATTTAAGCAAATTAAAAAACTACTTGCATAAAATCACTTGGTGATATTTGCACACATGTCATCTCATGTATATCAGTTGTTGTCTAATAATATTTAAAGTCCTATGTGCAGCAGCAAACTGAAACAAATGCCTTCACAGATGAGTGAACATGGCAGGTCGCCAACATGCCCGCACGTCTACACTAACATGCGTGTACTTCTTACCTCCTCCTTTCTTTTCCTACCTTTCTTTATCTGAAATATAATTATTACGGTAATATATTGACATAAATTTCTTAAATTATTTAAAATTAAACATAATATATATTTAAACAATTTTTAAATGAAAGAAAATTAATATATGTAAATTCAAAAATAGTAAACGTTTAAATGTCAATACAATATATCTTCCTCTTTCACCTTATAGCTTTTGGGATATTTTTATATATCCTAAATTAAGGTGTCATAATTCACAAAGAACTATTTAATAAAATTATATTTTTATTAGATTACATTGATATATATATATATATATATATATATATATATATATATATATTATATATATATATATATATATATATGTATATTCTCTTAGTGGAGTTTCAAAAGAAAACTACAATTGTTATTGTACAATATTTCGTTGAAATTACAAATTTGTCAAGTGCACTTGTAAAACATACACAGAATAAAATAAACAAAAAAGAAGAAACACCTGATAATAAAGTTGCTAAATGTTAATAACATTTTGACATGTAAACAAGTTTTGATTAGTTGTTAATTTAAAAATAATAACATAATATAATACAATTTTGAATTTAGGTACATTTTTATATTAGGATCTAAGGATTCAAGTGGAAAACAATAATTTAGCGAATGTTAATTCCATATGGTTTTTTCGATTTTTAAATAAGTTGGTGTGCCATATATTTTATATATATATAAATATTATAAAAATAGTAAACGTTTAAATGTCAATACAATAATATTATATATATTATTAATATATATATATATAATATATATATATATATATAATATATATATATATATATATATATATATATATATATATATATATATATATAAAATTGCCGACCTTCAGGCAACTCACACAACAAAGCAGTTCATAACTTCGCCGGTACACAATTCGTGTGGAGGGCAGGTTGGTAAGTTGGCAGTCAACCAAAAGACAACTTAGGTCAGACGCTGGATGTTAAAGTTCTACCACAGTTTAGTCAATGCTACTTCGGTGTTGTACACAAGTTCAGTTCAGGCTTTACATCGCATCCTTCGAGTCGGTTCATTCCACTGTGGTATGTGGGTGTCAAAATATTCAAGTACACTATAACTTAGTTCAGGTAAATTTGATGATAAAATCCGGAATACAGAATGTGTATCCTTTAAATTGTTGCATATCCATGACTTTTAATTATTTTGTTTACTAAGGCTTCAATATTACAAGATAAGTACGACGCATATTATTCTACTAATTTATTTCATGAACTTTATCAAAACTTATTATTCTGTAACTGAAAAATTTCAGTTATATCTAATTGTCTGTACGCACGATATATTAAGACAAAATTGACCTATTGAACTGAAATTTGGCAGGTAGCCTTTATTTCTATATAGTTAACATTAGGTTAAACGGTGATGGATTTTGAGATTTTAGGTAAGAGTCTGCAATAGTTTTCACTGAGCTTACGAGTGTTACTTTATTCTGAAAATACATTTTATTCATATATTTTATAAATAAACTACCTAGCACAGTCTATGGCTAAATGAACAGCAATCAGTTATAATTACTATTTATATAGATATAATTATCAAAAGTGTGGACACTCAATTAATTGTTTCTTAAATACTTAGAATGCGGTCCTGTTATATTTTGTTTGTAAATGAAAGCTCCCACATAATATAACGAAGCAAACACATCAAGTCTTTACCACTTATATAGTGTAACTGTTTTATGTTTGAATAATTTTGGTAATCATTGAGTTTCAAGTTTAATGGCTTTCATCTTTACTTGAGCCCCATAAGAACACTTTTAACCTTTATTTATTCATATGACTTTAATTTTAGTTGCCTCGTTATGAGATATATATATACTTTTAAAGATATAATCAATACGTATAGATACCCTTTTTCTGTTTCCCGATATTTTTACATATTATTAAAAAAATAAAACGTATAATGCTTATTTTATATTTATTATTAATGAGATAGTGCCCTCAGTTCTCCGATTGTATACATAATTAATACGCATCTAATACATGAGTGTAAACGTGGGCATGAAAATTCCTTTTACTTTACGAAAATAATATTAAAAAATTTGCAAGTATTCATGATATGTTATTACAATACTTTAATTTCCTTAATTAATAATTGATTAAAAATGCCTCTGCTTAAAGCTATAAAACATGTACATATATATTCACTTGTTTCTATGCAGTCCTGGTTAAAAATTAATGTGGAAAACTTGTGAATTTTTAATAAAACAATTATTTTTAGTTTTAATATTACCAAACGTGTTATTATAAAAGGCTATGAATTTAGAATAAAACATACGTTTCCTAAATTAACATATACCATCTTGAAAAGGAGTTAATCTAGGTTGTTTTAAGGCGTTAAAGAGTAAGCAGGGATTTAAAATTTATAATTTTTCAAGACTTATCTTGAAATAGACTATGTTATTTGTTTGCTTCTTACTCTACTATGGTTTTTAAATACATTGTGACACAAGTTATACAATATAAATATGGAGTATTAATTACAAATATAAAGTAAGTATGTGATACTCGATAGTAGTCCTTCTTACAATCGTATCATACGTATGTAGTCTATCTGCCTGTGAGATAATTCTTGATAACAAGTTCCTATAAATGTGACGCCTATTAAAAGGTTAAATCTTGTTTCACCAAAGCTTATTTGATTTTTCAGGTCGTAAGTTCAAATACAGTAAAATTATGTTCTGTTTGATATTTTGATGTTTTGGTTAATTTAAATTCAGAAATATCTCAATTAAAGTTACAATCAGTCAAATTATAATAATATTATTTCAATTTAATAAAGTAGTAATGGTTTAGTACATTTAGAAACATACAACCAACATAATTAAGAACATACAATCTGGATGTACAAATATTTGTTTATTACATTAGGACCAGTCCTCATCTTTTCAAAATGATGCAGTTTCTTGTATAACAGAGATTATTGGAAGATTCGATTTATGCGCTGTAAGCTTATATTAATACTTAACTCGTGTTTTGAAATGTCCCGTAATTAAAAAAAGATAAACTTTTTTATTTAAAAATAAAGGTATAAACATTACCTTTACAACTTGAAATAGCTTACTACATAGGTGATAGGACTTTCTGATATGTAAAACGCACTGATTAGAAATTCTAATGTTTTATAAAAAAAAATTAATTTGTTTTTCACTTGTTCCCTATCCTGCTTTATTTATCACACGGTATCTTGCAAAGTTATTTGAAACTCCATTATAAATTAACTGTTTGCTGAGCGTTACCGAAGCCCATCATTTTCAAGGCATGAAAAGTTTATTTCTGTGTTATGACTCTCCAGACGGTACAATGAGAATAAACTGACAGGTAGGCTTAAAATTTTCCCTGAAGCTGCATTCCTGTACAAGTAATAATGTCTTTTATTGCTACACATATCACTCAATTTAATATAGCTGAGTGTTATCAAATATCTTATGGGTGACCATGATGGTAACAAGAAATTTCCCAAGCACGTGTGAATTATTAGAAATAAAGCGAATATAATAGTGGCATGATCTCTCGAAATATATTCCATCTGTAGCCTTAAAATTTTTATTACTATTTCATTTCTACATAGAAATGTATAGCATGATGGTACATAACCATCCACAGAATGTGACTAAGTGGTATTCAAGCGTATCACTCAATAGACTGACATAATTTCAATTTGTCATTGGGACAGATACTTTCCTGTATAATTGTTGTCAATATACCCAATGGTAATCTCAAGAATTAAATGAGATATAGAATTCAAATTCTGATCTAGCATCGACGAAGCCTTTTACGCAATTTGTGGTGTGTCATAATCTAACTTTGCCTATTATACCGTGAACAAAAACAATTAATTTCCAATTGCATTGCTGTAAATATGCCATGTAAACGATACATTTAAATATTTAACATTTGTGCTTTGAATGTTTAGACATAGACATTCATAACAAAGTTGGATATTGTACAGCAGACTTACTCTCTTGCGTCTTTACGCCAAAATAAACCAGAATTATACGTTCGGTCTATGTTGCGATTATACTAATGAATTCATACCCCATCTCAATCTGTGTACACGAACAAAATGTGTTCATAATCTAACTTTGTTTATTATACGGTGAACAAAAACAATTAATTTCCAATTGCATTGCTGTAAATATGCCATGTAAACGATACATTTAAATATTTAACATTTGTGCTTTGAATGTTTAGACATAGACACTCATAACAAAGTTGGATATTGTACAGCAGACTTACTCTCTTGCGTCTTTACGCCAAAATAAACCAGAATTATACGTTCGGTCTATGTTGCGATTATACTAATGAATTCATACCCCATCTCAATCTGTGTACACGAACAAAATGTGTTCATAATCTAACTTTGTTTATTATACGGTGAACAAAAACAATTAATTTCCAATTGAATTGATGTAAATATGCCATGTAAACGATACATTTAAATATTTAACATTTGTGCTTTGAATGTTTAGACATAGACATTCATAACAAAGTTGGATATTGTACAGCAGACTTACTCTCTTGCGTCTTTACGCCAAAATAAACCAGAATTATACGTTCGGTCTATGTTGCGATTATACTAATGAATTCATACCCCATCGCAATCTGTGTACACGAACAAAATGTGTTAATAAGCAATGTATATTTGATAACTAAATGTAAACGTCAGCCTCGGGTTACTAACAGACATTATATGATACATCCCGCACAAAATACTCTAAGCACTTCAGAGACTATTTTACACATATATGTATTCACAACTTAATACTTCTAACACAATTCTTCTCCTCATATCGTAGTTTTGTTCCTAAGGTAGGAAGGGTTGATGCAATTGAATTTTGAGAATATGTCCAGTTCACCTTATATTAATTGCAGCGTCTGGTATCTGATGCGTGTGCCTGATGAGACAATGAGAATACCACTTCACCTATTTATACGTGTCTCTGTTGTCGATACGATGCAGATGTTTCGGTTTGAGCTTCTTCGTCGTCGGCTTGTTTGGATCTCTTCAGACAAACAAGACTTTAGATTCCAGGAGTCAAGTCTAAAATAGCGTTAGATACCAGACTTTGCAATAAAAGGAAGATGAACTGGTGATAAAATAAAAATTCAGTAGTATTGTTGGTACAATAACTTATAGTATGATATGTACTAACTACATGGACATTTATATTATATTAAAATTAATATAAATAAATGCATAATATTCAAAATTATTGAAATATTTGCAGAAAATACTATTTTCCAGAAAAATATTTATTTCATTTCTACTAATTATAGCACTTAATTTTAAACTGTTTTTATATGATCCTCTTTTTTAATATTTACTCAAAAATAATGTTTAAAAAAAACGATTTCCCCGCATTTATATTACCAAACACATTGCAGGTATTCAATCCTTATACTATATTTAATTATCTTTTAATGTTTTGGGACATTCAATTACAGCGTGGTCTGATACACCGGAGTTTTTCCTGATTTAAGGCAGGTTCGAATCTTCTCTGTACTGCCTTTTCCAGTGTAATTATTCTTATGCTCTATCGACTTTCTTCCTAAGTCTCTTTCGTAAGATCCACACAAAGGTCTGTGGCCCATGGTAAGGCTGAATAAGGAATAAATTAAACTCCATTTATTTAATAATACTAATATATTTATTAATAATAAACATTCAACGAATTAAAATTAAAATCTACAAATAAGTCGTTAATCAAACTTAATGTAAACCATAACAATGACTTCAAAATAAGACTACAAATTAATTCTTACTTATCGTTTCTGTTCTACTAAATTGTCAATTAGTCTAAACGATATTTGTGGTGAACATTTGATTATTGATTATTTGATTATTATGATTATTCGAAGTTGGTTATGTACGAAACATCCAATCCATCTAGTTTAGGCGCCGATGGCAAATTTGCATTGTATAAACATACAACCTGGCATTTCTTACTATATTTAGTGGAGTATTCCTTAAGAAACATTTAAATTATCAGCTAAGCTACCTTTCGTGAAGATAAAAATGTGTTTGTATTGACTATGTTAAAAATAAACAAAAACTTTGTAAAATTTTATCCTCATCTAGTACAATTAAACTCGACCATCGGAACATAAGTAAATGTTATATAACCGTCAACAAATTTTTGTTTTATAGCTTAAAGGATATTTATAGCATCTAATTTATATTTTTATTATGTAATACTATGTAGTTTTGAACTCCACTATGGCAAGCGAGGCTGAAGAAAGGGTATAACTTATATTACAATCTTATATCTATATAAAAATAAAGGTTGGGTACTTTTTTAAAACAGGCGTGCTCTCGGATTAATAGTTTTTGACACAGATTCGTAAGTTATAACAGTTTTATTACTAAAGTAAAAACTACATCTCATTTATAAATAAATTACCATAACACTGCAGTTTTAACGGTCGCAATAAAAAGCTAAACATGTTAAGTATGTAAAAGAATGAAATACATGATACATTAGATTATGTGCAACAACAATAACATGTATAATAGAGAAGTAACAGCTGGTGTGAGCCCCTGTCAATGCTATCTGGAGTGTTGCCAACATTATAAGGTTAAAATACTCTACCATCCGATACTTAGGAGCTCAATTCTAACCAACTGTTCTATAAAACTAGAAAGGAAGCTTTCTTTGAGTGAATCTCTGATCAATTTAGCACACGAATAATGGAAGATGTCAACTAATCAATAGTTTAAATTGTTTTTAAAGGCATCCTACATAAAAACATGAGTAGCCTATTGAAATCTGTTTTTACTTAATTCTTATATAAAATCGTTAGAAAGCCCGTTTTTTGCCTTAAGATCTTACAATTAGTTGATTTTTACATGAATATTAAATATTTACCAATGACCACAACCCTTGTTTTATTATTTATCATTTCATAATATTATTACAATCTAATTTTATGTGTTAAAATGGAAACGTTATAATATGTAATTGAATAAATCTGCAAAAATCACATATTGCAATATATTAGGTAGAAGCCACACAAATCTCTAAATTAACACTGTTTAAATTTAAAAAAAAAATTTTTTTTAAGGATGATAGAATTATGTTTTTAATTAGAGCAAATTATGTAGTATCACGTGATATAATGGCTTGCAAAATATGGATATAAATGGGAAAATATAGTAATAGACTTGTAATAATCATGTGATAATTAAAATACTAGTTCTTTTAATAATTCATTCATTTTGTTACAGGAGGTGCTCTGCGTTATGAAAACCCAATTGAAGAAGACAATGAGTCTCTACTGACTACTTATGAACAAAACAATCAAATACATATCAATAGTCGTTTGTGGCAGATAAAATATAGTTGGACTTTGGTGTAGAATATACCTTTAGAATACGCTTATCTAATATTGCCAAGTATTTGTTAATACAGGCAAATTGTAATTTTAGAAATATAAATATTGAGAAAGATGTTGAGGAATAAATATAGTATAGTTAATATTAGGAAATTATGTTCTTTAAAAACGGTCTGAGTATAAGGTTTTTGCAATTGAGAGCTTAAATGATACCTTAGGACCCAAGATTGTAGGATAACATGGCGAAGGACTTCACAACTCCCGTCTGGTTAGCGGAAGATTTGGGAGATGTAGTGAATAACTCCCTGTACGGCAACAACTCCCTTAACGAGACTATGTTCAACTGCAACACAGACCAGCCGACGCTCTACTTCATCACTCAAGTGCTGTACGCGCTTGTCTGCATCGTCGGCCTCTTCGGCAACTCCCTTGTGATCTACGTAGTTCTACGGTTCAGCAAGATGCAGACGGTCACCAATATGTACATCGTTAATCTAGCTATCGCCGACGAGTGCTTCCTCATCGGCATACCCTTCCTGATCGCCACCATGAGCCTTCAACTCTGGCCCTTCGGTAACATAATGTGCAAAATCTACATGACCACGACTAGCATAAACCAGTTTACAAGCAGCATTTTCCTGACCATCATGTCTGCTGACCGTTATGTCGCCGTGTGCCACCCCATCTCAGCGCCAAAGATCAGGACCCCTTTGATTTCTAAAGTCGTCTCATTCACCGCATGGACTGCCAGTGGCTTCCTCATGATACCCGTCTTCATGTACTCCAACATCGAGAACAACAGCTGCAACATCATCTGGCCAGAGACGGAACAATTGAGTGGTAACACTGCATTCACTCTGTACTCCTTCGTCTTGGGGTTCGCCATCCCGCTGATGCTGATATTATGCTTTTACGTTCTGGTGATAAGAAAACTCAGAACTGTTGGACCAAAAAATAAATCTAAAGAGAAGAAAAAGTCCCACAGGAAAGTGACAAAACTGGTTCTAACAGTGATTACAGTGTACGTGGTTTGTTGGCTGCCCTACTGGATAACTCAGGTCGCCCTCATCTACACGCCTCCCAAGGCGTGTCAGTCGCACTTCGCCATCACCATTTTCCTCCTGGTCGGCATCCTCAGCTACTCCAACTCTGCTATGAATCCCATCCTGTACGCCTTCCTCAGCGACAACTTCAAAAAGAGTTTCCTTAAGGCTTGTACGTGTGCGGCCGGGAAGGACGTGAACGCCGCACTCCATATGGAGAACAGCGTGTTCCCTAGAAAACACAACCGAGGGGGCTCCGAGAGGCTGAGGACAACGAAGGGGACGACAGCCATCATCTGCCAAGGAGGCGCAGAGGACGACCACGGAGAGACGGGACCACTGGTGAGCAAGACTGACCACTCCACCGCTGTGACCTCCAGGTCGACCGTGACAGTGACCAGTGACGCCAAGGACAGCGCGGTCACCACTCCGGTCAAGAACGGTGTCAAGATCGTGGTTCCTCCTGCAGAACTCTAGGACACATTTTCGTCCAGAGATACGGTGGTCAGTGGCATGCTTGAGAGTGCCATCTAACCCCCCTCTGGGCGAATCCACTTCACATATCCTCATTGTAAATGCTTACGAATAGATTAAATACGATCAACTACTGTGATATCACTACCGAATAAGCGAAGGCCGTCAACCGTAATGTGGACTCAGACTAGATCAGACTTCTACAGTACCAGATTACTAAACCAAAGAACTGAAATAATGATATCGTAACTTTTATGTGTTCAAACAAATTTATGTCTACTATTCATTTTTTACTATTTTCGTTTTATTAGCTCTCTCACTCAAATTGTATAGTAAGAGATAATATGTTTCACTTTTCTGCAATATAATTTGAATATGCATTGTCAGATTTATACAAAAGTCCTAATACATTTAAGCATTTATTATAGAATTTCTTTCAAAGTTGGCCTTCTTCATTGTTACTTAACCATAAGTTTTCTATTTTTGTACATAACCATTGTGTTATCATCGATATATAATCTATGATATAATTTATTCTCTTTGCTACAAGTGATGTACAGTGATTGTAACTGATTATATGTAAATGTAGTTTAAGTTGTATATATGATTACGTGATACATGTTAAAATACGATTTGTAAAAATGCAACATCCTCCTCAACATGCAGTACTGAGCCCCGTACGCCATTTTGTTGAAGAGATGATGCAGTTGTAAGTGAAATGCAACATTTTCTTTGCAGTGTATAAATAATTTTGTATTAAATTCTTGTTAATAGTATCCGCTTGCTGTACTTTGAATGTAATTCTACGCTTTATTGTAAACCCACTTGTTAACTTGATATATGATTGTTCTTTCGAAATACAAAACGAATCTCATATAATTGGTATTTTAGTTAAACTTAATTCATGGCTAGGTGAGGCTTACCTAAAAGCAATCTTTAAATAATCGTACTTATTTTTAATAATTTTAATTAGTTGAGACCAATCATACAATCATACAGTTTTCAAAAATAGTAGAACTATCAAACTTTTGAACATGATTTGTTTCCTATGACATACGAATAATTTCGATTAAAATGTTTTTAAAAAAATAAAGTGAGTTTTAAATTGATACAGTGATGAAATGATATATGACATACTTAATGATATATTCAACTCCTACTCGTAAAATGAAGTACAGTCAATGTTTATTTTACAAGACGTACTCGAATATGATGAACCTTTTACTTCAAAAAATTGCATACGTTAACTTTATTAATGAATCAAATCTCTTTGCAATATTTATTCTGGCAAGATCTATTTGAAGTTTTAAATTAATTTTCTAAGAACATGAAAATACAAAACGTTCAAATGTAGTAAGTATTACTTATATGATATTAACGAAATGATAGGACAATCTATAATTACTATTTCAGTTACCCTACAATACCGTAAATTATTTGGATGTTTTTTTAGTTGCTTATTATAAAATCTACAGAAATTTGTTCGAGCGTACACATATGGCCTGTTGGATTAGTAACCAAAAAAATAAACAATTCTAGATCTTATTTGAAGGTTGAAATATATGAATGCTTAAATACATAATATTAAAATATAATTTTTTATAAATGAACACATAGGCACTAATAAGCCTTTGCTGAAAATTCAATGTGATAATTTTAATACATGCTTGGGTAATTGTCATTCATAAATAAACTGTTATTATTGGCGATAATTTTTTATATTATTTAAATGGAACAATGCATTTAGAAATTTCACAGGTGTTATAATAATACTGATATACAACGTACTAAACCTAATTCAGGATTC
This sequence comes from Homalodisca vitripennis, assembly GCF_021130785.1. Taxonomy (NCBI): domain Eukaryota; kingdom Metazoa; phylum Arthropoda; class Insecta; order Hemiptera; family Cicadellidae; genus Homalodisca; species Homalodisca vitripennis. The sequence continues at coordinate 59,492,742 of NC_060214.1, read as the reverse complement.
CATTATAAGCTTATTCCTCAGAACGAAAGATATTTTTAACTTCGCTATTCCATTGCATATTTTATGGCTGGTGCCTTCTTGCAATTTGTATTTAATATTATTATTTCACTTAGCAACGGCTTAGTTGTTAAGTGTATTTAGTATTTTGACAAAAGAACAGAAAAAAAAAATTTCATGAAAGTTTAACACCGAAAACTTAATTATTTATTAAATACTATAGACAGACTGTGTTATACAACTTGTTTTATTATTGATGAACAAGAATTTATATTTATGTAATAAGAAACGCACAAAGTTCATAAATAATATTTTCTCAGTTCTATTTAAAAACAAAAATCACTAGACTATTCATTAAGTGATATTAATTTAAAATGTGTAATTATTAATCATTTTAATATTTATTAGTAAGAGTTTTAAAATTTTTAATTTTTAAGGCTTCAGTTCATGATTATGTAAGATTTACGTAGGAAATATTATTTTTTATATGAGTTTTACATGTAAAATAGATAATGTCATATTTCTCACATCAGTAGAAACTTTCCTTTTCTCTATTCATGTATTATTGTAAATATGCTAAATATGTATGTACCCAAGTACTCAAAATGTCTACATGTCACACATTCGTGCTTACCAAGCAGGGTATTAGTGTTAAAATGTACTTAAACGAAGTTTAAAATAAACAAGTGCTCATTTGATGTAAAACATGCGTCTTTATTCTTGGCCAGCTCTAAACCCAAATAAAATACAACAAAGATTTTATTTAAAATATACATTTTTCGTATTGTTTATAATTAAGTAATGGAAATTATATTGGTGTCGTTATGAATTTCAGTAATGTAGGTAAATGGGTAAAAAGGAATTATCGGTACCACGTCCCGCTTGACACCCGAGTAGCTATTCACTCAATCCTATTTTTAAAGACATGACACCATCACTCTCTTTCTGAAAGAACGTTCCTGTAGAAAAAGTGCAATAAATAATAATTGGATATTTCAACACTGCAATCGACTTTGGGAGTTTGAAATTGAATTCAATGTTCTGAAGTTGTAATTTAGGTTTGAAATTATGTTTAATTTGGTCTTTTTATACAGTGTAAAGCTATTTTTAAAAATGTATCTTATATATGGAAGAGGAAATTCATCAAAAATGAAATGCATCATGTTAAAACCATACAAAAAATGACGTTGATAATTGACGTCAGCATCACTTCGAGCGGCTCCAACACAGCAGCAAAGGCGCAACACAGCAGCAGAGGCGCGACCCAGCAGCAGAGGCGCCACCCTACGCCAAGACCCCATACACCAACAGTAACTGCATGTAAGCAAAGTAAACTCCTGAGAGCTACACATTTCCCACCTGAGTTAACGGCGCAAACCCTTATAAAAGTGTCCTGAGACGTTCATTAATGTATTAAACTAGCTATTCCACGTGTCATATGATGCTACTTATACAATATCCATAATAAATCTCCAGATGTATGCATAATCCTATATTAATACATGGAATTGAATAAATTATTTAATCGTGCATATTTATCCAGGGGATTTCTTTGTGTGAAGTTGACAATAATCACAGTGTGTTGACACAATTTCTCATTAGGCTGCCGGGGGATATACAATTGTACATTCAGAATGAATGTCGGGGTGCCCCTTTGTCTTACCGCAGAAGGTTTGTCATGTACAAAATGAGCTATTGACATGTTTTACCATGCAAACCAAGCTGAACCTTAACAGGTAATTTTGGTTTACATTTCGCGATATGTTGTGAAGATTAGTACTATCATGTCTACGATAGAAGATCCTTAGTATGTTTATAAGGTAGGTTTGATTACTTTCACTGTAAAAAATAGTGCCCACATATTCTGAGTTATTTCAGTTCTATACAGGTTATATTTCTTTTTAACAATTATTTATGGCGCTTGTACGGTTAAATATTGATATCTCATACATTATAATAAATATGTTTAACTATTTAAGCATTGCGTGTACGTATGAGGAAGTAATACACGGTTACACACAAATTAAAATAAATGTCCAACATTTTTATTGCAAAACAAAATTTCCTTAAGGTTAATTGAGAGTTCCCAGCCACACTTTGTAAGAGTCTTTTGTTCCTCATAAATTAAACATCTTCATAAAGAGAATGAACGCAGGGCTGCAAAGAATGACAATAAACGCAACATTCTGGAGTGACTGACACTGTTTTAATTCATCCTGAACTCAGTGAGTCACGTGACGTAATGAGATTACTTTGATATCCACTGTTTCGTCTCCACTCTCTTGTTTATTGTTTTTTAGCCATTTTAAAACCTAGCTTTTAATCTACTTCATCCAACGTAGCAATATTGTTTATACCTATATTCAATAAATTAGTAGACAGTTAAAATATATACTGATGTTTCATTAACCAATTTACATAACAGAGAAATTTGCCGCCCCTCCCCCCAAAAAACTACAAAAAAATTCTATCAGCAAACTTTTTTAAACGTTCAACAATATATTCTCTTGTTTAATTTAAAATAATTATTTATTTTTGTTATTATTTCTGTTTTGTATGAAAAAGAATACAATAAAGTTGTAGATTTCCACAGAACCATATAATAATATATTACACATATGGTCTATATTACTTTGTTAAGCGTATGTCTGACTATATATGTAATAGAAAAATCATAACTAACTATTTCCACAAAACCAAATATAATAATATTTTCCAATTTAGGACACAGTTTTTTTTCAAAAGTAACAGATAGAGTAGTTGATAAAAATTATATCTTATACATTAAAAAATATGGAAAAAATTGTCACACATTTCGCAATGCAATAAGCGGACGTATTTTGAAAGTGTGACATTAGTGTACGAGTGATTATAAATTTGTATAACGGGTTTTTTCTGTATTGTATTTTAATTAATAGTAGGTAGTACCAAGCAATGTAACTAATATTACAACATGTAATTTTAATTTGATTTTGAAAATGTAAACAAATTCCAATCTAGAACATTTAAGAACATTAGCTATTAAAAGAATAAGCTAAATTATTTCACTCAAAGGCGTAAGAATATTTGCTTCATAGACCAATTTTGTCATGACAAAATTATTATTTGACGCAATTTTTATTTTAACGAGTATGCAATGTATTGTATTAGTCTATATTTATATATTCACAACATTATGTATACATTTATTAAGAATTGTGAGACAATATTTTAATAATAAATTAATTAGGTACAAATAAAAATACTGATCCTCTAGCACTATGGTCTATATCTCTTTGGTAAGCAATTGTCTGGCTATACTCAAAAGTGGTTTAGCCTCAGTGTGTTTAATTTTTCAAGTTCGATATGTTTTATCTGTAAAGGTTTTATTTGTAGACATTACATTTTACATTAAAATGTATTTGTAGTTATAAAAGTATGCAGATGGAGCATGACCATTTTTTTGGTTTTTTAACGTCATTTAAGCCTATTACTTAGTAGGCTGGACAAATTATTCTTTTCTAGGAGCATGTAAGAATTTATTTTCTTCATTTTTTCTAACGTTTTTAGCCAGATCTCAAGAATAAAATAAACTATACAATATTGTGCAACAACAGCAAAGGCTGTTGCTAATACTAATGGGGTTGTGGTAACATAAGTGATTTTAAATTACGACTAATATGTGTTGGTAATAGGTTTAATTTAATTATAGAAATATTAAATCCGTATGTTTCATTGGGTAGAATGAGTTTTTCATTGATTTTTCACAGGTTTTCAGCCAATTTAATATGCATGACAGACCTAAATTCAAAGTAAAACAAAGGCAATAGTGGTAATTGTAGTACTATATTGTATCGCTGTGGAAAATTTTTGAATAAAATAAACTTTGTCTTACTTGATCGTTGCAAAGGTCATGATTTAATTTCAACTGTAACAAAGAGCTTTCCTGAACACATAAAGCCCTGTGATAAAGAATCCAAACTGAACAAAACCGCAAGCTCTTGTCATTCACACGAAAAGGCCCTTTTATCTTCTTTGTGCGTATCTTCTCTGTATTTCTGTGATCACTGTCAAAGACCCATTTGAGGGATATTATGAGAGATCAAATACAGCTTGTTTCTTTGGGTGAACCATGTGTGTTATAAAGAGCTTTGTTCTATAGAGTACCAACTTAAAGTGTAGGCCTTGTACACATAATTGTAAATTTGTAATACACAACAAGAAAGGAGAAGTTGATGTTTAATGTTGCAGTAACCATATATTTATTTAAATCAATAATATTTCTAAAAGTAAAAATATCTCAGATATTGCTTACAACATGAAACAGAAAAAATGAAACAAACTGATTGTACAGATAATGATAAAAAAAATTAAAGGAAAAATCTGTGAACTATTTAAAAAAAGAAGATTATTGTATATGGTATAAGCTCAAAACTAACAACCAAGTGTAGGCCTTATAAGTGTAAACATTTAATGAACATTGATCATTGAACACAACAATAATGGAGAAGTTATTGTTAAATGCTGCATTAACTTTATATATTTAAACAAATATTGTTGCTAAGAGTAAAGATATCTCAGATATAGCTGTTGAACTTTGCTTACAACATGAAACAGAAAAAGAAAACAAACTGACAGTACATAAAACTATAAAAAGCATGTAAAGGAAAAATATGTGAACTATTTGAAAACAGGTTATTGTAAAAACCGGATTATAACAGAACGAAGATAAATATGTTTACTTTACCTCCGGTTGATCTCCCTTTTAATGCAACGTATGGAATCTGTTGCCGTTACAGACTTGATTCTTGGTATTTGGAACATGTTAGTCTAAAGAAATCGAAAAAACTCGACGTGAAAGAAGCTCAAAACTAGAAATTTAAGTCTTTATGACATCAGAGACTCCTATATTACATAATAAAAAATATATTGTAATCCAAGTGAATTGACTGCATTAAGAAGAATGTGATCTGGAGATAAACTCAACCTTAAGATGAAATGAAATTCATACAACCATAGGTACGTTGTGTGTAGAAAACTCAATTGTTTCAGATTTAAAGACAGTTACTGCATGAACGAGTTTATTTCTCTGACTTCATAAATGTATAGAAATGCTCCTACAAATGCAGTGTCTAAGAAATACTAATTAAAATTTTTCTAGAAAGTCTGTAGCTGTTAACCACGAATATTAATGTAACATATAAGTAAAATATGCCTACGTAATTATTTTAGTTAAGCAGAGCCCAACCTTGCATTCCTGAACAGTTTAAGACTTGGATGTTAGGATTAACGGACAATGGCCTAAAATAGAAAAACCTTTAACGATCTTGTTGGAACAATTAATTCAAATACTATGAAATGTAGGAAAAAATTCCAATTATATCATGCATATTTATACACTCCCAAATTTAACATCCCAAAACATTGTTTAAACAATTTATTGTTATATCTAATATAGCTTGGGAGATTGGGACATCTATTCATCGAATGTAAATTGTCACAGGAGTGTTTGAAATGTAACTTCAAAATAATCTACCATAGTGTCCTTTTTAAAGACGTGAAATTGCTTGCAAAGCCTCGGGAAAATGTAGGCCTAAATCAAATATAATTTTAAAGTTCCCGTTGCTTTTTCTGATGAGTTTTTCATCAGGTTACTCTGATGAGTAGATAACATTCTGCTGTGTGGCAAAAACGGTCTATCGGTTACAGTATTGTTGATATAAAGGTCATAAAGCCTTTGACTTGGACCATTTGCTCCTTTTGGTCCAAGGAGAAACTATATTTTGTTTGGTTAAAAAAGGTCAAAGAGTAGTACGTCGTGTGTGTCCTTATGTTACGTTCGTCGTATCCTTCTTTAAATTATTGCATTGGTTTATGGTTTTTAAATCGAATAGATTGAGCACGTATTTTATTATTTTATTAATGTGCTTCAATTATATTACAAATAATAAGCTCAGAGTAATATTGTTTGTAAATCAGGACTAAATACTTCATGTTTATAGGGTAAGCACCGGTTATTTCAAGCTCTAAGTTACATGCAAAATATGAAAACCGTCCATCTGTGCGACTATTACTTATAAAACTCTTTTTGAAAATTAGTACATAGGTTTTAATTATACCAAGGAAAAAATCTATGTATGTTAAGTTTAAAAGATCTAAATACAATCCTTTCTTCAGTTTAACTGTCGAGTTAAGAAACTAATTGATAATACAGTATAATTAGGGTCAAGAAAATAAACTAGGATTTGGTCATTCTTTCGTTACGCTCTATAGGATATTAAAACACTTTATTGTTAATTTTATATCATGGATACTATGATTTCAATGATATTACTTATATTAATATATACTGTATGATTATTGAGTAAGCAACAAATAATTGAAGCACTATGTCATGTGTTTTTCAATATTCATTTCATAGAAAAATCTTCTAGCACATTTCACCCACATGTTCTTGCGCTGCCGCGGGAAACCCAGTATAAGTCATGAGAGTGACACTAAGTGTAATTTGCTGGAAATTTTCCAAACAGCTACCCTGGGACCTGAGTTTAATTCGAATTCACACTGGAACAGAATTAATAGATTTTTAAGCAAACTCAGAAATGGCATTTGAAATTTTAACCTATAAAATGTAGAGTAACTTTTCGTAAGATATATATTAAAAGATTCTATCCGTATACTTTTTATAATAGTAGATGTCATTCTATGGAATTTTAATGGGCTTCGTCAAAGTTTTTTTTATTTTCTTTGTTTGAAGGTTATTTTTGACGATGGAAGGATTGTGAAGGAAACAGGATTTTTCCGGACATTTGCCATCGTTCAGTAAAACAAGAAATCGTGTCGTATTTTATAAAGTGACAAACAACATGGTGGTTGTTATTCCTGACTTAGGAGTGCCACAACGCTTTGGTATGATTTGTTTATTTTAACCTAGTTTGTAATTATGTATTACATTGGTTATTACCTGAAGAAGAGATCAGATTGCAGTTCTCAAAACGTAGTGTTACTGATTTGTTATTTTGTCCTCAGTATTTCATTACGATTCTAACAATAGTAATCATATGTCCTGTGTTATTTGTACAGCTTTTATTTGTATTTTGTAATCAGCCTTGGAACTTCTAGCGTTAAATACCAATTTGTCACTAGGAGCAGTAGACGATTTAGATTTATATGCAGGAATTGCAGAGTTAAGGCAACTTACAAACATCCTTCGACCTGTACTTTTGTTGTTTTTGCATGGTAAAATCCTACAAGGGTAATGAACCGTTCCATGCCTCATGAGGCAAGAGATGCTTTTAATAATGATCTCCAGCATTCTCATTAAGAGAATTAATACAGGTATGAACGAAAGAAATACTATAAACGCTATGAAGTTACTCTTTTAATTTGTCCTAGGCTGACTGAGTCATCTGACGTAATCAGATTACGTTAATCCCTACAAAGTATATCTACAAACAAAATGTGTTCTTTTTCAGAAGATGGGTTGTGATTTTTATGTCATAGCTAATCTTTACTTACATCTATAAAGACGTACGATTTTGAAATGTCAGCGTTACGTCTAAAAGAAGGTTTTTATTAGCTGAGTATTGGTGAAGTCCATTAATCGAAGGACATAAACAATGTTACGTCTCTACCTTCCTGCACAATATATTGAGTACGAACTAACCCTTTTGAATGAAGCATCATTTACATAAAAGCAGCACCGAATTCAAAGATGGCCCATATAAGCGGCTCGGCTACATATGAATGAAAAGTTTTATATTTTTCTCATGGGTAAGCACAATGGCAACAAGAAACTTGCTAAATAAATATAGGTATAAGGAAAATAAGTACAATAGTATTATATTTCAATATATAACATCTTAGCACGTCATCTAGCCTAAATGACAGTAAGATAGCTCAATCAAGGTTTGATTTACAGCCTTAAAATTTTAAACGCATCTAGAGCAAAGTCTATTATAATTCAGGCGGTGTTGCTAAATCCTACTTTGTTAATGTTTAGGATCCGCAGAATGTTTCCACCGATGCGCTAATATTATTTATGTTTCAAAATCATGCTAGCTTATAAACATATTTATTTATCGTTTAATATATATCAAACAATTATAAATCCATTTTTAGATATGACAACCATCGGTTTCTCGTGCTTATACAAGTTCCTACATCACTTATATTTTGTGTTCATCCCAAAAATCGAATTTCCATTGCAGGGTTTTTACATAAAAAAACACGTAAAACCAGTTTTGGTTCTGACAGTGTATAACTCTCAGAACATATAAATATCTAAATAATTGTTGTTGGGTGTGAAAATATAACAAAACTGCAACAGAATGGACACTACGATATTCAGATTTAAATCTATGCAAAGCACGAGGCCCACATCCAAAACTTTACCATATAAAAAGTAAGATGTCTAATATACATGTTAATTCGCATAAAATAATGGAATAATTCGATAAAAAGTTACAAAATAGAACATTAATTAATACATATAAATTGTATACTGTAACTGTGAAATAATGGAGCACGTATAATAGTAACAAATAATTGGATTTCTAAATACATATTTATACAAAAATACAGAAGTAAACTTAGCTTCTCAGACCTGGTTTCAATTCATACGAGACAAAACTTAATTGAAAACGTAATTACAAGACAAAATTAACGTTGCAGATAACAAAAAGTTATAAATGAATTGCGTTGTTAGCTAGTGCATTTGTTACTCGTTACTTCTATTTGTTTGAGAACCTGACGATGTTTAACTACAAAACATTATATTAAAATATTCTTCTTTCCTATTAACAGGAGATGGAGAAGTAGTAAAATCTATATAGCCTATTTTTAACTCATCTTTACGCGTGTACGTAATAGTGTAGGATCTGATAGGTAATATTCATTTTACAGTATAAACACACAACGTAGATTATCCTAAAATTAATAGTTGCATATTTTCTAAGAAGCTAACTGATCGTCAACTGCTTAAATATTTCTTCAAAATTTCAAGTTGTTAATGGGATTGAAATTTGGAAGCGATATCTTTTATTCTTATTGTGTTTTATTATATTTATGCAGTCAATGACAACTGTCAGATATTGAAACAATAGTTATACTACTTTCAGAAAACAGCACAAAGAGTCTAAATGCAATTTCACTATTAATTTCATGACCAATATCTATAGTACAATATCAATTACCCTTGGCCTGATCTTTGAAATCCATTGTTTTAATAATTAAATTTAGTAACATTATATAAAACCATTAAAGTCTCCTTTATATACGTACAGGTGAGGTATTAAATTAGGATCTTCGTTCATTGATTCTATTGTATATAAATTAAATAGAAGAAGTGATTAGACAACAAAAGTAATAACAACTAAGAAAAGTTGGGGACTACTTTTTCCGCTTCTAGAATGGTTCTTATTACATGTTTTGACTTTCTATATAAAACTTTGCTTATAGTGGCAAAGTTATAATTTAAAATTGGTATTTATTAAACACAAATGACACGGACATGACTTTAGACTTCAAATAATGTTATATGTCGCTTAATATTTATATAAGTAACATGGTGTTCGTATCACTTCTTGGGGTTTGGTCAAGCGTAGGGAAAATGTGTACAGCAATATTGTGTGTAAAATGTACACTTGTACATGGAACCTAGTTATCCTCAAGATATATCGAAACAGATATCATCATATTTTCCATGTCTCTTGTATATAGAATTAGTTATTCTGTTTCATGTTCTATCCGTCTGTGCGCATGACATCTCAAGAATAACTATTATGTGAGTGTTGAGTTTAGCTCCAGTTCACCTTTCTCTTAGTGCAGGATCTGGCAATTTGATGCTGCCGCAGACTTGACTCGTGATATCTGGAGATATAAAAAAAGATTTTTAATTGGTTTAATGTATGCATTTTGGTTGTCAAAATGGACTTTAAGAGTTAAACGTGTAAGAATTTTACTTCTTTCATGTATAAACTTTAGTTCACGAATTTCACAGCTGATGAAGGGAGCAGACATGTCCTCGAAACGTGGCGTTTCTGTTTTTATAACTCTTAATTAAGAAAATAGTCCATTGTAAAGAAATTAAATAAAACTAAAAATCAGTAAATACTCTTAAAAACTCTTAAATAATACATTTATTTGTGAAACATTTAAAATAGTTTCATAATTTAATATAACCATTTTCGAGAGTTAAACTTTTAAATGAATGCATATCTACATTATATTAATATGTATGCTTATCAGGTTTATGCTATCTGAGGGATGTGTGATATTAACATACATGTATTGCTGTAGTCCGTCAATGATAACGATACTCATCGTATTCACTAGCTTTGCAATAATTATAGTATAATGTTGTTGTATAATAATAAAAAAGTTACGTCGGAAACAAAAAGATAAACAAAAGAGTGCCTTTACATCCATTCAGTTAAACATGTTACAATAATGAGAATATATGACATTTAAAAATTGTTAATTTAATCCCTCGCCCAATTCTTGTATTATTCGTACTATGGTATTAAGGTTTGATAAAGTACAAAATTATCGTATTAACTCATATTAATGTCATTTTGTAGATCCTTCCTAAATTGTGCAGTTACTAGATATCAACACACGTATGGTAATAAGTTTTGTTATACATGTTGAATTTTCATTAAAACTGTTTACGTTTGACAGTTTTCCATTAAAAATATATAATTTAAACAATTAAATATCCCAAAAATACGTTCACATTTTATATTATTTTTAATAATTTAAAGATAAATTTCATTTTAAATATGCCTTTTTAATCAAAAATAAAGGCTTTTTACGCTACCAGTATATTTAATGTTTTAGACCTTATAGTGGGGATATAATATTTTTACCAGTTCTGTATAGTTATCAGTTAGTTACTTTATGTTACTAAATGTACATTTGCATTAAAAATATAAAAATATCTTTGTTATCAGTCTAAAAACTAGGTATTCTTTTGTTTTTTTAAAAAAAAGCTTTGGTATTGATTTAATTATTATCTAATCATAGTTCTTATTTTATTATGTTGTATCCAGAAGTATTTAATTTCAGGTTGACATTTTCTCTTTCTGGTGCTCCTCAAAAGACTTGCAGTAGGCATTACTCCATTTCCCAAACTATTTGTGAATTGCATTATTAAAATTATGACTTAAGGCCCTATATTTGATTTATTTTGTGGTGGTATAAATCTAGCTAATGAACATCTCAAATTAATTTGAAGGTCTGTTACAAATATTTATACAATTACAGGTCTGTTAACTTGTCATAGTGTCAACCTTAGTTATGTAGAATAAATATGTTGTATCGTTCGTAGTATACATTAAGATATTAAAAATTAAAGTGTGAATATATATGTGTTTGCAGCATTATTTAGGAGTTCAGGGTAGCGAAGAATTTTTTGTATTATAAAATTCTCACCTCACAGCTTTCACACAGTAAAATAATTTGTAGCTAATATTTTTTTTATTGAATTCGAATATGTTAATATTTCATTAGTGATTCCTATTAGTTTTATTATTCTTTGAAACATCTAAGAATTTAGGCATGATTTTATATTATTACATAGATATCTACCATGTACATTGTTCTTTTACATTTTGTCTCCGACTTTTCCTAAGGATTTAATACCTAATCGAAACGCACTCTTCATAGTGATAACGCGATCTATATTATTGTATTTATCCCGATAAAAGTAGCATGGTATACAAGTATGTAACGGTTTTAAAATTAAATATAATCTTTATTTAATTCTTGATCACCAAACGACCCCGGTCAAACAGGCCTGCAATAATGCGTCCGGAAATCGGCATAGGGAATCACAGGAGATTGTACTGAACTAAAACATCTTTCGAAATGCCTATTAGTAAAATAAAAAAAGTTATAGAGTCCATAGGTTACCTAAATATCACGACGTAATTTCAGTTGAGTTGTTTTAATTCTTTGGAGTCATTTTACGAAATAATCTATTATTGTTATTATAATTTATTACTACACGTTATACGAAAATGGAAATAACTCTGCAACAGAATTCAATTTGAAAGTTGGGAATATTCTCAATTAAAGTATTTAGTTTAAAAAAACGGTAAGAGAATATATATTCATCATTATGACATAAGGCTCTGTGTAAAGTATAGTTTGTTTAATGTATGAGGTCTCTACACTGTGAGACTATGAGATCTCGCTTCTAATTCGTAGAGCGTTAAAAAGCCCTTAACTTTATGGTCTGAAAATTTTCATTTTATTTATCTGTCTGTGTCGATATGTCGAAAAAAACGTTATAGATTTTAAATTTTGTACAATTTTGATATCATTATCACGAATAAGGACCGCTTATCAGTACCACGTCCCGCCCGACACCGAGCAGCCATTCACTCAGTCCTCGTTTGTACGACCTGATGCCATCACTCTCTTCATGAAAGAATTTTCTTTTGTAAAATACGCAATAAATAATAATTGGATACTTTAATGCTTCAATTGACTCTGAGAGTTTGAAATTGTTTTCAATGTTGTGTAGTTGTATTTTAAATATGTAAAGAAGCTTATTTTCATTTTTCTATATATTTTAAACCCTTTTAAAATGTTCATGCTATTATAAGAACTGTTAATTAATTAGGAAGTAAATGCATCCTGTTGTCACTATTCTACAAACTACTTTGATAGTAGGCCTCTGTATCACCGCGAGAGGCTCTAACGCAGCAAAATAAGCACCAGAGTACGGTAAGAAGCCATACTCCAACAGCCACTGGATTTAAGCACACTCTGAGACCTCCACGGTCTCCTGAGTTAAATTTTCAAACCCATGCAAAAGTCGATAAATGTATAAAACTAGCTATTACATGGGTTCAGTCATGCTGTATATAAACTATCCATAATATATCTCGAGATTTATGCATGATCCTATATAAATACATGGACAAGAATGAGTTATTTGATGGTACATGTTTATCCATGAGATTTCTTTGTGCGCTGTTGACCCTAATCACAGTATGTTGACACATTTTCTTCTTAGCCTGCCGGGGATGTGAAAATTTAAATTCTGAACCATTGTGTGTCAGCCCTTTTGTCTCACCGCAGGACATTTTAAAGTAAAAAAAGAGCTTGTTGGCATGCTTTTTCCATGCAAACCAAGCTATACATGTTACGCGACATGTAGTTTGGAGTATTCACATTATTATGTAATAATCCACGATAAAAGAATGATAGTATGCTTCTGAGGTAGGTTAATACAGTTCTTTGATTACCACGATTATTGATTACAAAAATATTTACTCTATATTCTGAGTTATTTGAGTGCCATACAGTTCCTACTTCTAATTTATAATTTTTTATAGCGCTTGATGGGTTCAATTCCGATATCTCAAATATTATAATTACTTGTTTCACCATTTACGCATTGTATACCTAGGGAGGAGAATTACAGGGTTACCCGCAAATTACAAAGAAAGTCCAGCATGGTTATGTTGCACGACAAAAATCTCTTAAGGTAATTAATTTACAGCCAAAATTTGTAAGGGTATTGTGGTCCTAAGTAATTAAAAAACCATCATTAAGATAATTAACACATAGCTTCACTAAAGAAAGTGTATAAACGCAGTGTTCTGGAGTGACTGACACTTGTTTTTTTTCGTATTGAAGTCAGTGAGTCACGTGACGTAATCAGATTACCTTGATCCCTACTGTTTCGTCTCAACTCTCTTGTTTATTGTTTTGAGCATTTTTAAAATCTAGGTTTGAAGCTACATCGTCTTTTCACATTTCACAATATTGTTTGTACCTATTTTCAATAAATTCGTAGAAATTCTACAATAGAACAAAAAAATTAATAAGACCAGAGTTTATTGCTATAGCCATAAATATATAACTTTTAAATACATTCTATTGATAAAGGTAAGGCAAACACAATCGTCGGAAGTACAATTAACTTAAACAATAAGTAGTGTTCTTACAGGTTTAACACCTAGAAAACTGCGTACATATCCGCGGGTAAGCGCTATTTAAAGATAAATAGAAAACAACAGTATATTATTTTCTGTTAATATTATAAATATTATTAACTAATGGTAGCTTGTTCTAAATTAAAATTTGAAAACTCACAGGAAACTCTAGAAGTGCTCTGCTTTAACCCAGTTGTTATCACTGCCGTAGAATGATTGTTAATTCTCATAGACTACTAAATGGCCCATTATGAGCATCGATATAATTTACTGCATTATCATCTAGAAAGAATATAAACTTGAACAAAATATGACCTGTACGACCTTTTACACTTCAAACATTTCCCATTACAATTTATTTTAATATTGAATGGCACATCATGTTATAACATGAGCTAATAAGATATGTTTACACAATAATAATAGTGCAGGATGTTTATATAGATCTAATTTACTTATAATACAAAACTTTGTGTGTAGCCTGGTATATTTAATTTTGAAAACATACTAAAAAACCTTATTTACCTTTGGTAAGTCTTTTAGACAAAATCTTGACCTAGTTTGTATTTTTACAGTTTTATTGGGGTAGTAATAACGATACTTTGATTGCTTGTCTAGAATATTAAAGTTAAAGAAATCAACTAATATATCTTTTGTATCTTAGGTACAAAAGATATATATATATATATATATATATATATATATATATATATATATATATATATATATATATATATACATATATATATCTTAGGTGTTGCTACTAATCAAAATTATGATGTAGTTTTTATATTTTACCAATCGACAATTCATGTGTGAAAATGTACTTCAGAGCACTAGGCTATTGCAAGTAGTGCTATCATTTCAGTTTTTCGGTTTAAACCGCAAACTAACAGGTCTGAGATATTTTTCCCTAACTGTTGAGAACCATCTTCCATAAATTTACCAATTAAAGAGCCGGAAGTAGAGAACCGACCTTGATTTTTTCCTTTTAGGAACAATGATAAACCTTATGCAATATTACGTTCTTATTTTAATTTATAGCTTTATAAAAGATACCTCATTATAACCATGAAACTAATACGCATACAAAAGAGTTTAAGTTTGGTATAAATGCTCAATATTTTAACAAATATCTGCAAGTAAGTTAGAGATATTTATTTAGACAGGATATAAATTATGAATAAAATTGAAGAGTTTAACAGATTTAAATAAATCATTAAAATTAGACATGTCTCATAATTGTACGACTAAAATTAAGAGTTCAGAAGTGCTGGAGGTTTGATATAGTTTTTATCAGGACAGAGTCTAGAGGACTGCAGCACCTCAGCGTATGGAATGAAGATGGCTCTTAAACATTGGGGTTAAGGTATAGAAATAATGAGTAATATTTTTTATACTCTGGTATGAAATGCAAATACCTTTATGTCACTGGCTGTGTAAGAAAGAAAGAAATTTTTTTCAAGTCTGTTCTATCTATACTGTATTTGGGTTGCATGAAAACGTTGATTCTTAATTTTACAACGAACATTTTTACAATTACTATAGTAGTTTTTCATGTCTACTCATATAACTGATCTTGGGCCCCATGAAGTAGAAAGAACAAACACTTAAAGAATCGATACAACACTACACTGGAGAGAAAGAATACTGAGAGAGGAATGTTCTCTTCAGTTGCTGACGCTTGTTTTAATTTGACTTTACCTCATCGAGTGGTGAGATCCGGCTGGATTACTTTCTTTTGTGGTTTCCAATCTATATAGTGTTATATCCCACGTGTGGAAGTTTTTTTGTGAAGAAAAACATTTTCTTTTTCACCGAAATTGACGTGATTTTTCTGCGATAGCTAAACAGTACATACAACCTAGAGACTTTTACTGCGTGTAAATGTCAAAATAACTTAATTCCGTATGTATGTTTCCATGATATTTCAATAAGGAACTGCGCTAAACATTTTAGAATAACGTTTTATTTATATAAAAGCAATATCGCTTTCGATTTAGTTACATGTCGTTCCTTAGGGTTTTCATGAAATTTAGTGATCCTTTTTACACTGGTCTTTAAGACACTCAAAGTTCATAGAGAATATAATATTGTATCTAAACGTTATATAAATTGTTGTGCTATATGAGTAATACAATAACCAAAACGTGACGACAGATAAAACTGGGGTGTTTTCTGTAGTAATACAATCTTGTAATTTGATGTAAAGCACTTACTGGAATGTTACTATCTGCTTCTCATGTGCATCAATCATGTTACACCATGCGAGACTTTTCATTCAGGAAATAATTGTACCTCTCTCGTCGAATGGTAGCACATTACAATAGCAGTATTCTAAAATGATTGACACTTATTTTAATTTGTTCCGAAGCTCAGTAAGTTACGTGATGCAATCAGATTACTTTAATTCCTGATATTTCTGCTCCAACTGTATTGTTTGTTATATTTCAAATTTACATTTTCTTTGTGGCTGTATCACGATTCTGTAAACCTGAAAGTACAATTCTAACAGTGGGGTAATATTATTAATTACTATAATTCTGGACGTTTTCTAACTTTGTAGACTTAATAAAAAAAGTATATGTCAAAAATAGACTCAAAGACTTATTCCCTTCCCGCGCTACGGCAATTTTGGACGCACCATACCCAAACGCTACATATACCTCAAAATTGTTTTTTCCACAAAGTCAACGCTAATGTTGTTTTTGAGTTTGTTACCATATAAAAAGACTTTTGGGAACGAAAAAAGTATAATTTTTTTAATACGTTTATTTAAATTATGAAGCAATATAAATACACCAAATTTAACGAAATGTTGAACGAAAATTTTACTATCGTGTATAATATTATATTACAGTATATTTTATGTATAGTATGTATATTATAGTTAAAATAAAACATTAATGGATATAAAAAGATCTAAAATTAGCCATCAAGGTAACGTCAACGTGTGGTACGTCTTGAAACGCGTATCCGGGTGCAGGTTCGGCCGGGCGGTGCATGTCTCGCACACGTAAATGGTCTCCTTGCGTAAACCGTTGCGTGTACACACAATACATCTTCCCAATATGTCAAAAACCAATTTGACAACGTACGCACAACAGTTCCACTCGCAGTCCACGAACGAACTAAACCGGCGAGTTAGTTTGTCAGTAGCGCTACGGTCTGGCAAAACAGGCAGTGGCATGGGTAGTGCGCCGCCATTTTACAGCTTGTAGATAAACCGGGAGGCGGGGACAACTATTACTGTGTTTTTCTATTAAGGGATTTATGCTCTATCACTTGCTGCACTCCACCGGCAAAACTGGGAACTACTTACTCCCAATAATAACCTCAATGTTTAAAAGCGAATATTTGTCAACAGCGTTTTTAGCAAAGTAAATATTGGCGGTTATATTTGTCAACAGCGCGCGAAGGGTTAAAAATTTTCTTCACACGGTATATCCAATAAAATCAATATATAAGAAAGCTATATGTCAATATGTATATAAGCTATAAAATAAATATGTCTTATAGTAAGTAACCTGTAACGATAGATTTTGCATTAACATTAAATAATATACAACTGTTCTCAGGAGAATAATTGCTCAGACGTACGTAATGGCCAGAAGCTATGTTATATTTAGTTATAAAAGTCATACGAACCGTTTCTTCTATCCTCGAAAATAAACCCATGCTTATTACATACTCGCATTAGTTAGGTTCGTATAGATGCGGCTATTTATGATAAAACTGCATATTGTTCTTCGTCTCTCAAACACAGATATTCACAGATATTCACACAGCTGTGTTCTGTGTGAATATCTGTAGCGTTATGAATAGAATAAAAAGATATTACCACCATATTATTTTTAAGATGTCCATAACAAAGCCAAAGAAAGAAGAGAGTCTTAGGAAGATAAGCTGCTTTCCTGGCTCAGCCTTCAGGTTCTAATAATGTAATAGATTATTTACTTAGCGTTTGAAAGACTATACTACTCTTTGAACTTACTAAGTGCAAATACACGCATGATTAGGTATGCCACATGATTGAAAATATTGCTGAGCTAAAACGTATGTAACGTTGTAAACACAATGAGAAATATCGAATTGTCCCACCTTTCTAAACTAAGAATACTATAGAATAAATTACTTTCAGAACCACCAAGCACCTCTACTAGAAGTTACCGAGAATTTACTGATAATAATAATAATAATAATAATAATAATAATATTCTTTATTGCAGGAAACAATTAACAATAATTTGTATTGCAAGCGTCATATAGAAAATAAAAGTCCTAATCTAATAACTAACACAATTAATTTTAATTCTGAGTAAAAAAATATTCGAGTAAATTTAAAATAAAAATTACTTTTTGGGTATGTGCCACCTGGCCGCCGTTTTCTCGATAGTGGCCAAATTTTCTTGGATATCAGAAGGGGAGTTGGAATTTTTTTTTTTAATGTTAGTGAAGACTATCCCAGCGACCCATCGCAAAACTCGTCAACTGAGTAAAATGCTTTGGACACTAAGAACGTGTTTTAATCGAGATTTAAATTGTTTGTGGTTATTTACGCGTTTTGATCTCTTCAGGGAGCCTATTGATTAGCCTCACACCAACCTGAGATGGCAAGCGTTCAAAAACAGTAGTTCTGTGCTGTGCCATACGAAAAGTTGTCCCGGGCCTCTAGTTCCGTATTGGTGTACGTCGCTACCCCGAAGTGAGACGCACTTGAATCGGCAGTATAGCACGACGTTCGAGAATGTAGAGGCTAGGCAAAGTGAGTAATCCAAGCTCCCCGAAGGCTAATTTACACGACTCTCTCTGATTTAATTTGCAAATGATTCTGACAGCTTTCTTTTGCATTCTAAACACTCTATTAAATTTGTATCTAGAACAGCCACCCCACAATCTTAGGACCATAAGCTAAATGTGGATGTATTAGGCCAAAGTAAGCTGTCTTCAGAATATCCAATGAACAGAATTTTGCCAAATTTTGCGTAAGACATAAATGCCAGAAGCAACCTTTGAAACAGACACTCTCAATGTGAACGTCCCATGTCAGCCCTCGATCAAGGTGCATCCCAAGAAACTTGGTGGATTCTTCTTCTTCCTATTATGGTTTCATCCACCATCACAATTGGTCGGATTTCGTTTTCATGTTGCCGAAAACAGAAATTAATCACGCTTGTTTTAGGAACAATTTGTTTTCAAATTGATATTGAAAAAATGATCAATGCATGAGTTGAGTTCTTCAAAGGCTTTGATTTCAAGATCTGGTTTGGTTTTTGATCTAATGCAGAGAGTGTCGTATCGTCAGCATACTGAATCATCTTTCCATTATGGATTGATGAACTCAATCTGTTGACGTAGACGAGAAAAAAGGACAGGCCCTAGAATCGATCCTTGTGGGACTCCATAGGGCATTTTAACTTTTCCTGAGAGGGTATTCGCGATCTGCACACACTGCTCTCTATCATTTAGGTATGACGAGAGCCATTTGTGAGGCAAACCGCGAACACCGCTTGACCATAACTGGTGCAACAGTATTTCATGATGCACACAGTCAAAAGCCTTTGAGAGGTCGAGAAATATGCTAAGCACATGTTCCCGCCTCTCCAAACCATCGACAACAGAATCAATGAGACTCGTGACAGCATCAATAGTCGATTTGTTTTTTCTAAATCCAAATTGTTCATTACAAATAACTTCAAAGCGATTGAAGAAATCTTCTAATCGTCGAAGGAAGGCTTTTTCGAAAATTTTGCTGAGGACCGGAAGAATGGAAATTGGACGATAGTTACTTGCGACATAAGGATCGTCCTTTTTAAAAATTGGAATGACTTTTGCTGTCTTCAAAGTGGACGGGAAAACGCCTTGGGCGAACGACAGGTTAATCAATTTTGTGAGTGGTACTGAAATGTGCTTAAAGCAGCGCTTAAGTAACCACACAGACATCCCATTGATGTCACCCGACTTTTTCGGCTTCAGCTCCCGCACCACACGGACCAACTCCGCCTCGCTTACAGGAGACAGGACCATGGACGAGACCGGTCCCATAAATGAGTCCTCTCGGGTGCTGTTCCCACTAAAACATGGGTCCGGCCCCAGCAACCGTGGAGAAAAAGTTATTAAATTCACTTGCCACTTCAAGCGGGTTTTTTGTTATTTTACCTTGTATTTTAAGGTTAGGTTTGAAATGTTTTAGGACTTGTGTTTGAGTTGTATTTTTAATTATATTCCACGCACTTTTTTAAAAAATTTTCAGAATTCATTAGTCTATTTTCGATATCCCGAGCCTTAGCGGCTTTTATTTCTTTGCGGTAATTTAGCTTGTATGCTCGAAAGAAATTTTTGAATTCTTCATTTGTCGATTCTATGTAAATTGAATGATAAAATTTTAATGTTTTTCTTAAATTGAGAATGTTTTGATTTATCCAAGTGTTGTGTTTTTTGTCTGATTGCTTTTTGAATGACTTATAAGGGCAAGTGATGTTCAAATAAAAATTAAAACGGTCTGTAAACGCAGAAAAACGCTTCCTCCGCATTATCAAAACTATCAATAAAAAACCAGGATTCTTCTTGGAGAAATCTGTTAAGAATTTGGATATTTTGAATTTTAAGATCTCTTCTTATATTTACCGAAAGAGGTTCGATCTTCGGACTGAGATTCTGTCCAGAGACTGATCAGACTTGGTAGCGAAAACTTTCGTAATTGATCATATATTGTTGCATCAGATTGCATATTGGCCACCATGACAGCAAGGTTTCTTCATATTAGTGTTAGCTGTTTTGATTAGAATTGGTAATCACAATACTGCACCAAGCTTAAATAACCAAGGCCTCCAACAAGATCGTGATGGGATTCATAATACTTATTTTTGTATATATTACTTGGGGTTAAGCCAAGAGCTGTGTCCGTGCATCTTTAAACAGGTCTGTTAATTTGTTCTTTGTCGTCACCAAATGTAGCAAGAGTGCTTCAATTTTCAATTATTAAACTCAGTACAGAAGGCTGGATCAGATCCTGAAGTTTAGGAAATAAACACAAGTGTATTCACAGAGCATTTAAATTACTATTCCAGGCTGTATTCTTTAGAGACCATACTTTACAATTAATATAACCTGTTATATGCGAAAACTTTTAATCCGTTCTGTATTAATGTACCAACCAACAAGTGTAGAATACAAAGGCGTAATAGCAAACAAATTGATGGTATTTCTTTGAAGATGACAAAGTCATTTTTTTCTTAAAAATAAAAGAAAACGATCATGAAATCCACTAGTGCTGATTTGTTTTATTATCTGTGTCAAGAGATTTTTAAATACGGGGACAAACTCCTCACCTTTACATTTAATCATTTTGCAAAAACAAACCAATACTTTTTAAAAAGTGTCTTTATAACATTTTTTTGGAATCAAAAAAGATATAATATGTTTTGTCCATATAAAATGTAGAATCAATTGAAACAGAGTTTCTATATTCACTTGTTATACCGCAAAAACCAGTGAACTAGGTGGTCTGGGTCACCCTGTATAACCGTCAGCATACTAGATAATCACTAAAAATCACTAATCACGGAGTCTATATATGGATAGAGACGCTGATTTAACATTTAATTTGTACCTTGCGGCTACCAAAAGCGGATAAAGTTAAAAAATATGATCTGAGACATTATCATTTCATATTTTCATTCAGAAGATGCCCTGTCATTTTGACCTGTATAATTCAAAATGACTTTTAGCTACTGTACTGTAGTGATAACTTGCAATCCTGCATTCCCCTATTTTAATCATTAAATTTGTTTATATTAATAAATAATGAATATATAAAAAAAGATTTACGTAGCTCTTAACATGTTAAATGTAATCCAAATTAATATTTAAAACGATAAAATCAATAACATTATGATCAATTTACTTTTTTTAACTTGAAATCACTAGATGGCCATTCCGTGACCATAGTGACGGTATCATTTAGTTCTGTTACAATAATTCGATTTCGTTTTATTAGGTGCATGTTTATAGATAGTGCGCATGGAGTTGAAACTCAACATGTTTGTTGTTGTAATAATTCTCTGGTATGATGTGAGGGTAGTTACCTACCTGAGAAACAGATTGAATTGCAGTCCTCAAAATGTACTGTTACTTATTTCTTGTATCACTGAACGATGTAAAATTCCAAAATATATTGACATATTTACAATACTTCCATTGTAAGAATAATATTAATATTACAAAATCTAACTAAAATCGTTTATAAACAATATATCAAACACAACTAGGAATAGGTTGACCGTAGTAAAACACTCAGCTATTACCAGCAGTGCAATCCCGTACATGGTTGTCCAGTTAAATTTTGTGTCTGAGGGAAATTGAATTAAGCTCAGCTCCCTGGACGTCTGTTTTGGAACGTTTCCAGCAAATTGCACTCCGTGTCACTGTTATGATTTATACTGCACGAGCTTCCCGCGGTCTGGGCAAGAACACGCGAATAAACACATACTCTGATGTCTTTTTGCGGCATACTCCAGTCCAGTATGTCTAGTACTTTCAGTTTTCTCCGACAATCCTGGCCATTTGCAGGACCAGTAGTGGTGGAACAATTAGGATGAACTTAGTCTTTTATTAGGTGACACATTTAGCATCTTTGGTTGGTTTGTATAAAACTTTTTATTTGCCTATAAACAGAGCAATAGTAGTAGAAACACAGTTATAAATGATTACTAAAAAATATCAAGATAAATAGATAGGGTTTATTTTTTAGTGATTGAAAAAGTCAAATTCAAGACCAAATTATATTAATATGTCCACAATCAAGTATTACACTTACGTGTTTCACACTACTTTATTTATTTAAAATGTCAGACAAACATACTAAATTAACTGTAGTGCATTATTTTGACAGTTATACAGAACAACATGTACAAATATAATCACATTTAAATTATAAAACAGAATATAAAAGGTTTGAACAAATTTATAAACTTGTATCCATGTCTATATTGCATATTTAACATTTTTGCAATCAATCCAAAATAAAAAAGAAAGTGACGTGTGTCCACACTAAATGCCCATGCCTGACTGAGTTTTGACACACTGAGGTACAATTGTTAGGGTAACTAAAAAGGGTGGCTAAAAACATCGTAAGTTACTAGCCTCAGGCAACAACGGCAACTACAATACTGTTGCACTGTAGCTGTTTAACAACGTAATGTTTTCCGACGTCCGTTTTGTATATGTGGCAAATGCTTCACGAAATAAAGTTTAATTAGATAAATTTATGAACTGGCCTTTAAATATTGTTGCCAAGAAAATCTAGCAGTTTCACGGTCATAAAATGACGTTTTCCCCAATCGAATCTCTATCTAGTAGTGGTGCCAGCACCTCCACTGGACAAGTCAATGATCCCAGCAAATAAGGGATTGACATAAACTGAAATGTATCACTATTCTGGTTAAGTGAATCAGGATTAATTCTTCACGTGCGTTTGAGCCTGTTTATTACTTATTGAGGGTATTCATTGTGTATAAGTTCCGATTCACCTTTCATAAATTCATCTTTAATCCATCCTTATCTGAGCATAAGCTCTTTGCTATATAAAATAACAAGTAGTCCTTCTTTTACAGATTATTAGTGGTGTAGCTGATGAGTTCAATATTTTTGAGTTTGTCTTTTATTTCATGCTACCAAAGCTTTAAGGACGTTTCTTATCTCTTAATAAACATACATCTAATAAAGGAAACTTTTTCTAGTATTCCACTTCGATTTTGAGGCAAATGGAAGGGGAAGAACTAATATTATGATTCAAAACTTGTTCAATTTCATGTGTCCTTAAAGAAAATCATACAAGATAGATATAAATACATACCTTCATCAAATTTCGGTTTGAACTTAACCAAGCTTTTTGCTTAAATTCTAGCTTAAATTGCTTAAATTATATTAGGGAAAATAGAAGCCATAGGAAAACCCACAGCTGTGCCTTCAATTGGTGTACATTTTACCATCAGAAGCTTTTTATCAATCTTGGGTTTTATTCAGTGCGGAAATTTGATTATATTTCCAATCCTGTAATGTAAATTTAGAGGCGGCGATGTAATCAATGCTGCAGGAAAATTGAGTTCTGTTACTTTCAATTATTGTCCTAGTTAAAATCCTATTGTTTTCACCCTCCTGATAAGTTTTAAAAAGATGGAAACCCACGGGTTATTTATATTATATTATATAAATTACTATGAAACTAATATTAGTAATAATGGTTATATTATTATGAGAAATATATATATATATATATTTGTATTGCGACCTAAAATTTACTCTAAACATTAAAATATTTGCACGTTCAAATATACGCAGACAGTCTTATATTTGCCATACCATAATTCATTCCACATTGCTTTGGATATACGCTCTGAGCCAAATTAAAATTTATTTAAATATAATTAAATAACGTTTTAAATCGAATTTGCAAAATTTTAAGATTGGAGCTAAATAAAAACATTGTAATTGTATTGTATTTCTTGATAAATCCATCTTTATTCAATCTTTATTGATTGATTACATAATTATTAATAAATTATTCAATAATATAAGTAAAATTCTCAATATAAATTACAGTTACAAGTAAAATTTTTCAACTATATAACAATATGTTGTATTTTTTTATAGAGGACGATCTCCTGTTATGTCTCACTCTGTCGTTCTCGTAGACCAATAATTGTCTCTGTGAGTATCTTGTCGAACAGAATAAAAATGAGGGTCAGTACCATACAAGGTCACGTTTCAATCAATCAAATTGTAATACGAAAAACTTGCGATTAAAAAGCACGACTGGTTGTTTAATATATGATAACCTTAAGTCATAGAGAATAGAAACCATTGGAGAATAGGCCCATTGGAGTTTAATTATGTTACGTATAGTAAAAATAAAAATAAAACAACTGAAACTGTATACCACATTAATCTGATCAACGGGAGTAAAATAATTGCTTGGCGCTGGCCCAGTAGAAACATACGGGCAATGTAGTATTCGTTTTTAGGTGAACTTTTTTCATCCTGAAGTGGAGTTGCTAAAGGAAAATGGGCTTTTGTAAATTGCTACAGTGTATATTATACCACATGTGCGTTTAGAATTTCTAGAAAATGTAGAAAATATAAATATAACAAAAAAAGGAATTTTAGCATTCTTATATTTTATTCGGTAGTTAATATTGACCTAAACTAACGTACAAAACTAACTGTATTTTGTTTCTAATGTTACCTACGAACGAAATAGTTATAAAAAAATAGCATTGACTTTTCATTTTACACGCAGTATTATTAATGTTTTGTAAAATCTTTCCGCACAAATACTAAGCGACTGCAAATTTTATTACTCATATATTATACTCGTTTAAGTATTATACGAAACAAGATTTCTTTTAAAGAAAAATATAAATAAAAACGGAGTTTTGAAAGTAATACTGTTTACTTTATTCAATATTTCAAATTAAAAACACAAGAACGCTTAGATGTTCCAGTTAAATCTCCCTCGATAATAAATTCCATTTAAGTTAGCAAGATTAGCCCAATGAATAATTTAGATTATTTATTCGAAAGAGGAATGAAAAGTATCTTTTAAAATTATCTTGAGAGAGGATATACTCTTGTCTTATTCGTGTTCAGTTTTACAAGATTAGTGTTATATGCTTACCAAAAATACCTGTTTTTAATATATAAGTAAACAGATATAAAAAATGTTACAAATTGAAAGATATAAAAAATATGGGATACTAATCGTTTACTTAACAAACAAGTATATAACTTTTATTTGAAAGCTTTTAACGTAACATGGGTGTATTTTATGTATAAGTGGACTCCAAATACAAATGTACACAAACATAAATCTTACAAACACATGAGCATGTTAAACCTTATCAGAATTCTCTAAAGAGAGGTCAGTCAAAAGTGCGTAACACTATTTGGAGTTATGTAACAATACTGTATATTGTTTGAGTACAATATTTTGCAGTGAATATACTCTTTATATTATCTGAATACAATAGCACCCATAGATAAATAAGAGTAATCGGTTATGTTTGGCTACACAAGGAAAACATTTTATTCGTGATGAAGATATAGTTACATAAATGTGTATGTGTATTGATGACTGAAATGAGTTGTGGGAAATCTGGGTTTGAGAATAGGGACAGCTTGTCACGTCAGACGATCAGTAACAATAGGTCCTTACCGCCTCTCGATAACCTCATAATATCTGTCACCCCTGTAATGGATCGTGAAGGAGAATAATATAATACAATATAAAATAATATCGGACCACATGAAAAATTATACGTTCGTTGAGTTTAATTATAATTAAACTATTGTGTGTCGGAAAGGAGTAATTCTTTCTAATAATATGCCTGTGCATAAAGCTACTAAACAAGGGGAACTCGTTTTATAACAGTGGGTAAAAGAATATATTGCAGATTTTCCACATGAAACAAATTTTAACTGGTCTAAAAATAAGACTACTTTGTATTTTTTTTAAAGATTTTAAAGTGTGATAATTAAATTTAATATATCACCATTCACTTATTTAAAAGTCTGAAATGTTACACTGCAATAGACTTGATTGGAATCTGACTACAGTACGATATTTTAGACTCGAGTGCTGTTTTGATTCTATTCAGATGAACGTGTACTCCACATTACAGGGGTCAAGTTTGTGACAGTATCTGATTTCAGACGCTGCTTTAAGCGGAAGGTACTCTAAATTTGGATTGAATGATACCTTGTCACTAAAGATATTTACATGAAGTTTATGTAGTTATAAATATATCATCAATAATAAATGTTTTTGCCTGGTATTATTTTAGTTTTTAACGAAAGTTAATTTAAATAAATCAGGGGAAATGGAAGTGGCTTTACTTTTTTAGTTTAATATAAAATCTCGTGAATAACAACAGTTAAAAATTATTTATGAAAATTAAATATTTCATGTAAAACAATAGTTTTTACAGATTGTAAGATAAGTCAATCGTTATAATAAATGGAACTACAAGAACTATTCATGTATATCAAAATCAACCCAGAGGCTATTTAAATCAATGAAATAGTTTTAAATAGTAATTGTTTTGTATTACTATTTGGTTGTGAGACTGCCGTTTACCCTTAAAAAAGAGCATTTATTTATATATCTGGAGCTATTCCAAAGATAAATGTAAAAGAAATGATTAAAATAGTGACATTTTGAGCCTTTTGAAGATTGGAAACACCAATGTCATGAAATGGTCAGTGAACCACGTAGTATATTTTCTATTAGCTATATATATAAATCACAGTTTTGAAACTAAGCCAGATGCTCTTGTATCCTTTGGTGTCTTGCCAGTACAGTGGAATCATTTATCTACCGTTGCTTAGCTGATCGTCATCGACGTATCTTTAAACTTCATTATGTGAATATATCATTAAATTTTCATTATCCTTATTGAACAATAAGTAATAAATAGCATTACTTACTGAGATTTGTTGTTGGAATATATCAATTAGATTTACCCGATAAAATCACTGAGAATTTATTATATAACTTATTTTTTATTTTAACCCGTACGTTAAGTAGTCTTCGGTATTTGTAACGAAAACAAATAAACTCCTAATTCTAGTAGCTGAGCAAGAAAGTTACGCTTTCACTCTGTAACATTGCTGTTTTATGAATTACAAATTTGATCTAGAAACACCATTATTTAATTAAAAAAGTTAGATACAAGTCCGACCTAAGGGGCATGTACATGG
Source organism: Homalodisca vitripennis (assembly GCF_021130785.1). Classification (NCBI taxonomy): domain Eukaryota; kingdom Metazoa; phylum Arthropoda; class Insecta; order Hemiptera; family Cicadellidae; genus Homalodisca; species Homalodisca vitripennis. The sequence goes on along the minus strand of NC_060214.1, from coordinate 59,465,059 downwards.
GGAGGGCCAAGGTCCCACCAACATGTCCCCTTTGAATTTTATTTACATCCGTATTCGAGATTGATCGATGAGCAATCTGACCCTACGTCTATATCTATATTAGTCGTCCCTTCCAATTCTATAGCACATAATTTAAGTTACACTTTACAGAATGTACCTCGAAACTGATTGTAATCTTCTATACTAATAATAATAACCATTTCAGATAAAATTCATTAGTTAAAATATTCAATTAAATCTGATACAGTGGGAATGAGTCCACTGTAATTAGTTACATGTGTCATATTAACAGTGATTTGGATGAAATATGCTTCCTTTGCTCTTAGATAAGGTCGAATAAACTTAAATAAATAAATGTTTCTCAGTAAAATACAAACAAATTTATGTTTTATTAAATAATTTCTTTTTAAGTTTGCCCTCGTAATGTCAAAAAACAAAATGTCATATTTTAAATACTGGAATTTATCCTCTTATTTAGGTTTTAAAAAACATTAATACGTAAATATATTTTCGCTAATGTTAATGACATCAACTTTCAGAAAGCCTATAATACTTTCAATTATTCCTTATTATTAACTGTTTAAAATCCCGATTTCTATTTTATTACGATTCAAGACAAACTGCATCATTACAATTATGCTACACATTCGTACATGCCAGCTATAAGAAAAAATTTTAATTTTTTATTGAAGCAAAATGTAGCAAAGTATCACATATTATGTAAACGTGAGTTGAAGCAATAATAATGTGACGTATCACGCTGACAGGGGATCTGTATGAGGCGGGCTATAGCGTGGCGGTAACATGTCGATCTGACGTTGTGATAGCATATAAACAAGTAAATCTATATGAGGCACGACAAGCGTAAATACGAGTTCTGTTTGTAAACCCCAGTGCTGAGTTAGTTTTACCATGTCAATGTGGTCTGTTTCAGGTACAAAATGTGTACAAATATTCATGACAATTTTGTTCAACCAGGGTTTATAATTTATAAATACTGCGTTAAATTAAAAGAAAATATTTCATATTAAGTTTCTGCAATACGAGTACAATGGTCATGTATTTATACAGGAGACTAAAAAATATTTGAAGGTGGAACCGTTAAAAAATTAAATTAACAAAATGTTTTGAAACGTTTGCCTTCGTCCAGAGATTAAAAAACAGTAACACAACGCTTCGAGATCTGCAACAACATCTCGCTCTCAGATAGGTAAGTAATTTATAGGTTAAAATGAGACTTTTGTAAAATAAATCTAGTTGTAGATTCTTAAACGTAGTATTTTTAATAAGTTTTAACACTGAAAAATTGAAGATGTTCGAAATACGTCTATCTTCACAATCGTTTCGTTGTAATGAATCGTAATCAAATAAAGAAAAATTTAAGTATTTAAACAAATTTATTTAAATTTGACATGTCGAGTAATACAAAATTTAAAAAAGTTAAAAACAGTGATTGTGTTTGTCTTAAGTTTTTGAGATTTAACTTTATCTATTGAATGTTAATAAACCTTATGTATGGTAAAGGCAACAACTGCAGTACCATAGCTTTCATTGCAATTATGATATCATAATAAAAGTGAATAGGGATAGTTTTTATGGGCGCCGGTTACAAGCTTAGTCATGTACTTTACGTACCATAGGTTTTGTTCTTTATTATTAATATCGAATGCTGAAGTAGTTTTTTCGTAGTTTAGGACGTATTGCACAGATAATTAATTCTTTACTCGTTGTTACTTAGAAAAATTTCATTTATATGGTTGTTAATTATTAACACTTTTAAGTGTAACACAGTTTTACATGGTCACCTTTTATTTCCAATTATTTAATTCTACTTAAAATTAAAAAAGCAGCCTTTTGATTAAGCTTAAATACTCTATAAAAGGTATATCACATCCAAAAAGTTAGATTACTTCAATACTTAAACTAATTTAATAAATTGTTATATTCATCTTTAAATAAATATAGAATTAATATAAAATACCCTATAAAGGTATAGTATAGATTTACGCTTTTATTGGCCCTCTAAAACTCTAATTTCTTCTTCGTTATGGTTTTGTACGGCATAAAATATTAAAAAATTGTCATTAATAATTTCAATCGCACCTAAACCAATTTTAAATTGGTTTTTACCGTTTTATTACGATTTTCAATTACATTTTTGTATTTATATAACATTCTCCCATATCCAGCATTTGTCTTAGTACATGCCACTCCCACAGATTGAAGATATATGGTATTTTAGTTTTAACTGTATAAAGTGTATTAATGTGTTTGGTTCTATTTTTGTACGATTGTTTTTTTTTTTTTTTTGTAACACATAATTTTACATAATCATGGCCCCACCAATTTAAAACACTAACAAAAGAACTCTTAGGAAGATAAAACCCAAATAAGTACCATTATGCTTGAAATTTAACTTAAAATATATGTAAAACAATATACAATAGTTATTGCGTGGTCGGTCTCAAGAAATAACAAAACCACGTATCAATATTAACTTTGTGTAGGGCTTTAAATGACTCATATATGTTTTTTTCACATGGTTTTGACTGCCAAACATGTAATAACTTCGTATAAAAATTAATTTTGTATGCTCTCAATTAAACTATCACACAATTAGGAAATAGAAGGTTTCAAATTAATATTGAAATGTATTTTTTTGTTTACTAAACATTTGGCGTAATAAAAACTAATTTGATATTTATTTTATTCTACTAAATGATTACATAAAAATAAAATACAGCGGTACATCAGTACTTCGTAACTTCATAGTGGCTATTATTTCATTTTAAAACATGATAATTCTTATACTAAACATGTCAATTGTCTTGTAAAGGTTGCCAGTTTATTGTGAGTATATTTTTAATGAAAAACCTTGTGATTTTTAAAGTTGCATAATCTATTGAGCATTGAATTGAAAATGTTTGATATCACATTTAAAAGGTATTTACTTACCAGTACTAAGTTCTATTCGTAAATAAATAATTCTTTTCATCAAATTATACCGTTGTTGAGACTAGCGTAAGATATGTTTGGAATTATTTTCATAAGTTTGGTTTTATTTATTACTATTTATCCTACTTACATAACGATACGCTTATGAATCTGGAAGAGATTTTGCGGTTTTGCTTTTAAGTAGAGTTTGATTAAGCTTTTTTTAATTTAAAATCTTAGCATTTTCCTGATTATTAGTTATTAAAATCGATGAATTTTATTTAAGATTATGATGAGTGGTGATGAATAAAATATTATAAATAATCACTAGTTGACTCGTTTATTGCCACAGTTAAACCTTAAAATTTTCTTATTGGAAGTCAGAACACATATAAGTTACCTCAGGTACATTTAAATACACTTAAGAATATAGTAATGCTAAAAATAATTTATACATGCAAGTACAGTTTATTTACAATTACAATTTGACCTGCTGACTTTATGTTAGGGTCATCAAGGACCTCCTGAAGATTACAAAAAGCCTTTACGAAAAAGTGGATCCTCTATTAAAACAATCTTGTTATAACTTTTATATATATATTCAAACTAAGATACACAATTTGTATACAAAGTAAAGCATTGAGTTTTTAACTCAGTTAATGAAAAATTCGACTACTGTAAGATCTGTTTTGTGTCTAGTGATATTGGATACCAGGAACTGAAACTTCTTCTTTATGTTTGTAAACAAATATTAAAATATTATAAAATGAGTAACCTGGCAATTTAAGGATTCCCCTTGGGCAGAAATACTACCTAGAATTGACCCCAAGCCTCAGACGACTCTCTTTTTTTCCTCGTTTTATGCCTTCTTTTTCTTAATAAAAATTTTATATATAAGCCTTGACTAAAATAAACCAAGAAACCTAGTTATATTGAGGATTGTTTTATATATATATATATATATATATATATATATATATATATATATATATACTCTGAAAGGTTATCACAAATAAATCAATTACGTTCTGTTGAAGTATAGCGGCTAAGTTTCTAATGATTTACATTTTGGCTTGTATGATTAATTTAAGCTAATAAAACTTAATTAGATACATATTACACAATAAAAAACCACAATGTGAAAGGTAATTTAGATATTAATTTTAGGTATACCTATTTGTGTGAAAAATTGAAATTTTAATCAGTAGATTACATAGCTACATTGAGATAGAAGAGTTGATAAAGAAAAACGGTGGGGAAGGGGAGTTTCAAGTAACACGGAGTGATCGCTCAGAGAACAATGACACTTAACTATCTCACAATGGCCTCTCAAAATATCTTCCCGTCTGCACTGTGATTACTTCGGTGATAACTCAGACATAATAGAAGCGACATTAAAGTGTGAAAAGAACTCATAGTCCCCATGTTATATTGTTTTTTGCATTTAAGATTAGTCTCTGGATGAACAGCAATAGAAAACATTATTCAAAATTTAAATTTATCATTCATGTTGGTATATTAATTTGTCCATAATACATTTTACCATTTAGGTTCTATTCCCTCTCCTCCCATTCTTACCTGTGACTCCCCTGAAATTAGTCCTACATTATTATTTATGCTACATGGAAACTGCCTCATGCAATGACGATTACATTGTACTACTCAGTTTAGTAAAAACCAATTACTTCCACTAAAACATTACAGCATTTTGTAACACGGCCAGTGATTAAAACAAGTTTTATATTGTTTTGAGTTTTATAAGATATAAGTATTTTGCGTTTTGTATAGACAAAACATCATTTACATGCCATAGCTTACTCTGTTGACACCTGCAATGCGTTTTGTATTAGTTTCTCTACATGATAAGGAAATATAGCCATTGATATTATAATCACGTGTAAGGAGGCGATATCAGTACCACCTTCCGCCCGACAGCGAGTAGCTATTCACTCAGTCCCCGTTTGTGCGACGTGATGACCCTCTTCTAAAAGATTTTTGACGTAGAAAATATGTAATAAATAAGAATTGGATATTTCAACACAGCAATGAAATCTGGTAATTTGAAATTTAATTTAATGTTCTAAAATTTTAATGAAAATTTAAAAAGATGCTTAATTTGAGTTTTTATATAGTTTACAATTACTATAAAATATTATTCTTATATTAGGAACACGATACTCATCAAAAAGGAAATGTATCCTGTTTTGAACATTTTTTTTAAATTACTTTGACAATTGACCTGCATCAAAGCGTGCGGCTCCAACACAGCAATATAGGCGAAAAACTACGATGAGACCCCATTCTCCAAGAGCTATAGCATGTAAGCAAATTACACTCCTGAGAGCTCCGCGGTCCCCTCTGAGTTAACTGCGGAAACCTAATAAAAATGTTCTAAAACCTTGAATAATGTATTAAAGTAGCTATTCCATGCGTTCAATCATGCTGCACATAAATTAACCGTAATATATCACGAGATTTATACATGATACTATACTAATACATGACAAGAACGAGTTTTTAGATGGGGAATATTTATCTATGGAATTTACTTGTGTGTCGTTGACCTTAATCACTGTATGTTGACACAATTCCTCTTTAGTCTACCGCGGGATGTGAAACTGTACATTCAGAATAATTTTCGGTCTGCCACTTTGTCTCCCCGAAGGACCTTTTTAATGAATAAAATGAGCTTATTGGCATGTTTCCATGCAAACCAAGCTGAACCTGTCACGCGACATGTGTGTGGGGTGTTTCCTATTATGTAATTATCCACGATAAAAGATTGGTAGTATGCTTCTGAGGTAGGTTCATACAGTTTTTTGATTACCACGATTATTGAATAAAAACACTATGCAAAAGTATTCACTGTATATTCTGAGTTATTTGAGTGTCATGCAGTTCGTAATTCTAATTCACAATTACTTACGGCACTTGAAGGGATCAATACCGATATCTCAGATATTATAATTCCTTTTTTTCACCATTTAAGCATTGTGTACCTACAGAGAAGATTTACAGGGTTACACGCAAATTACAAAACAACGTCCAATATGATTATTTTGCACGAAAAATATCCCCTAAGGTAATTTACAGCCACGATATGGTAGGGTATTTTTGTCCTAGTAATTTAAACACCCTCATTAAGATAACTAACATATAGCTGCACTCAAGAAATACTATAAAAGCAGTGTTCTGCAGTGAATGAATGACAATTGTTTTTATTCGTCCTTAACTCAGTGAGTCACGTGAGTTAATCAGATTATTTTGATCCTTACTGTTTCGTCTCTATTCTCTAGTTTTTGGTTTAGAGCCTTTTTAAATCTAGGTTTGAAGCTACATCATCCAATTTCACAATATTGTTTATACCTAATTTCAATAAATTCCTGGAATTTCTGCAATGGATCAAAACCGTATTAAACTGCAATAGCCATAAACATATAATTTTATAACATATTTTAATGATCAAGGCAGTAAAGCAAACACTAGCGCCAAATTAATTATAATTCATTTAAACCTTAAGTATTCTTACAAGTGTCACACCTACAAAGTTGCGAACAAAGCGTACAAGCTGGTAAGTGCTATTTAAATTTAAATACATAATAACAGTATAATAAATTATTTTGTTGCTTATTATTAACAATGCTTAAAAATAGTAGCTTGTTATAAAGGACCGTTTTAAAACCCACTGGAAAGCGCCCTGCTTTAACCCGGTTATTATCACTGACTAAGTTTCAACGGTTTGTTGATTTTTTATTGTTATGGACGAATATTAAATGACTCGGTTTGAGCATCGCTCTAAATTACTGTATTATTAGCTGTAAAGAATATAAAGTTTTATAAAATAATAACCACTATGACCTTTTTCACTTAGAACGTTTGCAATTAGAGTTTATTTTGATATTCAATGGCACATCGCGTAGTAACTAGAGCTAATGAGATATGTCTATACCATGAAAATTGTACAGGATATTTATATAAATCTAATTTACTTATGTCAGATAAATTTATTTTAAGCCTGGTACTGTTAATTTTTGAAAACATACTAATAAACATTATTTATCTTTGGTGAGTCTTTTAGACAAAATTTTGACTTAGTTCTTATTTTTTACAATAGTATTGGCGTTGGAATAAACAAATGTCGAAACAATACTTTTACTGCTTGTATACAATATATAAAAAAATAAATAACTTACAAATATTTTGTACCTTACGTAAATTAGTTTGAACATGTATATGTGAATATTTTTTAGGCTTTTGTAAGTATTATAAATAATTTGAGGTTTTGGTTCAAATTAAGAGTTTTGAGATATTGAGGCCTAGCTGTTGGAATCATCTTAAAAAAATGTATCAATTAAAGAGCCGGCTATAGAGAAACGAGTTTGAGATTTTCCCCATGGGTACAATGAAAAACTCTTATGCTCTTTTTTATCGTAGTTTTATGTAGGAAATCTCATTTTCACCATGTAATTAAGAAACGCGTTAATGTTTTTGCATACATATTCAATACTTTAACAACTAACTACAAACATGTTAGAGACCTTTATTAGGATACGAGTAGAATATAAAATGTGAATAAAAGTGAAAAGCTTCTAAGTGCTTTAAATATTGAGACGTGTCTTATAATTTTACGATTAAATTAAGGGTGTGGAAGTACTCGCGGTTTTGTATATTTCTTATAAGGACGGAGTCAAGAGGACTGCAGAATCTGAGCGTACGGGAATGAAGATGGCTCTCGACATCGGGGTTAAGAATATAGCAATAATCTTCAGACTCTGTTAATAAAAATCCTCTATGTAACTCAGACTCGTTGCGTTCGAAAAGATGTAAAATGCAAAATCCTCTATGTAACTCATGAGACTCGTTGCGTTCGGAAAAAGATTTAAAAAATGTATTACAAGCATGATACTTGAATTTATGCTATATTAGAGTTTAGTGGAAAATTTGCTTCTAAATTATAGAACGAACATTTTTTACAGATTACTATAGCAGATTTGGCCATGTTGAAGTTCTCATGTAACTGATCTTGACCTCCACTAAGTAGAAAGAACAAACACTTAAAAAATGTATACAACTTGTGTAACTTGAAAAGAAATAATACTGAATATTAATGTTTCTCCAGTTGCTGACGCTTGTTTTAATTTGTCCTAAACTCATCGAGTAGTGAGATCCGGCTAGATTAATTTCGTTTGTGGTTTCCACTCTGTTAGTGTTATATCCTATGTTTGGAACATGTTGAAGTTCGTTTGTAAAAGAAAAGTGATTTTTATGCATTAACATAACTACAGTATTCAAAGATCTAGAGACCTGAGTACTATCTTGAAATGTAATAATTATGTTAAAAGTAGGATTCATTATCTAAACACCTGTAACTTAAGGGCTCAAGAAAAGTGATTTTTAAGCATTAACCTTACTACAGTATTCAAAGATCTAGAGACCTGAGTACTATCTTGAAATGTAATAATTATGTTAAAAGTAGGATTCATTATATAAACACCTGTAACTTAAGGGCTCAAGAAAAGTGATTTTTAAGCATTAACCTTACTACAGTATTCAAAGATCTAGAGACCTGAGTACTATCTTGAAAATGTAATAATTATGTTAAAAGTAGGATTCATTATCTAAACATCTGTAACTTAAGGGCTCAAGAAAAGTGATTTTTTAAGCATTAACCTTACTACAGTATTCAAAGATCTAGAGACCTGAGTACTATCTTGAAATGTAATAATTATGTTAAAAAGTAGGATTCATTATCTAAAACACCTATAACTTAAGGGCTCAAGAAAAGTGATTTTTAAGCATTAACCTTACTACAGTATTCAAAGATCTAGAGACCTGAGTACTATCTTGAAATGTAATAATTATGTTAAAAGTAGGATTCATTATCTAAACACCTATAACTTAAGGGATCAAGAAAAGTGATTTTTAAGCATTAACCTTACTACAGTATTCAAAGATCTAGAGACCTTGAGTACTATCTTGAAATGTAATAATTATGTTAAAAGTAGGATTCATTATCTAAACATCTGTAACTTAAGGGCTCAAGAAAAGTGATTTTTAAGCATTAACCTTACTACAGTATTCAAAGATCTAGAGACCTGAGTACTATCTTGAAATGTAATAATTATGTTAAAAAGTAGGATTCATTATCTAAACACCTATAACTTAAGGGCTCAAGAAAAGTGATTTTTAAGCATTAACCTTACTACAGTATTCAAAGATCTAGAGACCTTGAGTACTATCTTGAAATGTAATAAATTATGTTAAAAGTAGGATTCATTATCTAAACACCTATAACTTAAGGGATCAAGAAAAGTGATTTTTAAGCATTAACCTTACTACAGTATTCAAAGATCTAGAGACCTGAGTACTATCTTTGAAATGTAATAATTATGTTTAAAAGTAGGATTCATTATCTAAACATCTGTAACTTAAGGGCTCAAGAAAAGTGATTTTTAAGCATTAACCTTACTAACAGTATTCAAAGATCTAGAGACCTGAGTACTATCTTGAAATGTAATAATTATGTTAAAAGTAGGATTCATTATCTAAACACCTATAACTTAAGGGATCAAGAAAAGTGATTTTTAAGCATTAACCTTACTACAGTATTCAAAGATCTAGAGACCTGAGTACTATCTTGAAATGTAATAATTATGTTAAAAGTTAGGATTCATTATCTAAACACCTATAACTTAAGGGATCAAGAAAAGTGATTTTTAAGCATTAACCTTACTACAGTATTCAAAGATCTAGACCCTGAAGTACTATCTTGAAATGTAATAATTATGTTAAAAGTAGGATTCAATTATCTAAAACACCTATAACTTAAGGGCTCAAGAAAAGTGATTTTTAAGCATTAACCTTACTACAGTATTCAAAGATCTAGAGACCTGAGTACTATCTTGAAATGTAATAATTATGTTAAAAGTAGGATTCATTATCTAAACACCTATAACTTAAGGGATCAAGAAAAGTGATTTTTAAGCATTAACCTTACTACAGTATTCAAAGATCTAGAGACCTGAGTACTATCTTGAAATGTAATAATTATGTTAAAAGTAGGATTCATTATCTAACCACCTATAACTTAAGGGCTGTACAAGTTTCATGTACATCCGTCTGTATATGTCTGTATGATGTTCGAAAAACGAACAGACCTATTTATTTAGCATAACTTTTTATTTCTATAAAATATGTATCGCTGTCGATTTAGCTACCTACATTTCGTTCCTTAGGGGTTCGATGAAATTTAGTGACACTTTTTATATTGGTCGTATGTGTAATGATAGAAACAAAAAGTTGCACAGTGAATAAATTTGTAAACCAAACTTAGTAAAATCATATGATATTTTAATATGTGTCATAGTAAAATATGTAGTCAAATATCGGTAAAAAAGATTTATTTGAAGAATTTAAATTTTGCATGAAGGTTCTCAAAATTCAAAAATATAAAATCAAGCTTCTCTTTCCACTAGTTTTACCTTAACATTCAAGCCTTTACACCTAAGATACAACTCTCTCAAACAATTATAAAATTCAATTAATTTCCATTTAATAATTCACAATAAAACAGTACAAATTACATATTAATAAATTACTAATTTTCCTCATTTCAATTAAATTTATTAAAAACGTTAAATTTTAATTCACTTTTCTTGAAAGTTTGAACCAAATGTAACTTGTATGATTCTATTGTGCTCTATTGCACATCAAGAATCAGTTTATGCAGATTGCTCTGTAGTTTCTATAATCTAAATGTTTTCTATAAAAAGTCACAAAATTAATTTAATATCAGATCTGGAACACTATTTCAATATACTGTACAATACATTTGGTGCCACCTCAAATTCCCTCGCGGAAAAAAAATTATAAACACAGCGCACTGTAATCAACTTAATTCACGATAATAACTAAAAGAAGGGCGAAGATTATGAGCTGGCGATTTTATAGTTCCCATTCCCCCCAACTCTGATGGACCGCGGTGTTTTTTCATTGGACAAAGCGCATCCAACTAGAAAAAACAATAACCCTAACGGATCTGACGTAACTGCAGTACACAAGACATGTTAAGATCAATTCAAGGCAGTGAACCGCCTTCCTAATAATTTAAAGTTAACAGAACTAATTTGCCAAAGGTCAACATATTCAGTTCTTCCTAACCTCTCACAATCTAGTTAAAATTAAATCCCAATATTTATTTCCCAAAATTTTCTTTTAATTTAAGTTTAAATTAAAAATTAAACCAATTTACCTTTAAAAACGCTACATGTGCATAGGTTTATTTGGATCCCAATTAAATTTTTTTCATTTATAGAAATTTATACAGTAGGTTCTTTTTGTTTCACCTACTGTTACAAAAAGTAGCTGCCCTTTTTAGTACCTTTGTGCAAAGGAATATTATTAAAAAAGAAGTACTTCTTTCTGACACACAATGTTTAAAAATATAATTAAACTTAATGAATTTAAAAATTTTACATGTTGTCTTATATTATTGCATATCGCATCATAATATTCTCCTTCACGATCCATTACAGGGCTGACAGATATTGTGAGGTTATTGAGAGGAGGTAAGGACATATTGTTACTGATCGTCCGACGAGGCAAGCTGTCCCTATTTTCAAACAAAATTTTCCCACAATTAATTTCAGTCTACAATGCACATACCCATATACCGGGTGTCCCAAAAGTCCCTCCCCCCTTTTTAACAGAATTAAACAAACCAATATCCTTTGGGGGGTAGTTATATAATGACAAATGATGATTTTTGCGCTACATGAGAACTTAGTCCCTCAACACAAAATAATAATAATTATTTTTTTATTCCATCAATAATTTAAAAAGTACAACTCACAATAATTTTTCTCGGAATTTACTGACCACTGATTACCAGTAGTGTGGCCAGTGATATAATTTAATAATAATATTAAGACACTTAATCAAGAATCCAGCAACTTAAGTAGTTATTTTAAAATCGAGCCCTCAAATTGTAGTGTTTTCTTTTTCTTTTTATTTATTTTTTAAAATACTACTGACGTGAACCAGAGCTGATAGGTTTGCTATTAATAACCAAATATTGTTGTATAACGCCAGCCAAAAGTGATTTTATTTTCATTGGTTGTTCAACCTGTTCAGAGAGCAAAGTTCAGTTTTGCTCTCCGACAGAGGTTTGTCCAAATTGTGCCTGACTAAAAAGTCTTCCATTAGCCGGGCATCATTCTGGATACCTAGTGACACAATTCATCAGAAATAAATAATAAACTATCCATTTACAATTTACTATCCTATCCACATTGTGTTTTCCTATATTTTTGTTGAAACTGTCACAAGTGGCTGTGTTGTGAAAATTAATACTTGTAGTTGTGTGGTAATTATTACAAGTGATACAAGTATTGGGTTGTGTGTACCTAAACCTCTATCTGGGTAAGCAAATGGGGGGTTGGGGGGTAAAAGTCAAAAATTTTAAATGCAAAACCCCCATCACGTGACACTTCGTTTTAAAGGTATTTATAAAAAGAAGAACAATGCCACAGACTAGAGGTGTCTATCTCAATCCAGTACGAAACAACCGCTTTTCAAAGTTTTATTGAAAAGTCACGCTAACATGCACTATTTTTCCTAACTCATCTGTTCAGACTTATTCTTTATACTAAGTAGTGCTAAATTAATCTTAAAAATAATTAACCTTACCGTTTAAATCTTACTTAAACCTTTTTTCAGCTCAATTTAAATGTTCAAAATCGCCACCATTTACTTATTCATCCATGAACCTCATCAGGAATTATATGAAGATGATTTTGACCGAAGGATTCGGTTTTGTGAGCAAATACTGCACTAAATTGAACAAAATGCTAATTTCTAAAATATGTTTTAGTGACGAAGCCTCTTTTCATTTACACGGAGCAGTTAACCGCCACAATAGTCGATACTGGTCAAACCAAAAACCCACATTGGGAAGATTGAAAACCACACCCAACATTCTCAGAAGTTAAGTGTCTGGGAAGGAATTTTAGAGAATTCTGTTGTAAGAGAAATTTGTAATTGATTGGAATTTGAACGGTCCACAATACTTAGAAATATTGCAACGTAAACATTGTTCCTGCCATATACAACATAACGCAAGGCATTTACGTTCCTTTTTTCTAACAGGACGGCCCCCTCTTTACTATGTAGTGAACGTTAGAAAATTCTTGGACCAGGTGATTCCTGCGAGATGGATAGGTCGACGGGGTGCTGTAGAATGGCAAGTTAGCTCACTCAATCCTACCTCCCCTAGACTTTTTTCTTTTGGGGATTTTTTTGAAAATAAAAGTGTACGAGACCAAACCTCAGAACCTTGATGGAGTTAACGATGCGGATTAAAAAACGCCTGCCGACTTATCACGCCAGAAATGTTGGAAAACGAGAGGCATTCATTTGAATCAAGACTTTATTTTTTCCAACAAGTAAACGGAGGCCATTTTGAGCGGTTACTTTGAGCTTAAATAGGTTTAGGTAAGATTTCAACAGTAAGTTTAATTTAGCACTACTTAGTATTAAGAATAAGTCTGAACAGATGAGTTTAAGAAAAATAGGGTTTTTTTTAGCGTAACTTTTCAATCAGATTTTGACAATCCGTTTCTTTCGTACTGGATTGAGATAGAGACCAGTGACACTGTGACACTGTTTCACCTTTTAAATTAAGTGTAATTTTGATGGGGTTTTGCATTTAAAAAAAATTGGACTTGACCCCTAAGTCCCCTTTTTGGGTTGAGGGGATAAGTTCTCATGTAGCGCAAAAACCATCATTTGTCATTTATATAACTACCCCCCAAAGGTTATTGGTTTGTTTAATTCCGTTCGAAAGTTAGAAGGGTGGTGGGACTGTTGGGACACCCGGTATATGTCTTCATTATGAATAAAAATGTTTTCGTGTGTAGCCAAATATAACCGATTGTTCTTGTTTATATATTGGTGCTAATATATGCAGATAATTATAACGTGTATATTTACTACAAAACACTGTACACAACAATTTACTGTATTGTTACATTAACTCAAAATAGTGTTACGCACTTTTGGACGAACCTCACTGTAGAAATTTCTAATAAAGGTTCAACATGTTCGTGTGTTTGTAAGATTTATGTCTGTGTACACCTTTATTTGGAGTCCACCTAAATATAAGTAAAATTATTCCACTAAAAATTATATACTTGTTTTTTAAGTGAAAGATTTTTATCTCATATTTTATAATTACTTTCAATTTGTAACATATAATATATCTGTTTACTTACAAAATATTAAAAACAGGTAATTTTGGTAAGCATATAAAACTGAACACGAGTAAGAGAAAAAGTATACCCTCTCTCAAGAGAATTTCCAAAGATACGTTTCATTTCTCTTTTAAATAAATAGTCTATATTAATTGGACTAATCTTTCTAACTTAAATGGAATTTATTATGTAGGGAGGTTTAGCTGAAATATCTGAGCGGTCTTGTGTTTTTAATATATGGAATATTGAATAAAGCAAAGCAATATTACTTTTATAACTTCTTTTTTATTTCTTCTTGTCTTGAAAAGAAATATTTTCGCGTATACTACTTAACCGATTATTATATATGAGCAAAAAAAGTTCAATCGATTAGTAGTGATGGGGAAAGATTTCACAAACTATTTAACAATACTGTTTGTAAAATCAAAAGTCAATGTTATTTTTTACAATTATTTCGTTGATAGATAATATAAGAAACTAAATACAGTTAGTATTGTGTGTTAGATTAGGTCAATATTAATGACAGAGTAAACTATAATAGTACTAAAATTCTTCGTTTTGTTATAATTCCATTTTCTAAATTTTCTCGAAATTGAAAACGGGCATGAGGCATTAACTCCTAATTAAATTTAGTTTATGCGTGTTAATTTTGCATTCTACCTCAGTGAGATCTGCTGTTGGCATACATAGTGTTCTTTTAAAGTATATAAAAATTAAAAGATTCTCTCTATACCCTTTTCTATGTTAAGTAATATAGCAACTTATTAAGCTTGTTTGCCTTTTTCAACCCCATTTCAGGATGAAAACTATACCATTTCAACTAAGAACAGTTCACTTAAAAACAAATACCTCAATGCCCGTATGTTTCTACTGGGCCAGCGCCAGTAGTCTTACTTCAGTCTCGTTGACATTATTACATGTGGTATACAGTTTTATTCTTATTTTTACTATACGTAACATGATTATATTCTTAATGAATCAAGGTTATCACATATAAAATAAACAATCGTTACTCTTTTATATAAGTTTTACTTTTACTACGATAGTGCTTTTGATTCGCAAGTTTTTCTTATTACAATTTGATGGATTTAAAAGTGACACTTTTTAACTCAGCGTTAGCAAAGCTTTTCATTTCAGATAGGAGTTTAATTTTTGTCTGCTCGGATATAACGAAAACGATGTAACCTTTGTACTTAGAATTGAGCCTAACTTACATAAATATATTTATGTTATTTTATATAGATGAGCAAAATATAGTTTTTTACGATGATCCATGTGACTTTATAGCATTTTCCTACAGCGTTTACGAATACTTTTTTAATGGGCTTATGGATAATCTCAGTAGCGATGGAAACTTAAGTGCTTTAAAATATTGAGACGTGTCTTATAACTTTACGATTAAATTAAGGGTGTGGAAGTACTCGCGGTTTGGTATATTTCTTATAAGGACGGAGTCAAGAGGACTGCAGAATCTGATCGTATGGAATGAAGATGGCTCTCGACATTGGGGTTAAGATATAGCAATAATGAGTTAATAATGTTCAGACTCTGATGTAAAATGCAAAAACCTCTATGTAACTCATGAGACTCGTTGCGTTCGAAAAAAATTTAATTATTACAAGTATGATATATTTATGCTATATTAGAGTTTAGTGGAAATTTTGCTTCTAAATTATAGAAGGAACATTTTTATAATTACTATAGCAGATGGCCATGTTTTCTCATGTAACTGATCTTGAACTCCACTAAGTAGAAAGAACGAACAATTAAAACATCTATACAACATTGTAATTGAGAGAGAGAATACTGAAATATTAATGTTCTCCAGTTGCTGACGCTTGTTTTAATTTGTCCTAAACTCATCGAGTAGTGAGATCCGGCTAGATTACTTTCGTTTGTGGTTTCCACTCTGTTAGTGTTATATCCTATGTTTGGACCATGTTGAAGTTCGTTTGTAAAGAAAAGTGATTTTTATGCATTAACCTAACTACAGTATTCAAAGATCTAGAGACCTGAGTACTATCTTGAAATGTAATAGTTATGTTAAAAGTAGGATTCATTATCTAAAACACCTATAATTTAAGGGCTGTACAAGTTTCATGTACATCCGTCTGTATATGTCTGTATGATGTTCGAAAACGAACAGACCTATATTTACTTTAGCATAACTTTTTATTTCTATAAAATATGTATCGCTGTCTATTTAGCTACCTACATTTCGTTCCTTAGGGGTTCGATGAAATTTACTGACACTTTTTATATTGGTCGTATGTGTAATCATAGAAACGAAAAGTTGCACAGTGAATAAATTTGTAAACCAACTTAGTACAATCATATGATATTTTAATATGTGTAAAATATGTAGTCAAATATCGGTAAGAAAGAAATTTAAATTTTGCATGAAGGTTCTCAAAATTCAAAATAAAGAATCAAGCTTCTCTTTCCACTAGTTGTACCTTAGCATTCAAGCCTTTACAAGTAAGATACAACTCTCTCAAACAATTATTAAAATTCAATTAATTTTCAATTAATAATTCACAATAAAACAATTAAAACTTAAATATTAATAAATTACTAAATTTCAAAATATCAATTACAGTTATAACAACGTTTAATTTTAATTAATTTTTCCTGCAAGTTTGAACCAAATGTAACTTGTATGATTCTATTGTGCTCTATTGCACATCAAGAATCAGTTATGCAGATTGCTCTCTAGTTTCTATAATCTAAATGTTTTCTATAAAAAGTCACAAAATTAATTTAATATCAGATCTGGAACACTATTTCAATATAACGTTTAATACATTTGGTGCTCACCTCAAATTCCCGCGCGGAAAAAAAAATTATAAACACAGCGCACTCTAATCAACTTAATTCACGATAATAACTAAAAGAAGGGCGAAGATTATGAGCTGGCAATTTTACAGTTCCCATTCCCCCCCCCCCAACTCTGATGGACCGCGGTGTTTTTTTCATTGGACAAGGCGCATTCAACTAGAAAAACAATAGCCCTATCGGATCTGACGTAACTGCAGTACACAAGACATGTTAAGATCAATTCAAGGCAGTGAACCGCCTTCCTGATAATTTAAAGTTAACAGAACTAATTTGTCAAAGGTCTACATATTCTGTTCTTCCTAACCTCTCAAAATCTAGTTAAAATAAAATCCCAATATTTATTTCCCAAAATTTTCTTTTAATTTAAGTTTAAATAAAAAATTAAACTAATTTACCTTTACACACGCTACATGTGTATAGGTTTATTTGGATCCCTATTAAATTTTTTTCATTTATAGAAATTATACAGTAGGTTCTTTTTATTTCACCTACTGTTACAAAAGTAGCTGCCCTTTTTAGTACCTTTGTGCAAAGGAATATTATTAAAAATAAGTACTTCTTTCTGACACACAATGTTTAAAATATAATTAAACTTAATGAATTTAAAATTTTTCATGTTGTCATATATTATTGTATATCGCATCATAATATTCTCCTTCACGATCCATTACAGGGCTGACAGATATTGTGAGGTTATTGAGAGGCGGTAAGGACCTATTGTTACTGATCGTGTTACCTAAATGCTACCCCTATTCCCACACCAAAATTTTCCCACAATTAATTTCTGTCTACAATGCATATATATATATATATATATATATATATATAATATATATATATATATATATATATATATATCTTCATTATGATTAAGATTTGTCCTTGTATAGCCAAACATAACCGGTTATTCTTGTTGATCTATTGGTGCTTATATATGCAGATATTATAACGTATATATTCACTGCTAAATATTGTACACAAACTATATACAGTATTGTTACATAACTCCAAATAGTGTTACGCACTTTTGACTGACCCCACTGTGGAAAATTCTGATAAGGTTCAACATGCTCGTGTGTTCGTAAGATTTACGTCTGTGTACATTTGTAGTTGGAGTCCACTTAAATATAAAATAAACCCATGTTTATTTGTAAAAATCATGTAAATCATGTAAAAATCATTCCACTATATGTTATATACTTGTTTTATGAAGTGAACATTTTTATCCCATATTTTATAATTAATTTCAATTTGTAACGTTTATTATTTCTTTTTGACGTGACAACGTCTTAAATTAGGTTGCGGCTCGGAGTCACTCATGAAAAAGTGTAACGCCCGGTAACGTTACGATGCCCGTCCAGTGGGTCCGCCGCACGGGATCCGCACGGGATAAAGCAGATAACTGTGGGTCCGCCGCACGGGATAAAGCAGATAACTATGTTTATTCGTGAAAATGTGGAGTGCTTAGATTCGTCATTTACAACAACTACAACAATAAAGGTAAATAATTGTACACTGATATTTCATTATCGTAAACTATGATTGATTGATTAATTGTTAGATTGACACAAAAGTTGAGAAACTGAGTTTATAGGTTATGTCATACTATTGACAAATGTCGATAGTGTTAAGTAAATTATTAGTTTAAATCACTCTGCAATCAATCGTAATTCAGTCGATTGAGAAGAAACAGCGCGTATTGCTAGTCAAACATTTAAAATAACAAATTATAACCTCTAACCTGTCATAACAGTGCGACCAAACAAACGAACTAAACCGACCAATCACCACGCGCGGAGTTAGAATTTAACTGTGTTTAGCAAGAATTTCAAATTCCAATTTTAGTAAATGTTTTATTCAACTTTACCATTTACAATAACAAATTTTAATTAATTTCAAATTATGTACAATGTTTTAGTAAACAAAATTATATTTCTATAGCTAAAATTTGTGCAATTCTTATTTTCATTCAATTCCTTGTTCCTATTGTGCAATTTAATAATATTCATATCAATAAATATTCTACCGAGAAAAAGACGTTGTTACGTAAAATCTTCGCCCGTAAAACCGACTTTACAGGCAACCATAATTTTTTTACTTACAATATATTAAAAACAGGTAATTTTGGTAAGCATATAAAACTAATCGTGTAAAACTGTACACGAGTAAGAGAATAGTATACCCTCTCTCAAGAGAATTTCCAAAGATACATTTCATTCGTCTTTTGAATAAGTGGTCTAAATTATTTATTCGGCTAATCTTTCTAACTGATGGAATTTATTATCGAGGGAGGTTTAACTGGATTATCTTAGCGCTCTTATGTTTTTAATATGAAATATTGAATAAAGCAAAACAATATTATTTTTATAACTCCGTTTTTATTTCTTCTTGTCTGGATAAGAAATATTTTTACGTAGACTAGTTTACCAATTATTATATATGAGTAAAAAATGTCAATCGCTTAGTAGTTGTGCAGAAATATTTTACAAAACATTTAACAATAATTTAATAAATGAAAGGTCAATGTTATTTTTTATAATTATTTCGTTGATAGGTAATATAAGAAACTAAACACAGTTAGTATTGTGTGTTAGATTTGGTCAATATTAATCATAGAGTATACTATAATAGTACTAAAATTCTTCGTTTTGTTATAATTTCATTTTCTAAATTTTCTAGAAATTCAAAACGCGCAAGTGGTATTATTTGCTAAATTATGTCAAAGTAACAAGGAAGCCTAATTAAATTTATTTTACGAATGAAATTTGGATTCAAACTCAGTGAGATCTGCTGTTGGCATACATAGTGAAGAATCCTTTTACATTCATTTAAAGTATATACAGATTAATCGATTCTCTCTATACGATGTATTGTAGCAATTTATCAAGCTTGTTTGCATTTTTCAACTCCATTTCATATTCGTCATATATGAGAAATTATATTCGTCGTAGGCAGTGAGTCGATGAATGCAGACGTATTGTGACATGTATTCTGTAGTTAAGTTTAATGATTAGTGTTGTGATTAGTTTTTAATTAAGAGAATACTTTAGAATTAGTGAAGTTGACAAACAACGTGGTGGTTGTGATTCCTGACTTAGGCATATCAGAACGCCCTTGTATGATTTTTTTTATTTCAACCTAGTTTGTAATTATGTGTTAAATTGGTTATTTACCTAAACAAGAGATCAGATTCCAGATTTTGAAACGTAGTGTTGCTGATTTTTTGTTTCACTGAACGATAGAAAATGTGCGGAAAAATCCTGAAAAATCCCTCCATTGTTGAAAAAAAACTTCAAACAACAAAATACTATTAGTATGATTCCAAACGTAAGTTTAGTGTGTCTATAGAGAAAAACATACAATGTATTATAAAACATACCTTCACCAAATTTTCGGTTTGAACTTAGCCAAGGTTTTTGCAAAATTTCTCTACACATATATTAGAATAATAGAAGCCAGTGGAAAACCCACTGCTGTTTCTTCATCTTGACGGTAAATTTTACCCTTATGTGATTTTATCAATCTTTGATCTTATTCAGTCCGGAAATTGAATATGTTTTACATTCTGTAATGTAAATTAAGTGGCGGTGGTGTAGTCAATGCTGCAGGAATATTGGTTTCTGTTGCTCTCAATTATTCTCCTAGTCATAAACACTCTAGATTTTTACCATTAAACTAAGAACAGGGTACCTCAAAACAAATACCTCAATGCCCATATGTTTCTACTAGGCCAGCGCCAAGCAATTACTCTACTCTCGTTGATCATATTAAATGTGTTATACAGTTTCAGATGTTTTATTCTTATTTTTACCATACGTAACATGTTTATATTCTTAAGAGCCTGTTTCATTCCATATGAATCAAGGTTATCACATATTAAATAAACAATCGTTACTTTTTCATATAAGTTTTACTTTCACTACGAATAATAGTGCTTTTGATTCGCAAATTTTTCTTATTACAAATTGATGGATTGAAAAGTGACATAATATACTTTTAACTCAGCGTTAGCAAAGCTTTTCACTTCAGATATGGAGTTTAATTTTTGTCTGTTCGGATATCACGAAAACGATGTAACCTTTATAATTAGAATTGAGCCTAACATACATACATATATTTATGTTCTTTTATACAGATGAGAAAAGATCGTGTGTGATGGTGATCCATCTCACTTCATAGAATTTTCCTAGAGCGTTTACGAATATTTTTTTATTAGGCTTATGGATAATCTCAGTAGCAATGGAAAATCACAGAACATGTACTTTTATACACAAACTGTTTATAATTATATGACCTTCTAACATATGCTAAAGTAACAATGAAGCTTAATTGAATTAAGTGTATACATACGTGAAATTTTGCATTCAACTTCAGAGAGATCTGTTATTGGGATACATGGAGAATATTTTTTAAATAACTTTTTTCTATAAGGATTCTCTCTATACTAAGTTACTACTAAACCCTCATAAATTTTTGTGTACTAAAAGTGTATTAGATTTTTTGTCACAATCTCTTTAATTATTTCATTTGATTCTGAACATACTGAGGTAATGATTGCCCTGGTCACATACTATGGCTGCTCCTACGCACACCCCACAACTATGTACGCTACCACTGCTTTAACTTTCACTAGGCACGTAGCTTACAAATTATACTACAACTTTTGGTTTTGCTTTTATGTACACTATTAAAAAATAAAAAAAATTAAAAAAAAATTCTTTCTGACAGGATGATTAATTTGCTAAGATATTATTAAATGTTTAGTATGATATCTATTACGGGATCCATTTGGGAATGGTGACTGCCGAGGTGAACAGACGTCGGACTTTAAATCTGAGTTAATTATTAATATGGAATCTGGTAATTATTTAACCAGTTGCTAATAATTATGTCATCAATAAAAAAGTGATCGAGTATAAAAGAAATACATTGAAATCACATGTCTATTCAACACATTTACATTTATAATTTTTTATCTAACTCCAATTTTAAAAATTTGGCAGATTCCAGATGGTAGGCAAAAATATTAATCACAAAAAATTAATTGCATCTCCTTAAAATTGATCATCGGTATTACGATATCTATATTTAAAGAAATTTAGAATGAATTGTAAAACGGCAAATGCAAGGCTCATTGCAAATATTTAAACATTTAAATATTTAGGGTGAATGTTAGATCGCAAATAAAATATATGTGTCGGTATAATAAATAATCTAAAAATATTTAAATGATACCAAACTGTAAAAGTTTCACTTCATAAACTCTCATGCAAATTTAATTCTATAACCCATAGGTTTCAATCTAATTAAAACTTATTAGGAGGGTGAAATAAAGAGGTTTTCGACTAGGAGAATAATTGAGAGCATCAGAAACCAATATTCCTGCAGCATTGATTACACCACTGCCACTTAATTTACATTACAGAATCTAAAACATATTCAATTTCCACACTGACTATGATCCAAGATTGATAAAAGCACCTGAGGTTAAAATTTACCGTCAAGATGAAGAAACAGAAGTGGGTTTTCCACTGGCTTCTATTATTGCTAATATATGTGTAGAGAAATTTAGCAAAAACCTTGGCTAAGTTCAAACCGAAAATTTGGTAAAGGTATGTTTTATAATCATTGTATGTTTTTCTTTATAGACACACTAAACTTACGTTTGGAATCATACTAATAGTATTTTGTTGTTTGGAGTTTATTTTAGACAATGGAGGGATTTTTCAGGATTTTTCCGCACATTTTCCATCGTTCAGTGAAACAAAAAATCAGCAACACTACGTTTCAAGATCTGGAATCTGATCTCTTCTTTAGGTAATTAACCAATATGACACATAATTACAAACTAGGTTGAAATAAAAAAAATCATACCAGGGCGTGGTGATACGCCTAAGTCAGGAACCACACCCACCATGTTGTTTGTCAACTTCACTAATTCTAAAGTATTCTCTTAATTAAAAACTAATCACAACACTAATCATTAAAACTTAACTACAGAATACAAGTCACAATACGTCTGCATTCATCGACTCACTGCCTACGACGAATATTATTTCTCCTTCCATCTGCCTCGCAATGGAGGTGAAAATCTAAAACAAGGTAACTTTATTTGATGTATATGCATTAAGAGATAGGGATGTCCTTAAGATTATGAATTTTCAAATTAAAAGGACAAACTCGAAAATATTTAAATGATCAACTACACCACCGAAAATCTCTTAAAGAAGGAGTGGAATGCTCGTTATTTGATACAGCAAGGAGCTAAATCTCAGATAAGTTCGGATAAAACGATAATTTAATAAAGTTTAATCGGATCATAGACGCTATGGATACTCTCTATTAGTAATAAACAAGTGCAAACTCAAATGAAGAATCATTCCTGAGTCTTTCAATCAGAATAGTGATAAATATATGTTTATCCATCCCTTACATGCCGTGATCATAGGGGTGACTAAAGGAGGTGCCCACTAGTGCTGTGACACCACCACTAGATTGAGATCCGGTGTTTGTAAAATTCGACTTTACAACCATGAACTGCATGATTTGCAGGAAGCACTATTTAAA
Organism: Homalodisca vitripennis; assembly: GCF_021130785.1. NCBI lineage: Eukaryota > Metazoa > Arthropoda > Insecta > Hemiptera > Cicadellidae > Homalodisca > Homalodisca vitripennis. The sequence continues at coordinate 59,441,471 of NC_060214.1, read as the reverse complement.
AGACAGTTCATCTACTGATTTAATTACCTTTCATTTTGTAAAATATTTGCAGTATACACAAAATGTACATCAGCGGCCATTACATTGTGAAACAGCTACACGTGTCTGGTAGTTGCCTGTTGGTGCCGCAGGCTAGTAACTCAGTGCTAGTTACGTGAAATGTCGTTGCCTAACATCATCGCGACTAACCAGTGTACCTCCTGATATAGGTCAGTCAGGCATGGGCGTTCAGTCCCGGCACGCTCCTTTTATTATTTTGTATTGCTTATTAAAAAACGTAAAATAAAGAATATAGACCAGGATAAGAGTTTCAAGTTTTTCAAATGCATCATATTCTGTTTTTAATGCATATTTGTTTGCAATTAAATGAAATTAAAGAAAATTCATTTCCGTCACATTTACAAAACAAGATACATATACAATAAATAACTTAAAGTATAATAAATAGCGTATGGAAATTAGCCTACATGGGCAAGCAGCATGTGCCTATGCTAGAGTCGTATTATTAATACATAGTTTGAATATAAAAAAAAATCTCCAAAGAAATTTAGCACTTACCTACCTCTTAGATTAAAGCTAAATTTTACATTTACATTAGGCATTTTCATTTTACATTAGATTACATTTGCAACTGTTATTTCTGTAGCAACTGCCAAGATAATACACTACAGCCAATATAGTATGTTAGTCTGACAGTTTAAATGAATAAATAAATTAATAAAGTGATAAGAAAAATCAAGGTGTAATACTTGACTTTTAAGGGACATGTACTTCGGTCTTGATTTGACTTTTTTAACTACTAAATAATAAACTCTAACTCTTTAACTTAATTTTTAACAGTAATCATTGATAAAAAATACACTGTGTTTCTACTTATTAGAACAATATTGTTCTGTGTTACGGTAAAGAAATAATTTTTTAACCAAATGTTTTTTATACAATAAGATTTATTTGTAGGTTCTTAGAGAATTAAAATTGCGTCAATACAAAACAAACTGTCGAATTGTGCCAGTCGTCTGTACCCTTCACTGCTGCTTGAAAATGGTTCTAAAGCTTGGACCCCATGTAGCTTGGCTTGTTTTTATATTTCGTCAGAATCAAGAATCGAGAATTTTTTATTGTATTTAAGCACAAAAAGTGTAATTGACAAAGTCATATGCTTATAATTATTTTGTTCATATTTACTAGCAATTATAATTCTACATTGTTTAACAGACAATATAACCACACATCAATAATAAAATGAGATTGAAAAATAACAATAGCCTAATTAAAATATATTATAAAATTTATTCTACATATAACACATTTAGAAAAGACAACAATGTGGTTTTAGATTAAGTATGCATATTGTTTTTGTTTATAAATTATAATGAATATCTTTATTCATATTTCTACACGTTCTAAGCCGTAATCAAAAAAAATATTACACATTCTTTATATTTAATTGTAATGATTAATCAGTCGTAATTTTTTTAAGTACAAAATTGAATGATTCCTTTTTCCATAGTACTTTTTATTTTAAACACGTCAATACTACACCAAACCCAAAACATTCATTTGCATATACGTATGATAAGATATAATCCTCAAATTCGTATTGGTCTCTTTCACAATGTAGTTATTGCATGGCCAGTCTCAAGAGAATAAGAGAAACACGGGTCAATGTTACCTCTGCCTTGGGTTTTAAGTAACTTTCATATTTTTATTGGTTTAAATGGTTTTGACTTTAAGCAAATGAAACATGTAACAATGTTATATTATGGTCACTTATGTTGCCAATAGATTATCGTATACTTATTTTCAAATAAGTTTTTGATTCTGAAGATCTGTTTATGTATATATTATAAGTTTCACTAAATGAAAGATAATTTAATATTAGTTGTATACGGCTTAGGGTGGATCATTAAGAGCGAACTAACATGTGTATTAAGTTATTGCAGTTCATGGTAAGAATATTTTTTCTTAACAATTTTGGTGATTTTTAAAGTGTAAAAATCCTTTGACCCTTGAATTTAAAATGTTTAATTTATGAGTTTTACATTTAATTTGTTGTATTTTGGACCATCTTGAGTAGTGTTACATACTAAAATATAATCACAGGTTGCGGCGTAGTATAATAATTTAGCTTGTAATACTGTTTAATGATTTATGTTACATCGGTTTTCTTTGCATATATGTATTTTCATGCACTTAAGGCGTTCACTCTAGATGATAATTGGGTCCTTGAAGTAATTTAACAGCGCTGGCTAATTAAAAGATTAGTTTTTCCTATGGTATTGTTACTGTATTCTAACATTGTACATATAGTTTACTACAAATATATTTATGGAATTCGCAGGTAGAACTTTAAAAATAACTTTATAATGATAAACATTTAAGCTGGTATGATTACGTCAAACAGCTACAATCTCTCAGATATCCGCCCGTCTGCACTGTGATGACTTCGGAGATATCTCTGACAGAACAGAAGCGTTATTACAGAATATATCTCAAAGGAATTCATAGTCCTTGTATCACTTTATTAATATTACATTTAATAATACTCTGGGTAAACAGAATACTATGAAACATTATTCCAATTTAGTTCTTTGTATCCATGTTTATATATTCTTTTGTGCAAATAACTATTTCATATTTAATTTATATTCTCTTCTCTCCCTTACTTAGCAGTGACACCTCTGAAATTGGTTCCACTTTATTATTAACCTCCACGCAAGTCTGCCTTATGAAATGACTATTAAACTATGCATTAGTCATATGGTGTAAGCAGGTATGATAATGCAATAAACTTCTATTTTATTTGCTTATATATATAGTTTGACAAATATGTATTAGGCTACTATGCAACGTGAAACAACAAGTTCGTTTAATTTAAACCAGAGCAATTATTAAATGCCACCAGTAACAAAATTTTCAACACAGTACATATTTTTATGATGATCTTTTGTATTACTTACTGGTTTTAAATGTACAGTAGATATAGAGTGTAAATAAATGCCCCAGCGAATTAGCAAATAAAATTTGTTTATAAAAAAGTACTTATTTAATTAATTCCACAATATTACACCACGCTTTCGTAAGGAGCAATACTAAAATATAAACCGATTTGAATCTTAATTTTGATATTATAGTGTTCAACTATTATTTATATATGAGGTTTCAAGATTTACCTGTGTACGTGCGCGCGCATGTTTATAATTACAGAGACAATTTTGAAATAAATTAATATTAAATTATATAATATATTACATTGAAAATTCATAAATTACATCTTAAACAATTTATGAAAACTAAAAGTAGGATTTTAGTACAAAACTGTCTTTACGAAAGTAAATAACTATTTAAATTGGCATAAATGTCCTTGTTTAATAAAAATTGTTCTTCTACTTTAGGCAGTTTAATTTTACTTCTAGTCTATTGTATTTCATGTATCAAATTTGTGTTTGCAGTAGATTACAATTAACAAGTTGTTTCAATCAATATTCCACAACTTTTGGAATTTGGTAGGATTTTTCTGAAGCGTAGCCCGGAAAGATATTCGATATAATAACAGGTCTATTTTTTACCAGGGAACGTAAAAATGTGTATGTAAAATTGCAGTACAATCGCGTGAATATTAAAACAAACAAACATAGGCTTTTTCGCATTTATAATATTATTAGGATTAGGAGGTTGTATTGTGTAATAACGTGTATTATTATAATTATCAGAATTAAATATTTATCATAATTTATAACTGCTCCAAAATTAATTTACTGCATCTAATCACGTTTAACACGTAATATCTTTGTCCTCCATATAAAATTATGGAGCTATATTCAATATCTTCTTAAAAAATATTCAGAATAAATATAAAAAACAAATTTTTGTACCTATTTTATCTTATAATTATTTATAAGTATATTATAATAATTATATTACTTACAACTATTATAATCCTTAACCTAGATTATAAAAAAGTAAACTGAAACAAAACTAAAAAGAAATAAATTTTTAAGTAGGAAATATTTAAAACATTATTTAGTTAACACTGCTTTGACAATATAAATATCTAAATATGTAGATTTGAATTGTGTAAACTAAAAAAATTAGAGGTGTTGTGTGTTGCGATTTTGAATACATTAAAACAAATCTAAACCTTTGAAATTTCATAATAACATTTTATAGTTACATCATTTACATGTGGATCAGGAATGTGGCGGCACTATGAACCGGCAATGGTAATCAATAACTAATTGTAAAGCCGATACATTGTATAGTACGACATGGAGTGATAACAAATGCATAAGGAATACAGTATTATCTAATAAAAGACCAGGGAAATAATGTGTTTATAGATATATATAATAAGTTTGTGATGATAATACACAATATAAACGAAAATATGCCAAAATATAATATCTGAAGCAACCAAGCGTCTTATAGTAGGGAGAACTTGTTGTTAAAGCCAGACAGAACGATCACTCAAGGCACAATGGCCCGTAACTGCCTCACAATGGCCTCACAATATTTGTCACTTTCACAAGCTCCGTAGGTATCTGATGGCTGCCGTCAATGTATGGAGTAATAATGTTAGTACTCATAGTTATATGATAAGTGCAATAACTTCCATTCTGTTTGCATTTAGTAGTTCGAGTAATTATAGATAGCATATAGCATATCTATATAAAGATGACTCGCTCTGCAATTGGTTGTTTATTTTCTGCAGTTAGAGCTATCCTTAACGGGACATAGGCAGTTTTTCGACCAAAAAATAGATTTTTTAAAAACATTTTTATTCGATTTTCCATTTAATTCTGTTTAAAAAAATATAGACCTTTATATGGTTTTCATTTGATATAGTTCAGGGAAAATAAAATACATAGGTGTGTCACCCTTTGGTGTAGCGTCTAGTGTCAAGTTCTGCGCGCTGGTTTCAACTACGGTAATTTATATAGTAATTTAAAGCCATATACTAATGTTGTCTTTTAGTTTTGTTTGTTGGTCATACTGTCTATTAGTTCAATTCTGTTTTCTGTAATATTTGTCAGTAACTTTTTTTGTGACAGCTGATGTTGACAAATGACAGTTTGTGATTGTTACATATTGTTCAGTGGTGTGTTTACAAACAAGTGACAAACTAAGTTGTTTAGAACTAAGTTTTTACAGCATAATTATATTATTATAAGTGATTTACCTTGATATAATATATATCATGCCTAGGATGAAAAACTTTAACCGTAAGAGGTACCAGGGTAATCAGTTTACAAAACCTAGCCTAGGCCAGACTCCAGAAACTCAGCCTAAGGTAACTTCCTCTAGTTCTAGAAAACTGTCTGGCTCAAAAACTACCCAAGGATTATGAGTATGAAAATGATGACATAAATGTAATCATTAACCTTCAACTGTTATCTCAGGCTATAAACAGTTTACTAAGTGTATTAGTTGTAGTGCATCAAACTGTCTTAGCGTTCAGATTGATTCTGGTTACACTAATGGCATAGCCCATAAATTAGTGTTGGACTGTAATATTTGTAAGTTTAGTAGTGCCATTCATGAATACAAAGACAATCCACAATAAGCATGAACTAAATATTAGGTATGCTTATGCCCTAAGATCAATCGGCAAAGGGCTTGAGGCTGGTAAAATGTTTTCTGCGGTCATGAATCAAGCTCCGCCAAACTCCAGGATGCCTAACCTAACCTAACCTAACCTAACCTAAACCTAACGAGGAACACATTTAATAGAGATAAATTTTGTAATTGCTTACCAGAGGTGTTTAGGAAATATGTCACAAGTAAGTTTGTAGCATGCACAACTCCAAAAGAGTATATAGAAAAATTGCTTGATGAGTATATATAACAGATGTTTATTGCTTGATGAATGGAAATACATACTAAGAAATTAATATAGGACATGTGACATCATTCCTTTCTTAGCCGAACAAGAAACCCTAATCGTCAGGTTTACCGATGTCTCAAGGAAGTGGTTTTTACTTCTACGATGAAGTGACCTAAATAGGTTATCACCACTAGTACTCTCTTTCGTCTGTACCTCAGATTTTTTGATTTCGCATTTTTGAACTATCCAACTTTAATAGCTGTTAAGAGTCACGTTTCTTTTAGCTGTAATTTATCACTAGATAATGTGTTTGATTACTTAAAACTTGTATTGCTAAAATTGTACATTATTTTCAGCTTGTAATTTTTTATATATCATCATCACTGTGTTTTTCAGGCTCCAAAATATGATATTGGCTCAGGAAGTAGTCGAATTTGGAAAGGTTAGATTAAAGTAAGCCTTAAAACGTGCTCGTATAAACTTTGTTTAAACGATAGATGAGCTGTGTTAGAGGTATAGTTGAACGTGCACCTGCTTTACGTCACATCACCATATATTTTACTTGAATAAATATATTGATAAATCACATCCCATGCTTTTTACGCATATTTCATATAGATATTGTTAACATGTAGTACACTTACTTTCATCCCTTATTACTTGCGTTGAATATTAAATGACCATATCCAACAAACCCTTACAATATGTCATTATTAACCTAGGTGAAACACTGAAATTCAAAACTGCGCTATAAAACATTTTACTATGATTATTTTTTTCTATTTGTTTATATTAAATAACTGGTAGCTTCCAAATAACCACGGACTGCCAACGCGTGGAGGACACGCCTCAAATTCCTATCACGTGAAACAACACGTTAACAACAATGAGATTGCTCTATATAATTATATATCATTACTAGTCACAAAATAATCTGACCTAAACCTAGGGTTAAATAAAAACAAGATCTCAGGCCTTAGTTGTACCTGGAATTATGTGCTAACTTTCTATCATTTATGTTCAGGGTGTACAAATTTATAAAGCTTTATAAGGTGTAATATAATATAAAAAGAAAATTAACTATAAGTTACCATTTATAAAAGTAATTTTTTTACTGTAGGAGATATCGTTACAATGAAATGAAAGACCTAAATCACAGTAAGACAAACAGAATAACGGTAATGGCTGATTGAGTGTAGGGCACTTTTTATAAACAACATAGTCTTGTTTCACTTGATCGATAAAAAGGTCAGAATTTATATTTAATTGTAACAAATAGCGCTTTTTAACTTAGAAAACCCGGGAAATCAATTTCCTGAATAAACAAAATCACAACCTCTTGTCATTCTCACCAAAGAGGCTTGCACCTTTGTGCGTATCCTAGTTGTACGTTTGTTATAACGGTTAAAATGCCGTTTTAGGAATATTGCAAAGGACCAAGTAAAGCTTTTTGTGTAGGAAACCTTATATTTTCCAAAAAACCTTTGCCTTTTACAATAACAACTTGAATGAATCCGGATAACGCTTTAGCTCAAAATCCACGAAATAATCAAGGTAGTAATATTAGAGGTTTGGCATGGAGGGATGAATACTTATCATTAAAAATTACACAGCAAATGTTGTACCCAATAAAAACGCGAAGGACATTTATAACCAAAATTAACAAATATTTATTGAGATGTTACCACATATTACCTTCCTAGTAATTCAAAGGTTAAATAATTTATATTTTTATCAATATTAATATTTTTAACCAAACATTTATTATCAATCAGTTTTTCTAAAATTTGTCACGATCTTTATAGTCTACAATATTTTTATTGTGTCCAAACCAGCGATTTTATTTCAGTGCAGGTTTTAATGTAATTCGAATGTGCAATTAGATATTTCTGATTTACGTAAAATACATTACTTTTTTAGTGTAGGTAAAATTATTAAAAATCCAAAATACGTCTACAGACAATATTATTTATATTTTCCATTACTGGGGCAGTATTTTAGACTAAAAAAATAACATTCACGTTGTAAATATGTTCCATATAACATATATTGTGTGTAGCCCAAGCACAACCATGTATTACTAATAATAATAACATACTTAGTAATGTGTTGAACCTGATAAATATAATACCTTTACACGAACGTCATGTGCTGAGGTCTAGTGGATTTATGTTGGTTATAAGCGTCGACGCTAGGGCTGCGCCACTTAATCGGTATTGTCATTCATTAAATACCACTTGCTTGAAATACTTGAACTCTCACTACACAGATGGCAGTGCAAGCACTCACTGTTGCCGTGTCTCTATATATTATAGCATTGAATAAGTTATCTATTGTGTAACTGTTACATCAATGATATTACTTAATTCTTAATATTAATAATTTTATTAATTCGTAAAGAGTAATTTGTAAATATCATTATTGAAAAAGAATGATTTTAGAGTATAGTAGAAATCTAAATAATTATATACACTATACGTCACAGAATTAAAATACATCGTTTATAAAAGTTATCAGTTCATGTTCTATGTGTTCAGAATAAAATGTAATATAAGTTCAAAGTTAAGTGTATACAATTTTAAGAAATATAACGATAAATATGTAGCCATGTGTGACAACCAAAGACTATTTTTTGTAATATATTGTTACATTATAAAACAGAGCAAAATACTTAAATGGTAGTGTTAATAAATATAATTTTTGAGCTTTGTCGCTAAGTATTGTGTCTTAGGTTCGGACACCTGGTTAATGTGTGCGAATAAGGTCGTAGAGACTTTGAACTTCCAATATAAGTTTTGCTTGGCCTCCTTCAATGGTAGTCTATCCGATCATTAAGATAAAAAATTATCCTACAGTCCTTAAAATCTGTAAATATTTTGATACTAGGAAAACCACAATTGATTTTGGGATTAATCGACCAGGAGGCAATCCATCGTCCGTCCATATGTCCGATAACTTCTAAAGGGAAATTCAAAACGACTTAAAATTTGGTGTATGAGTTCTACTTGGTTCGACAAGGATCTGTAGTGATTGTGGGTAAAAGGACCAAGATAATCCCTCCGTCTCAACTTTATGTATGAAGTAGCTCCTTTGTTACGTTCTTTGAGATGCTAGATACTTGGTTGTATGTTTAAGGAAAAGGGAATAGTTTAAAGCATATATCATAGTTTCATACATATCACAAATAGACACCAAATTTCTACTAACATTTGTTATAGAATATTACTAAATACTGCATGATTACTGACTAAACACGGTTTAATATAGTATCTGTATGATTTATTTCAAATTATACTCATCATGAAAATCTTCGATTACTTTTTCACCTATTTGTTCTAGCGCTTTTGGGAGAGGCCCAGTATATATCATGACTAAGTGTAATTTGCTGGAAACGTTCCAAACAGCTACCCTGGGAACGGAGTTTAATTCGAATTTACTCTGCAACAGAGTTAAACGTGAAAGTCGTTTAGAATCTTGATTAAAGTGTTTAGTTTCAGAAACGTTTAAGCGATGACCTATGCTGCATAAATAATCAAGATTGCACTCCAGGATAACAAATCAGCATTTGAATGTTAATTTAAATTTTAAAGTGGTGTTAGTTGCTGTTCTCAAAAAATGATTTCTCTATTCTGTAAGACCATTTAATAGCATTTCTTTTTGGTTGAGCTTTATCAAAGTTTATCACTGGAGGAGCCTGAAAATTTGCCATTTATACATATTTGTTTATCTGGGCGATATTTTGAGAACGAGCTAACCTTTAGAAAACATCAAGAATATTGGTACGTGTTAATCCATAGACTGTTAAAGAATTTACTTTAGACATTAATCGCAGTAATGTTTTACCAAACTCGGTAACAATATATTATATTTTGACATCTGAAATAGTACCACGTGTAGAATATTCACGCTAAGATATTGTACATAATATTTTGTTGAATTTATCTAAAAATAAATATTCAAAAACTACTATGAAATCCAAAACAATGAAAACTAATCTAATTATAGCATAGGGCATAGTATAATGTTGAGACTTTAAACCTGCGCAGAAGCTTCATTTCTAAGTAGATAATATAGAGTTATAGGATAATGCATGTTCATTTATTGAGTTTGGCGTTGAAGCCTATTGCTAAATAGGCTGAATTGTTTCTTTTATCTATCCCGGGGGCTTGTAAACATTTATTTCTGTATAACTTTCACGAACATATTATGAGCTTTATAAATTAAATTTTCCCAGCTACCATTTTAAAAGACTATTACATGACAGACTATTCTTGTAATAGTCTAGAAAGAAATTAAGAGTATGCCTCTGAGGCAGGGTCAGAAACTTAACACCTTGACACTTGATTAAATATAAAAAAAATAAAATATATGCAATACACCATTTTTTTCATGTTATGATTTTGTATTCAGATTTCATTTTCATTCAATAATTAGTCATTGTGCATGAAAGGATGAATACTTATATCATATTAATATCATGATTGATAAATAGTTTTCAGCATTTCTACATTGCCTGTATGATTAAAATATTAAGTCATTTTTCAAGATATATTGCAGATGTACTCATTAATCACTAAGAATGTTGTTATGTTTTTTCCATAGCCTTCAATGGGTGTTCACAGCTACACACTGTAAGTGTCCTTTTGTCCTAAGGATATTAAACATCCTCATTAAGGGAATGGGCGTAGGGCGGTACTAAATGAAGTCGATAAAAGCAGCGTTTTGGAGTGACTGACGTTTTAATTCGTCCTAAACTCAGTGGGTCACGTGACGTAATCAGATTACTCTGCTCCCCCTGTTTCGTCTCCACTCTCTTGTTTATTTTTTTTTTTTAGTAATGTTTAAGTCTGCTTTAAATTTGATAATTTTTTATTTTACAATACTGTTTGCTCTCAGTGCAAATAATTGATAGGTACCATATATAAATAACCGCTTTTATTCTTAAACATTTTTCTATAACTCTAATGTGGTGAATCAAAAATATTGGCCCAAAATATTATGTATTCAGTTAAAGAAAGTACTATCTTATCAAAAATTATCATCGATAAATTGTTGTCGATATTTTAGAAATATGGATACAGTTAATTACAAGGGTGATATTTAAATCCCATTGTTTCTATCCAAAATTTGTTTTAAAATTAAAAATACACTTTCAAAATATGAGAACACCTCGTATAGCCAAATTTTTATTAATATAATGTAAATGTGGGAACTCAGGTATTTACATCTAATTAAAGTCTTTGTTAAATGCAAAGGTTTGATCTTAGACAATAATTTAAAGCTAAGAACCAATACTCCTGAAGCACTGATTACACCGCGGCTACTACATTATTCATTAAGGAAAAAAATGTATTAGATTTCCAAACCGAATAAAATCCGAGGTTGGTAGATTCATCTGACGTAAATTACGTTGTGTTCTAATAAGACATCATCCAACAGTATTTAAATGGGAAATGAGACTGATTCAATAATTATTACAAAACCGTTTACTGAATAATTAGTGGTACTCGACGTACTGGCGTATGACCCAGAAAGACATCAACAAAACATATTGTATTCGCGTGTTCTTGCTAAAGCTCGTTAAGTACAAATTCAACGTTAAGTTGTTATTCTTACTAAGAGCAGTTTGCTGAACAGACGTCCAGGGAGCTGAGCTTAGTTCTAATTTCCTCAGAGACGAAATGAAAGTAGACAACCATGTAAAAGATCGAATTTTAGTTAATAGCAGATTGTAGTATATGGTCAAATATAACTAGTTGTGTACGGTAAATATTTTAACAAGTTGTTTTTTAAATAGAGTTACTACACTTGCTCTACCGGATTAGCGCAAAGTCCAAACCACAACCTGATGGGACCGTGAAGCACCGACCGATTATCGTGCGCTTCATAAGCTATTGGGATCGTCGGAAGGCCTTCGGCGAGAAGAAGAAGCTACGGGGGTCTGGAATTATAATCATAGAGGATCTGACAAAAGCCCGTCTGGACGTCTACAGGAGAGCCGTCGCTATTTTCGGACTGAAGAAGACGTGGACTCCGGATAGGAGAACAATGTACATAGACCAGGAAGGACGGAGATGCAGCGCCATCAGGATAGAAGATCTGCCGGCTGCCCCAACAACCACAGAGACTTCGCACGCACAATAAAATATAGTTTCATAATACAGCCCTAGAATCTAAAATTTACTAGACATTAACAGGTACGTTCGATGAAGTTGAATAAAAGATTGATTTATTTATATAAAATTTATACTTTTCTCTTTTTTCTATTCAACAATGTACTTTTTACCAATAGAATATTTTTAGTTATTTATTTACTTACTTTTGCAACAATTAGAAGAATTATATTTTACGAGATTTTTTATTTAACTCATTTAGTTATTTATCTCACACAACTATCGTTTAAATTGTTATAATTTCATTTAAGTTAGATTCGTTTATATGCAGTTTTATTTTTCTATGACAAGATTTTTTTCTCTTTTATAATTTGATATATAAGGCAATTAATTGATAATACATTTTTTGTATTAATCTTAAAAATGGCCAGGTTAATATACACTTTAGTATAAACTCACATAAGAAGTAGAACTTTTAAATACGTTTGTTGCCTAATCAATACTTTGTAACTACTTTTTCATTTTTAAATTGTATTTATGCTTTACTATTAGATTCCAAGTGTGTTTCGATTGTGTATGTATATGTATAAAATGTACTTTAACAAGTGTAAACCATGAGTGTTAGTTATATTTTTGAGCAAAGGGGCTGAATTTTTCAATGACAATGATACATTTGTCGTACAAAAATGAATTGATTGTGTTTGAGTATTGTATGTGTGTGGCGTTATTCTATCCTCTGGGGTCTGCTCCTCGCTGGCTCGTCACTGCGTCGTGGCTGAGGGACCAGTATGACTGACCCTCACAGTGATGGTTGTAACACGGTGACGGCTCCTTCCTCTCCCTCCACAGCCAACATTTTCTGTGCCCGCCTTGATCCCTATCCAAACCATCTGAAAATGGCTCACATAAATTCCCAATCCCTTCTAGGACATATTGATGAGGTCAATTCAATATTCCGGTATAATAATTTTGACTTAATAGGTATTTCAGAGACTTGGTTTAAGCCGGTAGTTATGTCTCATGAAGTAGCGCTCCCTGGTTTTTCACTCTTGCTGAATGACATGATTAATAAAAAGGGCGGTGGAGTTGCGCTGTATGTGCGGGTGGGTTTGAAATACAAACTTTTATATTCTTCACCTTCTGAGTATTCAGCTAAGCCTGAATTTATGCTAGTTGGAATTTTATTTCCAGGTTATGAGCACCTCCTTTTAGGGATCTGCTACCGGCCTCCGAGGGTAGGTTTCATGGTCGATTTCGAAAATGCTCCCTTGCGCTACATGCCGACCTACACTCGTGTCTTGGTTATGGGGGACCTGAACACAGACCTTCTAATGACTAGACGCAACTATGACTACAATCAACTGACTACTATGTTTGACTCGTGCAATCTGACTATACTGCCATTGAATCCCACACATCACACTGCTGCTCCCCATACCCTACTCGACCTTACGGTGGTCAGTGATCCTTTCGAGGTCCTCCTTTATGGGCAGCTTCCAGTCCCTGGCATCTCACATCATGACCTCATATACTGTGTTCTAAAAACTAAAACTCCTAGTGTTAAGTCTTTGTTTATAACCTACAGAGATTTTAAAAATACTGATGGATGTTCTTTTGCTTGTGATGTTGAAAATACGCCTTCGGAGTCCATTACCCATCTTGAAACAGTCGATGAAATGGTTGACAGGTTTAATTCCTTTGTTCTGGGTCTATATGATAAGCACGCTCCATTAATTACAAGGAGAGTTTGTAAGAAGCGCCCCGTCCCCTGGTTAACACCTGCTATACGCAGTCTTATGGCTCAGCGCGACTCTTTGTACCGCAGAGCTCGTAGAACTAATGACCCAGACATCCTCGCTCAGTATCGTCAGCTCCGCAATAGAATTAAACAGGACCTTCGTAACTCTCGGCTGCGATATATTCACAGTTTTTTTCCTGATAAAAGATCCTCATCCACCGAAATGTGGCGGAATGTTAAATATTTAGGCATGGGCGAGCAGAAAACAGTATTCACTGCAATATACCATTAAACGAACTTAATGATTTTTTATTACTGCATCACAATCAACTAATCCAAATGCTATTGAATCATTTCTGCAAGAACTAGACAACCAACCTCCACCCATCTTCCCATATGAGAAATTCACTTTTCAACATATCATCCAGGTTGACACTCTACGAGCTTAAATCAGGATTAAAAGTAATGCCACCGGAACTGATAAAATATCTATTAAGATGCTGAAAAAGATCTTTATGCCGCGGCACATTATTAATTAATATTTTTCACAGTAACAAATACCGATCAATAAAGGTTTAGTGGTTCTCAGCATTCCAGTTATGGTATATACTGGTACGTAAGCAATAATATACCTGATTTTTTATTATCCTTAAGTATTTTAATGATTTATTGTTACTTTTACAAAAACAAATTTTCAATTAATCACTCATGCGTATCTCTTAATCTCTGCATAACAACAAATTATATAGTTCCTCTATTTTTCCTTCATATTTTATTAAATTATTTCTTAAGAGTTAAATAAACACTCTTATTACCAATGTAGCACAATTAATAGTCTTATATATCCATTTTCGTATCCGCACCCCATAATTTGTACAAAATAATAACTATTTCGTCTGGTAATAGAGTTATATAGCTTAATATTCAAAGACAAAAATCTGACGTGGTATAAGTTTAACAGGCAGAATTCCGAAGACTCACTTGTATCAGTTAGTTATGTTTTGGTTTACAGAATTGTATATCTATATTTAGAGTAATTTATATTTGTTTTCACGCGTCTTAAATACCAAAATTATATTCCAGAATTACTGAATTTTTAAATGTACACCAAACCTAAGTTAGTCAAATCAATCAAGCCATTCTCAAATTACAGTGAGAATAACAAAGGTAATTTCATTGTTCTACGAGTATATAAATATTTTACTAAGTTTTTTATATATTCATTTATTATGTAATTTTCTCGTTCCCATGACATTCTTCCAATCAGCTCAAACACTAATCCAGTAATCTATCATAAAACGAAATGTTGCTCTTACAGAAATGAAACTAAATTTAAAGTGTGTAGTTAGTTAATTTTTAGATATCATGACCGAAAACAGAGAGATATAGAGATAAAATTATTTATTAATAATATTATTTTTCCATTTCTTTAAATATTAAAATGTGTGTGGTTGTGTGTATTATTATTTATAGAAACAAACTTTACAAGCCTTAATGGAAGTTCTCAACCAGATTAATTTAAATAAGCATACTCTGAAGCAATGCATACTCGACCCTGCATATATAGATCCCAGCTTAACATGACGAGTCTATATTTTAATTATTACACTGAAAGGTCGTTAATATACTTGTGTAGGAAAATCTACTGGATTATTCCTAATCCAATATTATTACAAATATGTATGTAATATTTACTTGAAATTGCTTTTTTAATATTTAAAGAGTGTTCATATAGCTGTTTAATACAGGTTTTTTGGGGATTGTTTGCGCTATTATAGTAATTATATGTATTATTAAGTATCGAAGGCATTGGGCATTTACACACTCATTATATAATTATTAATCGTACAATACTTATCAAAATGTTTATGATTAGTTTTTTAAACATCCATTTACATTATTTATTGTTTCGTTGATACTTGTATTAAATTATATATTGTTTACGATAATTTACACTTCAGTTTTCCATAAAATATTTCTAATTATTCATTTTATAAAATTATTCTAATGAATATATAAAAAATGCTTAATGTTTCGACGTTAGTATTGGTTTGTGAACTTATAATTTTTTTAGCTGTAATACATAAACAATTACAAAGATTTTTACAACAGAATCACTTAGTTGTTGCACTGTAGTAGTAAAACTTTCAAATAATTGCTAAGCTTTATTGCAGTGTAACAATTTCCTTATCGATTTACAGTATTGTATTGGCACCAGATCCTAGACATAATTCAGGGAATTAAAAGCGCTATGGTAGAATCAAAGCAGATTGAAAACGCAGCGCTCTCGTGTGACTGACACTTGTTTTAATTTGTTCCGATGCTCGGTGAGTAACCTTGACACAATCAGATTACTTTAATTCCTGACATTTCAGCTCCAACTCTAATGTCGGTTATCTTTCAAAATGCTATTTTCTTTGTCAGTATCTTAAATTTCCGTGAAAATGGTAGGTGTGTGATAATACTGTGAGCTAATATCATTTCGCATGTTTTTTCATAAGTATATATTAAAATGTGAAACGATACTTTACAATAATATATGAACGAATAACAGATATACCCTTAACACGTATTACCTGTGTATTATGTTACACACACATATTATAAACACATTATATTATTATTAGGTATTATGTATGGACATATTACCTTAACACTTTATAGGACTCTGTTTATTAAATTAAAAGCAATTAAAAATATTTTTTACGCAAATCGAATATTATAAGTTTATGCATCTACTTGTCATAAATGGATGTGGCAGATCCATCTCTCCATGGATCTTGGTCCATCTCTGGATTGCGCCCGGAGCCTGGTGGACCTATTGCCAAGCCACTAGTGGGTACTCCAGCCTGCACCGCCCTGACACTGTGATCTGCTCCTAGCCGTGCCGCCTTACACCTACCACTACCGCACCGCGGATCCGCTCACGTAGGACCGCACCGCGCTCTTCTGCTCCACGGTCTGGACCGGACGTTGTAGGCCTTTTGTGTTGTGGCTCCCAGTGGGTGAGTACAGACGGATTACTCTTCACAGAGTGCTCTTATGGATTAGTGAAACGGACGCGGACTGATGTCTAATTATGGCCCAGCAGCCGTGGAAGGAGCCCTTAAAACTTGATTCAACGCTACCCTCCAGACGTTAACTGCACACCTTAGTGCAGTATAATGTATCTTTAGTGTTCCCTGTGTATTTATTTGTGTCGTATCACGCATGTATAGACCATTTATTGTATATTGCATGTGTTTTTTTAAGAAGTAGAGCCATCCCTACCATAAAATAGAGTTCATTTAGCTATTTTTGTAATTTTCTCTTATAAGTGGTAATATTTTATCTTCGCCATATTGTTGTTATTAATTTTCCGTCTAAAAGCATACTTACTTTAAGGCTGGATTACTCGTGATAATGTCATACAATTTCTGCACATTAATTAGTTTAATTGCAAAAATGTGAGTGTTTTGTTTCTTTTGTTCAGTCCTAGTAACTGGATTGAGATAACATCGCATAAGTTTTAGAGGTCTATCTTGAACATTGTATTCAGATTTTTTTCAATTACAACTATCTGTGTAGTCCAAAGGCCTGGTTGACAAAAAAATAGCTTTAGTGTATGGTAGTAGGGAGCCTGATTGGTACTTTCCTTAGAGCAGGGGTACTGTTCCTTGTTGGAGCCCTGCCTGTCCAACCTGTCCTACAACAATGTGGCGCCCTTTCCCCTCACCGAGCAAACCTTAAAGAAGAAGTACTAATCGTAGGTTTCCCTATACCCTTACGGCGCGCTGTCAAGGACCACCCCTTTCTCCACTTAGTGATACCGGACATTTGAATAATTCCCCTAGGGGAGAAATTTGCAATTGTAACAGTCACCTACTCAGAAAACTAGACTTCCATCCATTTTTAAGTTATTACTTTTACTTTTTAATAGTTATATTTATTAAATTTATCACAAAAAGCACCATACAAATATGACAATAAAAAGCCTATAGCACAATCGTAAAACATATAGAATGTTCAATTACTGTCCGGTTAAATACGAATTTATACGAGACCATGGTGTTTCCAAATAACAATACACATAACAAATGGAAATAAACTCAAATCTGTAATAATACATGAAATTTTAATATTTCAATAAACACCCAATTATTATAAACACTGCTATTAATGATTATATTCGAATTAATAATATTAAACGTAAATTTAAATAATTAAATATCAATCGATAGATAAATCCGTAAATCAATAATATTTTTGATTTTTCGATCAAACATTAAAATTTATGTAATTGCTTGAACCTCTGGGCATCAAAAAAACAGTTTTTTAAGCTTTTAGAAAAGGTTCAGTTTTTGGATATACGTGACTTACCAAGCATGGCCAATAATTATGATTGGATTTATACAGAGTGAGTTGTATGTCCTGGCACACCTGGATATAATTAAACGGTTCCGAGATATCTATGTGAAACCTTGACCCCACCTATTATAACATATTTTATAAAATTTTTAAAGTTGTTGAAAATTTTGCCCCCCTTTTCAAAAGGGGGGTAAATGGTGGCAACTAAATATTTTCAATTATAAACCCCTATCATGTGACCCCTCATTTTAAAGGGGATAAACAAAGGAATCCAATAATGCAAACTAGAGGTCTCTGCGTTTATTTTAACAGATTTTATGACAAATTTTACAATTGAGTAAAGGGGGGCAACTAAACATTTTCAAATACAAACCCCTATCATGTCTCAAGTTTTCACACACGTCTAGCACACTGTAAAACAGCCGAAGGTGAACAGTTTTGATCACCTGCTATATTAAAACAGGTAACTGTTTTTAGAATTTTCGTTAGTGTTGACTCATGTTACGATAAACAGGACAAGATAGTTACTGATTTTATTATTGTAAATTTGTCATAAAATCTGTTAAAATAAACGTAGGTAGAGACCTCTAGTTTGCATTATTGGATTTACTTTTTTATTCCCTTTAAATTGAGGGTCACATGATAGGGGTTTAAAATTGAAAATATTTAGTTGCCCCCCTTTATCCCCCCTTTAAAAAAAGGGGGGGGAAATTTTCAACAACTTGAAAAAATTTAAAAAATATGTTATAATAGGTAGAGATAAGGTTTCACATAGATATCTCGGACCGTTTAAAATTATATCCAGGTGTGCCAGGACATAAAAACTCACTCTGCATATTTCTGTTATGTGCACTTTTTTCTTTTTAATTTGTACTAGATTGCATGTTTTTCAAATGGCTTATCACAGAGTGATTATAAATTGGTATAAAAACATATCCCATGTATTTGTTAGTATCTAAATTAAAGGTTGTTACTTAAACGATTAAAATAGACTAAATCATACATCGTTTCTTGTACTATGACGTAATACTACTATATTATTGCACAGGAAGATACAATACATGATTCTTATTTACATTAATATGATAGGTCTTATTATAAAATGGGTAATTCTTAGTCCTAAGGATTTAATTATGCTTCAGTAAATGTTGACGCCAAACTATGATAATATTTCACCACACATACGAAGTGTTATTTATCCTAGTGAGTAAACATGAAGTATTTTAGTTAAGCACTCCATTCTTTAATTTAACAGAAAAAACTGTATATGGAAATTGGTTTATTAAAATATTTATGATACTCTACAACGAATTCAGCATTTGTATAGCCATTTTTGCATAATGAACGCTTGTATTTTATTTTTATTTTCATTGTATTTTAATTGAAAGAGAAGTAATTAAGTACTGGATTGTAAGTCCAGGTAGATGGTCGGAGCTGGCGTACAGCCAAGCAATTAAGCTCTCTGTGGCCAGCTCTAAAGCTTAGCTTCACTTTAATTCCTGTAATAAACGGATCTTGATGTCGCAAATAGAATTGTTTCCAATTATGAAAATAATCATAAGCCGATTAACTATGTTTTCTGGGGATTTGTTATTGGGGCACGTAATACTTATTAAGCCTCTTACAAAATGTATTTAAAATTGAATTGATATTCTATCTCAGATATTTCGTATGGTAGTTTAATTATTTTAGGCATTTAGGTGAGAGATATCGTAAAAATACAAAAAAACTAAGTTTATTACCTAAAAGAACTCCAGAGTTTATACATAATGGAATTGCACAGTTTCTGAGATAGAAGGGTAAAATCTGTATATTTCTTTGTAAATGTATGCGTAATCAATACATAACTCGCCTGCTTTGACGGAAGGTTGGCTACTTTTATAATTTATGCAAACTATAACTTAATTTTCGTACAATTGTTTATATTAGGATAAAGATACAAAGAATTTAAGACATTGCCGTTTTTAATAAAATATCAAAGCTTTATCCAGACCGTATAAAAAATTACAAACTTTTCAAATTATTATAATAATATATGTAATATTATGTATCGAAGGCATTGGGCATTTACACTCATTATATAATTATTAATCGTACAATAGTTATCAAAATGTTTATGATTAGTTTTTTAGACATCCAGTTACATTATTATTGTTTCGTTGATACTTGTATTAATTTATATATGTTTACGATAATTTACTCTTCAGTTTTCCATACAATATTTCTAATTATTAATTTTATAAAATTATTATAATGAATATATAAAAATGCTTAATGTTTCGACGTTAGTATTGTTTGTGAAATTATTATTGTTTTAGCTATAATACAAAAACAATAACAAAGATTTTACAACAGAATCACTTAGTCGTTGCACTGTAGTAATAAAACTTTCAAATAATTGCTAAGCTTTATTGCAGTGTAACAATTTCCTTAACGATTTTACAGTATTCTCTTGGCACAACATCCTAGACATCATTCAGGGAATTAAAGCGCTTTGGTTGAATCATAGCAGATTGAAAACGCAGCGCTCTCGTGTGACTGACACTTGTTTTAATTTGTTCCGAAGCTCGGTGAGTCACTTGACACAATCAGATTACTTTAATTCCTGACATTTCTGCTCCAACTCTAATGTCTGTTATCTTTCAAAATGCTATTTTCTTTGTCAGTATCTGAAATGTCCGTGAAAATGGTAGGTATGTGATAATACTGTGAGCTAATATCTTTTCGCACGTTTTTTCATAAGTATATATTAAAATGTGAAACGATACTTTACAAATATATGAACGAATAACAGATATACCCTTAACACATATTACCTATGTATTATATTACACACACATATTATAAACACATTATATTATTATTAGGTATTATGTATGAACACACATTACCTTAACACTTTATAGGACTCTGTTTATAAAATTAAAAGCAATTTAAAATTTTTTTATGCAAATCGAATATTATAAGTTTATGCATCTACTTGTCACCATGGATGTGGCAGACGTAGCTATTTTCCTTTATAACTTCTATAATGCCTTAAGATTTTGACACTTAAGTATATTCTTGTTTGAGACGCTTTTATAATTGTATGTAATTGTTGGGCTCAAAAACTTTGTTTCTGGTTTTGAAATTATGAAAATGGGTCCTAAAGTATGTACATGTAATAACTTTGTACATTTATATATAAGGTGGCCAAAAATAATTCTTTTTTTAATATAATATATATATATATATATATATTTATATTATTATTTATATTTATATATAATATATATATATATATATATATATATATATTAAAAAAAGAACTATTTTTGGCCACATTCGGGATCCCTTTTCAAATTTTCATAATAAATAAAAATATTTCTAATACTGTTTTGTATTTTCGTTGTTTCAAACTAACGAAAACCTAATGTGTTTGTTTTAAATGTTTCATTGTTGTTTTTCATTTGTATTTAAATGTCCATTTCAGTGACTATTGAGAATAGATGTTGCTTACTTAAAATTGCTAGTAGATTTGATGACAGAATTTAGTTATTACTATTAAATATAAATGGCACAAATAAGTCCTATAAATTTATATGATCTCACTATTCTTATAACAAAGGGAAGTTGAATTTATTTCTGAGAAAACTGTTGTTATCTGATGATCTCTGTTGGTTGAATATATTAATCAGGTAATTTAAGTCAGTTAATTTTAGTACTTTAATTAACAAACTATAAGAAAATTTAACTGATTTTAATAGTTGGGATTATACTACACTTGCCAACTTGGATCATTTCTCTGATTTTAAGGTTTTATTTGTTCATAATAAAATTAACCCAATTATGTGATATATACCTATCGATAAGAAGCTTGGTGGGCCCATAACTATTTTGGAGTGAATGTGTTCAAAGGCTTTTTCGGATTTTGTCTTGGTCCACCTCTGGACTGCGCCCGGAGCCTGGTGGACTTATTGCCGAGCCGCTAGTGGGTACTCCAGCCTGCACTGCCCCGACACTGTGATCTGCTCCTAGCCGTGCCGCCTTACACCTACCACTACCGCACCGCGGATCCGCTCGCGTCGCACCGCACCGCGCTCTTCTGCTCCACGGTCTGGACCGGACGTAGTTGTAGGCCTTTTGTGTTGTGGCTCCCAGTGGGTGAGTACAGACTTGGATTACTTCACGGAGTGCTCTTATGGATTAGTGAATCGGACGCGGACTGATGTCTAATTATGACCCAGCAGCCGTGGAAGGAGCCCTTAAAACTTGATTCAACGCTACCCTCCAGACGTTAACTGCACACCTTAGTGCAGTATAATGCATCTTTAGTGTTCCTGTGTATTTACTTGTGCCGTATCACGCATGTCTAGACCATTTATTGTATATTGCATGTGTTTTTTAAGAAGTAGAGCCATCCCTACCATAAATAAAGTTCATTTAGCCATTTTTGTAATTTTCTCTTATAAGTGGTAATATTTTATCTTCGCCATATTGTTGTTATTAATTTTTCGTCTAAAAGCATGTACTTACTTTAAGGCTAGATTACTCGTGATAATGTCATACAATTTCTGCACATTAATTAGTTTAATTGCAAAAATGTGAGTGTTTTGTTTCTTTTGTTCAGTCCTAGTAACTGGATTGAGATAACATCGCATAAGTATTAGAGGTCTATCTTGAACATTGTATTCAGAATATTTCAATACAACTATCTGTGTAGTCCAAAGGCCTGGTGGACTAAAAATAGCTTTAGTGTATGGTAGTAGGGAGCTTGATTGGTACTTTCCTTGGAGCAGGGGTACTGTTCCTTGTTGGAGCCCTGCCTGTCACCTGTCCTACAACAAGGTGGCGCCCTTTCCCTCACCGAGCAACCTTAAAGAAGAAGTACTAATCGTAGGTTTCATTATACCCTTACGGCGCGCTGTCAAGGACCACGCCTTTCTCCACTGAGTGATACCGGACATTTGCATAATTCCCCTAGGGGAGAATTTTGCAATTCTAACAGTCACCCTACGCAGAAAACTAGACTTCCATCCATTTTTAAATTATTACTTCTATTTTTAATAGTTATTTATTAAATTCATCACAAAAAGTACCATACAAATATGACAATAAAAAGCCTATAGCACAATCTTAAAACATATAGAATGTTCAATTACTGTCCGGTTAAATACGAATTTATACGAGACCATGGGTGTTTCCAAATAACAATACACATAACAAATGTAAATAAACTCAAAATCTTTAATAATCCATGAAATTTTAATATTTTACTAAACACCCCAATATTATAAACACTGCTATGAATGATTATATTCGAATTAATAATATTAAACGTAAATTTAAATAATTAAATATCAATCGATAGATAAATCCGTAAATCAATAATATTTTTGATTTTTCGATCAAACATTAAATTTATGTGATTGCTTGATCTCTGGGCATAAAAAAAATTTTTTTAAGCTTTTAGAAAAGGTTCAGTTTTTGGATATACGTGACCTACCAAGCATGGCCAATAATTATGATTGGATTTATACAGAGTGAGTTTTATGTCCTGGCACACCTGGATATAATTTAAACGGTCCGAGATATCTATGTGAAACCTTGACCCCACCTATTATAACATATTTTTTCAATTTTTCAAGTTGTTGAAAATTTTCCCCCTTTTCAAAAGGGGGGCAACTAAACATTTTCAAATACAAACCCCTATCATGTGACCCCTCATTTTAAAGGGAATAAAAAAAGAAATCCAATAATGCAAACTAGAGGTCTCTGCGTTTATTTTAACAGAATTTATGAAAAGTTTACAATTGAGTAAAGGGGGGCAACTAAACATTTTCAAATACAAACCCCTATCATGTCTCAAGTTTTTACACACATCTAGCACACTGTCAAACAGCCGAAGGTGAACAGTTTGATCACCTGCTACATTAAAACAGGTAACTGTTTTTAGAATTTTCGTTAGTGTTGACTCATGTTACGATAAACAGGACAAGACAGTTACTGATTTTATTATTGTAAATTTGTCATAAAATCTGTTAAAATAAACGTAGAGACCTCTAGTTTGCATTATTGGATTTAGTTTTTTTATTCCCTTTAAAATGAGGGGTCACATGATAGGGGTTTTTATTTGAAAATGTTTAGTTGCCCCCCCTTTACCCCCCCTTTACTTAATTGTAAATTTGTCATAAAATCTGTTAAAATAAACGTAGAGACCTCTAGTTTGCATTATTTGATTTATTTTTTTATTCCCCTTTAAATTGAGGGGTCACTTGATAGGGGTTTATATTTGAAAAATATTTAGTTGCCCCCCTTTACCCCCCTTTTAGAAAAGGGGGGGGGGAAATTTTCTACAACTTGAAAAATTGAAAAAATATGTTATAATAGGTAGAGACAAGGTTTCACATAGATATCTCGGACCGTTTAAATTATATCCAGGTGTGCCAGGACATAAAACTCACTCTGCATATTTCTGTTATGTGCACTTTTTACTTTTTAATTTGTACTAGATTGCATGTTTTTCAAATGGCTTATCACTGAGTAATTATAAATTGGTATAAAACATATCCCATATATTTGTTAGTATCTAAATTAAAGGTTGTTACTTAAATAAATAAAAATAGACTAAATCATACATCGTTTCTTGTACTATGACGTAATACTACTATATTATTGCACAGGGAGATACGTAAAGACATGATTCTTATTTACATTAATATGATAGGTCTTATTATAAATGGGTAATTCTTAGTCCTAAGGATTTAATTATGCTTCAGTAAATTTTGACGCCAAACTATGATAATATGTAACCACATACGAAGTGTTATTTATCCTAGTGAGTAAACATGAAGTATTTTAGTTAAGCATTCCATTCTTAATTTAACAGAAAAAAACTGTATGGAAATTGGTTTATTAAAATATTTATGATACTCTATAACGAATTCAGCATTTGTATAGCCATTTTTGCATAATGAACGCTTGTATTTTATTTTTATTTTCATTGTATTTTAATTGAAAGAGAAGTAATTAAGTACTGGATTGTAAGTCCAGGTAGATGGTCGGAGCTGGCGTACAGCCAAGCAATTAAGCTCTCTGTGGCCAGCTCTAAAGCTTAGCTTCACTTTAATTCCTGTAATAAACGGATCTTGATGTCGCAAATAGAATTGTTTCCAATTATGAAAATAATCATAAGCCGATTTACTATGTTTTCTGGGGATTTGTTATTGGGGCACGTAATACTTATTAAGCCTCTTACAAAATGTATTTTACATTGAAATGATATTCTATCTCAGATATTTCGTATGGTAGTTTAATTATTTTAGGCATTTAGGTGAGAGATATCGTAAAAATAAAAAAAAAAAAAAAACTAAGTTTATTACCTAAAAGAACTCCAGAGTTTATACATAATGGAATTGCACAGTTTCTGAGATAGAAGGGTAATTTCTGTATATTTTTTTGTAAATGTATGCGTAATCAATACATAACTCGCCTGCTTTGACGGAAGGTTGGCTATTTTTTTCATAATTCATGCAAACTATAACTTAATTTCGTACAATTGTTTATATTAGGATAAAGATACAAAGAATGTAAGACATTGCCGTTTTAATAAAATATCAAAGCTTTATCCAGACCGTATAATAAATTACAAACTTTTCAAATTATTATAAGTTCCAAGAATGATGACAATAATGCAATAGTTGGTACGCGGGTTTAGAGAAGGGATTTCACTTTAGTTCTGGAAACTACCCAATTATATATCACTTTATTATGAAAGGGTTTCTCCAATGGGAAAATGAGTTGAAGAAACAATACAGTTGATTGTCATAATGTAAAATTATGTTCAATACCAAAATGTTTTAAATTGTAATGCACCTAGGACCAATGTCAAATAGTTTTAAGAAATTCCCTTTATCTGGGAAAATTAAAATTATTGATTACATTGTTACAAATAGACGCTGAGCTTGAGTCATGATCTTGTGGCCAGCGTTGGGATGCCAAGGTTGGGCATCATGACAGATGGGAATATACAGCCCTGTGTTGGATTGATTCGAGCTGTTTCATAGGGGTAGTGGGCTGCTGGTTGTATCAATCAAGGCCGGCGTAGTTGATGAATGGTATTATGATCGAGGTGAAAATGAGCAGCTTAGTGGATGTGGTGAGCTGTGAAGAAGTGCATCAAGAGACATGAAAGGAGCCAGCCAGTCTGGATCCTGCGGGTTGCAGCAACCTTTGTCAAGAGGTGCCTGGTCAACTCCATCAAAAGGTACCTTGTCAACCTAGTCTATTTGAAACTGTCACTCTTGATAGTCAGCACTTCCCGAAGAAACGGTTCATAGTCTTTCCAGGTGAAGTAGATCACCTCACATCTTTTTGTATCCATCTTGATCCGCCAACAAATAAACCACGGGGAGAACATATCCATTTGACGCTGCATATAAATGCTTGAAGGGAGACGTTACTCTTTTCATACTTTTTAATATCTGTTAAAGATAAATATAAAAATATGAGTAGTTCGGTGAGTGGATACTTATTTTCTTCACATATGATTTATTTAGAATTTTATATTGCCTATTTTTAGATTTATTAACATCAGTATAATCATACGAGCAAGTCAGTTTAAGAAGATAAAGACTAAGACTAAATTACTCAGTTGTACAGAAGAACTGCTGAAAGGTCCAGAAGAAGGGCCAAATAATTCATTTTATAAAGTCAAATAATTGTACTAAACGTTTTGTAAATATAATGAATAAGATAATCTATTTATAAATGAAAATTTAACCATCCCATGAACAAACTGGTAAAACGTACATCAAAATCCTATTTTCTATAGAAATGTTCATAAGAGACGGGTGACATAATCTGCTTGAAAGATGAGCCAAGCCTTTAAAAATGTGTGAAACTAATAATACAACCTTGTTTGACCGAAAGATTGTACAAGAGTGGAGTTAGCTAGGGTCTCAGTCTCTTGGGGAAAGGACAAAAACTTTGGCCCACAGTTAAAAGTCGAAGCAAATCTGGTTACAAATACATATTTTGTGTAATTATAAATGCGTTATCTGTTAAGGCGTATCTTTCAGATATAAATTATTTTTATTTTAAAATTTGATTAGGCCTTACTCATCTTTAGTACTTCAATACATAAATAATACAACTTTATGGAAATACTATCCTTAGCCATAACTACACGGGATATAGAAAGCTTACTTACATTTTTAGATTTACCTCGTAGAACAAGTCAAGGTAGTGGACCGAAAGTTCATAATAAACTTTCAAACTATACTAAAGTTTTAATATATCTACAAATAAATATTCTATATCTGAACTGTTTATCTCCCTGACAATCATGTAGACCACGATAAAGTACGCAAAACATACAATATATAATATTTTCCTCTTCGGGTTCTTAGAAAAAACCGACATTCTTTGCGTCATAGTTTCTATTTAAAGATAAAATTTCCGACTAATACTGATGTTTATAAGTGCTCTTCTTTACTCCACTTAGGGCAACGTTATTGTGCTTTTCATACACCGCTTGAGTAAAATTATATTGTTTAATACATTTTATAGATTCGTTGTATTTTTTAAATTTTTGCAAAATAAAAATGCTATATTTATAAAAAAATCATCAAGATCATTAGAATTATATTTTGGCAATAATTAATATGTTGGTGAATCTATAACGGTGGCTATAGTTTTTAACGAGAAACGATACTAACGTACAAAGAACCCTTTGTAGCTTACAATATTTTTCGTAATGTGAGTAATATAATATATCACGATTTCAAACATAACAGCCACTGAAAAAACACTAAATCGCCTAATAAATTATTTCAAAATTGGAAACTTTAATATATGTTATTTCTAAGAATTGTTCTATCCTGTTTTAAGAACATAACCAATTTTTATCGTTTCATTATTGGATAGTGGTGTAGTATAATTATACAATTTGTAAATGAATTTGGAAATAATATTGTTTAATTAAGTTTCCAAAGAATGCCTCATTCTCATTTGTGCTCATGTAGTAATTTCTTTGTTTTAACAAATGTCTGTTGATCACTCATTAGAAATGTTCGGAAAGAAAAGAAATCAATTTATGAGGTCTACAGGCATGATACTATAAGTCTCTAAAATGGTTGTTGGGCATTTGAAAGAATTAAAAACATATCTTTTCCTGTAAATTACTTTGATATATTTCACAACATTCAAAATGAAAGATTAAGAGACATGACAGCTCTCAACATTTCTCAAGAATTATGCGATTATGATTTGATTATGGAGGATAAACAGAATAGATACAATTCCTAGCCACAATAAAACTGTTAAATAGTAAAGTTATTTTTATAGTCAACTTTAGATTTTTTCATTGTCAGTTATGTAACTTTTTAATTATGTAATTACTTAACTTGTGATATCGAGTTATACTCCCGTTTTTTTAAATTAAAAACATATTTCAAGCTACAAATAATACTGCTGATGTAATTAACAATTCGTGTTAAAGACCAAAAACACCTGTCGAGATAGAATAAGACGATAGAGCAGTCTACACTTACTTATTTGACTTTCAACCGTAGGGTTTAGCTGAAATTTGGCTGAATGGAGCCAACGGTTTCATTATTCAATATTAAATGAAAATGTTAAGCATAATTTGGTCTATACAGTCAAAAACCATGCATCATAAAAAAAGTGGTCAGTACTTAGTGACTTGTACCCCATTGAAATAAAACAAAAATGTATAAACCATCTCAATATCTCACTACTGTATTCTCTTTTTGCAATGAGCAGTATCTTACCGAGCATTCCGTTAGTTCTTATGTGCATTAGTAGGTTCCACACATAAAGTTATCCAGGATTGCCATATATATGCGACAGTATTATTAGATGGAAAAATACCAAATTGACACAAAATTTTCGATTTATTTTCCGAAGATCAGCCCCTATCTGACTTCTAACATCCAATTCCATTAAAAAATTACGTTATTGGTGCCATTAATTAAGGGCCCTTTACATACAGTGCGTACGTTGAAAATATCTTTTATGTATCAACCTAAAAATATCATTCAGCATAATTTAACGACACTTGCAACGTTTTTTATAACTATTTTAAAGCATAAACAAAGGGAGCAGGAAGAGGAAGGGGTTGGCACAATCGCAAACAGCTGATATTTAAAAGGATAGCGAACAGCTGCGGCGAGCCTCTGTCAACGTAGTATGGAGGGTTGCCAACCTAGAACGTTAAAATACTCAACACAATGGTAGTTATGAAAGTATCGCCTACTCTCCCGTATAATGCTATATAATATACTTTCCAAACAATTATTACATCAGTTATTGTGACATTTCTTACAACTTATTAAAAAGGAAAAATTAAATGTAGTGACTATATTTTTGGAGTTTTTACAATAAATATGAATATAACTGAATAATTCTAATATATTTTTATATCGCTTTAAAAAAGTTTTATATTTAGTTTGAGAGTTTTCTTTTTCTTTTTAAGTGAAATATTCACTTTTAGGGGCACATACAAAGCTGCAAAGCGTTTCTGATGATTTATATATTTTTCAAATAATCCTACCCCAACATTTCGGTAAGCTTACATTGCTTTATTTCACTGTATACTAAAGTGTGAGAGCGAAATTTTTAGCGGTTAAGAAAGATGTTGTACTGCTATACACCAAGTGACTTTTAAATATATGTACATTTTTTAAATTAGAAAAATTTGTAATCCTCAATAATTTTTAAAAGCTTTGTCTGCAGATAAGGTATTATATTATTTTTACAATAATGACCACATAGGGTAGTATTGAAGAAGTAAAACAATATTAAATTTGAAATAAATTACATTTTATTATAGCCAGCACTTTTCGCTTTTGCTATAAAAGTCCAACCTTAAAAGGGCTAGGTACGGCCCTGAAGGGGCGATCAAACACCGCGCCACGGCGGGAGGCAGTGTAATGGGGTGATTTGTCTGGGGTCGTTGTGAGCCGCTTTAGCAGCTATTGGCACGTCTTTGTGCGGGAAATATTGCTTGTACTCGGCGGGGAAGTTGGATCCCTTACAAATATTCTTACTGTTAATTTCACGTCATAAGAAACTGATAAACTTTTTACGATTTTACACCTTAAGCAAAGTCGAAATTATGATTTAATAGCTTCACTTCACCGCATTCCCTTCATAGACTCTAGCTAGCCTACTACATACATATTATAAATAATAGATACATAATATTACTACAGCCTTATCTTAAACTTCTCTGATTAAAACAGATATAACAAATATAATAATATAAAACTATTAATATTGGTGATATAGAAACAGATACTTACAATAGTCAGTAAAGAAAAATATAAATAGAACAATCTTATATCCGTTGCGTACGAGTAGAACCCACTTGGTATGGTGCGTAATAATGATTAAGTGTTAACTCAAATGGTCTGAATTTTTAGGTATAATTTAATTAACCACCCTCCTAAATTTTCTGTTTTCCTTCAGATATCAGCTCCTGATTATTACCGCTTATCATTGTTGAGTAAAGTACTCAATTTTAACTAATCTGATATTTTCAGACACCACCTGGGATCTGACATGGTATAATTGTATATAATTGTACAAACATTAAGGTAATAGTGTCGGGATACTAAATTTAATTAATTAATGTTTTTTGAACTGAGCATGATGCCACAATCCGATTATCAATTCACTACTAATTCAGAGTAAACATATGTAATTCACTGTAGCCGATTATTTCTGCAGAAGGATTCATTAGTTATATAAGTTATCACTCACTTTCCTAGAGATATTTTAATATCAAGCGATGAGTTGCATAAAATATATATTAGTAGTCTGTTTGATAAAGAATCTTGGGGCATTTGAGTAAATTTTCATTTACTATCGCTGGTAAATAAATACAAATGTTTAAATATTTATTTTTTTTATTGCAAGGACTTGCGGAACCAATGAATCCATCAAATACATTTTTGGAGTGCCTCATGATGGAATCATTAATTCCGAAAGGCGTTACAATAATAAAATAAATATTTTAAAATTTGTGTTTATTTACAAGTAATAGTAAATTAAGTAGTCTGTTGGTTAAGAAATATATTTATTCCGTGATTTTCTCATTACGTATATGGTTATCTATTAGACATATGGATATCGTGTGAACATAGACAGATACCAGACAGAAATTAAATGTGTACCCCTTTTCTAATAGGTCTCGTTAACACTCGCCAAAAACGAATCAATTATAACTTTGTATTGAGAGGGTTAATTTCGTAATATTTTTCTATGTTTGTTTACAACATTATTTTTTCATTGATTATTCCCATTAAAATTAATCTTTGTGTGACATGCAATGTCATGGTACTCAATGTCATTTGTATACAAATGAAGCCTAATGGAAAATTTTAACTTAATATATAGAGATAGACAGATAAACAGACAGGTATATATTTTTTTATTCAAGTGACAGGGCTTCGCTAATGCCAAATCAAAAAATATTAATTTTTATAATAATATAAAATCCCTTAGCGTTATCAACTTGTATCAACATAACACTGTGTATTTAGAATTTGCTGTGGTTTTTAACTAGATAGGAACAGTAAACTATAAATAGTTATTAAAAATTTAATTTTATAGCTTTTTGTATTGTTTTCGTATTGGTGAAAAAAATAAAATAATGTTTAGTTTAAAACAAAATGTTTTGTTAACTAAGTGCCTTTCCTAGTTTAGTCGTAAACATTAGTTGGATTAGACGGTTTATCCTTTGACGAATTCCACTAGGTAATCAAATTACAATTTACAAATGAGTGATCACTGAACAAGGTAATAGTGCACGTGATACTGATGTTGCATACAGGATGTCAAGTTTATAACTAACTTCATTCTCTAGATGCACTCTGTGCAGTACACCAGCATAGTATTATACGTAAAAACGATTGACACTAAAGTTACACAAGGCCAAACTTCATGCTTGGACGTAACCCATAACATATCACGTCATGTGAATTTAGATATTTAGTTTCATCGAAAATATTAAGTCTACGTGTAAAATACTTCTCGGGATATCTTGCAATATGATACATTAATCTGTTTTATTAAGTTAGTATTTAGAATATTGTTAAGGTAATAAGAGTTCGGCTAGTTAGTAAAATGTGGGTACTATTTTAGAGTGGGATGAAATGTAATCTTGATATTAAATTTTAAAAATTATATCTCTACTCTATTACTTTGTGTTATAATCACAAAGCATGTACAACATGCAAACATACATGCTTAAATCTCACATGATTTTACGTAGTTTTTTTTTTAATTTTTGTCCTCCTTACCATTATGGTTACATATAGGACTAATGTAAAACTATTCAATTACACTCAGTCAAATGCCATGAAGCGACATTCACCATATTCCACCTCCGTGTTTCTTATATACAAGTTAAGCTTCCTGTAAACTTACAAGTATAAAGTCATTTCGTTACGAGATATGGGTGGATAGACAGACAGATAGGCAAAAAGAAATTATATTATTCCAGCCTCTCAAGTCATTTACTTCGCTAAGGCTCAGCCAATAAAATATACAGATTTGAAATAAAACAACATAACTAAAATTCCCCCATCAGTTTGTGTATGTTAATCAGTAACATGTGACTTCCACTTGTATGATCCACTTTTACAGTCTGCAGACTTATTGTTATTGTGGAAGTGTTCAAGCACTTCCAATACACAATAATTAGCTATATTAGACCTTTAGTCCCAGTTCGCATATTATACAATACTTCTAGTAAACTTATTTACTTTCAAAATAACACGCCAAGTCGAATGACTAAAAATATTATAAGATATTAGTTTATTCAATTTGAACCATTATGGCGTTAGTCTTTCCTTCTTCTTGTCTTGGCAAAATATCAAGCGTGCAGAACCCGTAAACAGTACTGGCACTCCTCCAAAACAACTTACTCGCTACACTGATGATGCCTGCTAAATATTCTTTGTCAGACAAAACTCGACCTTATGCTCTTTTATTGTGGTATGATAAACAATACAGCATTTAGTGTTAAATTTGAAAACATCAAATGAGGGTTACTATAAAAATGACTTAGTGTAAATATCTCTAAATATGCAGATAGTAAATACTGCACTTCATCTATCTATCATCTACATATTATCTAATATGCCATACATGGCCAACCGGAATGTATGGTTCCATAGTTCAATGAAACCATATAGGTCCATGAGTTTGGGAGAGTAGTTTTCTTCTTCCAAATCAATTTAAAACTTTTATTATTGGGATAGTTTAAAATCATACCTATAAGTCAGACAATAGCATAATATAAGTTAAATGTAATTAAAAGAAATATGTGGGAATACCGTGTATATTTATATACAGAGTGTCGCATAAGAAGACGACAGAACGTTATTTTGTGTTCCGGGATTCATGTCGAACTTTTTTATTTCCACCTGAATAACATTTCGAATCAATGGCAGCGTATTGTAACCATAAGAAAAGTATGTCAAAATTTGTTGTACCTGCAATAAAACTTTATTTATTGCAAAATTTGCACTCCACTTTTTCTCACTATTTTAGGCCGGATTTAAAAAATGCTTATAACAGGGCTATTAATCGAATTGTGAAATGAACATCGTGATGTTACTTAGTATACTTAACATAAATTATCATCATCTTAAATACATGAATTTTAAGGTTTTAAAACTCTTCCTTAAAGGTTTAATGACCTGGTACTTATAATATTAAATAAAGACGGACATTTCATACAGCTTTCTAAATTAAAATGTGTTTATGTCTTAGATGAAAATCTTGGCAGATCAAATTTTCTCATTATAGATTCTGCTTCCAATGAGAAGTCATTCTTAGTTTTAGAACGATCAAAAAGATTTTCTCTAGGATCCAATAGGTAAGTGTTATTCAATGGAAGTAAACTAAATCTCGGTAACCTTTTCCATCTCGTTTCTCTACGTCACGTTTCATCGGACTCTTAGGTGAGTTTAAGATCTAAAATGGAACACGGAAAACTTTCTACAACACCTCTAGATTGATGTACAATTATTATAACGATTATTTTGGTCTAATTGATCCAGAAGGATTCTAGATTAGGACCAAAACGGATCTCAACCTCAAGGCAAAAATTCAAAGTGACATTTTTCTAAACATCATTAAAGTACATCGTAGTAATACTTGAAGAAGAGTGCATCCCAATTATAAAATGTATTAGGCTCTTCTATGAGTTGTTATACGTACGGCTTTAAAACTACATTATAATTATAATGTGTGTTACGAATGTTATGCAAATTTAAGATATACAGTAAGTACAGTATATGTAAGAGATACAGCAATGATTAAATGCAGAAAGTATTGCGCAATAACAAGACCAACAAATTAATGTGGCAAAGTTGGTTATTAGTTGCGTCGTTCACTTGGTAATATAGAAAATCTGATTATAGTAATAAGATTTTATAGCTTTCTCTTGCTTTAAATTTGCATAAAATTATCTTTAAACATATAAATTGAAACATTTTAAAGACCAGCTTGCTGGAGGTCTAGTGTTTGAGTAGGTTTATTTTAATGCAAAGAGCCATTTATTACTTGAAAGTAGATCCTTTACTAAGTTTTTACCAAATCTGTTCTATACTCTACTCGTGTTTTTAATGAAATAATTCATAAAAGCCCATTTTTGTATGGTTTTGTTAAGGGGAGTTTTACTTAATTATTTTAATAGTTGGTAGACCTGACTGATATTTCAGTTCACACAATTTTGAATTCAGCAATTTAGTAAAACGTACTATCAGACAAGTTCAGCCCAAAAATGTACTAATACCTTTGAAATTTATTAGCAAAATAGCATTTTAG
This sequence comes from Homalodisca vitripennis, assembly GCF_021130785.1. Lineage (NCBI taxonomy): Eukaryota > Metazoa > Arthropoda > Insecta > Hemiptera > Cicadellidae > Homalodisca > Homalodisca vitripennis. Next base: position 59,406,607 of record NC_060214.1, on the reverse strand, counting down.
TTTCGTATTGCATCATAATTATTTATTATTTTGTAAATGGCTGGCCATCACGTTCACGAGACTTGGCATCATTGGATAATTTTTTATAGATCACAAACTTAGTTTTAAACTGCAGAGTAAAATGCACTGTTTAACCTTTTGCAGAATTTGAATGATAAAAATGCGGTAGTAAATACATTTTGTAAATGAAAGCTACCTTGAAAACTGAGCCTTTATGTTTACATTCCTATTAGATAAGACATTTGAGATATTAATTATATTCTTTTATGGTTGCATTAATAATTTAGTTAGGTTGTCTTTTTATTTTGATATTTAGTTTTTTATAAAATTATAAAACTGTGACAAATTTAACCTAACAAGCTATTTTGTTAATAAATTATAAACATGTCAATAACATCGTAATTTTTTGACATTCTTGTACGATAATTTGTATATTTTACTAAACAGATCATTTTAACACTGTGTGAATTAAAATATAATTTTGGTCTACCAACTATCCGAATAGTATAATGAAAATTCTATTTACACAACCATATAAAAACGGCGTTACTTGATTTATTTGAAGAAAACCTCGACGAGACATATATAGCATTTTTCAAGTCAGTAAAATACCTACACCTCCAAGTTACTGGTTAGAACATTTTTTAAATACACTATTTAAAAACTTGAGGAAATTTCATGTCAAAAATATTTTGTGTGCTAATAAAAGTTGTAAAAATGTAAAAGTTTTGACTAAAATAAGTGTTTTGTTTCTTTGGTATATTATAGTTTTCAAGATCCATTCAGTGTGCATAAAATTTGGAAAACACTGTATAGTAGTCCAAATCTTGCCAAATCATAGTGACAGTGGGCTCTCCCATTAAAACAAATTATATACAGGTCTTGTATTTTTATAACCAATTTAGAACATTCATGTACAAAAGAAAGGTATAAAAAGTCGGATTACATAGTTTATGTTGAAGTCATGTATAGGGAATAACTTAAAAAGTTTTTAAAACAAGACATTATAGGCACTCATAAATACTTCTGAATGAGAAATTAAACTGTCATATGAATATCCGTAATAAAATTAAAGCTTATAATGTGTCTGAGGTTTTTTACTTTGACAAGCAGTGTATTTAATACAGAGTAAAATTATTAGAAATCTAATTAATATTGACTAAATCTCTTGTCAGTGGTCCGGACAAAGTAATGAAAAATTATGTTTTTAGTATGTTAAAGTGCATTTGGAATGCAATTGTATAAACACATTGTAACTATGCTATATGTCATATTTCTTAACACAACCTTGTACTTTAAAAATACAAGTTGTCTAGCTAGAAGAATTAAAAATTCGTTAATCGTGTTGAAAAACTGTACAAAGTTAAATAAAATCTTTTTGGAGTAAAACAAGTTTATTGCACTTAAAGAAATTGAAAAAACTAAATTTATAATTCTGTTGGTGATATTTGTACACATGTCATCTCATATATATCAGATGTTGTCTAATGATATTTACAGTTCAGTGTGAAGCAACAAACTGAAACGAATGCCTTCACAGTTGAGAGAACATGGCACATCGCCAACATGCAAACACGTCCACACTTACATGCGTGTATTTCATACCTCATCCTCTCATCCCATACCTTTCGGAATGTGAGTTGTAATTATTGCGTTATTAGATGTAAATTAATTCCTTTCATTATTTTAAATCTTTTAAGTTTTCATAATTAATTGTGGAGTTTCTAAAGTTTTCTGTAGGTTACGAGTATATTAACTTTTGAATTTTACTTTTTAACTTATTTTGCGCAATTTGATTTATAAATATTTACCGAAGCTCTTAATTGGCCCCGCCAACAGACTGCCCTACGCCCCTCCAGACCGACATGTTTGTAAATAGTATGTTAAGAGTGTTTGATGCTGCAAACATCATCAGTCTAGCAGTCGAACACTTGAACTCCCTGCTTTAGACTGGTGCAGTGATAAATAACACACTTGGCAGTCCTTCATACTGCTAACTTTGTTAACTGAGTCATAGCCCTCTTTAGATGTGTTGATGCTCCAAGGACATTGTGTACAATCTAAGTGTATTCGCACATATATGTGTACAGCGAACATTACATACCCTAATATTATGTAATACATGTAATCTTCAAAACATGAGCTGGAAAAATATATATTATCAAAACTACGATATTTAACGTTAGACCATATCATATGTACTAAATCCAAAATTGAAAATGTTTTAATGTTTTAAAGATAAATCTCAAAATAAGAAAACCAATAGATTTAATTTTTGTTCCAGCACATTTTAATCTACATCGAAATTGATGTTTAACTTTCACTTGGAATAATTTTAATACAACAAATAAACATGTTTAAGATAACCACATACAGGGAAATATTTAATTATTACTTACGTGTTATTGAGGATCTATTTTCCATGTACATTTCAACTGTTAATAATAATTCCAAATAAACCAAATCATTCACCAATTTATATGAAAAGAAATTAAATGAATCTTATCCATATTTCCTTAATAAGAGTTAGGGCTGTTTAGCCCTTCTTTCACTCAACCTCAAAATATTATAAAATTAAAAAACATAGATTTTATTACTAATGAAATGAAAGAAAATTATAAACTAAGCTATGTATAAAAAATAATATTTATAAAACTCATTACAATAAGAACTTAAAAACAATCAGCTTGTCTACCCAGTTAGTCTTTTAAATTAAGTAATAATTATTTTAAACCTCATTCGTTCAACAATTGAAACCAATCATCCACATCTACCCCTAAGGTACTACCAACCATCATCCATTCACAACCCACAACCAGTCCTTAACTATCGTCCTGAAGCGACCACGCCTTTTGATATTTCTTATTTTGTCTGAGAGTGTGCTTCATACAAGGAAAGATTAAAAATTGAACGACCTATTAAAAAATGATAAATATGGGACACGAATAGTAAGTAGGGAACCACCCTGACGTGGGGATCGCCCACTGTATCAGTTGTAAAACTAAAACTGTCGGATATGTAACAAGGTGAATATAAATTGTTGATTGAGTATAAAAGAGTAATGATATGATATAGTGGGAAATCAGGAGAAACGAGCTCAGAACGTTCCAGATTGAAATAAATCTGATACAACAGCTTTGGGCTTGCTGAAGCATGTCAGACACCCCCATGTCATGTTGTTGCGTGACGACCACACGTAATTTAATTTAGAAGTTCTCGGGTTCTAATTCGGACACGGTGATGGAAACTAGCCCAGGTTGCTGTAATAAAAATTCTCTCCTCGGTTGGCCAAATAAAACAATTTAGTTTATTGCGAAAACATTTTGAATTTTATTGCTTAATTTAGAATCAGTTGAACAATTACAAATTTTGAACGGGAGAGAGAGCGAGAGAGCGATTTCACGCGAGCTTGACGCGTTCAAAACCCTGGCACGACTACGACTCAGAACAACGAACTCCAAGGAGCAGCGTTGTTCCAGACGCTACCTCAGCAAATTCCTGCCTGTTTACCACCCAGTAACTGCGCAGCTGCTCTGGGTATGGAAAATTACCAGGCTTACTGCTGACAGACTTGGACTTACAATTCATGTGCTGAATTAAAATATATATCTTCTCCACCTGCACTGCTTAACCTAATAAGTCTGGCTGCATATATTCATTACTCGTTACTACAATTAAATGTTATGCTGAATAAAAATAAAATATATTACTGATGATTTAATATTTTAAATTGGCTGATTAAGACCGCATACGATGTTACCGGTCTGGTCTTGGAACTATATGCTGGGGTCGTCACACTCCCCCCACCTTAAAACCATACTTGTCCCCAAGTATGAGGAACCATCAGCCAGCAGCCAGAAGAAAAGTCTCTAATCTGCAGGGGAGGATCTCTGTCCTATCCTTTAGCAAGAAAATCTTAGTATATGTTCATTGATTACCATGCCAGCTGTCACTCAGTAGCCTCAACTAAATGAAATTTAAATAAACAATTGAGTTCCCTAAAAAGGCAGAAATTTCTTTTAATAAAAAAAAAGTATGCAAACGCGATACGTAATTCTTTAATTCGATCCGATCGCTCGCTCTCTTCTCAATGATTGAACACAAAAGATTTTAGGCTTACAACACATATATCATGGTATACTACGATACTAATTCAAGACCAGTCATTAACATCAGATAACCATTATCTCTAATGACCCAAATACGACTACCTAACCAGTAACACATTTAAAGCAATACGTAGCACAAGGGAACTAACCAGTGCTTCTAAACTTAATCTAAAATACTTAAACATTTCAAGTTGAACTACAACACAACTACATTCTATTAATCTGGTTGAGCACTCCAGGATAACTATGGTTTGATGGGTTTGATTTTAATGATTAAAAATATTAGTTGATAACATACCACATTTTGTAGAGCCTAATTAGATTTAAAATAATTATAAAGTGGTAGTCTTCTTTGTGAATTTGGAACGCTACTCCCCCATTCCTGGTTAAGCCTCGTGGGTTTTCACTCGGGGCCGGTTTCCTCAGTCACCCCTACTATGGATTATAATGGAGTTATCCTGAGTTAGTTCACTTGTACATCGACTATAACACAAAACCATTATAATATACACAGCCAACAAGTAGCATGTCATGAATGACATCAAACTTAACTAACAAAATAAATCGTTAAGAAACATCCTCAAGAACAGTACAATAATTGTTAACATCTTAATTGTTCTTATTAAGCTACTAAGGCATCGACCAAACCATTACAGTACTACATTCCATAAGGGCCCTGACAAAAAGACTTAAAACTAGTGGCTCGACCCAGTTTAGTGGGTGGCCGTTACACTGTAAATGCGAGGGGGGTCTCTGGAAAAGCGGTTCAAAAACCTTTCATCTTTTAAAAAGTTTGCGTTGACGTTCTTCTGACCATCCAACAACTGGAGGACACATTCCTCACACTTCTCGACCTTCTTCAGTTTCATGACAGAAACAACAACAAAAAAAAAACTAAAACTAAAGGTTCCGCCCCCCACGCTTGGTTTTTAAGGGCATTGTGGACCTGGGGGCTCCCCAAGGTTTTCACCTCGCTTACCCCTGGAAACAGGGTAGCTCACCGAGACCTTCCTTCTACATTTCATTACATTCTGCTGATGCCTTAGAGCTTAAAATTAACCTAAGCCAAACATATTCATATAGAACTCACAATTCACTTATAAGAAAACTAACAAACAACTTACAACTTTACTACATCGGCCAGACTGGAGACGTTACACCGCTTAGTTGGTTGCGCAAGCCAACTAGGCAGTTGCGACAAGTTAGTCTAACAATTACTGTTGAACGCATGGGCATCAAGCCAACAATGGGTTACACAGTCCAGAACTTTGGGGTAAAGGTAGGATCAGGGTTAAGGGTATGTTTGGATGGCCGGCAGGTCCTTCCTGTGCCCCATGTGGTTGTCTCACATGTTTATTTTACTTACGTTTTGTCAATCGCTTAAAATATTAGCCAATTATCGAATAATTTGGAAAATTATATCTCCAAGTCTGCCTGATCAAAACATAAGATCAGTTACACATTCCACAACACTACAATTTAACAAATTAAAATGTTACATCTAAAAACATGGTTACATCAACAATCACCAATCTAACATAACTACGAGTATATTCCTTAATACATCTTCCAGTGTCTCCTGTAACAACTGTCCCGTGTGCACACATCTCTCAACACAACTTGACTAGTCAACCACAATTAACACAAATTGATCTTTCCTTACTCAAGTTCTTTGAAAGATTATTCTGTCACAGCATTAACACGAATGTCTGGAGCAATCGGTATGGAGTTTGCCAAGCAAAACTTCCTCACCATACCACAGTGAGTTGAGGGACTCACACTTATTCAGAGTGTCATTACTCACAGTTACAAAGCTTGTATCACGTCCCGCAGTCGCTCGAGATTAACAACTTCGACTGCCTCCACGTTCTGTTCAACATCGTTTATCTCTCCAGGGTTCACACCCTCTTGGTCTCCTTCAGGACTGTCTAGTGACGTCAGGCCTCTCACTTTTGCGAAGACCTCGGTCAGAGTGGCGGAGCGACGCTGTCGGCGACGGTTCCGGCGACTCGACCACCATGCCATCACAGGCATAACAAATCTGTAACACATGTACACAAGCATCAGGATTGACACTAACCCAAAACTACCAGCAGCTGCCACTTTTGCAGCATAAAATCTTCGACCAAACAGAATGTGGGACTTCAGATGGCGGACTACGTCCTCCGGACGGTACTCCTTAACACCTAATGTGCCCAGCCGTTCGTTCAGTCCCTGCAGGACTTTCACAGCCGTTTCCTGCTCAGAGCTAAACAGCTCCTTCTCCTCGCTTGTGTAAATTTCTTCCACATTTGGAAACACAATTTCACTTATCTGTTCTGAGAACACAGAGCTGCCGTGAATACGGGCAGGCACCTTGAATTCTTCAGAGACAACATCACACATATCAATTCCTCTAAATTCACCGACCCCCTTCACTACCGCGGAAGTTATATTCAGGGTCCCGTCACTAGTTAGACAGTTCAAAGTCAATCTGTGCTCCTCTGAGGCACTGTATATCCATCGGTTTGGAGTTTTGACAAGTACCGGGGACCTTAATCCCGATATTAATTTTCTACCACAGAGCCTCACTTGCTCGTAATGAAACATCTCAACCGCACAATTTGGTCTCTTGCTTACGCTTAACAGGACATTCGATAACGGGCAAACAATCAGTTGTTCCCCTCGACACTCTCGGTCGAATTCCAATTGATTGTACATCGAGTACATCAACCGATCCTTACTGATCAATAATTTTTGGGTACCAACTTCCCACTGAGTCCATACTTTGAGAGAGGCATCATACACCGGATAGGTAATAATATCATATAATTGGAACATCTTATTATCGTTTGAAAGAGGCAACCTCATCACTACCCTTAGGGTGTGAATCGTTGTATAACTATGAACAACTACAGCAGAATAAAATTGATGAATATTTTCTAATTTAACAGGTGAATACAATTTAGTCGTTGGAGGTATAAACTTTTCAATTTCCTTCAAAATTCTCAGATACTCATGAGGTGTTAGCAAGTTACTGTCAACCTTCCCAGCTGCTAAGCTCTCAATTGCTTGATGGAATTTAGTTATCTTTTGTCTTGCACTACTTACTGTTTCTTTAGTATCCGAAAGCGCAGAACTTAACTTCAAATATTCAAAAAGAGTTTTTAACTGATAATGAGCAGCATTTGCTTGCGTGAAAATTTTAACCATTTGTTCATGCATATTAGAATGATATTTTTTCAATATAGAAATTACGTTATTTATTGTTTTTGCATGTGATACTATTTCCGCCTGCATATTTGCTAGAACAGTCACCTGCTCCTTAGCTTGATGCACTATTTCCTCGTTGGTGTTGTACAAATAATCCATTTTTCCGTCAATAATTTCTAAATCGCTATTCTCAAGTGTACCAAACAGAAACTTTAACACATGACCTCCTGCATCTACTATACCTCCTTTTCCACGTCTTTGTGGTAACAGTTTTATTAGATCATCAATTTCATTTAGGTATTCACTAACTGACTGCTGTAATAGCACAAATTCGTAACGAAATCCGGCTTCCAATTGAATTAATGGAGAGTGTGAACTCATATTTTTCATTAAGTAGATCTTCGAAAAATGTATTAAAATGATTCTTTACCTCAGTTACCAAGATACGTAGATTTCGGGATTCCTCTTCAATCTGCGTCAAGTTGTACTGCAACGTGACCCTCCAATGGCTGTCCGTCAGCAGCACATCTCTGCCTCCTTCAAATATGACCCCTTGCTGGAAGCAGCTTACTACTCCCAGGATTAGAAAAATCAATCCCAAAACAGAACTTCAAATTTATATCGAGTTTTACCTTTACAACACGAAACACCAGTCCCATAAGCATGTCAAGCACTTCCCACTTGTCAAAGCACCACCGATATAATTCCCAACTATGGCACATAGTCTTCGAGGCGTGCTGGCCTCCTTTTTACACGTGGCAACCTATTTCCCGTACGAGGTGTGCCAACACTTGGTACAGGGATACCATCATCTGCTGATGGTGTTCCCTCACCAATACAGATATTCGAGTCTGGAATCTCGATATCGCCAACATTGTCGTCAACGTGCACTTCCGGCACCTGGTTCACCTTGGTTCTACTCACGTACGGCTTTACTCGATTCACGTGAACCACGATTTCTCTATTTCTCACTTTCAAAACTAAATTCAACGACGATAACACCTTGACTATCCTGTAGGGACCCTTCCATAGTTTTGACAGTTTCTTCACTCTGTGACGTCCGATACTCGGCACGTGCAACAGAACGTACTGGCCTTCCTCGTACAACGAATCCTTCACTTTCTTGTTGTACTGCCTTTCATACTTGGCCCTGGCCAATGCCTTACGTCGCGCAGCAACTTCATGGGTTTCCTTTAACTTCGCGCGCAGAGTCTCTACATGATCACCAAATACCTCGTTATCTTCCGTGATAGTCAAGTCACCCTCCATAGGAGCTTCCATTTTTCGCCCAAACAACATTTCGTACGGCGAAAATTCCGTAGCCTCATGGCTTTGACTGTTATAAGCCATAGTTATATATGGGAGATATTCATCCCAATCAGTCTGATGACGGTTCACAAAGTGACTAAGCATTTTGGCAATAGTCGCGTGTACTCTCTCTAGCCGACCATTACTCTGTGGGTGAAACCCTGTAGTCTGGATTTTCCTGATGTGCAAGAATTTGCACAACTGTTTGATCAGGTCAGAGGTAAAGTTCGCCCCTTGATCTGTAATCAAAGCCTTGGGAACACCAAACTTAGTAATCACTCTCTGCACTAGGGCTCGAGCCACCTGGTCTGCTGTTTGGTCAGGCAGTGGTATAAATTCACAATACCGTGTGAAATGATCCATCACACTCAAGATGTACACGTTTCTCGACTCACTGATGGACAAGGGCCCTACTATGTCGGCTGCCACTACTTCGAAAGGAACCTTGGGCTCGTTAAACAACGTTCCAAGGGGGGCCTTTGCTTTCCATAGTTGGTTCGTTGACTACAACTGTGGCACGAACGCACATAGTCTAATACGTCCTTATCCATGCCCTTCCACCATAATTTTGCCTTAATACGGTCTAACGTCTTAGCCACCGCTGCATGTCCCGTCGTTGGCAGGTCATGGTTCAACCTGATTACCTCACGAGTAAGAGATGAGGGGACCACAATCTTCTTGTCACCTCCGCTCACTCTGTACAGGATCTTTTCTGGGCTCAACTTAAAACACTTGGCCTTCCTTAACTCTTGACAATGAGGATCATTCTTTTGATGCTCACGCAGTGTGGCAAGGTCAACCACAGGGAGCTCGTCCCTGCGAGTAGCTGCGCACATAGCTCTACTGAGAGCCTCAGCGTTGGTATGTCTCTTTCCCGGCTTGTGTTCCACGGTGTAAGTGAACTCAGCAAGCCTCAGCGCCCACCTCATTAGTCTAATACTTGGATCTTTCAAAGATAACATCCACTTTAGTGCTGCGTGATCTGTCACAGCCTTAAATTCACGGCCTAATAAATAACATCTAAAATACTTTGTAGCCCATACTAAACCTAGCAGTTCTCTTTCGGTCGTAGAATAATTCCTTTCAGCAGGAAAAAGAGTGCGAGAAGCGTACGCGACTGGATGTTCTTCTCCATCTACTTCTTGGGACAATACAGCCCCTAGAGCGTCAATACTGGCATCAGTAGCCAAGGTGAACGGCTTACTGAAATCGGGGAAGACCAACACTGGTGATGAGACTAGCTTCTGCTTAAGTGTCTCAAACGCAGTTTGGCACTCTTGATCCCAATCGAAATCCTTCCCTTGCTTTGTTAAGTCAAAAAGAGGTTTCCCAATGGCAGCAAAGCCTTCTATGAACCGGCGGTAATATCCGGCCAAACCTAAAAAGGACCGTACATCTTTTACAGTCTTAGGTACAGGGAATCCCTCTACAGCCTTAACCTTTTCTTGGGTCGGGTTCTACACCATGGCCAGTTATTACATGACCCAGGTAGTTAACCTCGCCTACTGCAAATTTACATTTACTGAGTTGCACGCTCAAATTCACATCACGTAGCTTACTCAACACTTCACTCAAATGCGACAAATGCGAAGCCAAATCTTTCGAGAACAAGATAATATCGTCCAGATACACTAAACACTTTCCCCCTTTTAATCCCATAAGAACTGAATCCATCAGGCGCTGAAATGTTGCAGGCGCCGTAGACAGTCCAAAGGGCATACGTAGATACTCATAGTGACCTCCTGGCACATTAAAGGCAGTTTTCGGTCGACTTTCCTCATCTACCATAATCTGATGATAACCACTTCTCAAGTCAAGTGTAGTATACATGGTACAACCTCCCAGCGAGTCAAGTGTCTCAGCGATGTTGGGTAGAGGATATACATCAGGTACAGTCACAGCGTTGACTGCTCTAAAGTCTACGCAGAAACGATATTTCTTACTGCCATCCACAGATTTCTTCGGGACGATGACTACAGGCGACGCCCACGGGCTATGACTAGGAGTTATTATTCCCTTGTCCAGTTGGTCTTTAATCAACTCATCCACTATGGGTTTCTGATGAAATGGAACCCGATAAGCTTTCTTATTAATCGGCGCAGCATTTCCCGTATGGATAACGTGTTTTACGGCCGATGTGCATTGCAGAGGCTGGGCCTCACTATGCGCAAACACGTCCCTGTATTCCTCTAGTATTCTTTTAACCTCTTGTCGCTCGGGTAGTCTCAAATGGCTAAGTTTTTCATCTACACATTTATCAAACAATTCGTCTTCTTTGATAGCTAGTCCTACTCGCTTCGTTGTCACCTCTACATCATCCAAGATGGTCTTCCGCATCAACTCTGCGAGTTTCAGCTTTCCCTCTTCATTGAGGTGTAGCCCATGCTTGGTATACAAGCGCCTAGCAAACCTTCCTCGCATCTCACAGAAGGACATCCTTCCCCGTCCCTCCGAATTGGTTCCTTTTACGAAGGACCTAAGTAGATCATTCGCTCTCTTCAGATCTCCTATTACATTCTTGTCGAACCTATCAGGAATTCCCATAACTACAATGCGAGCATCCCACTTATTAGGTATTGCTTGAAAGGCTTGTTGTAGGGTGCGCGAGTAAGGAGCACCTCTATCCACGTCGTTGGTTCCTGCCATCACCAGTACCGTATCACCCTGAGTCAGCTGTGCAATCTCTCTTTTAAGATTACTCATCGCATCTTTAAGCTTACCATTAGGTACAAACCACGAACTGAGCTCAAAGTTCCCTGGCAACCTCTCTTCCAATAGCTGCTGAATTCCGCGACCGTGACTATCCGCTATCAAGACTATCTTACGTTTGACCTTATCTATCGTATCGTTACTAACTGATTCCACTATTCCAAATTTAGAATTTACCGTAAGGGATACTTCTTCTCCACTTACATTCACAGCCTTCGCCCTACATTTATTGTTCACTATTTTCGTTAATACTCGTGCCAAATACACGCCCTGTATGGTAAGACCCACTGGTTCGACCACTACATCCGAACCCTCCAGATTATCATTAGTCGTAGATCCAAATTTGCTTAACTTCAACTGAACCAGTTTCTCACTCCGCGCGGGTATTGTGACATCTTTTGCGTTATACACGTAATTCTCTATACAACTGTCCTGGCGTTTAGCCACTCGGACAACCTCAGGTTTCGTAGTAGGGGCCTGTGCCTTTTTGTGGCGCGGCCAACTACTTGCCTACCTGAATCGGGGACACTCTCACCCTTGTGCAACCGATTTAACCAAATGTCATTTCCAGACATACGGAGAACACCTTCCGTGATGTCTATCGATGCACTTCCCTCTTTCAGAATATCACAACCTAACACGGCTAAATACCCACGGGGTAGGTTACTCACAACAAAGTTCCCTTTCACCGGCACACCCGGCTTTAACATCAAAGTCACTTTTTGTCTGCCGTAAATCTTCAGAGTTCGTCCTGAAATTCCCCGGATAATCAAGTCAGGCTTTGTCATCGGAGCTACAGCGGCTCCACGTTTGATGAGCGACACCTGAGCACCGGTATCAATTAATATCTTCCCCTCGGCATTATCCACACGCCCCATGGCAACTAGTTCCTCGGCTAAATCTTTCACAACCGGAACTATTCGTATTTCTTTATCTACTCGGGCGGTTTCACGACTCTTAACTAAGGCTCCTACTCTAGGTTCACAAGTGTTCTTTCCAGTCGTTACATTTCTTTTCGTCGCCTTGGCCTGCGGTTGTGGCTCATTTACTCTCGGGGACGGGTGGCGGCGACTCCACTGGCCCCTGCCCCGTTTCCCGACTGACTAGCACTAGGAGTGCTGTTTGGAAGTTTTACGCGACAATCCTTTTGTCTGTGCCCTAGCTTATTACATCGCCAGCACCTCAAGTCATTACTGGGTCTACTAAATCCCCTATTGTCCCGACACTCACGAGACGTGTGCCCCGGATTATGGCACCGATAACAAACAAGGTCAGTTTGAAAAACCTTCCGTTCATCTGTAGCGCGAGACGGATCTTTCGATTGCTTCAAAATGTGATCAATTGCCACCGCTGTAGTGACGGCTTCTCGGATGTTAGTAGGGAATTTTAGTCTCGTCTGATCACCAACGTGTCCAATAAGACCTCGGGTAAAGGCATCCAAAGCTCTACGATCGGCTTCTTCCCTTAGTGCAGCATTAACTTCTGGATTTACAGTGACTCGCACTGTCTTTTCATTTAATGTCCGCACTCGATCAGCAAAAGCTTCAATCGTTTCACCCCTCCGTTGCTGTATTACAGACAACTGCTGGAAGTAACAATCTTTCGGAGCTTTGTCACTAAACCGTTGTGTCAAAACTTCTTTAAATCCCGCATAAGTACTCAACCGGCCTTGATCCTCCGATCGAATAAAACTCAAGGCGGTTCCAGCCAATCTCAATTTAGCAACCCTTAATTTTTCGTCGTTTCCCCAATGACTTAATTCACCGACATTGTCGATACTCTCAAAGAAGTGGAGAACAGCCTCCGGCTTTCCTCCATCAAAGGGAGTGATCGAGCCTACCATGTCGAACGTAGGTCGTTCTATATGACCTCGCAAAGTTTCCTCCAACATGGTGTTCAGGTGGTCACTTCGATCCAACCTAGCATGACCAAGAGTCTCCAACCGTTCAGTTACCGCATCAATGGCTTCCTGGAGGTCCATTTCTTGCCCTCCAATACTAACGCGACCAGCCATTGTCAATCAGTTCAGGCACACTTACTTCCAAAAAAGTGGACAAGTCCCAACTTAGTTTTCCAAAAATAATTTTAAAAGATTTTTCTCAATTAAATTTTCAATTAAATAATTATGTGCTCTCTCCCGTTTGTGAAAAGTAATTAAAATCAAGAAATAATTTTAATGTATCGACTTGCAATCAATCAATCAACTTTCAATTCAGCTCTAATCAATCCACTTTTTGTCTAAGTCCTGAACACTAATCAAATACGAAGTTACACCACGATTTATTCTAAGTCAAGACAACCTGCTATGTCTGAGCAGAGAATAATTCATATATTTCAATATTTACTTTTCCTTCAAATTACCCAAAAATATTTAAAATACCTTTTAACTATCACTCAATTCATCATACAATTCATCACGAATGTCGAAACCTATTCCACAAAATTTAATTTTCTTTCTTCGTGCCTGTAAATAAACTTAGCAAACTAACTCAATCAGGGTTTGCTGGTTCCACCACGGACGAGAGGAAGAATTCAAAACATAATAAAAAATCAAAAGTCAAAACTTTAAAGTTAACCAAAAGTTTAAAGTTTAATTACAATTTAACTATCATCAGATGAACAAGTTCCCAAAGTTTCAACAAAATATAACCAAGTCCAACTTTAATTTTTCAAAAATATTTAAATTTATAATTTATTTCACTTTCCTTTAATGACTACTACCCCTTATCTTCCTTCTCTCACAACGTGGTTAGCCTCCTGCCCTGTACCGGTACCTTTGAGTTAGCCTAACCAAGTCAGAAAGGTTAGGTTATCAACTAATTTGTATAATTAAGTTAGTTTTAGAAGCAGTTAATTTAGGTTAATCAGGTTTTAACTACCAGTTAAATCAGTACATTAAAACCTTAGTGTACGTTTATTATTGATAAATATTACGTATAAAAATTAAATTACTGAGGGACTAGTCCAATCAAAACAAAGTACTACCGAATAACTACTCAATTATTCACAACTACCGAAATAACGATTGTCGAGATTCAAGTAATCGACAACCGAATGCCTAACAAAGAATATAACTAGTTAGTAATGTCGAATGGAATTGTGGGAGCTTACAAGTATGGCGGACTATTAGCGTCTATTGTTCTCAGCCAATATGGCGTCTCTATTACAAGTATTACTTTAAAATTCAGTAAAAATTATAAAAATTAATCAAAACAAGTTTTTAATTAGTTTTAAATTTAAAACATTAAATTATCTTTGACTTAGTCACCTCGTGATTTCAACAATTTCAAATATTAGGTTTTATAAACAGTTTCTGGGCTAGCATTATTCTATTGGCAGAACAAAAATTACTTACCCATCATCCTTGTCCCGGCTTCTTGCACCAACTTTTCGAATTTCTTCAAAGAAACACTCAACCCCACAGAACTCGAGCAAATGCAGAACTATACCCCACAGAATTTTACCAACCCCACACCTGACACCAAATATGTGGCGTGACGACCACACGTAATTTAATTTAGAAGTTCTCGGGTTCTAATTCGGACACGGTGATGGAAACTAGCCCAGGTTGCTGTAATAAAAATTCTCTCCTCGGTTGGCCAAATAAAACAATTTAGTTTATTGCGAAAACAATTTGAATTTTATTGCTTAATTTAGAATCAGTTGAACAATTACAAATTTTGAACGGGAGAGAGAGCGAGAGAGCGATTTCACGCGAGCTTGACGCGTTCAAAACCCTGGCACGACTACGACTCAGAACAACGAACTCCAAGGAGCAGCGTTGTTCCAGACGCTACCTCAGCAAATTCCTGCCTGTTTACCACCCAGTAACTGCGCAGCTGCTCTGGGTATGGAAAATTACCAGGCTTACTGCTGACAGACTTGGACTTACAATTCATGTGCTGAATTAAAATATATATCTTCTCCACCTGCACTGCTTAACCTAATAAGTCTGGCTGCATATATTCATTACTCGTTACTACAATTAAATGTTATGCTGAATAAAAATAAAATATATTACTGATGATTTAATATTTTAAATTGGCTGATTAAGACCGCATACGATGTTACCGGTCTGGTCTTAGAACTATATGCTGGGGTCGTCACAATGTCGTTTGTCAATATGTCACAATACTTGAAGTGACGAAATGCAAAAGTCTTGACCTACATAGATTTGGCACTAAGTGGAAGGAATAGAGAAATCCGTTATAAGCGGAAAATGCTGGATACATTCTGTTACAAGTTGCAGTTATTTGATCAGTCCATTTAAATTAGGTGTTTATGATTAGTCCAAGATTTTTACTTCTGTGTTATTTAAATTTTCGTCAGATTACCACTAAAATTAATAAATCATGAGGTTACTGCAACCATTGTTTAAGCATTCATTTCATTTAGATTCAACCCGGGTTGCTTAGCCCAAGAAACAATTGCTTCAATGTCAGAATCCATTGGTGAAACGCAAGTGCTTTTTACTATGAGGACAACATTGTCTATATATTTGTTAATCGCTAGTATATAAAAAGAAATTTCAATGTATAATTATTGATGTTATGTTTTCAATCTAAAGTGAAAAAGGAGGAGGGCCAAAAAATTAAACTATTTAAACGCCATGAGTAACAACCCTCCAATCAGATGCTCCATCTCCCTTATTCTCAAATTTTTTGTCGACCAGTATGAGTCAACCCACTTAACAAGACTATCGGATAAACCGTAATGTTTTAATTTTATAAGAAGAAGGGAATTGTAAACTCAGCCAAACGCCTTCGAAAAATTTAAGAGTTGTTGAAATATTTGCTTGCTTATTAAGTATCCATTGAGAAACGTATATCGTTTCGTAGTATATACGTTCGTAACCGTATTTGAAATGAGCCAGGATATTGGAACTCCTAAGATAATAGGTAAACTGCTGTTAAACCATACTTTCGACAAAGTTAGAAAGACATGGAAGGATTCTGATCTGCAGGAAATCACAGACTGTGTCTTGGAATTATGTGACTTTTCAAAAGGCTGACAATTGCGTGTTTCATGTATCAGGAAACAAGGAAAATGGAGGGATTAATTACCTTATAAAACTGAAAGAAATGTTTTTTTCCCCGACTGTATAACTGGTGCCCCGAAAGAAAATTTGCGCACAGTTCCGCGGTGAGAAACGGTAATTAAGCTCATAGGTACAGTCCCGAACTCCAGACACATCCACAGGAAATTTCAAAAAGTAATCATTTATTGCTTTTAAACCAAAGAGTAAGATGTGCAATCTTTGGATTGATTATTACCTATTTCTTTTATCATATTCGACAAGGATTTAGTAGGTTGATGTTTGGAAAGATCTGTGTGATAAAATCCAGCTTTGGTGTTTCTAATTTATTTTAATTATTTATTTGCCGAGTTATATTCATAAGTAGTTTGTAAACAGCCTAATCTAGAGCAGGACTTAGACTGCTTATCTTCGCGAAAGGCAGGATCTTTTGTTTCTGAAAGCGTTCGGTAAAATCATTAATCCATGGAGCAGAAGCTCTAGTTACAAGTTCGTTGATAACTGGTGTATGTCGATTGCATGAAGAGATAAAACAATAATTTAGTTTTAAAAAATATATATAAAAACTTATTATGGTAGCTGAGATATCTTCCTGCTAAGGAAGTAAATCAGCACCAAGAAGGGTAGCTTGAAGATGTGTCGTGAGAGATGGCAGATAGAAGTGCTTGTCCCGAGGCTTATTTACAAACCATAAGCGGTCTCAGCCCTAGTTTAGCCGAGTAATGGTGAAGATGCAAGAATTCTGGTTTGGGCTTGCTTAGGTTTCTCGGAGTTTACTCATAAAAGCCATTCAACTTGGGTAATAAGGCAAAGAAATGCAAATAAAAAATAATTTATTGTTCAGAATTATTTCCTTTGCTAGAATTCCACTACCAATAAGGTGCCAATTAAGAAACTTAGATACAAGGAGTGCAAAGCATGTATAATTTATAGGTTTAAAAGATACCCGCTACTCACACGTGATCGTAGAACATAGAGAACACCTTAATTTTTCACGCATTCTTTACTCAGTGTTTACACATATACGAAAAAATTTAACGTTCATTTACCCTCAATAAAAAAGCATGACGGTCGTCTAAACAATTTTGTTGCCCTTAGCAGCCACCGTAGCCTTGAGCTCTTGATTTAATCTCACTTTCTCTTATATTGGGCCACACCGACAACACGGTTTTATTCGTTTATGGCAAGATCAATTTTACGGGATGAACTTTATACGTACAGGACTACGATTAAAATACCTAACCTGCGCATATAGGAACAACTAACTACTCTTCCATTTAAAGTTGATAACATACATTTGAATAATATCAAACCTTTCAATCTAATATTTATGTAAACTTACATTGTTATTACACTATAAATGTCAATCCAGATTTTATATACGGAGTATTTCAGTAATCTGGTTGTATGATTAAGTGATTGTCCACATTCGTTAAGATATTTTTAAGTTTTAACATAAAGGACATTTTTAATAGATAAACCTCGTTAATAGATTCTGCTCATTTTGCCATGAATGTAATGTATACATATTGCTTGTAACTTGAGTATAGCACACATATTATATGCAACCTGTAATCTTAAATTTTTTAAAACATCCATTATTTTGATAAGGGGAAATCGATAAACTAAGCGTGGTTACAGTTTGATGTTCAAAAAGTGTTATTCATTTGTTGTGTTCTTTAAAATTTAAGTTCAGTTTTATTTAGTTTTCTACACCAATTAATCAATTTTACAAAATTTATGAAAATAAAAGAGTAGAAATATTTTTTACTTGACTGTCTCCTACAACGTAAGGGAAGGTGAAGGTAAAATAATGAACCCTTATTATGGTATTATTTATTAAATATTTTTTATTACAGGTACAGCATTTATTAAATAAATATTACCTGTACTTGGTTTGTTTTAAAGGATTAAGTCCATTCTATACTGAAATTGAGATTCCAGTATAGAGCTTTATAAAGAATTTGCCATAATAAACTTAAAAGGGTATTTTTTTAAAAAACCATGATTCGAATTCTTTGCAATGATCTCATTATAATTGTCATGGACTAGCTTATCAGCTTACTATACAAATATTGGGAAGTGAAATATGGATAAATAATATAGAGTCTATTATTGACGGAGAAGAACCTAACTTCCGTTTTAATACGTGAATCTGCATTAAAAGTAAAGACTTTATTTTCATATGTAATAGTGGTACTAATAGTGATGTAATAGTGATACTACTACGACATGTCCCCGCTTGTCTGGTAAAATTAAGACAACATTTACACAACTAAGAATTCAGACAACTCATAAACATAAGGAATTGAGGCAGCCTACACAACAAAGCAGTTCATAAGTTACACCGGTACACAATTCGTGCTGAGTGCAAGTTGGTAATTTGGGAGTCCGCCAAGAGACAACTTAGGTCAGACACTGGATGTTAAAGTTCTACCACATTTTAGACAATGGTGATTGGTTGTTATATACATCATTTTAAGTTTTACCTCGTATCTTTGGAATTGGTTTATTCCATTGTAGTAGGTGAGTTTTGAAACACTTGTTACAAATTGTAGATAACTGTTATGATAAAAAGTGGACTACGCAATTCTCATCCTTCTAATGAAAATATAGCTATAACGAATTACATTCCAACACAAATATAGATTTAATATACCAAGGTAGAAATAGGCTACACTAGACGTGACGTAACAGGCTTTGCTGAGATTCTATGCAACATTTCATGTCTATAGCTACATGTGTGTTACTTGACCCCATAAGAACACATCAATATGATTGCACAAACATGTTGTCTAAGGTTTACCAAAGCCTATAACTCAATTGATTGGGCCATTTCAATTGTATATGTCGGTCTGTTTAAACGATATCTCAAGACCGAACTGGCGTATAGACTTGAAATTTGGCAGGAAGCCTTCACCTACAAATAGGCAGTATTGATAAACACAGGGTCAATAATGGTGGATATTGTGATTTTGGCCAAGATTTACGTCTAAATTTGGAACTGGTTATTTTTGTGTCAAAAATACTGCAAAAAATACCTTTGGGGTTGCTTACATTCGGTCTATATTAACAGCATTACCTGATAGTTATTATTTTTCCTACGTATGAGTAACATATTTGCAGGCTCTGAATTAGTTGTTCCTTAAAACTTTTTAGTGTGTAGTTGTTAAACAATATCACACACACACACACACACACACACACACACACACACACACACACACACACACACACACACACACACACACACACACACACACACACACACACACACACACATTATAAAATACATCAAATTATTGCACATCGCAAATTTTTATAGTTTACTTAATTTAGTCTGACGTTTTCGGATGTTATAATGTTTTCGCCTGTTTAAAGACAATTTAAACAAGATTTCTTTAAGGTCCAGTTGTAATGGCAGTCATCTTGAATTTAACCCTATAAGAATAATTTAAAATCCAATAAAATTACATGATTTTAATTTAATTCGTATAGTTGTGAGACAAAAATCTCATTTTAAAGATGTAATTTTTAATGAGACAGAGCTAATGAACAGAGAAAATTAATTCACATTCAAACGCTTATTGGTTTTACCAAAATTTTAAAGGTTATTTAGAAAACATTTCACAAGTTTTTTAATTTAGCGGGTTAATATAAACCCGCTAAATTATTTCGTTAAAAATAATTAATAAACTGAAAAAATGCGTTAGGATGCGTATTTATTACTATTATAAATAAAAAACTCCTATTTCGAATACGAATAATAAAAATCTATTTATTGCATTTAACAACTTCTGACATTGTATCGCAATCTTCAAATTTTATTAATTTTGGAAAATAACATATACAGGTTTTCTGTTCTTATGAACGTATCATATATAAGGGTGTAAAAGTGCAAGAGGTTTAACATTGTTCTTAACAGGAAAATGTCAATGTAATTTTTTAACGTTACCCCTTGGCAGTATGTTTATGAAAGATGATTGTAGAGATTTACAGATTTATTATTTATAAACAAATAATTTCCCTAATGAAAAATGTATTTAAATATATAAAATTTTATATTATACGTAAATTGAGAAGATATTATATCCAAGTCATAATAGATAAGAAATACACTCCATAAACCTATAAAACATGTACTTACTTAAGGAATATATTTTTTTATGAAAAAATTAAAAATGATAAAATTAAATTAAATAAAAATGCTAATTACCAAATTTAAAGTTTTGTACATTAAATTCCTGTCAATCCTTTTAGATTTATTATCAAAAGGTTTCTTTTGTGTTTGTGATGACATAAAACATACTATCATTAAATGTTATGAATTAAAAAAAACACATTTTTTCTCTGCTTCTGACTTTTAGGACGATTTTTGTATACATTATAACGTTAATTTCACATTCTTAATATGCATAATCGGTTTTAATTATTAAGGAAGCGAAAGGTCTTCCTAAAACTGTGTCATTATTTATCTGCCTCTACGATAACTCTTGATAGCAAGTTCCTAGAAACATGAAGCCTAGTACCTACTGGTTCGGAAAAGAGCTCTATTGATTTAGTTGTCAATTCATCATAAACAGCAAACTATGTAATGCCTGTTCCCTCGAAACTTTGTCGTATCGGTTTATCTGAAGTCAAATCTATCTTCATTGAAGTTAAAATCGGTCATTGTTGTAATAATCAAGATATACTTATGCTAATTATAGATAATTTCTTTTCCAATCGTTACCTATCCTGCGTTCATTGTCACATAACTTGCAAAGATATTTAGAACTTTATTATAAATTCCATAAATTCCCATATTATTTACTATATGTATGCATTTATGCATTGTTTCTTGGCTGAGCGTCACCGAATCCCTTCACCATAGAGGCTGGAAAACTTCATTTCTGCCTATATATTGTTGAACATAATATCTTAAGACACTTGAACTTTATACAAAAAAATTACACTTTATATGATGTAATTAAGTGTTAACAAACGTATTGATCTTATGGATAGCAATTTTGGTAATAACAGAATTGCCAAATCATGTGTTAATGTTAAGCAAACCAGTGAATTTATCGTACAGCAAGATATATCGAGATAGATTCCATACTTATAATTCCATGCTTCATTTCTGCATTTATTTTAAACTTTTCAGTGGTGTAAAACAAATAAGCCAGACAAATTCTACATTTAATTTTATACCATGCATGCGTTTCAAATATAAAAAAATCTAAACTTTAGCAACATAGCGTTTTACAACTTTTATAATATTTTAGGTTTATACCCAAGCTAAGACTCTAAAACACTATGTATCCAGTTTGTTACATAACCATAAATACATTACGACAAAAAAGTTATTTTCGATTTTGAATATTTTTTAAAATTAATTTAAACGTTTTTTCTCTTTAATTTACTGATTCTCTCTCAATTATTTCATATTAAGAAAACAAAATCACTTAGACATTCCAGTTAACCCATTAGTGCCCAGGAACTTTTTTTTTCTCAGATTTAGATTTTTCTTTAATATTGTAACAAATTAGTCCTATAAACACCAAATATATGTGTATTAGGCTCAGTATATACTTAAATGCTATATTATGAGGTGCCAACAAATGTGGGCACTGGGCATACATGGGTAGGGTCAAAGTTATTAAGCAATTGTTAAAAAATACAGAGTTAGTGGTTTAGGTTAGGTAAATAACCACTACAATTGTATCATATATTCTGTTTATTTTATTACAAAATATATAAAAACCATTAAGGATTAAGGAAAATTAAAAAATGTTACAAATGGCAGGACTATTTACATACATGTTGTCAAGTTCAGGAGTGAAAGTTTTCAAAGCATTTTATATGACATCCAACAAGACACTGTTTACACTTTTTCCATGTGTTCTTTCTACAGAGGCCACATCGTATTTGTGTCGGGTTAGTTTCCAGGACATGAAGACTGTTGGAAAGCCGCACACTTTCTTCAACCCGTTCTTTTCCAGTGACAGACACACGGGAAGCTCTCTGACGTTGTGGGGTATATTTCTGGAAGTATGTCTGCACAATATGTCTTATAAAGGACAGTAGGTCTTTGGGATCTTCTCTTCCTTTTGGGGTGAGCCTGTATAATTGCCAAGCATTATTCATTGTAGCATTTAAAAGGTACGCTAGAAGTGCCCAATACCATTTCCGATTTCTAATGCCAATTCTATAGGTTGATATATTCTGGTCAAGTTGATCAACCCCACCCATGTAAGTGTTGTAATGTATGATACAGGCAGGCTGTTGAACATCAACTTGACGCTTTGCCACACGACACCATCTCTTGGCCTTACCCATGGGCTGTACGCCACATCTTGTTGAAGCAACAGTTACAACATTGTTGTCATTATACCTTACCAAGGTGATACCTGTTTTTTGTTCAGTAAGTTGATCGTATGAACCTCGTGATTCCTTTTTCAAAACAGTTGCTTCCTTGAGTGGGGCATTTTCAACTCGGTTAGCCTTTATTGTGCCTGTAGCATCGTGCCCCTTTTCTGAAAAATAATCTAGTAGTTTTAAAGAGGTAAAAAAGTTATCCATATAAATACTGTATGTCTTGTTTTGAGGCAGCTCACTAAGGATATCTATTACAACTGAACCACCCACTCCAATTTCAGGGATGGTGTTACCTGTTTTCTTACCTTGGTATGGTTCAGCCTGAATCAAATACCCCAGGCGGGTACATACACACCAAACTTTGTACCCAAACCGTATAGGTTTCCCGTGTATATGCTGTTTAGCACCATGTCGTCCAAAGTATGGAACCATTGATTCGTCGATGCTTATATTTGCATCGCCAGGGTAAGCTTGAAGCCATCGTTCATTCAAAATATTCCACAAAGGACGTATTTTGGCAAATTTATCTGAGACATCTAAATTTGCATTATCACAGACATGAAAATATCGAAGAATCTCTTCAAACTTGTTTCTGCTCATAGCCTTTGACACAGTGTCATGATGAGTGTCCGGAGATAATTCCCAGTACATCCTCTTCCGTGGTACAATACAATATCCACTCAGAAACAATATTGCCATGAATATGCGCATTTCTTCTATTGAAACATTAAAAGATTCATTACCACTTTGCAAGGCATAAATATTAGTACTCTCAACAACATGTTCGATAATCTCATTAGTTAAAAGTTTTTCAAACATTTCTGTTGGAGTGAAATCTTTTTCGAGCCACGAAGGCCTTTCAAATTCCCTCTCAGGCTTATTAGGAATGTCAACATTATTCCGTGTTCTTTGTTTATCTGTTTTTGTCTTTTTTCTTGCATTTGACTTGTGGGAACTCGGTTTTGTTTTAATTTTTCTTTTCAAACTTGGGAGCGACTGAGATGGAAGGTATTGTGATTGATTTATATTGTTCACTTGTAAAGATTGAGAAGTGCTTGGTTCTGTAGGTATGTATTGTCTTTGTAAAGAGTCTGATTGTACCGATTTAAATGTAGACACAGTTGCTTTCGGAATTACAGTTATAGTTAATGAAGACTCGCCGCTTAGATTGTTATCAACTATGTCTTGTTCTGTACATACATCTACTTGTACAATACCATCATTTGTGAACTGTTTTGCCTTTAACTCTGCGGCTCCACGCAGTTGATTTCCTGTGAAGTGAGTGAAGTCGGTGTCGCCATCGTCACCGCTATCCTCATCACTCAATAGAGGGTTTTCAGGCGGTTGAATAAAAACATCAGCCTCCAGAAAGTCGACTTCATCGAATAAGGCAGTGACTTCTTCAACGTTTAACCTGTAAAGGAGCAAAAATATTACATATCAACCATAAATTTATATCATGCAAAACAATAGTCTTGAATTCAAAGAACTCAAAACCCACTGATCAATCTTAGTTTTACGTATTAAAAAAAATAAATGAATCACATTTTTACAGTTACATAGGCCTCTATTTTTACTACCCAGTGAATCATAATTTTACCAGTTTGATTCATGTTATATACCATTAAATAATAATAAAACACCACCAGCATATATGCCCAGTGCCAACATATGTTGGCAGATTGATGAAAAAATACCCCTACTCTCTTGTGCCCACTGCCAACAAAAGTGGGCAGTTCACTTTAACTACAAATTATTATTACAATTATTTGAATTTAAGGGCTAAACTATAAAAACATATTAGTTTAAGTCTATGTAAAAGCAAACATAAAATTATGATTTTATAAGATTGTATTTGAAATATTATAGTATTACTTACCAGTTGTTTTGATCCATTGAGGTTAGAATACACAACAAAACAGAGCTGTCATTTGTAAACAACTGCCAACTACAGTACACCAGGTGCTTTAGTGAGTGCAGAGTGGCCAACCAGACATATTCCAGCACCAAATTTCCCTCGATAAATTTTTAGTGTATTTTGACGTATTTTAAAATGCAGTGCCCACGAAAGGGGGCACTGGGCACTAATGGGTTAAAAGTCTATCAATTATAAATTCCACGATGGTTACCAAGATAATGCCAATGAATAATTAAAATAAATAGCCCGATGAATGATGAGTAGACCTCTTAGTCAAAAGAGGAATAAAAATAGATATGGAATTTTTCTTGACAAATGATATATGCTTCTATTAACGAAATTTGTTTTACATTATTATATTGCTACTCTTGTTACCATCAGCTTTTACCTTAAAATTAGAAACAAGAATGAAATAACAAAATAACAAACCAAAGGATATTATATACTAAAGGATTTTAGTTCAATATGTAAATAAAGTAACCTCGTTTATTTCACTACTAAATATGTCTATCTGATAAAGTATACGTATTTATAAATTATTTCCGGTCTCTGGTATTTTAGATGTAGTAGTGTTTACGTTATTGTCAACTCCAGAAAGTGTAATCATATTTTTGTCGTTTAAGCCAACTTCGGTCACAAAATAAGTACTTCCATCCATTGATATATACTAAGTTGTTTCTGGTGCCTGTAACCTGTTCTTAAGGTTTCATACTAACCATGCGTGAAAATCTCATTTATCACAGAAATTGACAATTTACATATATATACACACATCAACACAGTACTTATACAGGATAAACGTTACTTCAACCCCAGTATATGCTGAATGAACAGTTTTATTATTTAATTTATTACACATGCTAGTGGTAATCTTTAATTTAATTTCAAATCCGTAAGCAGCTTTAACTTTAAATAATTCTAGTTTATTTATTTACATCTTAGTTAAAGTATTCAGTTTTGATTAAAGGTTTAGACTAAGACAATTATTTAAATCAACCAAACCCAAAATTACTGCAGCACTCATTACGCCACACCAAGGGCGTTTTTCATCAGAGAAACTGAAATTTATTCAATTTCCACCGGATAAAATCCAAGAGTTATAAGTGCACCTGCAGGAAATGAAGTTCTGTTCCATTAGGATATTTTTAGTATTGTTACTTCAGATTAGAAACAGGAAATTGTTTATTTATTTATTATAACATCTTGAATTCAATAAGTGGTGGTATTCCACGTATCGGATTCTGACGCAAAAATTAAAGCATTAGAACTTTACTTAACTTTAATTCACGTGTTCCTGCCGAGACCAAAGGAAGTCCGTGCAGTATGACAGTGACACTAGTATAATTTGTAAATAGGGAAATAAATTGTTTAAAAACTGTTTAGTAACACGTAAATATAATCTTGGTTAATGTAAATAAATCCTACCAGAGCTTTGTGATACGTGAGCATCAGTAATCATAACAACCGTGTTATGTCACTTCCATACCCATTATATATAAACATGCATTTAAAAATTAAACAAAACGCTAATCATCAAAACTGAGCTAATGGATACATGTCAGCAAAGGTCTGCACTGAATGAGCAGCTAACAACCATATCAATATTATGTTACCAAAAGCATATTATTAGGTATTGGGGTGCCTGTTACTCTTTCAGGTGTCAAAACCCCTAATACATAAACATAACAATACAATTTTAAAAAGTATAAAATGCAAATGGACCGCCAGAGAAAGGGTAGTGTTATACTTGCTTTAATATGGAAAATGACCAAAATAACATTAAACTTTCATACCCTAATGCAAAATATTATATTGTAGCTTTGTCTTATAATGTTTATTTTTAGGAATTTATTACATTTTTTCATATAATTTGTTTTATTGCTAAGTTAAAGTGTTAGTAAAATCAATGTTTTCATAAAAAAAACTCTTCCCTCCATTTTCAAATACCATAACAATAACAGATTGTTAATTTAATTAATACAGAAATAGTTTTAAGTTTGTATTGCCTGCATGAATATAGCCATAATAGTTAGAAATAATTGCTATTTTTTTAAATGGAACTGAATTATACTGTTTAGTTTGGTTGTATCCTAAACTGCTGTATTTTACGTCTTTCCCGGTTTAGTTTTTAGGTTATATATATATATATATATATACATACATATAAAAGTGTGTATATATATATATATATATATATATATATATACACTTTACACTACTAACTTTACACTAATGTAGTCCTACAATTCTAGTCTGATAAAATCATGTTATTTACTCAATAAATAAAATAAGGTATAAATAGCATTTCCTATTGCTGGTGAAGGATATTCATGTTATCATGAGGTTAAATATAAATATCAGGACAGAGGTATAATATTTTATATTCATGTTCGTGCATAGTGTAGCAGTTTTGAATATGAATAATTAAAGTTTCTCTCCGGTGTGCTTGTTCAGAAAGTTGTTAATTGTAAGAGTTCTCAAAGCACTGGCGTTCAAATATAAATATTTATCTTCTTCGTTGCATATTTCTGTATTTGTGTTGTGACACAAGAGGATTAGGGATAAAAACGTCTAATTATATAGTCCTATAAATTGATAGTCCATGATTTATATATGAGGTAATCTTTTGTTTTGGGCCGGGGTTCTTCCGTATAATCTATAAGTAATAAATATCTATTACTTAAATAAATCTGTGTATTTTAATCTAATAAAATGTTTTTAGAATTATTATATTGTATACTATACTATTTAACTAACGTAATAAAATAGATAAATGGTAACTCATATTTTGTATTTATTGCATTTGCAAGGTTGATTAAAACACACAAAATATTAGTTAATGTAAAAAGTTTCATTAAGTTTTACGAAAGTGGTCTCATGACTGTAACTTTTTAAATTATAGTTGCTGTATTTAAATCAATATAACTTGACCAGCATAAGATTATAAGAACTTATGTGTGCATTAAGATGATTTGAATTCATTATACAGTATATAGAGTGTATGTAATTTAATTATTTATTTGAAATTAAAATATTTCATTACTAATCTATGAGACCTACGTAATTTTTATGTATATTATGAAAAACGACAGAAAATATTTCTTTCATTGTGTCTTTTCTTAAGGAGCTACGAAATGTGTTACTCACCAGGAATATTAAACAGAAACCGAAAAAAATCTCTGAGTTTTAATGGAGATTATATTTAATAATAAACCAGAAGGAGTAATCTAGACTACCTGAAGCTCAATTTAGCAAACACGTTTAATACTATACCATATGAATACATCAATCAATACTCTCGTCCCAGTAAACTTTGGGTCTACAAACTTCGGATATCAAATTGGGACTAGTTAGGTGGCAATAGTGTCATTGCTTAATCTGTAACAGAATTAAGGTTCAATTTGTGTAAATGTATATCCTGGAAATAAAATCAATGTTATAAATCTATCATGTAAGAACTGTATATTTAAGGCCTTATATTACTGTTTCAAATGTTTTTAATCAATTTAGCTTTCATTTTAATTTTGATCTTTTACATTATCTTTACAGAAACTGAATTATATAGCCTACTATCTCTCTCTTTTTCAATTCGATATTTGAAACCTGACTACATAATGTAGTGTAATCAAAGGGTAGAGGTATTCTTTTTGTCTCACCAGGTGCACAATTGTACAATTTTATGTTGAATCGATGCAGAGTTCGTTTTGAGCTTATTCGTTTATCCACACCGACTATTTGAGTCCCTTTAGGCGAACCTGACACCGGATTTCAGGAGTCAAATCTGGGACAGTATCTTAGTTCAGATGCTACACTGTAAAAGGGTGGCCAGCTGGAGTTAAAATTGAGATTCTCACTATTTGTATATTTAGAAAAATATACAAATTTGTTCTAATTGTTGTATATTGCAACAATTAGAAATATATCTTATATATATAAAAATCTTGAGTCACGATGTATGTTGCCAATAAACTCCAAAACGACTGAACCAATTTCAATCAAATTTCACATGCATCCGTAATTTAGTCTTACTTAGAAGATAGGATAGTTATTATCTGAATTATTCGCTTATGTCGTGAATATAAACGAATAAAATGAAGAAAAGTTTTCAAAGCGCCTGCACATTATAACCTGCAATACGAGATAGATACGTATATTAAACAGTGAAAACACTATTTGAAGGCGCTAAGTTATGATGTATAATTGTCTAAACTAAATTTTTGGTTGAACTTAAAGGTTGAGTGGTAGACCACTTTGTAATAAAATACATTATGCATGTACAATACATTTTTGACATATTTTCTTGATCGTGACATCAAGGTAAAATCTACATCGGGGTTGGAAATATAATTTACTTCAACCAGAAATGCTCATACGCGGGCAAAACTTACGAAAAGCGTGCGAAGCCGCGGGAAACAGCTAGTATATATATATATATATATATATATATATATATATAATATATATATATATATATATATATATATATATACTAGCAGACCCGACAGACGTTGTCCTGTACACACGTCTTTAATTCGAAAATTTTAAACTTTGATTAATCTGTAACAATCTGGGCTGTTTTGATAAAAATGTCTATTAAAAAGTTATTACAATATCTAACTACATCACATGTACATTTAATCACACTTCGACCAACCGATAGTGTGTGAGTATAACATGAGTGATGTGAAATGTAGAGGACTGTATAACCTCTCTTGTACAGAGAGTATCTAAGAGTCTACACAATCATGTATACTAGCACAATACTTAACGTAGTTCCACAGTGGAAATTTGATATTATATTTATAGCATAAATATTTAATGTTTGCTCAATAAAATTAAGTAAAACGATATGTGTCAAAATCGTTTAAAGTGCAAAGACCATAGTAGTAATATTTTTATAAACGTATAGTCTTTCCAGTTTTAATTTCATAAAATTAAAAAAATAGGTCAAGTTTAAGGAAAAGGTTTAGTATGAGAACCAATAATTAGGTTACATAAGGTTTTCAGGAGGTGATAACAACAGGGTTAAAACATAACTCTTTATTACGTTAAATTAAGGTTTTATTCATTAGTGGACGATTAATTCAATAGGAAAAGCTACCTTACGTAATATCGTTGGTACTAAAAACAACAAATAATTATAATTTATAAAATTGTCTAGATTATTACTTTTAAGATTAATACTCGTGACGTACCAGTCACTTTAAATAGAATGCGTTCTTGGTTCTTTTATAATTTACATAAAAATATATTTTATTTTGTTTGTGCAAAATGAATCCTCTTTTTATTACCCTATCTACAATTTAAATTACAAATATAACCACATTAATAATATATTTAAAGTCATTGCTCAAAATAGCGTTTATATAATTTGCAACAGTATGTTTAAGAAGATGGGAAATGTATAAACAGGTAAATAAAGAACTGTTTCTTTAACATGATAGTAAATTTACTTTTTACATACATATAGGCGTTATGTACTATGGAATAATATGCCCACAAAGTGTAAATTTATTACATTGTGTTTTATTTTAAAGAAAAATATATCATTGTTTGTTTACAAAAGGTGATGTATTATATCTTGGCATTCGCGTACTTAGTCTACATACGTTCCTATTTCAAATGTTTTAATTATATACGATTGTCCGCAGTTTGATTACAATATTCATTAATGGTCAGCACAAATCACAAAAAGTAACGTAATTAATTAATAAACTCGATGTTGCCTATAACTAATATCTAGTAACTAGTAACTAGTATCATCATAGAACTGTAAACGACATTTTAGTTTATACGTAAGTACATTCGTTATTGTCTGGACGGTCAAATATATATAAATATTTTTTCCAATCCTCAAGTAATAAAATAAGATAACGCTCAGCCAACAGAAAATGGTATCCATGATCTCATGGTGCGGATATCTCCTAGAAATCTTCCAAAAGCAACATGACATGAACATGCAAACGAAACATACACATGCTGATTTACTAACTAGTCCTGGTTCCATCGAGAAGATTCAAATAATTTTCCCTTAAACATCTGTGAAAATTAACAATTTAATCAAGGTTCTAGACGACATTCAAGTTTAATTCTGTTTCAGTTGTGAATTCGAATTAAACTCTGGTCCCAGGGTAGCTCTTTGGAACGCTTCCAGCAAATTACACTTAGTGTCACTGTCATGATATATACTGGGTTTCCCGCAGCAGCGCAAGAAAATGCGGTAAAAACATGCACTCGGTAATTTTTCTAAGGATTATACGTAAATTATATTATATAAGAAAAAAATCTAGTTACTGTTTGTAATGTAAATTGTATTAAACTCAATCTTATTTATTCAATTTTCATATAAAAATTAAATGTTTCAGAGGGCATATAGATTATAAGAGAGGAGTTATTGGACAGTCTTAGTTTGTAATGTAGATTATATTAAACCCAATCTTAGTTATTCAATTTTAATATATAAATTAAATGTTTCAAAGGGCACATAGATTATAAGGGAGGAGTTATTGGACGGTCTTAAAAATCAGATAGATGTAATTATATTTACCCTTAATACACTAAAATCAGTAGAGATTTGCCTCGGACAAATATACCTAATGGACAAGTCCCTATTATTTCATGTCATGAGTTATCGAACAAATAGGCAATGAAATACATTCAGAACTTCAACTCTAAAATGAATAAGTTTATTCCTTACGAAACTTAGGGCCCATTCTAAAAATTTTCAAGGCTTTGGCACCTTTCTATAAAAACTTTTACTGATTAAAGGATAGTAAGACTGACAATAAAGGACTACCCTTTAACTCTTTAACACATAACTCACCGTGTCCTGATTATTAGTTATTCAAGAATATAGTAAACAAGACCATACACTAAAAATGCACTATGCAACATAATAAAATTGTGTATGCACTACTTTTATTGTTTATAATAGGCAAAAACGTATATCTACTTCTAAGTTTCGTCAGAAACCTGATTAATTATAATTCGTAAAATGTATCCATACAAATATGTTAATTTAAGAAAGTTGATAATAGATAATTTTAGTAATAAAATCTTTAAATAAATAAATATCCATAATGAGAATTATAAGGGTGTAAAATATAGTGATAAACATATTACATGAAATAAATCAACCATAGAATGTTTTTACCTACACATGATAAAAGATAAAATTAAAAGGATTAGATAATAAAGAATTTAAATTTTATATTACATTATACAAATTCGTATTAATATGTTAAACATTTAATCAAATAGAACAAACAGATAAATAAATATTTATCACTTATTGCAATAACATTGATTTCGCTATACTAAAATTCTTAGAAAGGTCCCATTTACTCTTATCTTTAAATTTTTGCCTAAAATGTTTTGTTGTTGTATAGTATAAAACTCCTTTTTATTTATGATTAATTTTATAAGTTATTTTGTGCAAGTTCTGATTGATTTTACCTTTCAAATGGAATATTATAAAAGTAGTTCAAAAAACTGTAATATGAAATAGTAATTTCTTATACTATCTTGCTGTAAATATAATTGTAAATAAGTTGTTATCCAATATAGTAAATATACTGCTCGTGCTATACGTAAGTTGCTATTCTAGAAATCCTTTACTTTCTAGAATATTTGGGACCATATGGTTCACCGAAAGCTTTATTTAATCCAAAAAATTTCCTCAAAAGGTTCTTTGACATTGATCCCAAAGTTACTCACAAAGACACAAGAGGTTATATGGTGTGAATGACAAGAGGATGTGGTTTTGTTCAAGCTGGTGTCTTTATTACAGGGCTTTCTATGTTCACAAAGCACTTTGTTCCAATTAAATTTACATCCTAACTTTTGTAACGATCAGGTAAAGCAAAGCCTTATTGTTAATTAACAGTCTCACGGTTAGTCGACATTACCACTATTCTCTAAGTGTCACTTTGAATTAGGGTATTTTATATTATTACACTGAATTACTATATAGGGTAATATGAACGAAACTTACTCGAGTTAAAGCTAAGTTAGTTATATTTTATATTTTGCAGTAAACACTCTGAATCTTTGTCAATATTTAAATTCTTTGTCTCACAATAGCGTTTATTTATTTAGAAAAATATCTTAAAAAAAGAAGGGAAATGTATGAAAACGTAAGTAAAGAAATGTTTCTTCAACACGTGTAAATTTAGTTTTTTTACACACAGACAGGAGTACTTTATTATTTAATAATCAGCTCAAAGATTGTATATTTATGGTAATGTGTTTTATCAGTATGTACATATTAATCTTAAAGAAAAATATATCGTTATTTAAAGATGATATAATGTATCTTATAGCCAAAGTGTCATACGAACATGGCATATAAATGTGCAACATTATAATTCCGTTACTTTAAGTTTTCAAGTTATCAGTTTTTATATTAAATAAAACATAAAAGATAAGCTAAACGATGCGAAATAGACCATAATTTTAAATTAACCATCCTGTTTATTATCATCTGTTTAACGAATTCCTAAAATATTTCCCTACATTTTAATACGTTATACAAAGGATAAACGAAAATAAAAGATGTTGTGCGGCAAAATATGTTGCTGCATCCTAAAAACAATCGCTAATTTTTAATAGTTTATTTTGGTTTTTAAGAAAAAGTCTCCAACAGAAATAAACTCAAAATCGAACAACTAACATGGTAACTGCAATTCGGTAAGAACAACTTGTCAGTAATTTCATGACTCTATTGAAAAGAGATGTAAACAATATTGTAAAATCGGACATGTTCATTCTAAAGACTGAAGTAAAAATTACTCCTAACAATAAAACTGAGGGTGGAGACGGAACACTAGGGATCAAGGTAATCTAATTACGTCATGAAACGCACTGAGGTTAGGACGAATTAAAACAAGTGTCAGTTCTCCAGAACGCTGCGTTTATAGTCTTTCTTTAGTGCAGCTCAGCGCTCATTCGCTTAATGAGGATGTTTTAAAATCCTTAGAACAAAAGGACCCTTATAAAGTGTGGCTGTGAACTCTCAATTAACCTTGAGAGATTTTTTATGTGCATCAACTATAAATGTTTGTTGACTACAACAGGTCGGACATTCTTATTATCTGTGAGCAACTTAATCAGTCTTTAAGTGTTGGTTCTTAATTTTACACGCAATGTTGGAATGCTTCAATAAGATTGACTGTAATATCTGAGAAATCTTTATCTTACCAACAAGCACCCAGGCTAATTTTAAAATGGAAATAAAATCTGTATTACACTTATACAACAAAGACGGTTGCTATTTTTGTACCGTAAAGTTAATCATGTGTCGAGGTAACATAAAATAGATATCACACCACCATAGAGGCATACTACCGTTATATTTTCGAGCACTATTGCAAAATACATAGCTCATTTCAATCATGACATATTTACTTTTTTTGTGATTAAGGCAGACAGACAGTGACACAGAAAATAAATCTTTAAAAACCCACACAGACAGAACTGAAAAAGTGCAAGCCTACTGAGTTCTAGACTGCAATGAAACTCAAGCAAATAAAAATGCATCATACTATAACGTATTCATTTTTACTTAGGAATGAAGGATCATGCAAAATGTAGTGTACAGACGGGATTTCACTGGAGTTATATTTTTGCCACACGTAGAAATATAATATTTATTACTATGTTGGATTGAGTTGCAGTGTTTAAATATTTGTCTATAGACCAACTTAGCAAAAGATTATGTATATCTTGAAAAGATGATGTATATCTTGGTATACGCGTTGTCAGTCTAGATATGTTAATACTTCGCATATTGCAGTTTTATATTATTGCATTCAGTTTGTTTATAAATTTACGTATGTTAAAATTTTCACTTGATTTATAATGTTTGTTATTAGTCGACAAACCCCCCACAAAGTAACGTGAAACATTAATGAACTCGGTATAACTATATGAGGCTCGATGTTACATTTAAGTATGTACGTTTTTAACATTCTGTCCGGACAGAAAGGCACAAATGTATATTTCTTTGTTCCTCAAGAGATACACTTAGATAGCTTCCAGCCAACAGGAAATGGTATCAAATGGTCTAATGGTGTAAATATCTCTTATTGATCTACAGTAAGCAAAATGATCCAAACATGCAAACAAACCATACACATACTGATTTACTAACAAGTCCTGGTTCCATCGAGAGGATTCAAATAATTTTCCCTTAACTAAACATCTGTGAAAATTAACACTTTAATAAAGATTCTAGACGAATTGCAAGTTTAATTCTGTTTCAGTTGTGAATTCGAATTAAACTCCGGTCCAAGGGTAGCTGTTTGGAGCGTTTCCAGCAAATTACACTTAGTGTCACTGTCAGTATTTATACTGTTTTTCTCACGGTGTGCAAGAACTTGGGGTAAAAAGGTGCGCTTTGTAATTTTTCTACAGATTATACGTTAAATTACATATAACATAGAGCTTCAATCGAACTATGCTTAATAGATATTGAAGCAGTATTTAATACTAATGTATAACAAAATATAGGCAAAAATCTATTTACTATTCCTGTTCTTAATTAAATTAAATCCATTATACATTATTCCCTTCCATATAACAAGAAACTCAGGTGTCAGAGGGTACACAGAATATAATAAAGGACTTGTTGGTAATATTAAAAAAGGTTATTGAGTTTTTGATTATTTCACTCATCGTGTCTCAACTGATTATGAACTATTCTTCGTATGATATTCCGTGAGCATTCGTAAACCGAGGTTCCTATGACACATTCAGAGCCATTATATATATATATATATATATATATATATATATATATATATATATATATATACAGAATGAGTTTTATGTACCGGCACTCCTGGATATAATTTAAACGGCCCGAGATATCTATGTGAAACCTTAACCCTACCTATTATAACATATTTTTTTAATTTTACAAGTTCTTGAAAATTTTGCCCCCCTTTTCTAAAGGGGGGTAAAGGGGGGCAAGTAAACATTTTCAAATATAAACCCCTATCATATGACCCCTCATTTTAAAGGGAATAAAAAAGAAATCCAATAATGCAAACTAGAGGTCTCTACGTTTATTTTAACAGATTTTATGACAAATTTACAATTGAGTAAAGGGGGGCAACTAAAAATTTTCAAATACAAAAACCTATTATGTCTCAAGTTTTTACACACGTCTATTTGTAAATGTTTAGTTGCCCCCCTTTACCCCCCTTTGAAAAGGGGGGCAACATTTTCACGAACTTAAAAAATTTAAAAAATATGTTATAATAGGTAGGGTCAAGGTTTCACATAGATATCTCGGGCCGTTTAAAATTATATCCAGGTGTGCCGGTACATAAACCTCATTCTGTATATATATATATATATATATAAAATGGCTCTAAATGTGTCATAGGAACCTCGGTTTACGAATGCTCACGGAATATCATACGAAGAATAGTTCATAATCAGGTGAGACACAATAAGTGAAATAATCAAAAACCCAGTAACCTTTTTTAATAGTACCACCCTCAAAGATAATTACAGCAGCCTAACTGTCCTGTGGCCTGATTGTCTGACTGTGACCCAAGCAAGTAAAATAACGAAGAGTTTCTACAGGCTCGGGCACTCTTACTATCTTTGTTACAACAGATCTGTGCGCAAACTTACCATTTAAGGGGACTTTGATCTCTCTGTAATGTAGTAATCTCAAAACCAACTCTAAGTTAATGAAATCAACCAACTTATTAAAAAACTATAACAATATATCTGTTATACTCTTGAAAAACTTTAATCTTTCCTGTTATTTCAAAAGTTAACCCAAATTAATATACCGAGCACTTATAGTAGGCAGATTGCAAGGAATCTAAGAATTATTTATTTTATTAGGTGATAAATAACATCTGAATTCATAAGAAAATAAATTAATATACATATAAACACATTACAAAAATGTAGAAAGACTTTTCAAAGTTACTATTCACAAACCATATTTAGTTCACAACTACTCAAAATTAGACTGCAGATACACATCCATGCACGAGTTGAAAACAGATAACACAAAAAATTATATACTTCGATATTATTATTCTATTTCATGTTTGATACATTTCCCATAGATATTTATATCATAGCTTTGAGAGCTGTATTTTGTTACGTAATTGATATTATATTGAAGGACATTTTTCGGTCGACGTTGTTAGTAATATAATAGCCCGACTGATGTTCTCAAGAATATTAGTGGCACACCGTATGAAATTTTGAAATACTTTAAAATCTTGTTAATGCCATCTTAATGATTTTTTCTTAGTTATTATTACTACTTTAGTTTCATGTATCGTAGAAAGAGGGAATATAACAGTGTTCGACTAATAATTTATATTTTCTTGCTGAAATATATTTAAAAACCAGATAATAATAATAAATTCCAGATGAACTTAACTATTAAGGGCGGTGTACAGAGTAACAGACTGACGTTTGCACGCAGAACGATGTTTTGGCCAACGAAAAACGGACTGGGTTACCCACAATTCGTATATATAAACTCGAGAAGTTTTTATTGTGATGAATAAATTATTGTATCGTAGTTAATAGAAGCTTTAATAATATATAATTATGCAAAAAATAATAACAGAAGTTCCGACTCTAATATTACGCATTGTTTTCAAAAATAAAGTTTTCGTCCGTAAGCTACATTGTGTGCTCACTCTTAGTCAATATCCTGTTAATGTGCAATTCCTCATAACAAAGCTTTCTGTGCATAATAAGATAAGCCCGTTATTATCAATCGTGACACTTATTGATCCATTAGTCTTATCATGACTACTAGAGTGCAACACGATAAGAATTGCACCATGATCCGGTCGATGCCCGGTTTTCCTAGAAGTGTCTCCAGTTGTTCTTAGTTTAGGGATGGAATTCCAGTCGTAGGATTTAACAACTTGCATACGTAACTATAAAGCAATTTTGTTAGTTCTCTCATTTTGTCACAGATATCCTCTCAATAGTCGTTTTATATCACTAACAATACAATCTAACGATATTTATAACTACTGCGGTACAACATAAACTGTAAATAATTTTACACTTCAATAGTTTATATAACATTTATATACTTTTGTATAGTAGAAAGGATATTCATGAAATTTCAACGAATATAATTTTAATTTAAATTCAAATTAAAGTCAAGACTTATAATCTTTTTTTGCTCGGTCTATTGTGAATTTTGTTTATTTAAAATTACATTTTCAACTGAAAAAGGTATGTCAGATGTCTTTAAATGTATGATCTTATTTTTGCTAGTGTAACTTAAAATTAATACAATTTCAAATATTATTCCGGACAACTCTCAAAATGTTTAGGAATACAAAATAAAGTTTCATGTAAAGTGTAGAACACATAATAAAAGACCTCAGTTATTAATTGTATTACGTAAATGAATTCTAGTACATGATTTTAAAATTATACAATTAATGTAATAAAATAATATTGTTATTAGTTATTAATGACATAAACTTTATAAAAATATTTTTACACCAACAAGGAGAGAAGAAACAGTAAATTTAAACCCATGCATTTATGAGCACATTATGAGCACTTTAATGTGTAAAATAAACTAATTACAATTTAAAAACTTTATTTTCTATCGGGGTTATTACAATTAAATTGTTGGAAAATTTAAATTTATTTAATGTACCTTAAACGTTTTGAACACTTTACCTATTTAAGCTAGAAGATGCAACAGTATATGAAAACCCTATACCAGTAGCAGAAAATTTAATTCATAAAAAGCCAGACAAAATTCATTTAATAAACAATCGTTATCAGCGAATATGGAATAATTATTATGGTGAACTATATTCATTAGTCTTGTCGCAAACAGAGGATAACATAATATGCTAAAAGCTGAAAGTCTCAGAACAAACTTCATTTTGAAGGCCTTTGCTATTTTTGAAGTTTAGATTAAATCATTTTGTAAGTTATCATAATTTTTATACTTAAGATTAACAACATAATATGTAATGAATAATCACAGTACTCAAATATCGTGACATTCGCGGATGGTGATAACCCACTTATTGTTGTCCATGTGATTGCATACATGTAAGCCACACATTGCATATTGCTGTACCCAGAGAAGGTTCAACTAGAAGGTATAATCCAGCCAGAAGTAAACTCTCCGGAGGTAAATGAAAGTTTTAGCAATTATACATAGCCCCTTATTAACTTATAATCTAAATCATAAAACCTTAACTAGTTAATAAACCGAAATTACTTCTATACTTATTGTAGAGATGCGGATGTACAACTTGTAACTGCTGATTCTCCTAATACAATATTTTTTATCGCATAGGAAATGTTTTGCCTCAAAATGTAAATACATGCTTACATTCTTATTCTTATTGCTATAAAACGTTAACACATAAATAAATAAAATATATTGGTACTTAAAATTACAAGTTGTAGTCTGTCACAAGGTTAGTCACGTTTGTTGTGGGTGATACGTATACGAGTACTATATACAATTTATTATTTCAATAAAATAATGCTAACCGAGCTTTAATATAGGAGATTATAAAGTTTGTTTAATAGGAGGAATATTAATTGAAAGGTTTGTATATAGAAACTAATATAAAACAAAAATTTCAGAAGCACCAACGGATAATGCACAAGAATATATATTTCGGCCTCCCTTACACGCTAATTCTTTTTTACAAAACATGCCTAATTTTCGTTGAAAATTACTTTAGTAATTTGACATACCTGTCCTTTAAGCATTATAATCAACCTCAGGTTATATTTAAGCTTTATGGTTAAATCAGGTAATTTGGCATAAAGCTTAAATATAACCTGAGGTTGATTATAATACTTAAATTATAATTAAGTACAGGTATGTCAAGACACTAAAGTAATTTTCAACGAAAATTAGACATGTTTTGTAAAAAGAAGACGTGATTTTTGTTATGTAATTCTTTCTTGTTTTTATTTACGAACGAACAATTATTTATAGATTTTTATATAGCACATATTATAAAGTGTAACATATATTGTAATAGTTTAATTAAATAATAAACGAAAGATAATTTGTAGAAGTTAAACATGAGCAAACGAAATCCAAACTGTAAAATGACTCAGTTAACTAAGCTCACAATATGAAAGAGTGGCGAGTGTTTTATTTACCACTGCACCACTCTAACGCAAGGAGTTTAAATGTTCGACTGCTAGACTGCTGAGTATTTGGTTGCAGCATCAATCACTCTTAACATGTTATTTACAAACATG
The DNA here is from genome assembly GCF_021130785.1 of Homalodisca vitripennis. Classification (NCBI taxonomy): domain Eukaryota; kingdom Metazoa; phylum Arthropoda; class Insecta; order Hemiptera; family Cicadellidae; genus Homalodisca; species Homalodisca vitripennis. The sequence continues at coordinate 59,366,721 of NC_060214.1, read as the reverse complement.
TCTGTCTGGAGGGGGCGTAGGGCAGTCTGTTGGCGGGGCCGAGTAGGAGCCTTAGTAAATATTGATAACTCAAACTGTACTGAATGAATAAACCAGTAAAATATAAAAGTCTGTAAAATTAAATTTAATCACGACCTCACATTTTGAAATGAATTTTAGTACTAGATTTCATTTGGATTAGGTAACAAAGGACACGATAAAAAAAAACTAAAGAAGTAGCGCAATAACAGACAGATATACTGACAAACTACACTTTAAATTTTTGACCTCAATATCAATATATTTATTACATATCTACATAAGGTACTTTTTTGGTTTTGTTAGTACCCATAATTATTCTGGGCTTCTACAAATCTTCTTATTTTGTATTTAAACTATGACAATCAAGTGTAGACTATAAATAGTATGTACTAAATAAAAAGCTATAGATTATAGAATAAATTTACTTTATAAATAGACACAAGAAACTAATATAAAAACAAAAGATAAAGTTTTACTTTTGGGGAAATTATGCTTAATGTTCTTTAAGATCATTTTAGTTTCTTTATATACCTATACTTAATTAGAATTTTTTTACCGAACTTCCATGTATATTTCCGCTTTATATATATATATATCTAAAATATAATAATATTTTTCTAGATACAGGCAGACGTACATACAAAGAAATGGATGGTCCTTTGACTTTTAGACCACAAATCCCTAAACCACTTGGAACTTATGCACTAGCTTTCAAGTTTCTAGGACATATCTGGCAACAGTTATTAAGTATTTGGGCAGACAGACACCCAAACACATGGTCTTTTGAATTTTTAACAAAAAATTCCAAGACCTCGAAAAACCTATCCACCAATTCTCAAGTCTGTAGAAACTTCTTTCAAATTTTATCCCACAGTATCTACCGAGTACACAATTATCAACATGTTTCTATGGTGAGAACAGACTAAGTATGCAGATAAAGCTTGTTGGTCCCTAAAGCTGGACGGACACTAGACCTGGTCTACTCAATTAGTTACTTACCTGAACAGTCCCAAACATTAAATGTCAGTGCAGTCTTATAGTTAAAACTTGTTTCCAATTAATTTGAATAAAAGTACTACTAGTGAATATCTAAAAAGGAATCATGCCTAAACTTAGTTCATTGAGAGAAGCTTAACTTTTAATGATAATGTCTGATACCCGAAAACTATGGCAAGATTCGTTTACTTTAAAAATATATTTTACTCTTTTTAAGTGTAAGTTAGCGCGTAGTTTTCCGGTTATAATCAAATTTAAGTAAATTAGTTACTTTTGGGAGACAGTTAAACATTCCTTCGAAAAAGGTACACTTATAATGTGGCTTTCATGTCAGAACATGATACTAAAAATATATTATGAGATTAAGCGGATACTTTCTAGATTACTTATGATATGACAACTCAAGTGATTGATATATAGTAAGTACGTAACTCACTCTAAGCACTTTGACTTAAACCCTTAGTTTTAATCGTTATAGAAGTATAAAGTGGGGATAAAAAACTGAACAGAATTTGGTTACAATAAAATAAAAAATATACCATTATTGATAATCCAAAGATAGCTAGATATGTTATGCACCTAAAACGCTTTAAAATAATCATATTAAAATATCAACATATGTAAAATAATCTTTAGGACCTTACATTAATAAAAATAACAGAGATTTACCTGTAAATCTACGTTTTTTTCCGTGTACGATACCCAATACATGATATACAACCTCTACTTTTCCAAAATCTAACAGCCGATGGTTATTTTAACATACCATTAAAAGGTTGGTTACAATTTTAACTAGTTTTTCAAGTACGGCACTGTTGAAAAATTATATTCATATGCCAATGTAAATGTTAAGAAATAAATGAGGAAGAGAGTTTGATATTTATGACATTTTTTAAATGTTTATTTTGTGCACTATAACACTCAATTTTATATGAATTCTCAAATATTTGTAAAATTTGTGGTGTCTGAGTATTTATATTTATTATTATTAGAATATATACAGATTTTTATAAACAATTTTATAGCCATAAAATTATTTGTTTTTATGGATCTGTTTACATTATTTAAGACATGTTTTATATTAAAAATTCTTACTGGTCCAAACGTTGTCTAGGAGGGAAAATATACTTATAGTTTGGATTATTTTTCTTTCTAGCTTCTGAAGCCACACAAACTACAACACATACATTACAAAACATATACATTAATGTATATCTTGAGGTTGACAGCAGTAGAAAGATTTGTATTCATATTACCTAATACTTTTCTTTAAAATTAATTCTTAACTTCATTTTCTTTCAGAACGATTGATTATAATTATCTTATATATCATGTTCAATTTTAAATAATTGAAGAAATTTATTTACAAATAATTACATAATAGTTAGTTCCAAAATAAAGAAAAATATGATAAGATATGAGGAATTATGAAATACACGCATGTAAGTGTGGACGTGTCCGCATATTGGGGATCTGCCATGTTCCCTCATCTGTGAAGGTATTCGTTTCAGCCCGCTGCGACAAACATAACTATAAATATAATTAGACAACATAAAAAAGTATATAAGATGACATGTGTACAGATATTACCGAGGAGGATTTTACTAGAAGTATTTTTAATTTGTTTGATAAAACAATGTATATTATCTCTAGGGATTTTACTTAAAATGTTACAATATTTTAGCAGAATTGACTTATTAGCTCTATTCTTATATATATATAACTGTCATATATATATCTTTTGAGATATATATAGAAATTTTAGATTTAATTAAAGAAATAAGAAACTATATATATATATATATATATATATATATATATATATATATATATATGTATTAGAGTTTCTTATTTCTTTAATTATGAAACTACAAAAGATTTTACTACTGTTTATAAATACTGTTTTGAAAACTATAAGAGTTATGTCTTCTATCTAAACTCATTATAAATTATGATAAAATCCGACTTATTTCTATATTACTTTTGAGCATTTTTCAGTTTTATAAAAGTAGAGAAGACTATATTAATATGGTTTTGAAAGGGTTTCATCACTATATAGTCATTCTATACATTAAAATGTCGTTCGTATAAGATGTCTTTGATTAAGAAAGTTAATTTTAGGGTTGAAATTTTATTCAAAGTACTAAAATGTTTTAAAAAAAAGCAAGAAATTAATTCACTTATGGTTTATGCTTTAACATAACATGCCTTTGATGACAAAATATAATTCTTATGAAGCAATGAGGCTGTGATTAATTTAAGGTTAGATTCATTGTAATAGTTATAAATCAATCCAGATTTGCTATGGAAACTGTTATTTATTTATATCAGACCAATTCACCTCTAATGATCCATTGAACCATAATGTGGAAAAAACGTGATGGAATAGGTTGCCGAGTTGCAGTTCATTTCCACTAAAAAGACTCTCATAGACAAAGCTAATAGAGAAACTCTTTCCATTGGTGATAAGATTGAGAATGGCGTTTCATTAAAATCAATGTGGAGTTTATAGCGAGACACGCTGACCTGCATGGATTTGGTTTTTTATAAAAATACATATTTTACCTTAGAGAGGTGTATGAAATGTCTGTCCTAATTTTAGGGTAAATCTTCAAGGCGCTAACCATTTGTGGAAGGAGACTGTGACGAACATCATTTGTCTTAGGTAGGCTAAGGCACTTTTCGCTGTTCATTTTAGCATTTCGATTGATATCCCTATTAGAGGAATTTGAAATCCAGCCAAAACAACGAGAAATAATAGAGTGCAGATTGATTGGGATTAATAAGTTTAATATGGCAGGTTTCATTGTTGCTAGAAGATATTTTCCTGTTAACTATTCCCCGTTGTGAAGAAGCCGGGAAATAAATATGAGAGATAAAGAGTCTCCTTAGGACTGAAATTAACAACTGTAATTCTTGGATAATTGTTTATCATTTGACATGTTAGAAGCACAATTGTAAATTAAATCAAACTCATGTATAATATAGTAAAGCATCATATATTAAGTATTTTAACATCTGTATCCAGTACTTATAGTTTTGAGTTTCAGGTGATGGTCCCATGCAGAGCTTGTTTGCATTGAGGTGTAGCAAAAATGAGGAATTAATCAAGGTTGATAGGCTTCGTTCATCATAACCAAAATTCCCAATCAGATCAAAGTAAGTTCTAGTCTGTATAACATGTGAAAATAGCCTTTAGTTTATCAGTGAGCAGGTGAGTTATGTAGAGGTTACAAATAAATTGACACAATATTTTACAGAAATCACACTTATGAGCCAGAAACTGTAAAATTCCTTAATATAAAAATTCTATTGAGTACTGTTTGTTAATCAAACAAGATTTTTCATGTTATATGAAAATAATTTAGATTTGGTATATTGGTAAATGCCTACCTAAATAAAATTGACATACGAAATATCTCAGAGAGAATTTCATTTTAATGTAAAATACACTTTGTAAGAGGCTTACGAAGTATTAAATGGCCCAGTAACAAATCCCCTGAAAACATAGTAAATCGGTTTCTGATTATTTTCATAATTGAAAAACAATACTATTTGCGACATCAAGATCCGTTTATTGGAGAAATTAACGTTAGGCTAAGCTTTAGGGCTGGCCAAAGAGAGCTTAATTGCTTGGCTGTACGCCAGCTCCCACCATCTACCTCGAATATCATTCCATTACATACTTACTTCTCCGTTCAATGTACACGATAATATTTCTCTACAAATATGTCTCTTAGCCAGATACAATAGAGTGTTTAACTAAAATTCATATAACTGAAATTAAATATTTTTTTATAAATGTTCAATCTCTTATTATCTGGATGAAGTGTTTCCTTACTTTCGGTTAACATATATTTCACATATCAAAATCTCAATACTTTTCATAAAACGGATACAAATATTTGTGTTATATTCAAGAGTTTTGAAAAATAATGCAAAATTAAAATTATAACAATACCAATTGATTGAAAATGAAAAATACTAGTTTATATGTAATGTGTTTATAATTAATTTACATCCCTCGATGGCGTGAGGATTTATTTATGCCTGTCTGTCCATGTTGCACCTTAGAACGACTTTTGGTTTTAAAGTTTGCATAAAGCTTCATTTCTGTATTAGGTACGACGTGTTTCTTGATTATACATTTTAATCCGTGAAACAAGAAAATAGCAGAATAAATTAATTTGTAATCAATTTAAACATGTGCCATTTTAACACATGTACCATAATAAATTAGCAATAGGCTGTAAATCATGCGTGCAGCCTTAACGAAATCTGGCATACTCTTACCTTATTTAAAATAAAAACACATTTTTTATGTTCCAATACGTAGATGGGAAACCCCTAAATGTCTTATGCTGTCTAGTGAAATCTAATCTGACAAAAAAATAAAACAATAAAAACTATTAAATCTCACTAAAATAAACTAGCACGGTATAAGATAATAGTATAACTTGCTCCATAGGTCTACGTCAATAAGATGCTTGTAGTAAATAGGGCTTCCTTTATGCAAGCCTTCAGGTGAGGGCTACATCTCCGCAAAGTCTGAATTGGCTAGAATAATCAGGAATAGTGTTCCTTGTACCCAGTATGACATAGTTGAAAGTCACCACCTCTAAATGTCAGTGTATCTTTTCCACCAATTTTAAACACAGTTTAACTCCGGAGTTCAAGTAGAACCAAAATGCGAAGTTCAGAAATATTTCCTGGGCTTTCTATATTAAATAAAAAAAATCATAACCGATCTCAAGAGGGTTCAGACCCAAAATATTTAAAATATCAAAATGTTTTTCATGTTTAGATGAATACAAAATAATAATATAATTTTAAATTAAAATATTATAAATAATATATAATAATAACAATTAGACGAATACATGTTCTAAAGAACGAATTTGTCTATATTTAACATGTTTGTAATAGTTTATAATGATTTATCAAAAGTATGTTGAAAAAAAAACTTGTGCATTCTAGTTTACTGCATATTACAGTAAACAACATTTATATTTGTGTATGATGCAATCATTTAAATTTCCTTAGTAAATAATGGAGCATAGGAAGCCCCTTTTTTATATACTTGGCCAAATCATGTTTGATTAGAAAATCTTTAAAAGACAAGATTCAAAATCCCAGTGAAACAATCAATAAACAATATTATTTTGAGTTTGTTACCAAAAGTAATGTATCTTGGTCGAAACCTCTTTGTTTTCCAGTTTATAAATTAATTGCACGTTCTAATAATATTGCCAAGTATTGAAGTATTTGGATATTGAACCTCAAAAAAATCTGTGTTTCGGCTAAGAAAAAAATGAATTGGTCCAGTACCTAAAAAGTCTCCGAGACATAACTTTATAAAAAATCTAATTTTTCCTAGAGGAGAAAATAATATACCAAAACAAGACTATATTATGCTTTAGGAATATACTAAACATAAGTTAAAATTCTGCAAATATTTACACGGAGAGGCAATTTTTTCAAACATATGTATAATATACATTATATTATTTTATTATATACATAGTTTTTATAAAGCATATAGGATTGTTCCATATTACATACAAATCAATAAGTAATGATTTGAATGTATATGTTTTTATAAAATATGTCGTATAACTAGAAAAAATATTATTTACAGTTTTTAATAATGTCTTGTTGAATATTATTCGTTGTAAATGTATTGATCGCAAGATCCTTTACTCACGAAAACCCCTTTTTTGGTTTTATTAAAAATTCAAAACATAACCGATGGAATGTTATTACAATATCTTTAACGGTTTTTTAAGAAATTTGTATAAGGTTCGTTAATTTTTACGGATTACGAACCCTCTTGAATATACATTCCAGCTTGTACGTAAAAACAAAAATAGCCTAAAAACCACAACTTACAGTCCTGTAAGTTATGAATATTCATGAAACTGTATAGAAAACAAAAAATATTTAATTATTGTTCATTACAGGTGCTGATATAAAATATATTAGTTCTACACAACATATTTCTTTTGGGTTTACAAATATTTCTAATACAGTAATATTAAATTAGATAGAAAGATATGAGGACTGTCGTAACTATATCTTTAAGTAAGTAGTTATGCGTAGTATAATGATATTGTGAAAGTTAACTGTAGCACGGTTAACGGCCATTGTGTATCAGGTGATCCTTCAACGCTGTTTCCACAACAGGCTTCGTCAACTCTCCTCCATTAATCTTCGTTATGTATTTTCTCCCTTCGTATTGTACTTTCTTTTAATACTCGTTGAGACGATTATGTGGAACAGTTGCATTTTAAAAATCTTGTAGAGCAATCTCATCGACTCATAAAAATATGTTTCTAGTATAGGTAATCCATTCATTACAACTTGACACCTATTATTTGTATATAAAGATATAATGTTAGTTAGATATAATATTCTAACTTCAATATAACAAGCAATTTTAATTATACTAGTAAAACCAGGTACGAGCATACCACGTATCAACTAACAGCTGTCGCTGAGATTTTATGCAATGTTGAAGTATATAGCTAATATGATTAGGCTATAGGTTTTACTATGTTAAATGTTAAAATATTATATGATTGTACTCTGTATGATTATTGACTGCAGTTTTAAAATTATTTACACTGCAGTAATTCAATAAAAAGTATAAACATTACAGCTTTTTTTATTTTACAGCTGAAATTTATATGGTAAAATTATATTTTATATAAATTTATTTGATAATAATGATAATTATTACCAGAAGAGCACAGGTTGTACTTTATGATAAGAAAAATTACATTATTACGTGTACTATATTATTGCTCCATAGATTGGGAACATCCTTTAGGTGCGTATCTAGACTGTGAAAGTGATGACAATCATTGTGAGGCCATTGTGAGGCAGGTAAGGGCCATTGTGCCTTGAGTGATCGTCTGTAAGCCTATAACTACAAGTCCTCCCTTCCAAGTGACGCTTGGTTGCTTGAGAATTTATATGAAGGCTATAAATTCGTTCTTTTCCTATATTTACATTATTAGTACAGTATTCTTCGTATGTTATCTCCACGTGGCATAAATACTATGTCTCGGCAGATTATTGATTACTACTGTCAGTGTTCATACAACATTCTGTCATAGCCAAAAAGTTCTCTTCCAAACAAATAGTTGCATTCATAAAGAGCTATTAAAGATTTGTAAAATAGTTTTACAAACTCAAATGAAGAAAGTATATATATATATATATATATATATATATATATATATGTGGTTAACAAACATTACTCATAAGGTAAGCATTTTGGATATGCATGGTCAGAAAAATATTTCCTGAATAACATATATACTTTTTAGCACTTTAAGTGTACTTTCCTTCTTAGGAATATTCGATATAATAATTGAGAAATATATAAGTAATACGATATTGTGTAAAATCATTAAAACAATATATAAAAAGCAGGATCTATACGAACGTATTATTATAAAATATTGCATTATCTATCAAACAATATTAGTGTGTTTACATCGATTTGTAATGTAATTAATGAAATATAACTGATAGCAGTATTCACGTCTTGTCAGTGTATATATGCATTTGCTAATAAAAAAAAATACGAGGCGCTGATTTTGATTACCGTTTTTATATGTAAAAAAATAAATGACATACAATTTAAAAAACAGTTTCTTATACAAAATCCCATAAATGTATCTATATTAACAAAAATTACTTTTCTTTAGTAGTGAGTTACTTATAATATCTAAAAAATATAAAAAAATTGTATACTGTAATCAGAAAAGACAGAGCAGCGACTGCAACCATTTTACGCTATTGTCGTCTTTTGAGGCACTGACATTCAAGTTGCTTCTTCCTTGGAACAAAGAACTAAAGTCAATGGGCACTTTTTGGGGCCTTTTGAAGGAATAGAAAATTACTCCAAATTACGTAAATAATTTGATGAAAGTTATGCTGAGTAATCCTGAGTTCATTATGCCAAAACTGAATGAAATTATCTAACAGCAAAGCGTGTTTTAGATACAAATTCAGAAAAAACCATTTCTTGAATTATGAGGAAACTACTTTCTGTTCCAGATCTTTGGTGATCCTTCAGGGTCCGTTTTTCATCATTAAAATTCTTTCTGTTATTTTTTAAAACTTCTATGGAGAAATTTAGTTCAATTACAGCATGCATTTCATAGTATTGAGATGATACTTGACGGGCACATTTAAAATATGCAATAACTAGGTAAAAATATTCTGTGACCTTTTGTAGGTAGACAGTGTTGAAGCACTGGATATCGACCTCATCATTGCACTTGAAAAGTTTTAAAATAGTCCTTACTTGAACAATACGCCTTGTATATCTTCTGTATACAATTTATGTAGAAAATAAAATTGTATTAAAATTGTTTTTAATAAAGAATTTTACTAAAATTTATATATATGATATCTTATTTTTCCAAACTGGAGGTTGTTTTACAATGCGGAATTAATAATTCATATTTGTAAAACGATATAAGTCCATAATCATACATGCTCACGGCATATTACTATACCACAGTTTAATCGTCATTGTATGAGGTATTGGTGCATTAATAATAAAGTAGAACTAATATCACGGGCGTCGCAAGTAATCTGGGGGAGAGAGAGGAATTCAGTCGGAATATTAAATCGTAATATGTACAAAGGCAAAATACAAACAAGGATACAAAGTGTTGGTATTTGCAAATTTTTAATATTTCTGTTTATTCAGACAGAAATAATAAATGTGCAAATAATGTACCATGGAAAATATAAGTTTCTTTTAGAATTAGTTGTAATCTCGCTTCTGTTCAGTCTGGGTTATCTCCGAAATAATCACAATGCAGACGGGCGGATATTCTAAGGGGCCATTGTGAGATAGTTAAGTGTCATTGTGACTTGAGTGATCACTCCAAGTTTCTTTATCAACCCCTCCCTACCGTGTCTTTAACAAACCCATATTTAACAGTCTGCGTGTCATATATTTATTTCATTTAGTACTCTACAACAATCGATAGTCCGTTCTGATACGTTAATAATTTAAATCATGTCAATATCTAAGTTCATTTTTAACTTTATTTAATGATTTTTCTGTGTAACATAAACATATTTTGTTGTAGCAGCTTCGTTCTATTACACCCACTACTGGACTATAAGTACGGTATGTCTTAACAATTCACTTATTTGTCTTTATTCTGAGGGGAGTTGTTTCGTACTTTTTTATGATGTTCATGAATGTACTATAAAGGTTATTGATTTTAAACATCATAACATATGTATTATATACTTTGCTTGTGTAATCTAACTGAACGTAAAACATTTTCTTTACAGTTATTACGAAGATTAATTTACATTAAAGTTGCCTTAGGCAAATAATACTCTTTTAAACATTAAACTTTTCTCCGTTATTTAATTCCATCTTCACATAGAGTTCACACGTTATTTATTATAAATAACAAGTCACAAAGATGAAAAATTTTAGAAAAAATATTACATTGAAATAGATTAAAAATGAGGCAATTCGTATTATTTAATTATGCCGATATCTGTGAATATTCAATAATATTTTGTTCCCTACCAATAAACTTAACAAATCGATTTTGGGGGAAGCAAACTAATACATACTACCCTGTTCTTTCTAAATTCTATACATATATCATGTCGCAGTAAAGGCGTTTAATTAAAATAAAACACTTAATATTTAATAATTAATGGCCTGAAAAAAAGAAGTTTCAAATTGAACCAAATCCTAAACATATGACACTAAAAATAAATATAAATAAAACATTAAAAATTCATAAGGTAACATTATGTAAGTGATATAAACTGGAAACAACCACATTTATGAAAGTTGCTCCAGAAATGCTCACCTGTAGCCTCTTTAACTGTACAATTTATTTAAAATATTTATTGATCACGCGTGTAATATCAATCTTATACGTTTCTAATAGGAGTAATTAATTTTATACATTATATACAACAAATTAGCCCAAAAATTACCTAATATCGTGCTGTTAAAAATTTTGAACAATTAGGAATGGAAATATTTACTTTAGTTAAATGAAATATGCCTAAAAATATTAACAGGCACAAGAATTACGTTGGTATAAATAATAAATTCTTAACATAATATAATTAATTTGATTACCATTGTAAAAGTAAATAATATGTTTTCGGTATAATCGAGTTTATATTAAATAATAGGCACTATAGACCTAAAATACTTATCGGTACTTAGGATTGAAAATGTAATAGCAGATATGGTGATTGAAAAAACGTACTAGTCTATCATAATAAATTAGAATTTTATTTGGTTTTAAAATAATAGATTATGTAGAAAATTACCCAACAATTTGTCTTTAAGAGCTAAATTAATCAAGACAAACCATAAACTATTGCTTTCGTTTAGTTAAACATGGATATGTATTAAATGGACAGATATGTCTTCGATTGAAAAAACTAGACCCATGTAGAGCAAGTGATCTGAATTTCTAGTATATTTGTTATTAATAAATATAGCGAACGCTATAGAACTTATTGTTGTATAGTTTTTATTTTGTAACAATCAGAATAGATAGAAAAGAGATTAAAATTCATTAGAGCCCAAAATAAAGGTTAACTTGAAATGTGTCTTTTCAACCATGTAATAACTACATTGTACAATAGATCAAATCGATTCGTTAGGGCTATACCACACATAAAGATTTAGTTACTTTGTTCTAGAAAGTAGTTCTATAAAGACAAATTTTTTACCATAGAATTTATTCGTATGTGACAGGCTTTATATTGCACAACCACACATAAATATAGGGAAATAATTTATCGACGCATCACAATGTATAAACTAGTTAATAACTTTTATCAGTATAAACATTTTATTTTAGTACATAAATAAAATAATACTATATATCAAAGCATTTTAAGTATTGAAGTTATATAAATCATAATTTATATATACATATAAATAAATATATATATATATATATATATATATATATATATACATTGTTGAAATTTATAAATTTGGATATTTTAAGTAATAAAGGACAAGAAAAATATTGGATATATATGTTATTTATAAAAAAGAAATGTATAAATTAATACATACAATATTTTGGTTTTATGTAATCTTATGTTGTTACAAATAAAAGCCAGCTATATAAAATAGAATTATAGAACAGGACATACTTAAAGGTTTTATAACTAAATATAAATATAAATTAAATTAGTGGAAGTACAAATGAATAATGATTGAATATGTAAAATCTAATGTCGAAAATCGGTCAGATTGACTGCATTCGGTAGATCTGTTAGACACAGACGTTCATACGTACCTAAAGTACTTGATTGGTTTTGTCTCCAAATAAATAAACATACCCACTCTCGCAATTATCAAATAAGGATTTTAATTAGAGCTATTTTATTAGTCTTTATCATTAGCAGTGATATGACAATTAATTGGACTAAATTGCATTAAATAGACAAATTTAAACTTCTGACACCAAAGCCCTAATTGTAATTAGTCACACAAGCGTTTTTGACCTATTCTGATTTTTACTTTTTCTAAAACAGTATATAATTAAATTATAAAACCAGTGAAGATAATTATATTATTTGCAACAAACAACAATACATATTGAAAATCCAGCACTTAGTGTTTAAGTAAGCCAATCTGATATTATTCCACGTTTCATAAAAAATTAATTTTTAATGAAAGAAAAATGTAGTTCATATTTTATAAACATGATCAATTTAAATATTTTTCTACGATCCTTGTTTCAGGGTTGTTACAATGAACTCTTAGCGGAGGTTGTTGGTTTATTCGGGCATTCGCTATTGTTCAGTGAAACAGAGTAATATCAACAGTACATTTTAAGATATGTAATCAGATTTACATTCAAAGATTGATGAATAACATAATACGTAACGAATATATAATATGACCTAACCCTTTGTTATTCACAAGAAGAAAATATAACACCACAAATATCGAAAACTCTTTCATTTGTCTATGGCAAACTATCCAGCCACTTTAAATCTCAATGTTTTGTCTTCTGAATTTTTTATGCCACCAACTAGATTGACTATGTTTTACACATAAGTAAAGATGTATCTATAAATATTTTCAAAATGCAATTCTTTGCTCACCAACTACATTCCCTTTTCTAAATTAGAATTGTGTCTCTGTAAATAATACTGTCTATATAATATATAGTAAATAATCTAACAAAGAAAAAAAAAGTTTCCTTAAACCAGTCCTTTATTTTTCACAAAAGTTATTTGACATTAAAATTGGTTATTAAAGTGATTAATTGAATGTAATGAAAATCCTTTATATAATTTGAGAGTAACTACATAAAAGTTTTAATTGATAGCTAGGAAAACGTGACTGACAAATTTTATTAAAACAACTTTGTAAGTAGCATTATGCATATTTCGTTTATTTTTATCCAAAATACGAGATTGAAAGTATACGTTAGACTCCATAAATTTAACCCTCCAAACCTAACCATTGTTTTTTTTTCATTCGTCCGGTAACCAAGGGTTGGTAAAACCAGATTGTAAAAAATATTTTATAATAAATATAACAAAAATAGAAAATAAAAAAAAGAAATGCTTGAGTGATAAAAACGTCAAAATTATCCGTATTTAATAAAGTTTAGAGGAATTTTAAAATTTATTTGTAAGTTGTCAAAGTAATATTTATATTTTTAATATAGTGCATATTAAACATTTAAGCAGTCACTTTTTTATACGGACGGAGATTTAGACTTATACTAATACCAATAATTACAGCAATATAAATATTAAATAATAAAACATATTAAAACTCAATAAATGTATTGTTCCTTTAATAGTGGCAATCGTTTTTATATGTAATGTCATCATCGATTACCTAAAAACATATAAGGGAAAAATTATAGTTTGTAAAATAGTAACATATACATATACTCTAGGCAACCCTTTTTTTTAAATAACTAGAAAATAAATTAATTAAAGGGCAAATAAATACTTAAAACTATATACCGGCAAGACAAATGTTCTTATGAATCAAAACGTTACTGCATTTTTTAATTAGTAGTAAAAATAGTTCCTAGGTCTTTCTGATCCATAGTTACAAGCAGACAATTAAATTTAAGACCAAAAAATAATTTTAATTATGATTAAGACTAAAATACTAATAATTGCTTTATGTTTCAAATAAAGAGAACTGCTAAATGCTCACTTTACCTAAAATTCCATATATTTTACATATTTTTAAAGTATCTTATAAAATGTATTCTTTGTCATTGCTACACTATATACCAATGTAAATTACATAAGCCAATAATATTGTCACACAGGTATCATTATCAAAGGAATTCAGGACAGTTACAAAGAAAATTTCATTTTGAAAGACAACAGACATTATAGTTGGAACTGTAATGTTAGGAATAAAAATTAACCTGATTGCGTCACGTAAGTTACTGAGCTTCAGAAGAAATTAAAACCATTGTCAGTCACACGAGAGCGCTGCGTTTTCAATCCGATACTATTCCACCAGATATGCAATAATTACCAGAACAATAAGTCTGTGATCTTGCTACTTGACGATAATATGAACAAGATAAGTCGGTTGTTACAATGCATTAATTGCAAGATTTTCTCACTACAATATTTATTTCTCTCACTAAGTAATTTCTCTTGTATTTTTTATTGATCTACAGTTATACAATTAATGCCACGTTGACAAACAATTACAATTATTACCAACATTACGTTCACTAGACGTTAGAATAGATCATCGTATGTTGAACAATAGAAGTTTATATGTTTATAGAAATTATAGTTTATTAAAACACAATAATACATATTGTGTAATATTGCTAAAACATATTATCCAATCCCAAAAACTGTGGAACGGGTAGATTTTTATATAAAAATACATCTATCTTAGGTCAACTTTACGTACACGTTTGTAATAACATTAGGAATAAGTCAGCTGAATTTGCTATTTAAGACTTCTCTTACATATCTTACTGGTAGATAGTTGTAAAAAATTAGAAAAATCCCAACAAAAATTATTATTTCAAAATTTAACTCTCGTAATACCTTCCAAATTTAGACCTGCACCAAGGCTAACACCGGTGACTGTTTATTTATATCGGAAGAGGAAACGTTTCTATCGATTTGACTAAAAATCCAGTTATGTGCTTATGCAGTATAATGCTAATTAGCTATTTGGTACTAGATTCTAATTATACTTGAAATCCTACTTTTCTGTAATTTCTATAAAATATGTGTGTGTGTGTGTTTGTGTGTGTTACGTCTAAAAAAGTATTTATTTTTAAGATTTACCACCTTGTTAAACCAAAAAAATTATTCGATAAACATGGAATGAAATAATGATCTTTTTTAGGACGAAGTTGATTATTCTGTTCTTTTCAAATAATAACTTCTATCGACTAATTCATACAAATGTTTATTAGGTTTATGAATGATTGCTAATTCTTTATTACGTTGTATCGTGTTTCTAAGAACATGCAACATTTAAAACAAAGTCATATGTGATACATTAACTAACTAACGATAGATTCTGGTATGCTATGACTGATTCTTCTTAAATGAAGTTGTAAGTGGTTTTTCATTCTGTGAAGACCTATGATGAACTGTATCCTTTAGTTCACTTTTGATAATTAGTGTTTTGCTTTTTATTAATTACGTGTTTAGAGATAGTGTTCATGGAGTTGACACAACATGGTTGTTGTGATACATGATTCATGCGTGTCACAACATTCTGGTATGATTTGTATTTTTTACCTACTTTATATTTATTTGTTACTTTAGGTATCCACCTGAGGAAGAGATCCGATTGCAGATCTCAAAACGTAAAGTTACTGTTTTTCATATCATATTATAATAATGACAAATTCCCTTAAATACTTTTGCCTTCTTGTAGCGCTTTTAAAGCTACATTGGTTGATTTAAAAAATTAAAACTTAAAATAAATGAAAATTTTGGGAAAGAAATATTGGGATTTAATTTTAATTAGATTGTGAGAAATTAGGATAAATATGCAATCCCTTGGCAAGTTAGTTCTGGTAAATTTAAATTATTAGGTACTGCCTTTAATTGATCAGAACTTGTCTCTTACTACAGTTACGTCAGATCTGAGAAGGCTATTGTTCTCAAGTTGGATACGGCTGGACCAGTGAGAGAACGCCGCGGATGTCCATCAGAAGAGGGGAAGGGGAACTATAAAAACCGCAAGCTCATAATTTTCACCCTTCTTTTGGTTATTATCGTGAATTAAGTTGATTACAGTGCGCCGTGTTTCTAATTTGTTTTCCGCGAGGGATTTTGAGGTAAGCACCAAATTTATTGTATTTTATATTGAAATAGTCTTCCATATCTGATCTTAAATTAATTTTGCTGTTCTTTTTATAAGAAAAATTAAATTTATAGAAAGTACAGAGCAATCTGCATAACTGATTCTTGATAAACAATAGAGCACAATAGAATCAAACAAGTTACATTTGGTACAAACTTGCAAGAAAAGTGAATTAAAATTGAACTTTGTTAATAACTTTGATTGAATTTTGGAAATATAGTAATTTATTAATATTTAATTTGTACTGTTTTATTGTGAATTATTAATTGAACTTTAATAATTGTGTAAGAGAGTTGTATCTGAATTGCAAAAGACTTAAAAGTTAAGGTAAAAATAGTGGAAAGAGAAGCTTGATTTTTTATTTCGAATTTTGAGTAAACTTAGAAGTGAACATTTTTATTTTAGTTATTTCCAAGCGGTATTTGATTTTTATTTGAAAACTTTATTATTTTATTTCATAAGAGAGCTGTGATTTTTAGTTTGATATATTTGATTTATATTTTTATTTCTTACTATAGGACCATTTAAAATTACTAAAAGGTTTGCCAATTCTTTGTTTAAAATAGAGTAATGAAAATTCTGAACCATTGTACTTATTGATTTGCCACTTTAAAATAAATCCATTATTTTTATTTAGAACTGTGATTGTTATTTGAGGCAAACCAGATAATATTTAATAGATAACAATTTAGTAATTAATTGTACTGAATATTCACTCGGAGCTTACTAATAAAAAACTATTTTATATCGTCATGGATGTCTCATTGATAATTTAAATCTCAATATTCTGGAATATTATTATCTAAAACCAAGGCTTTATAATTCTCAATCTTTCCATTGTAAAAAAAATTTATACAAAGCGTAGAAACTATGTTTTAACAGTTTATTAAACAAAACTGTACACAACTGGGCATAGTTGACCACAGTTTACTACTCTACTATTAGCACCAGTTGTATTTCGTACAAGGTTGTATTTTGGCTTCGTCTATGAGCGGATTAGAATTAACCTCCGCTCACTAGGTGTCTGTTCTGGAACTTTTCCAGTAAATTCCACTTAGTGTCACTGGCATGATGAACACTGCACGAGTTTCCCATAGTCTTGAAAGGACTGGAGAATAAAAACTTGCTCAGTTGCTACATTTATTTACGTCATACTACAATCTAGTAAGTCTAGGACTATCAGTTGACGGTAATTCAATAATAAGAGTAAAGATGTCTCGTTTAAATACTGTTGTGAAAATATATAAAACATTATCTCTGGAGCACATCTTATTACGTAAGTGTACCTCAGGTTCATGTATCAATCTGGTATCATATACTTTTTTGAACTAGAATAAATTACAGGTTCCTTAATAAAAATGTTGAAGCTGCGGTGTAATCCAATGCTGGTTGGGATATTGGTTTCCGTTGGCTTAAATTATTGTACAAGTCAAGACCCTGGGATTTAATCAACCTGATGACTTCAATTAGGATAAAACAGGCAAGTTTCCTAGTATAATTTTACAATGTGAAATTAAATTTATAATTAAATATTGTTTAAAATGTACGAATTCCCATATTTTCACAAACAAGTGTTTTTCGTGGCGATACATACATGGTTCTAAATGTCCCCATCTCGTCTCGTCATTATTGGACATTTTTTTCACATAACGACTATAAACTGCCGCTAATAACTGTTGAGTAGCAAGTAATTTGTTTTGATTAGATACATAGTTTCGGCAGACATCGTTGATGCGCTGTATATTTAATATAGGAGTACAAATTTGTTTTGTTTATTTACTAAACATGATGGAGTAATGTGTTTTTCATTTTATTTATTCATTGTTATAATATTTTTAGTTTAATTATTTATTTTTTTAAGCTTGGGCTAATAATTTTTAGTGCAATTTTTGGAAGGTCTAGTAAACAACTAAATTGACAGGTAGCATTTTTCAACTATCAAAGATTATTTTATGATTCCTTAGTAGATACCCTTGGGTTGCAAATGCCAGGATCTTATCATGCAGAATAATTTGGAAAGTTGATACCAGTAGTGTTGATGGTACTGATAAAAAGTGCAGCGATCACATACAAGCGTTTAAACCTGCGCTAATATTCAGATCCAAATTCAGACGACTTAAACCATGCGGAAAAGCGCTCTCCCGCAAGGATTACTTAATAGACCCCATGCTAAATATTGGGATTATTAATTTAATCAACTTGCTCGTTAAAAGTATTCGCTATTCCTTAGTGTCCTGTAAACAAAAAGTGATATTGATAATTATAATTTTAAGCTATGAGGTTTGTCAGATTAAAGCTGTGGCAGAGTCTGAGCTAGCCATGGATTGTGCATTTGTGAATTCAGGGTACGAACAGGATATCATGGTCTCCCAGTATATTTAAAACCAGAAGAAACAAATTAGGAGATTTGGGCAGATAAATTGGGTGGCTAAGCATCCTTGAGGCTATGGTATTCGAACGCAGTAAAATCATACCAGTATTTATTAAAATAGTTACGCGTCTATTTTTAAATAGGCAGTATTTTATTGAAATTGTTCATTATAAATTAATCACTGAATTTTGAATCTTACAATATTCTACAATTGATTAAAGCAATGTTTAAAAATTACTTCATCAATAACAGTACTTAACTGGTAATAGCAAATTGTGTAATCAAAAAACAAATTTTATTTAATATTTTACCATCCACTGATGAAATTTTCCCTACAATTCAACCTAGTTCATTTCAATCAATTCATACATTTTAAATAACCCTCATTACTCTTCGTAGTGAAATGTTAAAATGCATATGTATGTACACATTATTTTTCAAATATGAAAAGGTTCTTTGAAGTATAATCATATAACTTATATTGAATATAGAAGTAAAGTACCTGAAGCTATATCCTAAACGTAATTTGGCTAGTAACTGCTAAGAAATGGCCTCTTAGAAGCAAAATTAAATAAGAGTCTTCGTTTTGAGTTGAAACGTTGTTACTTTTAGTTTACTTTAATGGTGTAAAGCCTGCTCCTATTGGCTGAGATTTTTTTAAAAGTATCTATCGAGGGGCTGGAGAACTTTCTCTCTGTATATTTGCTGTCTATCTGCAGATATCTCGAAAACAATATGATCTATTTGTGGGTTTAACATTTTGCACAAAGCTTCATTTCTATATAAAGAACAACGATATTTATGATGGTTCATGTCACTCAAAGGGAATTTCCCGATAGTTATTGAACACCTTTAATTTTATCTTATATTTAACATTAAGGCAGCAAAATAATTTTAGAATATGTACGTTTGTAAAAAAAAAACTAAGCATAGTAATGACTTTAATATGTAAATTTACGCTGAAATATTTTGTATTTTCGTATATATAATTGGAATATAATAGTTCAATTATTTTTAAGTTTTATGTTTAATGACAAGAGTCCATTTTGTATGAGTCCGAATTCTAAATAATTAGTAAACATATAAAATTAAAATAAACAAAAATCTGAGAAAATTAATTTTTATGTTTTATTTTGTATAATTTTAGATCAAAGCTAAAAGACAATACTAGGTTATTTTGCTTCTTAAATTACCTATCAAGATAATAGTTTTAAACTTTTATCAATTTTGTTAGTTAATATTCTTATACTTTTCCAAATTATTCCCAAAAACTGCAAAGCGGTACAACCTTGGTGACCCATATCCTAAACTCGGTATATTTAAAAACACGGGAGAATTATTAGCGAGAAAAGAATGAAAAACGTGTGTGTTTATAAAAGCAATTGTTGTTTCGTTTTGTAAAATATTAAAACACAAGACGCCAGGTAAACGTCCCTCGATAGTAAATTCAATATCAGTTTACAAGATTATCTCAAAGAATAACTGCAGATTCTCCTACATATATAAATTCCATGTAATAAATGCACCACCTAATAATTCACAATAATTCGTTTGTAATGCTTTGGGTACCTCCAAGGTTTATTTTGTATTTTAAGGAAAATTTCGACTTGAATTGAAACCTCGGTTATGAAACTAATTAAACTCCTGCATTTCTGTTAGAGGAAATCAAATGAATTATTTACTATGGATCATAATCTCAATTCAGAAAGAAAGTCATGAAGTATTAACGAATTTTAATTTTTTATAAATTTAATTATCATTTTCTTATTTTTTCATGAAAATTACCAATATTTATAAATTTTATTCCTTTGTTAAATACTCTTGGATGTATTCCTGCAAAGGAATCAGTGATTTAAGATTGTGTTGCAGCATTGATACGTATATGCACTAAAAATTACCACTTCCATATTTTCAGGCATTTAGTTAAAACCGTTAGAACCAATACTATTTTTATGTCACGAAATGAAATGTTTGGTAGTTTATGTTACAAACCTCCAATGGAAGTTCGATTGAAGTATGAGCACTAAAGCTAAGTTATAAAAATAAATTGTTTAAGAATGACAGACTAATGTTTAGTTAATGATAATTATATATTTCTTGCTTCTGTGATATACTTTTAAACAGGAAACCAATTTTAGTTAAGACATAATTCGAAAAAACAAGAACAGTAAGCGAACATTTTTCAGCAAAGCATATATATTTACAAGGTCGTAAGACTGTCCCGTACCAGACTTTGCTGAAGCATACGTCATTTAAACTCTGGAGAAAAAATATTTTTTAGATATATCTTAGGAGTAAATTAGAGTGATTTATTTCTATATCACATATTAAAATATATGCTTTGTTTACAAGTATATTGGTTTTTGCGATATTCTCGTTGCGATAATGGCTACTTATATGAACAATATAACATTATTTTCCAACGTTCAGCCAAATGAAATCGTGGTACTTTCAGTCTCTTCGTATTACATGTCACTTTTATAGAAATTAAGCTTCATGCACAATTAAAGTTTATAATCTGTTTACTCGGAAAATATCGTCAGACAGAAAGACACGGAAAATTTTTTCAGCACCAGAGTGATATGTTCACCAACACCAATTAATTTTTACAGAGTTCAAATTTTTTGTGTTTGAGGTGAAATTATGGATCACGGGTACATCACTATAGGATGCTTCCTATATTATTTAAATATTTATAGGAATCTTTATATTTTTAATTAAGAGAATTTTTAAACTTATTTTATTTATTTATTATTAACGGCAAGCAGCCAATTTACATACAATATGCAATAAGATGGCAGTAACAGTGTATATAGTGCAGTAAAAAGTACAACTAGTATAAAAACAATAACAGAGCTAGCAATGGCAGAACACACAACACAATATGACAATGAATCGATTCCAAGTCCCAATAACTTTCCATCACAACAAGAAAGTTTAGTTATACACTAATATCATATAAAAATCAACAATATATTATGAAATAGACCAACGTACAATAGAATTAACAACAATCGTATAAAATAGAATAGTATAACAACAACAACAAGTACACGTAAATAACAACAACCAAAATAATATAAATACACCAATGATGCAAAAAGTCGAAATTAAGTGAAATGTACCTTGCAGTAGAGGAGAAACATAATAAAAAATACAAAATAGCAAAAGCTAACAAATGAAACAGTCTTAAAGTTACAGGGGATTTTAAGTGTGTTGAGACAAAACATAAGTGACCCGCCTTCTGATTTGATGTAGGCCGTCAGCGAAAAAATCGCACTCTGATGCAACATGATTCCCCAGGCAAACAAATCTTGCCAGTGGACTGTTGAAGTCATAGTTCGTGGAGTGGTACTTGCGGCTGAAAAGCCCACTAGATCTGGTGTTTTACAGGGATCCTGATACCAATTTCAGCGAGAAGATCTGGGCACTGCACATGGGCGCCAACTAACTTCCACAACATGAGTACATCTGCTACATCACGGCGCAAAGACAGAGTTTGGAATATTAAGTTCTGCAGTTAATGCTTCCACGGGAACATCAGGATAGTTGTAGCCAATCCTCACACCGACCAGACGGATGAAGCGTCGCTGGAGGGGCCTCAAGTCTAAGTCCTAGCACCAACTGTATAAGGAGACCACACAGGACTGGCATACTCCAAGAGTTGTCTTACCAACGAACAATAGAGAGAACGTAGGGCAGAAGGATTATTGATGCCTCTAGAGAATCGAGATATAAAGCCCAACATCTTGTTAGCCTTACTACAAATATTATTCAAATGCTCAGTAAATCCCATGTCACTAGAAAAACACACGCCCAAAATCTGTTACGTTTCAAAAGTCTTGGAATTTCGGAATTGGATATAAAGAAAGAGTACAGAATCGGTGATTTGATTCTATGAAAGGTAACAACAGAGCATTTGCCGTGGTTCAGAGACATATTATTGCTTTTGCACCATTCCTCCACTGCAATCAAGCTACTTTGCAGTTTTAAAGAGTCTTGTGGGGAGGAAATTTCCATGAAGAGCTTAAGATCATCCGCAAATAGCAGGGCGTTGACACCGACCACCTCCATGGAGATCGTTAACGAAGACATTAAAGAGGCAGGGGCCCAACAACGAATAATATATAATAATATAATAATTGAATTGTAAGATTTTGATCCTTCCAGCAGTACTGAATTTCTTGTCGATTCGGGTTCGAGGAATGCTAGAAGCTTCCTTTTGTATCTAGGTATTGATCATAGGTTACAGGTCTGGGTTGGATAGGTACCATCCAATTCAGACATTGTGTTTGCTCAAATTTGATTGGCCAATGTTAGGTTGATTAGATGGTGGGAGGGACTTCTAGATCCTTCCGGTGGCTTCAAACCACGTTTTCAGAAGATTCTTTGCTGTGTGCTCAGAGAGAGAAGTCGAGTAAAGTGATAGCCTACGTATTGATTTTTCGGGAAGAAGATTGAGTTTAAGATTAAAATTTCTTTTCAAAATTTTAAAGTCTCAAGTTTTAAAATAATTAATTTATAATAGTCATTTTGGTTACTTGGTGAAGTCTTCAGCAGATGTGTGAGGTACTGTGAAAGTTTAGAATTTAATATTGAAATAGAAAATTACTTGATGATATTTTCCTGTTCAATTTCGTTTAATCAGGAATAGGCTACTAAAAAAGAAAATTTATTTAATATTCTGAGATACTAGCTACATTTTAACAAGTTCCTAAATTTAACATTAAAAGCCAAGCGGACAATTCTGGATAATTCAATAATTTGTAAATTGGAAATTTACAGAAAATAAGTAGTTTGAAATTGATACAATTTTGAGTTTAACTGGTTGGACATAGTCTTTGTTGATATATTAAATATTAATATTACCTTAATTTGTTTGATTTTTATTTCGAGAAGAAGTCTTATTTTGTTATTTGTTTCATTTTTATATTCGAAGAAGATTATTTTATTTTGAAGTTTAATGAAGATTTTTATTTTGAGTTTTGTGTTGAAAACATTAGCACTAAGAACTTGAAGGATACAATTATTGAATGATTGATTGATTGTTAATTTAAGACTGGACTTGTGAACTTTTGATGGGTTAAAAATAAGAAATTATTGAGAATAAATTCAAAGTAAAAAAAAGCATAGCGTTGCTGTATTATTGATTTTAAATTTTATTAAAATTTACTACTATTTTTATACTGAATTTAATTATTGAATTCCATTGGAAGTTGTGCATTCTTTAAAATAAAGGGTTATTAATTCAGAACACAATTAATCGCTCTTATACTAAAACAAAAATAGTTTGTAATTGGTTTATAGAAGATAATCTTACTATAGACACGTTACAATCACATAAACTTTATTAAAGAGAAGACATTTTCTTTATGAACAGGCTTTGACATGACTCCAAGGATATAACAATAACAGAGTAGAAACAACAAAAGAAAGTAATCCACCCGGATCTCGCCACTCGATGAGCTTAAGACAAATTAAAACAAGCTTCAGCAACTGGAGAACATTACTTTCTCAGTATTCCTTCTCTCCAGTAGAATGTTGTATCGATTTAGTAAGTGTTTTTTGTTTCCACATCTTGGGGTTTAGGTTAAGTTACATATGCGAACATAGACATGTGCTATAGCAGTTGTAAAATTAAATAAAAAACCAAAATGGCGATTAAACCAAAATACACTATAGATAGAAAATAGTTTGTAATATTCTAAAATTGTATGCCTACGCGGGCAGTTCATGACTAGCATCTACATTTTCTGTTACACGGTGTGCGAGAACATTGCAAACCCCATTAATATCTTGAGACTTCTCAATGTGAACAGCCATCTTCAGTCAACTTAAGATCTTGTTTTATTTGTGGCGATGTAGATTGCATTGTCATAAGAACAATGGTAAACTTTAACACTCTTATAACTAATATCTAGTCCTACAATTATATGAGATATTTCGTTTTAAATGTATAATTAAAAATAAAATGGTTATATAATTATAACAAATATCGTCACAACATATTAAACAACGATTTAAAAAATAGGAGAAATCCTATCTTTGAAAAAATATTAAACTCAGAATACTAATCAAAATAACAGCTGTGTCATATAAATTTAAAATTGGTTTAAATGGTCCACATTTGTATATTTAGTTCTTTGAAAAGATTTTGAAGAAAATTTTCCGTGTCTGTCTGTCCGACGATATTTTCCTAGTAAACAGATTATAAACTTTAATTGTGCATGAAGCTTCATTTCTATAAAAGTGACATGTAAAACGAACAGACTGAAAGTACCACGATTTCATTTGGCTGAATGTTGGAAAATAATGTTATATTGTTCATACAATGCCATATAACGTCCATTATCGCAACGAGAAAATCGCAAAAAAACCAATATACATGTAAACAAAGCCTATATTTTAATATGTGATATAGAAATAAATAACTCTAATTTACTCCTAAGATATATCTAAAAATTTTTTTTCTGCAGAGTTTAAATGACGTATGCTTCACAAAAGTCTGGTACGGGACAGTCTTTCTACCTTGTAAATATATATGCTTTGCTGAAAAAGGTTTTGTGTTTTTCGAATTATGTCTTAACTAAAATTGGTTTCCTGTTTAAAAGTATATCACAGAAGGAAGAAATATACAATCATCATTAACTAAACATTAGTCTGTTATACTTAAACAATTTATTTTATAACTTAGCTTTAGTGCTCATAGTTCAACGACGGTTTTAACTAAATGCCTGAAAATATGGTAGGTGTGGTTTTGGGGCATATATGTGTCAATGCTGAAAAACAATTTTTAAACACTGATTCCTTTTGCAGGACTACATCCAAGAGTATTTAAAAAAGGAAAAAGAATAAAGTTTATAAATATTGGTATTTTTTTTTTATAAGAAAATAATAATACAATTTATAAAAAATTTAAATTCCTTAATACTTCAAGACTTTCATTCTGAATTGAAATGATAATACATAGTAAATAATACGTTTGCTTTCCTCTAACAGAAATACAGAAGTTCAATTAAGCTACATAAATAAGCTAAACTGTGAAAACTACACTACAGTGTTATAGTAACCTTTATTTTCGTTCTCATCAAGAAATTGTTTTTAACAAATTTTGAAATATTTCTTTAAATTATTATTACCTTGTCTTAGTAAAAAATTGTATTGTTGCATATTAAAAACAATTGCTGATAAAACAGCTATTTTTACATTTGCTAAAACTGTCTTTAACAGACATTAAATAATTATCAACTCATTTGGGTTGTTATAAAATCAGTAGTTAGTAGCTCTTTTATTCCTTGTCACTATCGTAAAGAGATCAAAAAAAAATTTGTAAAAGCATATATGTTAACTTAAAGGCAGCCGTAAACATTACCCAAAATAATGAACAAAAGAGAAGAAGTCACAACATGGAGAATTAACTTAATCTGATTATGTTACATGACTCGCTGAGTTTATGACGAATTATAAAAAGTGTCGGTCACTCTAAAACGCTGCGTTTACAGTCTTTATTTATTACAGCCCTGTGTCCCTTGTCGTATTAATGAGTGTTTTTGTTACCCTTTAGACAAAATTATCCTTACAAGGTAAGGTTGTGATCTTAGGGAATTTTATTGTGTAAATCAAATTAAAACTTCGCTAACTACAGGTTTTTCATTCTTAATAAACAGTTGATGACTATTTAATAATCTTTAAAGTTAAAAATACACGTAATGATTAAATTTTTTTAATATAACAACTAAAATATTAGTATTTAACACTGCAAAGGCTAAGACTAACTGTAAAATATAATTAACATCTGTATATAGCTCATATAACACAGGGCATATTGTAATACATTTTTCTTTGTAAAGGTAAGCAAGTTTCAAGGTAATGTAAATTTGTCGTACTACGGTATACCTCTAAGGTATAATTCCATTGAAGAGTAATTGAAGATAGTAATACTCCATGCCTACTTAATACATGTCCGACGTCCGTGTAGTAGTCTTCAATGAGGTTGTATGAACAATTTTATCACAATAGCTGATTTCATTCATAAAAGATTTACTAAGGTTAGAAAAAAGACAGACAGACAGTCATACTGAAAAATAAATATTTACAAGACCCCAGCAGACAGATCTGATCGTGTCAGATTACTGAGTGATAGGCTTTTACACGTTCAACCATATCTCATATTTGAACATGCACTATCCTAAAACACATTGTTTTCTAAATATAAATAAAATTTCATTTGAAAACTACAATTTAAAAAAGAAATTCTTACTGAATATATCTTGCTATATTTTAAATTCAATCAAATAATTTACAAATTCACTCGTACATGATGTTGTATATATGGGCTTAGTCACATGTTAAAATGTCATATAATTGTACTCGGTTTTTCTACAAATGTATGTATACCTCATTCTTGTAATTACCATAATGTTTCTCTAAGTAAAATTGTTGTTAACAGTCAGGCAAATCCTTAATCTTTATTGACCTTAATGTTGAATATATGAAGCACGTTATAGCCCTCGATAACACTTAGGCAACACAAAATAATATTCGGTGGTCTGGCGGTTTAGCTTAAGTTTATTACCTCATAGCAACTAAAACGACGTCAACATTTAAACGTACCATACAAATTCTGATTTATTAAATGATTATTAAGTACTAAGGCCATAGTTATGATTGACATCGTAGATATATACTCGTTTTTTACCTACATAGGGTGTAATAGTTTCATTAAGGAGGTATGTAACATTATATGCAGTGCTTCTATATCAATGTATCTTCTTTTAAACGGTTGTTAAAACTAAACACTATTAACACTTTTAAAGACGTTCATAATAGAGACGTTCATTAGAGACGTAAAATTTATACGTACCATACAAATGCTGATTTATTAAATGATCGTTAAGTACAAAGGCCATAGTGATAATTGAAATAGTAGATAGATACTCGTATTTATTTACCCAGATAAGGTGTAATAATTATTTAAGCTATGTAACATTACTTACAGCGCTTCTTTATCAGTATATTTCATTTTAAACGGTTGTTAAAACCAAACACTATTAAAACTTTAAAGACGTTCATTAGAGACGTAAAATTTATACGTACCATACTAATGCTGATTTATTACATGATCGTTAAATACAAAGGCCATAGTAATAATTAAAATAGTAGATAGATACTCGTATTTTTACCCAGATAAGGTTGTAATAATTATTTAAGCTATGTTACATTACTTACAGCGCTTCTTTATCAGTATATTTCATTTTAAACGGTTGTTAAAACTAAACATTTTATTATAACTTTTAGAGTTCAAGTTCAATTCTGATATTCTGTTAATACTGTTTAACTCCTGTACCTGGGTGACTGTTTGAAACGTTTCCAGCAAATTACACTTAGTGTCACATGAGTTATACTCTTTTTTCCCGTGGAAGCACAAGCACACGTGTTATCACATAGTGCTTTAATGAAATCGTTATTACTGCCTTATCATGTGGTATCTAGTACTAATTCAGAACATTATCATTAAATATATGGTGGCTATTTGTAATATAAATGAAATAAATTTAAATTCTCATTATTCACTTTTACTTATAAATTCCAATAATTATATGAGGGGCCAAACAACATAACAAAGGAGTTATTCCACGGACGATAAAATAAAGCTATATCTTTCACCTTCTTAGACTATAATCAGTAAAGAGTTTCGTTGTACTAAGAGAAACCCATAAACTATATGTCGTCATTTCAAGTCGTTATGAAATTCCTATCTTGAGTTATTGCACAGACACACGGACGATGGATTGGCTCATGATATTTTAACACCATAATAAATTGGACTTTGCTATAGATAAAGAGGTTGATATGTAAAAAGGTTTAAGGTTCTATGGCCTTTCCTTAAGAATTATGTATAAATAGTCACATATACTCTCAATGAAGGACTGTAGATTCACATTTCACCATTAATCCAAATTTTATCTTTCTGGGGCCCTTAGATCAACAGTAATCGCAGACATTAACCAGGTATAGAAACAAGATTTTTCCGGAAATTTGCCATCGTTCAGTGAAACAAGAAATCAGTAACACTACGTTTCGAGATCTGCAATCTGATCTCTTCTTCAGGTAAAGAACTAACCTAATTCATAATTACAAACTGGGTTAAAATAAACAAATCTTACCAAAGCGTTGTGGCACGCCTAGGTCAGGAATCAAAACCACCATGTTGTTTGTCAACTTCACTAACTCTTCAAATCCATGCACTCGATAAAAACTATACAAAACACTAATCATTATAACTGAACTACGGAATACAGGTCACAATACGTCTTCATTCCTCTTAGGTTAGTTCTTTACCTGAAGAAGAGATCAGATTGCAGATCTCGAAACGTAGTGTTACTGATTTCTTGTTTCACTGAACGATGGCAAATGTCCGGAAAAATCCTGTTTCCATCACAATCCGTCCATCGTCAAAAATAACCTTCAAACAAAGAAAAGGTATAGAAAATCAAGACAAATAAATTAGATACACGGAACTATAAATAAATCATCACATGGCTGTGAAATTACCCGAATTATATATAATAATAGGGCAAATTGTTAAAAAACAAACATAGTGCCTTCCTTAACGTAACTGCAACATTATTTGATTTTAAGTTATTGCTCTTTGTTTTATTTTAGTATTGTAGTATATTTTGTACTTATCGAAAACTGTTTTACTTTCGTCGTATAAATATTATGTTTTCAATTTTAAATTACATTTAATTCGTTTGTTGTCTCATATGATTTTGGCGTATTCATAGTTATTCTTTTAGTATTTTATTTATACAACTCAAAAATTATGTTATATTTTCTTCTGAATTTAAAGTACAGTTACTACTAAATTTCTAAAACTATTTATTTAAATTTTTGTTACGTTAAGTTCAAATAATTCTTAAGAATTCAGTTTTTATTCCTATCATTCTTAGTAATAAAATAATTACCAATAATTACCTGTAACAGCTTTGCTAACATAAATTTATTAAGCAATATCACTGATATATATGCTACACAATAGATAAATCATTGAATGCTATATATTATTGTTTCACGGCAACAGAGTTGTGTCACTGCCATCCGTGTAGTAAGGGATCAAGTAAATACTTGATCGATGACAATGACAGAAATGTGGCGCAGCCCTAGCGTCGATCCTCAAAACTAAGAAATATAATCCACCAGACCTCAGCACACCAGTTTGTATGAAGGATTAAACTCTAACCGAAGTAATGTATAACTCACCGTGTACTTATTATTAGTAATTACAGGTTGTACCTCCGATTTGAAAGAATATTTTACAAGAGGAATAAACTAATTGGTTTAGCCATTTTGGAGATGAGCACGTAGAAATCTATTATGCGACTCATTTATGTATGAGATTACAATTATCTATTAGTCGAATTCTAATGTGATGTGTGAAATTTTTACGTAGTGTTCGTAAATTGGCTAGTTGTAGTCAATGTTAAATTTGTGAAACCCAAAAACAATAATACTATTTATGTTTATAGATGCCTTATTAATGTTTATTTTCATGAATTAATCTTATGAACTGCGTTTACCTTAAATTCCAAAGTTATATTTCATAAAAGATTTATTGTATGTGATTTTAAAACCTTTTAACCCCGGCCATTCAATCAAGTGATGTGCCAGAAATCCCAAGCAATTTTCAGGCAAAATGTAAGGGTTTTGTAAAAAATTCATAACTCAGTTATTTATTAAGATATTTAGGTAATTCTTTTTTGTTTTACTTCTTTATACATGTAGCTTACAGAAATATACAAATAAAATTATTATTTTGAAAAAAATGTTTTTACATACATATACATATATAAAAAATTAATAAAAATTAAAACATTTCAAGTTTGATCATGGAACCATATAGATAAAAAAATATTTTACACAAAAATACCCATTTATTTTATGATATATTTAACCCTTAATAAAAGAAAACAAAAATTATAGGCCTACCTTATTTACAAGTGGAGTAACATCAATTTTTGTAAAGCCGTGTACATTTTTATTTTTGCCATTTCTGGGCAAGGCAATGTAACAAGACCTTTGAAATTCACAGTACTTAAAATAAACATAAAACCAAAGTTATTTCTGACAAAATAACTAAAAATTTTCATATCTAAATTTAAAAAAAGTTTTAAAACAATATTTACATCACTACAAATATTTTAGCACTTGTGGTCACCAAAACAATTGGGGTCACTAATCACATCCACACCATTTGCAACTAGGTTACTAATTAGTGTATTTTCACTTACGGGAGACTTTGAACGATGTCTTTTACTCATTTTGAAATCAAACAAACAATAAACTAAACTTTAGCTGCCGTACTTTACACCGCTTTAACCTAAAACTGTGAAGAAAACGGAATATTTACAACCACGTGATATACAGCTGTCTGCAACAAGCGTGAGCAGTCAGTCGAGACGAACTGCAATTGCTCAGTCACAGACTGCCAAAATACGAAGTCAAACCATTACAAACTAATATATTTCGATGCAAAATATCATTGTGCACAAAAATCTGTGAAATTTCAAAGCATTTGGTGAAATAGGTGGCCAGTAAGGTAATAAAAAGTGCACGTCCGCACTATACGGACGTCGGGAGTTGACGCCATTTTTTACGACGTCCGTATAGTACGGACGTCGAGGTTAAAAGGGTTAATCTATTCAATACTAACATTTTACGTACATAATTTCAATAATAGGGCTAATAAAATAATAATAACTTTTAAATATTTATTATTTTATTTTTTATGATTTTTGAAACTTATACAAAAAGGAGTGCATTACTTATATTAATAAGCTGGGATGATAAGGGATATAATTATTCGATGTACTACAATTACATAACTTCTTACATACTTAAAAGTAAATTTACTATTTTAATATATTATATATTACAAGTTTAAAAATAAGAAAAAGAAGATTACTTTTATTTCACTGTTATTGGAAAGTTCGTTTGCGGTTTTAATTCCTTTATAAAAACGTTTGAGGGATTAAGTATTTAATTCTATTCCATAGATTTTTAGTTTTATATAAAATACTGTTTACAATACTGTTATACTGTTTGTTGAAATAATGTTTTACTTTTGTTGCTCATATTGTTTTCTTATATTTGTTTCGTATTATAACTTAATAACACCAATATCTAAGCAAATTTTAACTTTAAAATTTAAACTATTAAATTATGTCAAAATACTAAAAGATTTATTGTAGTTAATTTTTTACATACTTTTTTTATAATGTTGTATCAAAAGGATTATTGGGTGATAGTACTACGTAGGCTATACTGTTATTTGGTATGTAAGAGATAAAGCTCTTTCAGAAACGCAAGGTTCACCCAAAGCTTTATTCCCTAAACATTCCTCAAACGGTTCTTTGACAGTAATCAGAGACGTACGAAGAAGATACACACAAAGATACAATAGCCTTTGGTGTGAATGACAAGAGCTTGAGGTTTTGTTCATCTGGATTCTTTATTGCAGGACTTTCTGTGTTCAAAAAAGCTCTTTGTTACAGTTAAACTTTAAACCGGGCGATCAAGTAGGGCAAAGCTTTATTTTTTATCAAATTTATATTACACGGAGTCAAGTACTTTCATTATTATCTTCGGCTACTTTGAACCTAGGTATTTTTTATTTATTACACTGACTGAAATCCCTTAGAAAATCAAGAAAAACTTACTCCAGTTAATGCTAATATATATATATATATATATATATATATATATATATATATATATATATGAATAATTATTTTATATAAACACTATATATTTTTCTATTTAAACTTCCATACTAGCAACGTTAAAAAGCAGCAGATAGATCACTATTCACATTGTTAGGGGTCTTTGAGTTTTTACTTCAAGATTTTAATTTTATCCTTAAATAGAAATATTAAAATTTTTATTTTATGTAATTATTATATTAGTGCTTATTCAATGCGAATGATTTAATCATTGATTAGATAATATTTATTTAATATTAAAACGTATATTTGCTATTTTGAACAATTCTATTTAATCGTCATTTTATAGCTCTTAAGTCCACGAAAATTATAATTACTAGATAGTACGACTTCGTAAACCCAACCTATCATATAATAAACAATAGATGAAAGAATAATACTATCAATTAAGTACAAGGTAACTTTCTGTTTATTTTGTTATTACTGCTACTGTTAACTTGATTAACTGGAGAATTTAATCTTATGTTATTTTCACGTCACTGATAGCTTCCTAAGTTTCTAAGCAAGAGATATGCCACAAAAAATCGTTACTAATACCATTATGTGTTCAATATTTGCTTGGCTATGTGCTTTGCCAATTGCTGGCCATTCGGTGGATAATTTATTTTTACCTTTACCCTTTACTTTTGTTTGAACAGTTAGTGTTTTATTTATTGATTGGAAAATTTAGTTATGATGTGCATGGAAGTGACAAACTTAAATGTTGTAATGTAATTCGTGATTTTTGGGTGTCTCAATAGACTGGTATTATTTGTTACTTTAACAGAGATTGTATTTGTGTGTTGGGTTAATTATGAAACTAACAAAGAGATTGCTTATGAAAATTCGAAAATTCGAAACTTAGTATTCATGTTTCCTGTATTATTGAACGATGGCAAATGTCAAAAGAGTCTTCGTATATATTAATCAAGAGTACAATCACTAATGCAAAAAAATTTGTAAAACAATATATTGCACAAAACTAGTTATTTTGGTGTTGAATAAACCACTCTGCTACTAACAAAAGTTATATAATACGCATGGTTGTCCTGTCCTGTTTGTCTCTGAGGGAATTTGAATTAAGCTCCGCTCCCTGAATGTCTGTTCTGGAACGTTTCCAGCAAATTGCACTTAGTGTCACTGTCACGATTTATACCGAGCTTCCCACGGTCTAGGCAAAAACATGCGAATACGGAAGTGTTCTGTAGGTGTCTTGTTGCGCCGTACTCCATTCAGTAAGTCTAGAACGTTGTCGAAAGAAAAACTTATAGTTGCCTGTTTCAATAGGGTTAAAATATAAGTAGTATAAGATTTCATTGGAGCACATCTTAGGTTATTTTATGTAATTAATAAATCTCAGATTTCTTTCAGTACGGTAATTTAGTCATTATAAATGACGAGACAGTGCAGGATAATTAAATTTGTTATTATTCTATGTACAGTATTCTGACATTCCAATATGTGAGATGGTAGGTAACATATTTGACATAAATATCCTTAAAACGTCTCAAAAACTATTTTACCTGGCTTTAAAATTTATAAAGCTACATTACAAAACAGAAGAAATTATTCGAGTGAAAGTCTAATAGTTCAATGGATTTGAACGGAACGCAATTCAACCGTATCGCCTAATAGCCAGAAACATTAAATATTTTGTCTTCTGGGTGGAGTAAAGATTTCCGCATGATTATGTCTGCCTGTCTAAATTTCTGTAACAGACACATTTATTCACCTTTAAATGTTAAAACTGTTTGTATAATTATAAAGTGCTTAATTATAATTAGTATGCAGATATCATACTAATATCTAAGTTACTATCTAATTTTTATTTTAGATTGCACCAGGGATGAGTAAACCTTGTAATCTATAGAAAATATATTCGAAACAGTTTTCTAAAACTCGTGTTTTGTTCTAAGATTATTGAAACTGATTGTCTTTGTTAAGGCAAACGGATTGTAATTTCTTATATCAGAAGCAGAATAAAGCTACGGAAGAAGATACATTTAGAATAAAGTAGTATATGTGATCTTAAGTAAACACATATTTTCTGGGTCAGAGGAAAAATTATATTACTTATACCACGAAAACATTGGATATAGCAAATAAATTTTTTTTAAAATCATAGTTGTAAAGTCAAATACAAGATCCGAAAGTAGTCGCTTTTTAATCGAAGTTCGTTTTTGTTGGTATATACCTGTATGTATGTTCTTGATCGGGGCAGAAGTTAAAATCAACTACAGGCACATGAAATGCATTGTTTAGAAAAGTAATCCAAACAGACGTAACTTAACAATTTATTACCAAATTAGGTTTTTGATAAGTGTATATTTATTACACTATATATTCTTCCATTCATTAATTAAAAATACCTTAATTAGAACCACTCATAATTTGATTTATGCATTAAATTTCCCAACAACGGATAATGAAATAATATGCACACCTAATATGTTTACTTATGTTTCAAAGTATTTTAAGAGTTCGTCATATTACTTCATAACTGCTAAGAAAGCTATAGCATTCGATTTAGAAAACTCCTTGAGAAGCCTATACTACTAACTAATAGTTGTTTATAATCAGTTTATTAGTTAGTTTTAAGATGGATAAATTTTAAAGGAACAGCGTTACTTGAACATCACTTCTGACATTTAAAATAAATTAGCCTCAGTCAAAAGTTCTGCGCACGATAGATCTCATTACAAAGCTCTACACTAATGACACAAAATGGCTATGCTACAGTAATTGAAATGAATGTAGACTTACAGTGAGTTGTGTTTGCATTATATGGTAGTGATTTTACAAGTTTGTAACGTATAATTAAGAGAAAATCGATTCATAAACTAGAATAATTTTCAAATTTTAATGCTGAAGGAAAATTTATAATGCACAAAGAAAATTTAGAGATATGTGTATGGGCATTAAACCGTGAAAAGAAATATGAGGAATATATTTCTGGGAATGTGGGTGGCATGGGGCAGCTTGTCACGTCGAGCGATCAGTCACAATAGCTCTTCACCGCCTCTCAATAGCCACACAATATCTGTCAGCTCCACAATAGATCGTGAAGGAGGATAATATGATAGGATATACTTTAATATATGAACCTATGATAAATCATCAGCTACTTTCGATTACTTCAAAATTATTACTCCTGTGTTGGCTAAGAATATTTTTATTTTGGTTTTAACATGGCTATACATAAAACAACTCCCCTTCGGCTTGCCCCAGGCCCTAGAGATGAGTGCTTCTAAATTCAGGGATTAGTGGAATTGGGTATTATTTTAATTAGTAGATAAGGTTTCCAGACTTCATGTTTAGCCTTCATATCAGCTGTATCCCTACTCGAGAATAATAAGGGTCATAATGCTTCGCCAACGCTAGGACAAAATTGTAGCAAAATTAACTTTTTCTCGAGGCAGAATCTAATTGGAAGAGATGTAGTTGTATAAGAAAGTAAAATAAACGTTTAAGGTAAGAAAGTGTCCAGAATGTTCTAAAGTTTTGAGTTTAAGGAGTATATTCGAAATACGAGAGATATGGGGAAATACCAAATGACTTTTTGAAGATCACTTCCAATAAAGATATCACATTTGTGCTCCGACCACTAGATCCGTCACGATTGTAGCGTTTAGCGTTTTTCAGCCAAAAAATTGAAAATAGGTCAACAAGTAATTGGAACTTTTTTGTTTACCACGTCAATTCATAGTTCCAGGTGAAATTTCTGTTGAGCTACGACTAATTGATTTGACAGCTGTTGGCATAAAATTTAAATTTTCACGTGACAATTACAAACACTTTGCTCATAATCGCGTTTTGCGACCAAATTGATAGAGATTCAGCACATCTTTTTTTATATCACGAGATTTAATAATAACCCCCATTTAATAATTGTATGAATTAATTATGAAAAACGGTTTTGTCTCTGTCAAGGGCAAAGGCTAATTTTTGAAGTAAAAAATACAAAAAATGTTGGAAATAATCGCTTTTTTTCAGTAAACCAGATGGGGATAGAGCAAAATATCATAAGACCATTTTTGTTGCTTACTTCATTCTATATAATAGTTTTTCGTCAGATTGTAATAAAAAAATGAGGAATGAGGAGCTAGCTCTAACGATTCACTCACTATCGATCACAAAAAATCTAAAAGTGTCATGTATACAAATTTTTTAAGGAGGTTTAATGAGCAAATATTTCCAGCTATTAGATTTTTCCTGGCGGTTTGGAAGAAAAACTAAGTGCGTGCCAAATGTCCTATTTTCAGCCTTTATAGAAGTGGGTTAGAATTTCGAATATCTTAACAGTCAATGAATTACATTTGTGGAAGTATGTATATATAGAGAATAAACAGAGAATGACAGATTTATGAATAACTGAAAAACTAAAAGTATAAAAACCTACCAAAAATGTTGTAACTTTTGTAAAGTACTTAGGCTAGTGTTTCTTTTGAAATTAATTGTAGAAGTAAATTATTTACAGACGAAGTGTACTTTGCAGGATATACGGTATCATGGACATTTGAAATAGATGAGTATTATAGTATCAGATACTAACTTCATATGACGTGTAGATGATCTCTTTAGTTGTAAAATTCCAAAACAACTTTAAGCAATCAAAAGGTAAAATTTCAACACGAGCTGACGCCAAGATGAAGCCAAAAATGTGATATTGCCAAATATTGTGATGCCATTGTGCCTTTAGTGACCGTTCTGTGAGGCTTTAACAAGTCATCCCATTCAAATGACGCTTGGTTGATCGAGAAACTATATGTACTCATATAGTCGCTTCTCTAACATATTGTCATATAAGTATTGTATACCTATAAACACGTTATTTCCCTGGAGTGTTATTTATTAATACTCTATTCTTTATATATTTAGATGTAACATTTGCGTAACAATACAATGTATCGGGTTAACAACTACTTATTTATTACCCTTACCAGTGCATAGTTTTTGTAACAAACTCTCTCTTTATGAAAATTTAACTGTTGCAACAATAAAGTTTTATTTTGAAATGCCCATTTTTTATATTTCCTCGTCTTCAAAATCAATAGATTTAATGAATACCTACCGTTATTAAATGATATATACATAGTTTACACATTTAAATCACGCATAGTTGAAAAGTCATTATAGGTAATGTGAAAACAGTCTTAAGGGAAATATATTATATTATATTTGATGTTTGTCGTATAATCAAAGCAAAAATTTCAAATCTACAAACTAATCTAAAAACTATATAAAATAATAATTTGTATTGACAAATGTAACGTTCCAGAATGATATCAGAGGCTAATGCTTGAAATATTTTGTATTTTACTTATCCGCCAAACCCCAAATAACTTTAAAATCCATGTCTATGTCGGTATCTGTAGTATCCGAAATATGCAATTACAAAAGTTTAAGGCTCTCATTATAGTAATGGTTTGACCCTAAAACACCCTAAATTAACATTTTACTATCATTCTTTTAGAATATTGCTCCTTACAAAAGATATAATTAATGTTAATAAATTATTGTAGAATATTATACAAAATGGTACGTCTTTCATCATCCAATTTAAAATGTACTAGCACGCTTAGGCAATAACTAAACTCTATTTCTAATTTAAATTTTAACCCGTTAGTAATACAAAAGCTTTGCATAAGAATATGTACGTTTAAAACTTAGTTGGTGGTGGTATTCAATATATTATCCACGTTAAAATTGACCATAATATTTTTCGTTATGAACTCGAGGTTGTTTTACATTGCGGAATAATTTACATTCATCAATCGATATAAAAGCAAATAAAGCAAAATCGTTAAGGCCTTATATTACATACCTGTACACATGGCATATGATTATAGTACAGTATAATCGTCATTGCACGAAGCAGTTTGCGTGGGGCATAAATAATAAAGCGGAACTAATCTCAGAGGCGTGACTGGTAAATAGGGAAGAGGAGGGAATTGAAATGAAACATTAAAGCGGGATGTGAAAAGGAATATTTGAACATTCCTACAAACATTTAAAATGTTAATGATGTTTCATATTTCTGTTCATCTAATGAGTAATATAAAATGTACAAATAATATTATATTGTGACTATGTTTTCAGAATTGTAATCTTGCTTCTGTTCTGTGTGGGTTGTCTCTGACGTAATCACAATGCAGACAGGCGGATCTGAGAGGCCATTGTGAGATAGTTAAGTGTCATTGTTACTTGAGTGATTACACATTTTTTTTAAATACCCTCTCCCTACCGTTTTCCTCTATCAACCCTCCTATAGCGCAGTGGCCGTGTAATATAATTATTAAATTTCCAATGAATGGAAATTTAATACATAACACAAATGAATGTTACCGAAATCAATAAGCAAATTCCGTTATTCTTTTTGCTAGTGTAACATAGAATTTCATTGCGCTGTAGAAGCTTTATTAATTCTTACCAGCCGAAATTTGAATCGTTAGAAACTTAGCCTCCATAGGCCTACTCTCTGGGAGCGTAACAGATTTCTTTCTGATGACCTTTCCCACGAAGATCATCACACAGATAAATACCTTAGGCAAACGAAAATCTTTTAGCTATGTAACATTTTTTATTATTAGATTGCTCCTATCACCATATAAATTGAATCAATTATATGCTACGAAAAATATGTATAAAAAACCAGTGCACCTTATAAAATTAAAAAGTATTACGAGCCATATTATTTATTTATGTCAAGACTAGGGGTTATTTCATTATATTTCATCCATTACCATTCGGTATTATCTTAAATAAATATGAAATTAATTTTAATAACTCATAATTAAGAAAATTTTAAGTTTTGAAATTAGAAAAATCTTAAGCAAACTTAAAATAAAAATCAACAACCCAAACACATTTACAACAAAAAAAGCTTAACGTTAAGTAAGTAAGATCACTAGTAATAAAAAAATATAGATAAACACGGTTTCAGAAATAATAAATACTTACATCATTAACATTATATTTTAAAGAAAATAATTATTTATTATTTATAGTACGTAGTTAGAGTAAGTAAATATTTTTCATATGTGATATAAAACATTTTTAATGCAGTGGACTGAAGATTAGGAAACTTAAAAAATCACCAAAATTTTCTTAAAAAATATACTCAGAATAAACTGTAAATTTTTAAGAGACAGATGTTTAGTCTAAGTATCATTACTTAGCAAAATAAAACATTAGCCATTACGAATTAAAATTACTTATAATCCATTTTATTTGGGTTTAATGTAGTCATTTATTATATTCTCCAACAATTACCACTCGATGATCATATAAAAGAAAAATTAAAAGTGTTTTCATTTTTCCAAATGTATCATAAAAAAATGAATATATCTTCAAAACCCGAAATAACTAACTATGTGGTAATATTGTAGTAATACAAGTGAAGGTTATGTAATTTATTACTATAAGAGTTACTTATTTTGTACCATTCAGAATCACGTGAACCAAAAGTATATGAAAGTCAATTTAAGGCCAACAAAAAGTTAATATTGGCATGTGTTTCTGTTATTCTCTCGAGACCAACCATGCAATAACTACGATGTGAAACAGTTCAAACAGATTCGTTTGGGCTATATATGATCATACATACATACATTTTTAGTTATATGTCAAACATAATGCTACTTATTTGGTTTTAATTTATAACAAGGTAACTTACCACTGTTGAAATATAATGATACAAATGTATATAATTTAAATCGTTAAAAATTTAACAACCGTAAAATTTAATGTGTGGGAGTAGCACTTATTTTCACCAATGCTGAATTTAGGAGATCGTTTGATCTATAATTGTTATCTTATAATCTATCGTTTAATCTTATAATCTATAATTAAATAATTAAAATATCGTGAAACCAACTTAAAACTTACTTAGGTGTTAGTGAAATGAGTAATGTCTGAATATGTTATGTAATCTAATTACGTTAAGTAGGAAGAAATTGCTGTTTGATAGAATTTATACAGTCGTAAATCCGTATGATACGTTATTATTGTATTTTAG
Source organism: Homalodisca vitripennis (assembly GCF_021130785.1). Taxonomy (NCBI): domain Eukaryota; kingdom Metazoa; phylum Arthropoda; class Insecta; order Hemiptera; family Cicadellidae; genus Homalodisca; species Homalodisca vitripennis. The sequence continues at coordinate 59,326,189 of NC_060214.1, read as the reverse complement.
ATAAAAATATATAGACCTATTAAGATATAGACTAGTACTTAATAATAGTACCTAATTTGTACTTAAAAATGAATTATCCATTATTTTGAGCATTGACGATGACAAATTTCGAAAAAAATATTGGACTTTATGATCATTCCTTAAACAAAATTACTTATAAATTCCCATTTTATATTTCATTCAAAATCAATACAAACCAGTTCAGTACATGTATATTAAGAATTAGTACATTTTATCTATAAGGAAATGATTATTTTACAATATTTATGCAAAATATATCAAGTATTTAATAATATATATAACATGAGTTAAAGCAATAATAATGTGATTTATCACGCTGATAAGGTATCTGTTTGGGGCGCTACAGTGTTGCAGTAGTCGTGTCGATCTGTTGTTGTGATAGCATATAAACATGTGAATTGTGAATCTATGTGAGGGACGACAAGCCTAAATAATACTGTTTATAACCTCAGCGCTGAGTTTGTTATACCATATCAATTCGGTATGCTTCTAGGACAGGAACATGCCTCAGGTACAAAATATCCGCGAATATTTAGGAGAATTTTGTAGAAGCAATGCATACAATTCTTAAATACAGCGTTAAATATAGCTGGTGACAGGAAAATGCTAGAAGACAGAAACATTATCTAGAATTAAGAATAAAAAATTTTACGGATGTTTGCTTTTATTCAGTGATAAAAAGTTTTAACACGATGTTTCAAAATCAGAAATATGGTATCGTCATCAGCATTTGTCCACTAGTTTATGGACGAAACTGAGAATATAATAAGAGAAATAGATGTAGATCCTTTAACGTAGTAATGTTAATATTTTGAATCACTGAACAATAGGAATTTCCCGAACAATCCGATTACCTTCACAAACTTTGCATCGTAATAAACCTTAAACAAAGACAAGCGGAAAACAATATAGATGATTCTGAAGTTTAAATGGTCTTCAGTGCAAAGTGCAATCATATTCTAATCACAATCTTAGTTGTTTGAAGTATGTTCATTTTTCTTGCAAACTTTATAATTCCTATTTTACTATTCAGAATATTCCATAATGCCGTGTACTAGGACACATAGAGCATAAGAAAAACATACTGCGCATCAACGGCATGGTTTACGTAGTACTTCACATTGTGAGTTGGACTATTGAGGTTACCTCTTCCGCGATACAGGATATTGATGGTTTGTCCGTCTTACCGTCGTAAAATATTGCATTTCTGTTCAAGTTTTTAACTGTGCTTAAAGAAGCTTATAGGCAAAATGTTTATCCGAGAAAAATATTGAACTTTTATTAAAATTCCTTTCCCACAATCGCTCTGGTTATCCCAGCTTGTATTGGTAGAAAAAAGGGGATACTGGCTGCGATATGAAGTATCTACATTTTCTTGCGCTCAATTGGAACTATGAGCCTATCATCGTATGTTCTCACCACTATTGGATCCTTGCGGATAGTCTTATTTGCTCATAAATTATCGGCTTTTAAATCAAAACTATGTGGCTAGAAAGCCCGTACTGCAAGTGAAAGCTGTGTACTGATGATCAGTAACCCGCATCTCTTATGGTTACGTAAAGCAACTATGCTGTAATTGGATATTTTTCAATTGAAAAATAACAACAAACTAAACTTTGAGGTTAGTGGCCATTTTAGTCGAGGAGTTCAGCGCATCTATGGTCGTGTAGTTTAACAATAAACATGAATTCAGATATACAGAAAACATTAAATTATCAGCACCAACACAGTTACAGGAAGTAATTATTTTATTCTTCCCTTTGTGAAAATTGAGTAAATATCTAAATATATTTTGGAAAATAAACATATTTGATGAAATATGTGTCAGATATTGTTGATAGAATTTATAATTAGGGAAAAGTTTTGCTAAAAACTAATGAAATTCTTTTGTAAATAGAATTTCGAAAAATGAAGGTGCAATAGACATGTCGAACAGGTATATGTAGCAGTATCTCTGAACTGGTTCATTTCTAAAACCAAACAAAGAGATTTGTTAAATAACCCGTTTAATTTAAAAATCAACGCTTATTTAATTCACAATAATTATTTCGCAGTATGTTAACTTATGCAAAAAATAATCAATAATATTGTAGTAACATACTGTATAAATAATAAAGTACTGTAATGTATAAAATAAATTTAAATTTTACTTTTCGCAGTTTAAACGTTGGGCTAGTTAGAGAGCCAAACTGAAAGTTGACTATTTTTTCAATAACATAATTTTGTACCTTATAAATTCTTAATGATTATTTATTGTTGATCAATATTAACAAACAATTGCATGGGGCATTGCTTTATTGATCAATTATCAACATTCTCATTCAAATAATTCAGATTTTAAAACAAAAATTGTATAACAATAAGCTACCACATACAAGCCTTCAAAGAGCTCATAGCTGAATTATCAGTCTATGGCCCTTCCTTTTGATTCTAGTACTAAAAGTGTTTCTTATATTTATTGTAGTTTATGAAGCAATAAAGAAAATACCTTTTGATTTGTTGACACCACCAATTTCATTCCTGCTTCATAAGACTTTTCGCCGCATGAGACCACAAATCATACTCATAGTCATTTTCTGCAATGCTATAGCTTATTTAAATGAGGTAAACGATAAAGTTTCTCAGAAGAGGCACTATACGATATCAGTGCAATAAAATTTTAAGGTCATGTGAATTTAAGGTCAGTACCTATTACGCTTAGTTCTGCTGCTTATTGCAAACGATGTCCTTTTGTTTATAGATTGGTATAAGGAAATTTAACTTTACAGAACATTATGGATCATTGCAAAGCAGTGGGAGTGCTAACGTTATCCTTTAATATGTCTCGCAATTTTTTTCTGGTCCTAAATGTTAAAGTTGAATAATGAAGGAGGACAAAACTCTACGTTTACATTTGCGGAAGGTACGTCTTTACCAGATGTTTTAAGAGAATAAATTGACCTAAAATAAACTTTAATACCCAATCAGGACTAAGAAATGAATGTGGGAATGTATCAAATGTATCTAATCGTATAGATACAATCCTTTGAACCCTCTAGATTTCTTATAAATTTTAGGTTACTTTTCTCATTCTTACCAAAGTTGTTTACCACGTAAAGGAGGTTGAGGTCATCTTCCTATCTGGTGTTTTTTCTGCATGTACTTCCTGCAATAGTTTTTACCAGCAGCTCGAGAAAAGGCATTGTAAGTAAATAAAGTGTCCTATCGACAGAGGGTTGTAACGTTTCATTTTTATAATAAAAGGAAATGACATGCGCTATTATAAGCATTTGTTATGTATCATTACAAATATATATCGCAATTTTTTATCCATATCTCGTATTTAAAAAAATCATGAAATGGTAATTTGTTTGTAATTGACGACTGAGTTATATCAGCGTTTAGTACTTTTTCATCGTTATATATTCAAAAATATAAATCTTCTTCTTTAGATGTCAAGGAACATGTTTTTAAAATGCAACATCTTCTGTTGTCAATTTTAACTAAGGTAAGCTCATTTCCATGTATTAATGTTTTGTTTTGCATTACGTTATGTCTGAAGGTTAATTAAATTTGACTTGAATCAAACATTTCCTTGCTTATGAACGTATTACTCTGTTTTTTTAATTTTATATTACCGTGGAACGACGGAAAACATTATATAAACATTTATTTATTTCCAATTTACTGAAAACAATATTATGCGAGAAGTGAAAGTTAATATATAGTTGAGGACTAAGCCATTAAATGGCCTAGTATTTGAAAGTGGTTGCGTAAGCGTTTATTACAATTTAATAATTATTGATAATTCCAGTTTTAAATATAAAACTCAATCTGATTTATTGATTGATTGGTTCTGCTAGGTGAATGATGTGTTTAATGACTATACACTTTTTACGTTCTTTATGACTCTGCATAACACCTTTTAATAATGTAAAGATAACTATTTAATAAGTCTTTATCACACTAAACATCATTGGAGAACATGGGGAAAATGTTTAATCGTGGGTTGGGACCTCATGCACTATAAGTCTGAAAGACATAAATTAACGGACTTCATAATTAGTTAGTAATCAATTGCTTCATAAATGGTAGATTCTACTATTTAACGTTAATGTTCAAATTTTGCCAATAATACTCCCACTATATCGTTGGAGGGCATATTGACGTATACGTCATATATTGTAAGATACATTCATATATTGAAAACAACAAACATTTTCTCAACTAAAATAGTTTATTTTTTTACTTTATATTTAAAATATAAACGAAAATTTATTTTAAATTCTTAATGTAAGCCTGGGTTGAACAAGTGTGCGAATTGCTATAAATGATCAAAGTAGTGTTTTTTACATTTGGTAGCTTGTAATAAAATGTTCACTAGTAATCGTAAAAAATTATTTTACATGTTACTAGTGTTACATACTACATTTGGTTAGTCGCTTGTTTCACTACATATTATGAAACAAAGCATTTTATGAATCTCTTGAGTGAATATTTAAAATATAATTGTAATTCCATTTGTAAAAGTCATAAAGATGAAATACAAGTATATACGTAAAATCTTTAAAAATTTTTTGTAATTTAATTTGCAGCTTTTGACTAATAAAATCATAACAAATATCCCATTAAATAAATAGGATGTGATTGTTAGATTACTCCATTTTCGTAAACGTCCCAACAATTTTTTATATATACCTGTAGTCAAAGGTCAGGTACTTTAATTTCTAATTTTTATATTCTTCCTAAGAATATTTTTACATTTCAGATTTATACATTGCAACATATTGATTAACAATAATAAGCATCGTACAGCAACGACAAACATTTTAGTTTTCAATTCCTTTTAGGTGTGTTCATATAATATGTATAAAAACAATATTTATCCTCCACTTATAAAATACAGTATTTTGAGAGAATATACAGAGTATTTTAATATAATGATATACAAATAAAATTTTTGAGATAGTAAGAAGTTACTGTTGTGTATGTACATTTTTACTTTAATATGTTGGTGAGTGATAGTATTATCAAGTAATAATTAATTTCAACATATCCTGGATGGTAAACAAGTATTCATTATTACAAAAAATTTATTAATACATGCAGGTCAATTCGTAATGTTTTATAGCACATTACCATCTTACCTTTTAGTAAGAACACAATTTGTGACAGATTGTTAAATAATCAGATAAGATAGTCACAAAATAAAATAGGATTACGAGCTAAACAGTGGCCTTATCACAAAGAACTCATGGTGTTACGCAATGGCTTTAAAATATAAAATATAATTCCGGCTGTTGACAGAATCACTCGTTCAAACTTGATCAAAGCAACACTCCCCTGCAAAGCTCCCATTATTTGATCAGTTCCTTAATTAATCCCCATTAGCAACATTACTATTTACAATTCGGTATTTATGTTCAGCTTCTTTCTGTTCATCTCTGTCCTCTTTAAACACATTAGTAATTTCAATTCAAATGCTGTATCTTAATGCAACATAAATGTTTGTTGATTGTTAGGTGACATTGTGTAGTGTGTTCACTTGAAAAATGCCATATTAAACAATTTATGTATAAAGTGTCAAAGTACAAAAATTAAACACGTCTCTACCAAGATCCAGTTTGTATTGTCTATTAATCGAGCTGGTTTTATTCAGAAAGCGTTGGAGGAGGTTTTTTTATAAGACAATGTACTTCAACCTTTAGCTAGTCAGAGAAGAAACTGTCATGTTATACAATTCTATTTAACGTTTAGAAAAATAATTAGAAAATTAATCGTTAAAATTAATTGTTTTTGTACAATATTAAACATTTCATATTGTAAACACAAGAACAGTAATATGTTTCTATTAAACGTCTCTCGATTATAAATTGCATTTAAGATGGTAAGATTATCCCTATGAATAATGTAGGACACTTAGACAAAAGAAAAAGGAAAAACATCTCGGAAATTCCCTTGGAAGAATCTTTCTAATTTCTTATTGTTGTTAAAATTATCTGTTTCATACACGTTTGAAGCAAACAATAAATAATACGAGTTGAAAATTAAAAGTAATATTATAATATAAATATAATGTATTTAGCTTACAAACTTAAAAGTTTTACTAGTGTAAATGTATCACTTCTAGTATGAGTTTTTCTTACCACAAATTTATTGAATATATCCATTTTATAAAATTATTATACGTAATGTTTTTTATATATTATATATATATATATATATATATTTATTTATATATATATATATATATATATATATATATATAACTATTTACAATTTCTTACGTTGTAAGTGTTATTCATATCTACCATGATGACAGACTATTTTTCGGAAATTATTTATCTTTTAGGATCCCTATTAAATTAGATAAACTAAGTTTATTACAACACCATTTTTTACACTTTATTCATGATATACATTTATAAATAAATAACACTTAACTAGGGAAATGTTTTCCAAGAAATAAAACTATATGAATAAATACGATAAAGCCTTCTTTACTATTTAATCTCAAACAATAACTTTCATACGTACATTAAAGTGGACATTGTTTTTAAGTATGAAAGCAATTCGTATTAAATTTATTATTAATATTTCCCTGAATACACACAAATTGCACTACTTTTCCAATAAAATTTACATAGCAGATATTAAAATTATTAAAGGTATGACATTTTGTCATTAGTCATATAAAAAATGGCTAAAATATTAAAACTATGATGTTTCCTGAAATACACGAGTTAAAGCGTCAGCAAGTGAAGTTTTTATTGTTTTATTATTTATTAACTCATTATATTTGTTTATTTGTCCCTAAATATTTAGTTATAGAAAATATGTATTTATATTTTTTATTGAAATTATAAATGTTTAAAAATTAGTTTATATATATATATATATATATAATATAATTACCGAAAGCCATATTTCAAGTATAAATCGAAAATTCCAGTATTTTTAATATGTTCTAAATACAACGCCTTCTAATTTTATGCTTATTTTAACGTAAACTTGAAAAAATGATCAACCTTTCTTTTTTAAGGATTATGTCTTAAAGGACCATGACTTTAAAATAAAAATATTCTCTTTACCAAAAAAACTAAATGCATCACCTCATTTACAATTCCAAAATTTATCATTTGCAATCGACAAATATTATAGTGTCAAAAAAGACCTTATAAGATGTGTAGATAATGTCTATTTACATTTAATATTTTAAATAACTTATGAGCAATAAAGATGAAGCAACGTTAAAACCACAAATGTGAAATTCTAAACTAAATATCAGAATTTGGATATAAGCATTCTACTTTGTATTGTGCGTACGTTGCATATGTTAGCGGACGTATACGTTGTGTCGTGATATACCGTCATTTCCTCTCCTGTAGTAACGTTGAGTTTCAGGTTTGCTTATACATTTTTAAGTAGATAAATACTAGGTATTTTCATCGCCATATGGGGATTTATTTTAATGTCTAGATTTAAGGTAAAAAATTTCGGCAAAGCATAATGTGAATAATAACTATTATTTCATACGGTTTTTGGAAATCTCTTATTTTGGCGAAAATTCTATCAGCTGACGATTACTATGTGACTTAGCAGAAATTTCCCTACTAATTTTAGGAAAAAAGGTTACGTGCTTACAGACATTTTTCTCTGATCCTTAAATATTAGTGGAAATCACAAAAACACGAGTCTCAAATCTAGGCGTAATCTGTTTTAATAATTCAGAAAACATATTAATACTCTAAAGCAACAGGTTTTTTTAACTTTGGACTTCAATATTTATTAATAAAAAGTAATGTCGTATAGTATTTTGTCAAATTCATCTTTATATAGTTTTACTTTATAGCATCAATAATTACAATTAAAACCTACGGATTAAACCTATTGTTTATACGATATTACTTCAGTTACGTTTATTAATGTTATTGCTCCAAAGATTGACAACAGCTTTCGGATCTATACGTAGTTTTTGGAAGTGCCAAATATGTTGAGGCCATTGTGAGTCGGTTAAGGGCCATTGTGCCTTGAGTGATCGTTCTGTGGGGCTTTAACAACAAGTCCTCCCTTTGAAAAGACGCGTTGTTTCTTAAGAAATTGTTTGTAGGCTTATATTCGTTTCTCTTTTATAACGTCCCATTACTATTATATACCTATAAACATGTTATTCTCCTGGATTTTTATGTACTTTGATATTACTCTTGTCATAACTAAACATGTATTAGATATACAATGAATTCTGAATTACTTTTAAAAGTGAATTACTCACGAAGCAGTTTCTCGTAGCAGATGTTTTGAAGCAGATTGGACAACATCTGTAATAGATTTTTGTAAACAGATTATACAATATCTGTAATGGATTATTCAATCAAGATTATACAATACTTGTATCAGCTTAGCCTATGTTTGGTATAGATGTTTGGAAGTAGATTATACAATATTTGTAATTAATTTTTGGAAGAGGATTAGACAATATTCGTAACAGAGTTTTGGAAGGAGATTAGACAAAATTTATAATAGATTTATAGAAACATACTACACAATATTAGTAATAGATTTTTGGAAGCAGTTTATACAATATTTTTAATCGATTTTAGGAAGCAGATTATACAATGTTTTAATCATTTTTTTTTTAATATTAAATAATATTAGTAATAGCTTTATTGGAGCCGATTAGACTATGTTTGAAATATATTCTTGGAAGCAGAGTATGCAGCATTTGTAATGGATTCGACATTGATTTAGGGAAATGTTTTTCCTATTTAAATATGTTTCCATTTATTCTAAGAAATCTTTGAGATATTGCTTGTTAACGTTCTCTTTATTGGCTATACCAGATTTTCAATAATTTTGAGAGATATTTGTGATTATTCTTCTGAAAATGTTTTTATTGACGTTTGCGGATTTTTCATTGGTTTTATGAGGATTCCCCGTAAATCTTTAGCGATTACAGATTTTTGTATAATTTTAAGCGTTGAATTTTTTTGGTTTATTTTGTCCCTTTAAGCAGTTTCCACTTCGATTTTTCGGTTCTTTTAAAAGTGTGGTAAACTATTCATTTTAACAGTGGTAAACTCAGTATAAGAGTGTGTACTATGGTTAAAATGTAATTGCTGGTAGGATTAAATACATTATTCTCGTGAAATAGATCGAATTTTTCTTTAACCAAAGGAAATGGTTTTACATTATTAAATGATTTATATATTTAAACTATAGAAAACCGATAAACCACAAGCTTTTATTATTATCATACTTGCTCATGTTACATTATAAGAGTACAATGTAATCATCATTGCGTGAGGCAGTTTCCATGTAGCATAAATATTAATGTTGAACTAATTTCACAGGTTTGACAGGTAAGCATGGGAGGGGAGGGAATAAAAACTGAATATTAAAATTTAATATTCACTAATGTATATATATATATATATATATATATATATATATATATACATTATAAAACTGAAATTTTTAATAATGATTTCTATTGCTATTCATCCAGAGACTAATATTAAGTGCAAGAAACAATATAACATGGGGACTATGAGTTCTTTTCACAATTTAATCTCGCTTCAGTTCTGTTTGAGTTATCTCAAAGTAATCACAGTGCAGACGGGAAGATATTTTGAGAGGCCATTGTGAGATAGTTAAGTGTCATTGTTCTCTGAGCGATCACTCCGTGTTACTTGAAACACCCCTTCCCCAAAGTGTTTCTTTATCAACGCTCCTATCTCACAGTAGCAGTGTAATGTACTGATTAAAATTTTACTTATTCACAAATAGGTACACCCGAATTAATATCTAAATTACCTTTCAGAGTTTTTATTTTTTTTTTTCTAGTGTAACATAACTCTAATTGGGTTGTAGTAGCTTGAATTAATCATACCAGACAAAATGCTAATCATTAGATGATGAGCCGCTACTACGACCAGAATGTAATAGATTCTTTTGTGATAACCTTTCTGACCAAGACCGGCATACACTATAAATAGCTTATGCAAACAATAGTTATTTAATTATCTAGCATCCTTCAATTATTTAATTGACCCTATAAACATACGGTCATTAATTCCCAAGAAGTATACATATCCAAAGAAACGATTGCACAATAAAATTTGATTATATTGGCTTATACAAATCAAAACTTAGATATGGCCTTAAATTCTTGGGTTATTGCAATACTGAATTGTTTTGTAAAATGTTCTTCCAAGAAAAATAGGGGTTTGAGTCGTCAGGGGTCTAGGGTAGCAGAAAACTGTAGGGAGCATTTCTAAACAAGTGCAACCCTTAAATTGGCTAGTCACCTTTTTTATTAAATACTAATATTTGTTTAGAAACATAAAAGATTTTTAGTTCTTGATCTCAAATATGATCTCAATCTAGACAAAAAACAGATATTATGGAAGTAAAACTTTTGATTAACTCTGTGTTTTAATTTGGATTAAAATTTTAAGTTTATTTCTAATGTATATACAACATAAAACAAGCTTGTAAACGATCAAACTCCAATTGAGGGCCTCTTGGTCAGAAAGGCTTTCTGCAATCTTCGGAGGTTCCTGGTGAGTTTATATGATGCAAAATTTCAATCTGTAAATAAATTTTACATGCATGTCAAACTTGCACCAAAAAAGTATAGTTCAACTGTAGTATTAAACGAGTACTGAGTATTGAATATTAAAATTAAATAGTGCTACTAAATAAATTGTGTATTTATGCCGTTACCAGTGATTATTTTATAATAATTTATTCATTACTACTCATGATAATCTTAAATACAATAATCAGGAAGATAGTAAGTTTTGAAATTAAAAAGAGCTTAAACAAACTCTACTAAAGAGCAACAACGCAACAACATTTCCACATTCATAAGAGTAACGTTAAGGAAATAGGATTAATAGTAATAAATAAAACTATAACTATGAAAATAATTTAAAAAATTATTACTAGTAGTATGTGGGTGCCACGAGTCATTTAAAGCCCAACACAAAGTCTAATATTTTTGTTATTTTCTCGATACCGAACATGCAACAATAATACTATATATATATATATATATATATATATATATATATATATATATATATATTTTTTTTTTTTTTTTTTCGTGCATATATTTTAAGTTCAATGTCAAGCATAATGCTACTTATTTGGGTTTTATTTTCGCTAGAGTAATTTTGTCACTGTTTATATAAAATCGTTCAAAAAAGAACCATAAAAATGTATATAATTCAGACAGTTAAACCGAACAACCATAAAATTGAAATATATGGGAGAGGCATTTACTAACACAAATGCTGGATATAGGAGAATACATCATAAATAAAAAAAGTCTAAGAAAATTGTAATAAAAGGTTAAAACCAATTTAATGCTTATTTCAAATCGATTGAAATAAGTAATGATTTAATATTTTATGTCGTATTAAAACCTTAAGGAAGAAGAATTTGCAGTTATATAGGGTCCATAAACGCGTAAATCTGTACGATACGTTTATATCGTATTTTAGGTAAATTCCATATGTAGCTAAACATAAATGTAAAAATGTATTAAATGAGTTTATGTATTGCAGTAATATAACTTATTGGATTTAATACCTATATTTTTTAAAGCTCAAGTATAAAGCTACTTTTTGAATTTTATGTAGAATTAAATTGTTGTAAAATGTGACCATGTAAAACGGAGTCATACATAAAAGTGTTAATACTTAACAACTATATTAATGAAATTTGTCGAAATAAAAGTGAGAAAAGACTTAATTATCTGTGCATTACGTCTAAAACTGATTAAAAAAAACAATTTCAGTTTTCAAAAGAATTTTTAAAGTGCAAAACCCGTAGGTACGTAAAGTACATTTTTTAAGCTTGTAAGCAGCACCCTTGAAAACCATCCCTATTCACGTTTATTATGATATACAAATTTTAATTAAAGCTATGGTACTGCAGTTGTCGCCTTTACCTGACACATGGTTTATTAAAATATAATAGATAAAGTTAAACCTCAAACACTTAAGATATCATTGTACTTAATTACACGATCACTGTTTTTACCCTTCTGTTCTATTAGTTTTTTATTACTCGACGTGTGAAATTTAGGAAATCTGTAAAAATACTTATATTGGTATTTATTATTTCTTAATTTGGACATCTAAAATTGTTCATTGATAAACATATTAAAATACTAAGTTTAAGAATCTACAACTAGGTTTCTTTTACTACAGTCTCAATTTAACCTATAAATTACTATTTATCTGAGGTTGAGACGTTGTTTCAGATCTCGAAATATTGTTTTACAGTTTTTTATCACTGGAAAAAGGCAAACGTTCCAAAAGTTCTGTTAATTTAATTTGTCAACGGTTCCGACTTAAAAAATATTCGGTCTCCTTTATAAATACATGACCATTATAGTCGTATTGCAAAAAAGTGAATTGATATATTTTCTTTTAATTAGACACTGGATTTAAGAATTATAAACCTTAATTTTACAAAACTTCCATGAATATTTGATCACATTTTTTACCCGAAACATGTTTTCGTCCCAGACACAGACCGCTTAGATATGGTATAACAAACTCAGCACTGGGGTTTACAAACAATAGTATAGCTTGCTGCGCCTCATGTATATTTACATGTTTATATGCTATCACATCGTCAGATCGACATGTTACCGCCACGCTATAGCCCGCCCCATACAGATCCCCTGTCAGCGTGATACGTCACATTATTATTGCTTCAACTCACGTTTACATAATATGTGATACTTTGCTACATTTTGCCTCAATAAAACTTATAACTTTTGTTATAGCTGACATGTACGAATTTTTAGCATAAGTGTAATAATGTGGTTTGTCTTTTATCGTAATAAAATATAAATCGGGATTTTAAACATAGTTTATTATTTACAAGAAATAATTGAAGAAATAATAGTCTTCTTGAAAGTTGATATCAATAAAATGATCTAAATAAATAATTACGTCTTAATGTTTTTTAAACCTAAAGAAGAGGATGAATTCCACTATTTAAACGAAGATTTTTTTTACCTTATGAGGACAAACTAAAAAAAATTCTTATATTGATTAAAACATAAACTGTTTTGTATTTTACTAAAAAGATATTTTTTTATTAAATTTCGACCTTATTGAAGACCAAAGGAAGCATTTCAACCAACTCACTCTTAATATGACACAGGTAACTTATCGCAGTGGACTCATTCTACTGTATCAGATTTTATTGAATATTTTAACTAATGAATTTTATCTGAGATGGTTATTATTATTATACAAGTTTACAATCAATTTCGAGTTACATTCTTCACAGTTAAACTTAAATTATGTGCTATGGAATTGGAAGGGACGACTAATATAGATATAGACACACCGTATGGTCAGAAGGTGACATTTTAGTAGCAATTTGGCCCTTCCCATCTACATTTCCCTTTAGGTCGAATATCCATGTAACTTTTCCAAATAAAATAAAGGGTTTCAAGAACAAAGTTTTCATTTAGAAAACAGTGATGTGACAGAATACAAATGTGACATTTTGCTCATCTACAGAATATAGTTGTTCATTTGTTTTCATTACTAACACCGAAGACTACATAACGTAATGGTTAAAAAGCATTATATAATAAATTCTCAGTGATTTTATCGGGTAAATCTAATTGTTTATATTCCAACAAAAAACGCAGTGAGTAATGTTATTTATTGCATATTGTTCAATAAGGATAATGAAAATGTATTGATAAATTCACATTCTTAGGGCTACATAATGAAGTTTAAAAATACGTCGATGATGATCATCTAACCAACAGTAAATAAATGATTCCACTGTACTGGCAAGACACCAAAGGATACAAGAGCATCTGGCTTAGTTTCAAAACTGTGATTTATATAGCTAATAGAAAATATACTACGTGGTTCACTGACCATTTCATGACATTGGTGTTTCCAATCTTCAAAAGGCTCAAAATGTCACTAATTTAATCATTTCTTTATATTTATCTTTGGAATAGCTCCAGATATATTATTAGCTGATACTGGTTTTAAAAATAAAGTTTAAACGGCAGTTTCATAATCATTTAGTAATAAAAAAAATTATTATTTAAAACTATTAAATTTATTTAAAATAGCCTCTGGGTTGATTTTTATATACATGAATAGTTCTTGCACTTCTATTTATACTAACGACTGACTTATATTACAATCTAAAAACAACGATTGTTTTTACATGAAATATTAAATTTTTATCGAACATTTTTAGTTGGTATACACTACATTTTATTTTAAAGTTTAGGAAAAGTAAAGCCACTTCCTCTTCCCCTAATTTTTTTAATAAGTTTTCGTTAAAAACAAACATATTACCACACAAACATATTTATTATTGATAATATATTTATACCTACATAAATTTCATGTAAAATAACTGTAGTGGCAAGGTTTCATTCAATGCAAATGTTGAGTACCTTCCCCTTAAAAGAGCGTCTGAAATCTGATACTGGCACAAACTTGACCCCTGTAATGTGGAGTACACGTTCATCTGAAGAGATTCAAAACAGCCCTCGATTCTAAAATATAGTTTTTTACTCTGATTCCTCTCAAGTCTATGACAGTGTCATATTTCGGACCTTTCAATAATTCAGTAGTGATATAGTAAATATCATTACCACACTTTAAATTGAATTCTAGCAAAAAAATGCTATTAAATTTACCTTTTAGATATTAGAATTAATAATTTGATATTGTTTTGTAATATAAGATTAATGAATCTTTTAAAATACAAATTAGGTTATAACATTTATTGCTCCTCTCAAAACCTTTTACTATTCACTTTACTCTCAAAGTTCCTAATGAATTTAATATTGTATCTGAAAGTCTTGTAAATTTTAGTGGTATATAAGTAATAAAATAACAAAAACGTGAAAGTAGAAAAAAATGAACATGAAAGTAGTGCGGTGTTTTCTGTAGTAATAAAATCTTGCAAATTAACTGTGTAAGCACTTACTGGAAAGTTATTATCTGCTGCTCATGTTCATTGATCATGTTACTACATGCGAGAATTTTCATTCGGGAAATAATTGTACCTGTCCGGTGGAATGGTAGCACATTAAAATAGTAGCAACCTCAAATGACTGACACTTGTTTTACTTTGTTCCGAAGCTCAGTAAATCACGTGATACAATCAGATTTCTGATATATTAACTCCAACTCTATTGATTTTTATATTTCAAATTTCCAATTTCTTTGTGGTCGTATTAAAATTCCATAAAACTGAGAGTATCTAGAGATAATATTATTATAAAGAGAACAGTGAGATAATATTATTAATTACAATAACTTCGGACGTTTTCCATTTATATAGACCTAATATAAATAAACTATGTCAAAAATACACTCAAAGAAAGATTCGCACAGTATATACAATAAAATCACTATATAAGAAAGCTAAGCTATATATGTCAATATATCTTATATGTAAGTAACCTTTAACATAAATTTTGCATTAAAATAAAAAAACAACTGGTCTCAGGAGAAAAATTGCTCAGATGTACGTAATTGCCAGAAGCTATGTTATATTTAGTTATAAATGTTACACGAACCGTTTCTTCTATCCTCAAAAATAAAACCATTCTTATCAAATAGTCGTATTAGTTAGGTTCGTATAGATGCGGCCATTTATGACAAAACTGCATATTGTTCTTCGTCTCTCAAACACATAGCTGTTCTGTGTGAATAGCTGTAGGGTTATGAATAGAATAAAAATAGCTTTTTAGAACGGAATATCGTAATGAGGTTACCAACATATTATTTTTAAGAAGTCCATAACAAAGCCAAAGAAATAAGACAGTCTTTGGAAGATAAGCTGCTTTCCTGGCTTAGCCTTCAGGTTCTCATAATATACTAAATTATTTTCTTAGCATTTGAAACATTATACTAGTCTTTGAACTTACTAGGTGCAAGGAAACACATGATTATGTATACCACATGATTGAAAATATTGCTGAGCTAAAACGTATTTTGGTTGTAAACAAAATGAGAAATAACGAAGTTTCCCACACCTTTCTAAACTAAGAATACTATAAAATAAATTACTTTAAGAACCACCAAGCACCTCTACTAGAATTTACCAATCATTTACTGATCAGACTTGCTAGCTACGGAAAAATTTCGTTATTGATCATATATTGTTGCATCAGATTCAAAGTTTGAGCATATTAATTACAATGATAGCACGGTTTCTTCATATTAGTGTTAGTAGTATTGATAGAAAATTCAGTATTCTAATTGTAATCACAATACTGCACCAAGCTTAAATAACCTAGGCCTCCAACAAGATCGTGTTGGGTTTCTTTATACTTATTTTTGTATATATTATACGGGGTTAAGCCTAGAGCTGTGTCCATGCATCTTTAATCAGGTCTGTTAATTTGTTCTTTGTCGCCACCAAAAGTAACAAGACTGCTTTAATTTTAAAATTATTGAACTCAGTATAGCAGGCTGTATCAGATCCTAAAGTTTAGGAAGAAAACACAAGCGCAATCACGGAACATTTAAATTACTATTCCAGACTGTGTTCCTTAGAGATCATATTGCACAATTAATATAACCTGTTACACGCGAAGACTTTTAATCCGTGCTGTATCAATGTACCATCCAATAAGTTTAGAAGACAAATACGTAAAAGCACACAAACTGATGGTATTTCTTTGAAGTTGACAAAAGAAATGTTTTTGTTACAAACGAATGAAAACGATCATGGAATCCGCTAGTGTTGTTTTTAATTGATTTGTCAAAAGATTTTTAAGTAAGGTGAAATACTTCTCACCTTTACAATTAAACATTTTGCAAAAACAATCACGCACTCTCCAAAAAGGCACCTTATAACATTTTTGTGGAATAAAAATAAGGATATACGATGTTTTCTCTATATAAAAGGTAGAATCAGTTGAAACAGAGTTTCTATACTCACTTGTTATATCGCAAAAACCAGCGGACTTAGGTGGTCCTGTTCAATCTTTATAACCGTCAACATACTAGATAATCAGACTAAAAATCACCTATTACAGAGTCTATATATGAACAGCGGACGCTGATTTAACATTCATTTACATGTATAGGCTAAAACAATTGGATATATCTAAAAAAATGTGATCTGAGAAATTATAATTTCATATTTTCATTCTTCTGATGCCTCGTCATTTCGTCCTATATAATTGAAAATGTCTAGAAAATCACTAGATGGATATTCCGTGATCTATAGTGACGTTATCATTTGGTTATGTTTTGATAATTCGATTTTGTTTTATTAGGTGCATGTTTATAGATACTGCGCATGGAGTTGAAATCAACGTGTTTGTTGTGAGTACCGATTCATTCGTGTAACAATTCTCTGGTATTGTGCATTTATTTTAACCCAGATTATATTTAAGTGTGAGGGTAGTTGCCTACCTGAGGAACAGATTGCATTGCAGTCCTCAAAATATACTGTAACTCATTTATTGTATCACTGAACGATATCAAATTAGAAAATATATGGATATATTTACAATACTTCCATTGTTAAATAAAACTAATATTACAAAAACTAACAAAAATAATTTATAAAATGTACAGCAAACACAAATATGAATAATTTGACCATAGTAAAACACTCTGCTATTACCAACAGTTCAATCTGTACATGGTTTTCCAGTTATAGTTTGTGTCTGAGGGAAATTGAATTAAGCTCAGCTCCCTGGACGTCTGTTCTGGAACGTTTCCAGCAAATTGGACTAGTGTCACTGTCATGATTTATACTGCACAAGCTTCCCGCGGTCGCGGCAAGAACATGCAAATAAAAACATACTCTGATGTCTTTTTGCGGCATACTCCAGTCCAGTATGTCTAGTACTTTCAGTTTTATCCGACAATCCCGGCCGTTTGCAGGACCAGTAATGGTGGAACAATTACGATGAACTTAGTCCCTTATTATTTGACACATTTAGCCTACTTGGTTAGTTTTTATAAAGCTTTTGATTTACCTATAAACAGAACAATGAACAGAACAAGTAGAAACACAGTTTACGTGTTATAAATAATTATGTAAAATATCAAGATAAAATTATCATATAATAATTGAAAAAGTCAAAGTCAAAGTATACGTCTTTTAAAAATCAAGTATTAAACGTTTGTGTTTCACACTACTTTAGTTGTTCATTTAAAATATCAGACAAACATACTAAATTGGCTGCAGTGCATCATTTTGACAGCTATACAGAATTCTCAGGTACAAATATAACCACATATAAATTATAAAACAGAATTTAATAGGTTTTAACAAATTATTAAACTTGTATCCAGGTATATATTGCATATTAAAATTGTTACAAGCAATCCAAAATAACAAAAGGAAGTGACGTGTGTCCACTCTAAACGCCCATGCCTGACTGAGTTACGACACTCTGAGGTACAATAGTTAGAGTCACCAAGATTGGCAACAACATCGTAAGTTTGTAGCCCTAGGCAACAGTGGCAACTACAATACTGTTTCACTTAAGCTGTTTCACAACGTTATGTTTTCCGACGTACTTCTTGTATTTGTGGCAAATGCATCACGAAATAAAGCCTAATTAGATCAATGTATGAACTGGCTTCTAAATAGTGCTGCCAAGAAAATCTAGCAGTTTCACGGTCATAAAATGCCATTTTACACAAACCGAATCTCTATCTAGTAGTGATGCCATGGCACTGATCACGATATCTCCATTGAACTCGTGTATGATCCTAGCACATAAGGCATTAACATAAACATACCTTTGCCACTAATCTGGTTAGATAAATCAGGAACGATTCTTCACTTAAGTATACGATCCTAATCATTCTTCTTAAATTCATGTTTTCATCCATCCTTATCTGACCATAAGCTCTTTGCTCTTTCAAATAACAACCACTCATTCTTTTACATATTATTAGTGGTGTGGCTTATAATTGAAATATTTTAATGTTAGGCTTTACTTTCGTGACACCATAATCTTATGAACATCCCTATCTCTTATCTCACACACATCATATAAAGCTAACTTGTTTTGGACTTTCACTTTTGTCGTGCGGCGGATGGAAGGATAAATACTATTAATATGATTCCAAAACTTCTTCAGCTTATTGTGTCCATACAGAAAACTATAAAAGGCATCATACACATACCTTCACAAACTTTTCGGTTAAAAAATAGCCAAGCATTTTGCTTCAATTCCTCCATCCATATACTAGCGAAAATGGAAGCAAGTGGAAAACCCACTGCTGTGCCTCCATTCATATTAGCGAAAATAGAAGCCAGTGGAAAACCCACTGATGTGCCTCCCTAAACATTAGCGAAAATAGAAGCCAGTGGAAATCCCACTGCTATGCCTCCGTATATATTAGCGAAAATAGAAGCCAAGTGGAAATCCCCCCGCTGTTCCTCCATTCATATTAGCGAAAATAGAAGCCAGTGGAAATCCCACTGCTGTGCCTCCGTATATATTAGCGAAAATAGAAGCCAGTGGAAATCCCACTGCTGTGCCTCCGTATATATTAGCGAAAACTGCTGTGCCTCCACTTAGCGTTAATAGAAGCCAGTGGAAATCCCACTGCTGTGCCTCCGTATATATTAGCGAAAATAGAAGCCAGTGGAAAATCTCACTGCTGTGCCTCCGTATATATTAGCGAAAATAGAAGCCAGTAGAAAATCCCACTGCTGTGCCTCCGTATATATTTAGCGAAAATAGAAGCCAGTGGAAACCCCACTGCTGTGCCTCCATTCATATTAGCGAAAATAGAAGCCAGTAAAAATCCCACTGCTGTGCCTCCGTATATATTAGCAAAAATAGAAGCCAGTGGAAATCCTACTGCTGTTCCTCTATACATATTAGCGCAAATAGAAGCCAGTGGAAGACCCACTGATGTGCCTTCACTTGACGGTACATTTTACCCTTAGGTTACCAATCTTGGGTCTTATTCAGTGCGGAAATTGAATATATTTCAGATGTTGTTATGTACATTTACACTACAGGCGGCGATGTAATCAATGCTGCAGGAAACTTGGTTTTGTTGCTTTAAATTATTGTCCTAGACGAAAACCTTTTCATTTCACCCTCCTGATAAGTTCAAAAAAGATGGAAATTTACGGGTTATTCATATTATATAATATAAATTATTATGAAACTAATATTAGTAACAATATTTATATTATTATGAGAAATATAAGTTAATTTATTATTTAATCCTGAATATATTTTGGTATTGCGACCTAACATTCAATCTAAGCATTACAATATTTATAAGATCAAATATAAGCAGAGAGTTTGCTATTCCATAATTCATTCCACATTGCTTTATATATACACCCTCAGTCAAATTAAAATTTAATTTAATAAATAAAATATTTTTTTTTAATTATAATTAAATAATGTTTTAAATCTAATCTACAACATTTTTAAGATTGGGGCTAAATAAAAACGTTGCAAATGTATTGTATTTATTGATACTGGTGACGATCCCACAATCCATCTTTATTCATTCTTTATTTATAGATTACATAACTATTAACAAATAACTCAGTAATATAAATAAAATTCTCAATAGAAATTAGTTACAAGTCAGGTTTTTCAACTACATAAAAATGTGTTGTTTATTTTTATTTAGAAATAGGACGATGTCCTCTTATTTCACATCTGGTCAAACATAATAAAGATGTAGGTACAGTACAAGGGTTAAATCCACCGATTTGTAATACGAAAAACTTGCGATTAAAGAGGATGACTGTTTCTTTAATATTTGAAACCTGGATTCATAGAGAATAGAACAGACTCATTGGAATATAATAATATTACGTATAGTAAAAATCAGAATAAAACAATTGAAACTGTATACCACATTTAATCTGATCAACGAGAGTAAAGTAATTGCTTGGCGCTGGCCCAGTAGAAACATATAAGCATTGAGGTATTTGTTTTTAGGTGAACTGTTCGTAGTTAACATGGTAAAGTTGTACAGCTTTCATCCTGAAGTGAAGTTGTAAAAACAAATTAATAAGCTTGATATATACTACATGTGTGTTTTGAATTTATAGAAAATTTACAAAATATAAATATAACAAAACAAGGATTTTTAGCATTCTTACATTTTATTCTGTAGTAAATAATGACGTATTCTAACATAAAATACTAACTATATTTAGTTTCCTATATTACCGACCAGCGAAATAATTATAAAAAATACCATTGACTTTAAATTTTACACGCAATATTTTAAAATGTTTTGTGAAATCTTTTCGCTCGAATACTAAGCGATGTAAAGTTTTATCGCTCATATATTATAATCGCATAAGTATTATACGCGAAAAGATTTCTTTTTAAGAAAAGAAAAACGGAGTTA
The DNA here is from genome assembly GCF_021130785.1 of Homalodisca vitripennis. Classification (NCBI taxonomy): domain Eukaryota; kingdom Metazoa; phylum Arthropoda; class Insecta; order Hemiptera; family Cicadellidae; genus Homalodisca; species Homalodisca vitripennis. The sequence continues at coordinate 59,304,803 of NC_060214.1, read as the reverse complement.
TGAAATTAATATTGTTTTGCTTTATTCAATATTTCATATTAAAATCACAAGAACGCTTAGATGTTCCATTTAAATCTCCCTCGATAACAAATTCCATTTAAGTTAGCAGGATTAGCCCAATGAATAATTTAGATTATTTATTCAAAAGAGGAATGAATATTATCTTTAAAAATTCTCTTGAGAGAGGGTATACTCTTGTTTTATTCGTGTTCAGTTTTACACGATTAGTGTCATATCCTTACCGAAATTACCTGTTTTCAATATATTGTAAGGAACTAGAAATGATAAACGTTACAAATTGGAAATAAAAATAAAATACGGGATAAAATCTTTTAAATAAAATAAATGTTCATTTAAGTATTACAAGTATATAACTTTTTGTGGAATGATTTTCACCTAACATGGGTTTATGTTATATACAAGTGGACTCCTAAATACTAACGTACACAGACATGAATCTTACAAACATACGTGCATGTTGAACCTTATTAGAATTTTCCATAGTGAGGTCAGTCAAAAGTGCGTAACACTATTTGGAGTTAGTTTAACAATAAAGAAAATTGTTTGTGTATAGTATTTTGCAGTTAATATACACGTTATAATCGCTCCATACAATAACACCAATAGAAAACAAGAATAATCGGTTATGTTTGGCTAAACAAGGAAAAATATTTAATCCTGATGAAGATATGTGTGTGTGTGTGTGTGTGTGTGTGTGTGTGTGTGTGTGTGTGTGTGTGTGTGTGTGTTTTTGTGTAAGTGTAAATTCTAGACCAAAATAAATTGTGAAAAATTTTGGTATGATAATAAGAGTAACATTTTGGGACAGCTTGTCACGTCAGACGATCAGTAACAATAGGTCCTTACCGCCTCTCGATAACCTCACAATACCTGTCGGCCCTGAAATGGATCATGAAGGAGAATAGTGTGATGGGATATACAATAATACATGACCACTTGAGAAATTATACGTTCGTTGAGTTTAATTATAATTGAAATATTTTGTGTCGGAAAGTAGCTCTTATTTTTAAAAATATGCCTGTGCATAAAGCTAATAAACAGAGGAAATCTGTATATAACAATGGGTAAAAGAATATATTGCAGATTTTTTACACGAAAAGAATTTTACTGGTCTAAAAATAAAACTAACACAAACATTTCTAAAAATAAAATTCTTTCTTACCGATAGTTTGGTTACATATTTTAATATGACACATATTAAAACATTATATTATTGCACTACATTTTTACTGTGCAAATTTTCGTTTCTATAATGGTTAAACATAAGACCAATGTAAAAATGATCACAACATATCATCAAAACCCTAAGAAACGACGTGTAACTAAATCGAAAGCGATATTTCTTTTATAGAAAATAAACGTTATTCTAAAATGTATAGCTCAGTTCCTTATCGAAATATGCAAACATATATACGGATATATATGAAACTTATCTACTGCCTTGAGTTATTTTGACATTTACACATAGTAAAAGTCTCTAGGTGGATATACAGTTTAGCTATCTCAGAAAATTCACATAAATTTTGGTGAACAAGAAAATGTTTTTCTTCACAAACAAACTTCCACACGTGGGATATAACACTATTTAGAGTGGAAACCACAAAATAAAATAATCCAGCCGGATCTCACCACTCGATGAGCTTAAGTCAAATTAATACAAGCGTCAGAAACTGGAGAACATTACTCTCTCAGTATTCTTTCGCTCCAGTATAGTGTTGTATAGATTCTTTAAGTGTTTGCTCTTTCTATTTCATGAGGTCCAAGATCAGTTATATGAGGAAACATGAAAAACTACTATAGTAATTGTAAAAATGTTCCTTGTAAAATTAAGAATCAAAATTTTTATTCAACCAAAATACAGTATAGATAGAACATACTTGAAAAAATTTATTTCATTCTTACACAGCCAGTGAAATAAAGGTTTTAGCATTACACACCAGAGTATAAAAATTATTACTCATTATTGCTATATCTTAACCCCAATGTCAAGAGCCATCTTCATTCCATACGCTCAGGTGCTCCAGCACTTTTGAACTCTTAATTTTAGTCGTAAAATTATGAGATGTCTAATTTTAATGATATATTTAAATCTGTTAAACTCTTAAATTTTATTAATAATTTATACTCTACCTAATAAATGTCTCTAACTTACTTGTAGATATTTGATAAAATATTGAACATTTATACCAAACTTAAACTATTTTGTATGCGTATTAGTTACATGGTTATAATGAGGTATCTTTTATAAAGCTATAAATTAAAATAAGAACGTACTATTTCATAAGGTTTATCATTGTTCCTACAGGGAAAACTCAAGGTCGTTTCTCTATTTCCGGCTCTTTCATTGGTAACTTTATGGAAGATAGTTCTCAACAGCTAGGGAAAAATGTCTCAGACCTGTTAGTTTGCGGTTTGATCCGAAAAACGGAAATGATAGCACTACTTGCAATAGCCTAGAGCTCTGAAGTACATTTTCACACATGAATTGTTAATTGGTAAAACATATTATCTACGTCATAATTTTGCTTAGTAGTAGTACTTAAGATACAAAAAATATATTAGTAGATTTTTTAAATTTAATATTCTAGACAGGCATTCAAATTATCGTTATTACTACCCCTATAAAATTTAAAAAATATAAACTAGGACAATATTTTTGTCTAAAAGACTTATCAAAGTTAAATAGGGTTTTTTTGGTATGTTTTCAAAATTAAATATACCAGGCTACAAACAAACTTTTCTCTCATAACTAAATTATTTCTATATAAACATCCTGCACTACTATTATTGTGTAAACATATCTTATTAGCTCCTGTTATAACACGATGTCCCATTCAATATTAAAATAAATTGTATTGGTAAATGTTTGAAGTGTAAAAGGTCGTACAGGTCATATTTTGTTCAAGTTTATATTCTTTCCAGATGATAATGCAGTAAACTATATCGATGCTCATAATTGGCCATTTAGTAGTCTATGACAATTATCAATCTTTCTGCGGCAGTGGTAACAACTGGGTTAAAGCAGAGCGCTTTCTAGCATTTTCTTTAAGTTTTTAAATTTTACTTTAGAACAAGCTACCATCTGTTAATAATACTTATATTACTAAAATAAAATAAGATACTTTTGTTTTCTATTTTTCTTTAAATAGCGCTTACTTGCGGATATGTACGCAATTTTGTAAGTGTAAAACCTGTAAGAACACCTATGGTTCAAGTGAATTCCGACGATTGTGTTTGCTTTATTACCTTGATCAATAAAATGTATTAAAACGTTATATACTTATGGCTATAGCAATTAACTCTGGTCTTATTTGTTTGTTCTATTGCAGAATTGATACAAATTTATTGAAAATAGTTATAAACAATATTGTGAAATTAGATCATTTAGCTTCAAAGCTGGATTTTAAAAAGGCTCAAAACAATAAACAAGAGAGTGGAGGCGAAACAGTAGGGATCAAAGTAATCTGATTACGTCACGTGACTAGCTGAGTTCAAGACGAATAAAAACAAGTGTCGGTCACTGCAGAACACTGCGTTTATAGTCTTTCTGTAGTGCAGCTATGTGTTAATTATCTTAATGAGGGTATTTAAGTTACTTAGGACAACAATACCCTTACAATTTGTGGCTGTAAATTACCTTAAGGCATTTTTTTCGTTCAAAATAACCATGTTGGACGTTCTTTGTAATTTGCCTTTAACCCTGTAATTCTTTTCCTAGGTAAACAATGCTTAAATTGTGAAAGAAAGGAACTATAGTATTTGAGATATCGGTAATGAACACTTCAAGCGCCATAAAAAATTTTAAATTAGGAGTAGGAACTGTGTGGCACTCTAATGACTCGGAATATACAGTAAACATTTTTGCATAGTGACATTAATCAATACTCGTGGTAATCAAAAAACTGTATAAACCTACGTCAGAAGCATACTATCAATCTTTTAAACCGTTGATTATTACATAATACTGAACTGCACACTACGTCGCGTAACAGATTTTGCTTGGTTTGGATTAATAAAACATGCCAATAAGTTATTTTTATTCATTAAAAAGGTTCTGCGGTGAGACAAAGGGACAGACACACAATCCTTCACAATATACATTTTAACATCCTCCGGCAGAATAAAGAGAAATTGTGTCAACGTACTGTGGTTAGGATGAAAGGAGCACAGAGAAATCCCATGGATAAACATGTACCCTCGTATAACTCATTCTTGTCTATGTATTAATATAGGATCATGTATCAATATATGTAATGATATAGGATCGAGATATATTATGGATAGTTTATTTACAGCATTGCTGAACGCATATAATAGCTAGATTTATACATTTATCAACTTTTGTATGGGTTTGCACATTTAACTAAAGACCGTGGAGGTCTCAGAGTTTGCTTACATGCAGTGGCTGTAGAAGTATGGCGTCTTACCATACTCTGGCACCTATATTGCTGCGTTTCAGCCTCTCGCGGTGATACAGAGGTCTACTATCAAAGCTCTTATAATAGGATGAATATTTTTAAATGGTTTTTAAACTATATAAAAAATAAAAATAAGCGTATTTTCATAATTAGATAACAACTACTCAACATTGAATACAATTTCAAACTTTCAGAGTCCATTGAAGCGTTAAAATTTTATTGCGTATTTTACAAAAGAAAATTCTTTCAGGGAGAGTGTAATGGCATTAGGTCGAACAAACGAGGACTGAGTGACTTGCTATTCAGTGTTGGGCGGGATGTGGTATTGATAAGGGCTCCTTATTCGTGATAATAATATCAATGGCTATTTTCCTTATCCTGTACAGAAAATAATACAAAGTGCTTTGCAGGTGTCAACAGAGTAAGCTATGGCATGTAAATTATGTTTTGTCTATATAAAACACAAAATACTTATATCATACAAAACTCAAAACAATATAAAACTTGTTTTAATCACTTTCCGTGCTACAAATCTGTACAGTATTAGTGGAAGTAATTAGTTTTTAATAATCATATTTTGACTGTTTTCTGTGTTTTGGTAATAAATTAAAATTAAATTTAAAGAAAGAATGAACATTCACCATGTATTCGGCTGTCACATAGAAAATTTTTCCAATCAATGATTCAGTTTTTGTAGTGAATATATTATGTATTTAGTATTATTAAACTTGGTAATAGCCTATCCTGTACGTAATGAAACCAATTTTTTTATTTTGAATTTGAGTTTTAGTTACGGCACACGTTTTCCATTAAGAATTAGATAATTGTATTGATATGTTACACGTCTCTTCGTTATTTGATAATCCCATTGCCATCACTAAACCCATAATTATAGCTAAGGCTCTGAAAACTTCATGGAGCAAAATGAACAATCATCTAATTCGATGATACGTATATGATATAAAGCTTTGTAAAAAATTTAAAGTCCAGAAAACAACAGAATACCTAGTTTTTAGATTGATAATAAAGATTTTTTTATTAATTTATTTTATGCAAATGTACATTTAGTAACATCTACTATACAGCTAACTATGTAACACTGGTACAAATATTATATCCCCACAATAATGTGTAAAACAGCTAAAATACTGGTAGTGTAAAACGTGTTTATTTTGAAATAAAAAGTATATTTATAATGGAATTTATCTATGAATTATTAAAAATAATACATAATGCGAACGTATTTTTGTGATTTTTAGTTCTTAAAATTACATAATTGTTATGGAAAACCGTCAAAAGTACAGTTTTAATGAATATTCAACATTTATAACAAAATTTATTACCATACATATGTTAATATATAGTAGCTGAAAAATTTTAGGACAGATATACAAAATGACATTAATATGAGTTAATACGGTAATATTGTGCTTTATTAAAACTTAATAGCATAGTAAGAATAATAGAAGAATTCGGCAAGGGATTTTATTACTTAACATTTTTAAATTAAATACATTCTCATTATTGTAAAATATTTACCTTGTCTATTCCTTAGATTGAATGGTTATAGAAGGCACTCTTTTTTTATCGTTTCTTTCCGGTGTAACTTATTTATTTTTATACAACAATATTATACTATAATTACTGCAGTGCTCGTGAATACGGTGACCATCATTATTATTGATGGGCTACAGCAATACATGTATGTTAAATATCACACTTCCCTCAAATAAAACAAGCCTGATACGCATCCATATGAAGATAATGTAGTTATGCATACATTTAAAGTTTAACTCTAAAAAATGATTATATTAAATTATGAAATTATTTTAATTGTTTCAGGAACAAATGTATTATTTAACAGTATTTAAGATTATTTACTGATTTTTAGTTAGAATATATTTCGTTATCATGGAAACTTTTCTTAATTAAGTGTTTAAAAATAGAAACGCCAAATTTCGAGGACATGTCTGCTGCCTTCATCAGCTGTGAAATTCGTTTATACATGATAGAAGTAACATGCTTACACATTTAACTCTTAAAGTCCGTTTGTACAATAAAAATATGTATATGAAATCAATTAAAATCCTTTTAATATCTCCAGATATCACGAGTCAAGTCTGCGCCAGCATCAAAATCAAGACCCGGCACTAAGAGAAAGGTGAACTTGAGCTAAACTCACCATTTACATACTAGTTATTCTTGAGATGCCATGCGCACAGAGAGGTAGAACATGAAACAGATTAATTAATTCTGCATACACCCGACATGGAAAATATGATGATATCTGTGTCGATCTATTTTGATGATAGCTAGGTTACATGTATTACTATGTCCATTGTAATATGCAGGTGATTTTTCTCAGTTTTACATTCTACACACAATACTACTGTACACATTTTCACTACGCTTGGCCAAACCCTAAGAAGTGAAATCGTACACGATGTTACTTATATAAATATTAAGCGACATATAAAATTATTTCAAGTCTAAAGTTATGTTCGTGACATATGTGTTTAATAAATGCAAATTTAAAATCATAACTTTGCCGCTTTGCTTAAAATCTATAAACAAAGTTCTATATAGAAAGTCGCAACGTGTAATAAGAACCACGTTCCGTTTCTAGAAACGGAAAAAGTCGTCCACAACTTTTCTTAGTTGTAATTACTTTTGTTGTCTAACTACTTCTTCTATTAATTAATTTATTCAAATAGAAGCAATGAATGAAGAACCTACTTTAATACCTTACCTGTACGTAGATAAGGGACACTTTAATAGTTTTATATAATTTTACTATATTTAAATATTAAAAACAATAGATTTCAAAGATCAGGCCAAGGGTAATTTATACTGTACTATAGATATAGGTCATGAAATTAATAGAGAAATTGCTTTTAGACTCTTTGTGCAGTGGTCTAACAGTGGTATAACTATTGTTTATATACCTGACAGTTGTCATTATTTGTATCAAGCTAATAAAACGTAATAAGAATAATAGTTATCGCTTCCAACTTTCAATCCTATTGACACCTTGAAATTTTGAGAAAAATTAAGTGGTTGACGATCAGTTTGCTTCTTACGAAATATTCAAGTATCGATTGTAGGAAAATCTAGGTAGTGTGTTTATCCTGTAAAATGTATACTACCCTTCAGATCCTACACTATTAAGTACATGAACATAAAGGCGAGTTAAAAATAAGCTATATAGATTTTAGTACTTTTCCATCTCCCGTTAATAGCAAAGAAGTATATTTTAATATAATTTCTTGTAGTTACACATCGGCAGTTTCTTAAACAAATATAAATAATGAATAACAAACGCACCAGCTAACAGCGCAATTCATTTATAACTTTTTGTTATCTGCAACGTTAATTTTGTCTTGTTTGAATTAAGTCATTTTCAATTAAGTTTTGTCTCGTTTGAATTAAAACCAGGTCTGTTAATCTAAGTTTACTTCTGTATTTTTGTTTAAATGTGTATTTAGAAATAAAATTATTTAAATTAGTAAACGTGCCCCATTATTTCACAGTTGCAGTATAAAATTTGTATTTATTCATTCACGTTTTATTTGATGATTTTTGTTGTATTATTTCATTATTTAGTAAGAAGTAACATTTAAATTAAACATATTATATTTTACATGGTAATATACTGAATTTGGGCCTAGTGCTTTATATAGATTTGAGTCTGATTATCATAATTTCCGTTATGTTGCTGTTTTGTCATATTTTCACCCCAATAACAACAGTTTAGTTATTACAGGCATTTAGACAGTTTAGTTATTACAGGCATTTAGTTATACACTGTCAGAACCAAAACTGGTTTTAAGTGTTTTTTAATGTCAAAAATATATAATGGCAATTTTATTTTAAGGATAAACACGAAATAAAGTGATACAGATACTACAAAATGTTTCTAAGTTGTCCGTAACTCTGCAATTCTTCCGTATAAATTTATGTAAACGTGATTTATAAATATTTCTAAATGATCTATTGATTCTACTGACATATTGCTATTTAACACTCTAAGTACCAAGGCAAATTACAAAGTACAAATAAAAGCTATAAAAATAACACAGGACATATGATAACTATTGTTATAATCGTAATCAAATATTGAGGACAAAATAAAAACTTTGACGAAGCCTCATAAGCTTTTTACCATTCTATTGTTGTAAAATATTACAAGTTAAGAGTGCTCAAAATTTTATGTCTCGCAACAAGATTTTCTGGTGTTGCATTGGAAATGACAATTCTATTGCTATAAAATATGCCATGTGAGACAGAAAGTTACAATTTTTGTAAAAAAAAAACTTTTACTTCCTCCAGTACACAAGAAAGAAATTGTTTCCTCATTCTGAGGTTTTCTACGAATCCCATCAAAATTCCATAGTTTGAAATCTACTGTTATAGAAAGTTTACAGGTAGGATCTTTTATTATCTATCTTACGAAAAGTTACTCTACATGTCATAGGTAAAAATTTTAAATGGTATTTCTAAATTTACTAGTAAAATTATTTATTCAGCGTCATTCAGGTTACGCATAGGACAAATGCAAAATGTTCACTAAGGATTAGCTAAATGTCATGGAGTGACATGTACCTTGAAAAAAAAATTATGGTTGCCTGTAAAGTCGGTTTTACGGGCGAAGATTTTACGTGACAACGTCTTTTTCTCGGTAGATATTTATTGATATGAATATTATTAAATTGCACAATAGGAACAAGGAATTGAATGAAAATAAGAATTGCACAAATTTTAACTATAGAAATATATTTTGTTTACTAAAACATTGTACATAATTTGAAATTAATTAAAATTTGTTATCGTTAATGGTAAAGTTGAATAAAACATTTACTAAAATTGGAATTTGAAATTCTTGCTAAACACAGTTAAATTCTAACTCCGCGCGTGGTGATTGGTCGGTTTAGTTCGTTTGTTTGGTCGCACTGTTATGACAGGTTAGAGGTTATAATTTGTTATTTTAAATGTTTGACTAGCAATACGCGCTGTTTCTTCTCAATCGACTGAATTACGATTGATTGCAGAGTGATTTAAACTAATAATTTACTTAACACTATCAACATTTGTCAATAGTATGACATAACCTATAAACTCAGTTTCTCAACTTTTGTGTCAATCTAACAATTAATCAATCAATCATAGTTTACGATAATGAAATATCAGTGTACAATTATTTACCTTTATTGTTGTAGTTGTTGTAAATGACGAATCTAAGCACTCCACATTTTCACGAATAAACATAGTTATCTGCTTTATCCCGTGCGGCGGACCCACAGTTATCTGCTTTATCCCGTGCGGATCTCGTGCGGCGGACCCACTGGACGGGCATCGTAACGTTATCGGGCGTTACACTTTTTCATGAGTGACTCCGAGCCGCAACCTAATTTAAGACGTTGTCACGTCAAAAACTCGATCGTATTTATAAGTTTCATAAAATATTTCAGGTCTATATGTCAGTTCCTTCTGGGGATATCTTACAGACAGACAGCCATACAGAAATGAAAATGTTCAGGTCCTACATTTATAAGCTAAGTTAAAGAGCTTAGTCTATATATTATTCATTCATCGTTTATTCAAACTTAATACTTTAATCAAGATTCAACACGACCTTCATGTTTAAGTTGCAGTGCGAACTCGAATTAAACTCCGGTCCCACGGTAGCTTTTAGAACGTTTCCAGCAAATTACACTCTGTGTCACTGTCATGATTTATACTGAGTGTCCCGTAGCAGCACAAGAATATCAGGGTGAAATGTGATAGAAGATTTTTCTATGAATTAGTACATTGAAAGATACATGACATCGTGCTTCAGTTATTTGTTGCTTACTCAATAATAATAATACAGTATATATTACTATAAGTAATATTAGAGAAATCGTAGTATCCATTATCTACGAGTGGAATTCACAGTAAAGTATTGTAGTATCCTATAGGATGTAACGAAAGAATAACCAAATCCTATTTTATTTATTGACCCTTGTTTTACTGTTTTACCAATTAATTTCTTCCCCCGATAGTAAAAGTGACGATAATATTGCATTTAGATCCTTCAAACTTAAAATAAATAGGTTTCTTCCTTGAATTAGTCGATAGCTATGTACCAATTTGTAAGTCGACATGAGTTTTATAAATAGTAGTCACTCAGATGGGCGGTTTAAAATTTTTACATGTATCGTAGAGCTTAAAATAGCCGGTGCTTACACAATAATCATGGAGTATTTAGTACTAATTTACAAAAAATATTACTCTGAGCCTATTTTTTGTAATATGATTGGAGTACGTTAATACAAATAATACAATATGTGCTCAAATTTATTCAATTGTAAAATAAAACAATGCAATAATATCAAGAAGAATACGATGAACGTAACATAAGGACACAACACGACGTACTACTCTTTGACCTTTTTGCTCCAAACAAAATAGTGTTGCTCCTTCGACCAAAAGGACAAATGGTCCAAATCAAAGACCTTATGACCTTTATATCAACCTTAAATAAACCGATGGACCATTTTGGCTACAAAACAGAATCGTATCTACATGAAAAACTCATCAGAATAAGCAACGGGAACTTTAAATTATATTTGACTTACAGTTGCCGTGGCTGTGCAAGCAATTTCAAGTCTAAAAAATGACACCATGGTAGATTATTTTAAAGTTACATTTCAAACACTCCTGTGACAATTTCCATTTGATGAATAGATGTCCCAATTTCCCAAGGTATATTAGCTATAGTATAAAAACATTTTAATCAATATTTTGGGATTGCTAAATTTGGGAGTGGAACAGTTTGTATAAATATGTATGTAATGATTAGAATATTTTCCTACAATCCATAGTATTTGAATTAATTGCTCCAAAGATTTAGGTAAAGTGTTTACTGTTTTATGCCATTGTCCATTAATCCTAACATCCAAGTCGTAAACTCATCAGGAATGCATGGTTGGGCTCTGCTTAATTAAGATACTTATGTAGGCATGGTTTACTTATATATTACATCAATATTCATAGTTAACATTTTTAGAGTTTCAGCGAAAATTTTAACTAGTATTTTTTTAGGGACTTCATTTGTAGGAGCATTTCTATATATTAATGAAATCATAGAAACCAACTTGTTCGTAAGTGTCTTTAAATCTGGAACAATTGAGATTTCTGCACATAATGTAGGAATGGTGGTATGAATTTCATTTCATCTTAATGTTGTATTTATCTCCAGATCCCATTCTTCTTAATGCAGTGTTAATTCACTTGGATTACAATATATTTTTTATTATGTAATCTAGGCGTCTCTGATGTCATAAAGACGTAATTCTTTAGTTTTGAGCTTCTTCCACGTTGAGGTTTTTTTTTAAACGAAAAAGCTCTAGATTCCAACAATCAAGCCTTTCAAGGTTTCAGATTCCAGACGTTGCATTAAGGGGGAGTTGAAACGGAGTTAAAGTGAGCATTCATATCTTCATTTCGTTATATGTAAGATTTTACAGTGCCCTTTTTTCAAATTGTTCACGGTTTTTCCTTTTAAATGCTTTTTATCTTTTTATGTAAAATAAGATTGTTCTCTTTTTTTCTGTTTTTATGTTTTAAGTAATTCAGAGTAGCTATATCTGAGATACATATACCCCCTCAAATAATATGTGTTTAAATATATAAAATTACTGCAACATTAAACACTAACCTCTCCTTTCTTGAAGTCTCTTGGAGGAATTGGAAAAACTTATAAATATTAAGTATTATAAGTGTAAATAATACATATCATTTCCAATTTATTTATTTTTCGTGCGAGGCCTTTCAAAACCGAATTTTTCCTCCTTTAGGCGACTTCACAAATATATATTTATGTAATTTTTATTACAATTAAAATACCATATGGTGTAAAAATGTGAATCCAAAGATGTTGGAACTATTTCAGCCAGTATGACCATTAGATATGGCTGCAGTGTAATTTTTGAATAAATTGGCAAGAAAGAAGACTGGAATTTTCAATTGGGCTCTCTTCATTGTTTATGAGTTTTCTTTATTTATTTTTATGTAGTGTTTCCCAAGCACTTCAAGTTCATTAGTGTTGTTACTTCTTTTATGAATTTTTGAATTTTAATTAATGTTTTGTGTCCTGATTAGATGCAGTGCTTGGCTACAGCAGATTTTTCAACTCCTCCATATTTTGTGTGCTATAAATGCTCTTTAAATCTTGTTTTTATTGTTCTTTTTGTTACACTGTAATCACTGTTATAACAAGTTTTCTCACTTTCCTGTGGGACTTTTCTTCTCTTTAGATTTATTTTTTAGGCCAAAAGCTCTGGTTTTATTATCAACAGATCGTAAAAGCATAATATCAGCATCATCGGGATGGCGAACTTCAAAACGAAGGAGTACAGAGTGAATGCAGTGTTACCACTCAATTGTTCCGTCTCTGGCCAGATAATGTTGAAGCTGTTGTTCTCAATGTTGGAGTACATGAAGACAAGTATCATGAAGAAGCCACTGGCAGTCCATGCGGTGATGGAGACGACTTTAGAAATCAAAGGGGTCCTGATTGATCTTTGGCGCTGAGATGGGATGGCACAAGGCGACATAACGGTCCGTAGACATGATGATGTTCAGGAAAATGCTGCTTGTAAACTGGTTAAATTCTAGTCGCGATCATGTAGATTTTGCACATGATGTTACCGAAGGCCTAGAGTTAAAGGCTCATGGTGGCGATCAGGAAGGGTATGCCGATGAGGAAGCACTCGTCGGCGATTAGCTAGATTAACGATGTACATATTGCATATTGGTGACCGTCTGCACTATTACTGAACCGCAGAACCACGTAGATCACAAGATCATATTTTAAGCCTTCAATTTAAAACAGAACCTTATAGATACATTGTCTTAACAGCACAAAATAATTTATTAATTTTAATGATACTGCATTTATTCCCCAACATTTTATAGTTTACCTTTCTAAATTTACAATATGCCTGTATTAATAAATACTTGGCAACATTAGATAAGCGTATTTGCCAATGGCGCAGTGTAGTGGGTACACGGCGGTTATCGCAAGATAACCAGATCAAGCAACGCCGAGCGTGGCTGCTGCTTGGACAGGTGACCACTGAGCGATCCTGTCCTTGCAAGCGGCACGCTTGCCCGGCCATTGGTGGTGGTTCGGAAGTCACCTTTAAGCCGTTGGTCCCCAGTTTAAGTGTTAGAGAGGGCTTCTTAGCCCTAACTTCGCCTGGTAAAATAAGACATTCTTTACTTTTTTTTACTTTATTTTTTTTACTTTACTTTTTATTCTAAAGTTATATTTTACACCAAATTCCAACTATATTTTATCTCCCACAAATGTCTATTGATATTTATTTGATTGTTTTATTCATAAGTAGTCTGTAGAGGCTCAGTGTCTTCTTCATTGGTTTTTCATCACGCAGAGAACCTCCTGTAACAGAGTGAATTTATTAATAAAAGTACTAGTATTTTAATTATCACATAATTATTACAGGTCTATTACTATATTTTCCGATTCATATCCATATTTTGCTAGCCATTATGTCACGTGTATTCTACATAATTTATCCTAGTTAAAAACATAATTCTATCTTCTTTAAAAGTTTAAAAAAAATAAACTGTGTTATTTTAAAGATTTACGGGGCTTCTGCCTATATATTGCAATATGTGATTGTTGCAGATTTATTCAATTACACATAAGATTGGCATTGTAACACACACGAAATTAGACTGTTATAACATTATGGAAAATTATATTAAAAGGTTGTGGTCATTGGTAAATGTTTAAGATTCGTGTCAAAATCAACTAATTGTAAGACTTTTAGGCAAGAAATGCGCATTGTATATACTCCCTTCTAACGATTTTTAATAATAATTATGCAAAAGAAGATTTGACTACTTATATTTTGATATAGGATGCCTTTAAAAACAATTTAAACGATCGAGGACTTGAAATATTTCGTTATTAGTGTGCTAAATTGATCAGAGATTCACTTAAATAAAGCTTTCTTTCTAGTATGATAGAACAGTTGGTAGAATTGAGCTCTTAAATATCGGATGGCAGAGTGTTTTAACCTTATAATGTTGGCAACGCTCCAGATAGCATTGACAAGGGCTCAAACCAGCTGGTACTGCTCTATTAGACATGTTATTGTAGTAACACATGATCTACTGTATCATGTATTTATTCTTTTACATACTTAAGATTTTTAGCTTTTTATTGCGACAGTTAAAACTGTAGTGTTATGGTAATTTCTTTATAAAATCAGATGTAGTTGTTACTTTAGTAATAAAACTGTTATAACTTACGAATCTGTGTAAAAAACTATTAATCCAAGAGCACTCCTGCTTTTAAAAAGTACACAACCTGTGTTTTTTTAGAGATAAAAGAATTTTTTATAAGTTATTAACCTTTCTTCAGCCTCCCTTGCTTCAGTGGAGTTCAAATTGGCATAATACAAAATTTAATAAAATGCTATAAAGAGCCTTATATAATGCTATAAGAGTCACTTTTTGTAGTTGTTTGACGGTTATATAAATTTTACCTATGTTTCGGGCTGTCGGATTAAGTATACGAAATAAAGAAAAGATTTGTATACAAAGTTATCTTGTATTCTTAACACAGTCAATACAAACACGTTTTGAACTCCACCAAAAGTAGCTTAGCTGACACTTGAATTATATCATAAGGAATACTCCTCTAACGATTGTAAGAAATGCCAGGTTGTATGCTTATACAATGCAAATGTACCTTCAGCGCCTAGACTGGATGTATTGGAAGTATCTTACATTACTATCATCGAATAATCATACCTGTTTAATTAAAATGTTCAGCACAAATATACGAGTAGTTTTGACTAATTAACATTTCAGTAGAACTGAAACTAAAAAATAACAAATTGCTGCCTTATTTTGATGTAATTGTTATAATTTACATTATTTTTACTTAACGATTTATTTGTATATTGATTTAAATTTAAATTTTCTTATAATTAATTAGGTATTAAATTTTTTTATTATATGAATTTACACAAGTAATTAAAATTATCTTTTATCCCTCATTCCACCTTCCCATGGGCCACTGGCCTGTGCGTGGATCTTACCAAATAGGACTTAGGAGGAAAATCGATAGAGTATAAGAATAATGATACTGGGAAAGTTAGTACATTCAGGATTTTAAACTGCCTTAACTGACAGCAAAAGTCCGGTGTATCATACCATACGGCCATTGACTGTCAAAAAACTTTCAAAGCTATTTAAATATAATATAAGGATTTAATACCTGCATTATTGTTGGTAATATAAATGCGGGGAAATCATTTTTGTAAACGATATTTTAAAATCAATATTGAAAAAGAGGATATCATAAAAAAGTTTAAAATTAAGTAGTGTGATTAGTAGGAATAACGTAAACTTTTTCCTGGAAAACAGTATGTTCCGCAAATATTAGAATAATTTAAATTGGGCTAAATATGATAGTATCATTTAGATAGTAAATATCATACTATAAGTTATTGTACTAACAATACTACTGAATTTTGAGTTTAGCTCCAGTTCAGCTTCCTTTTATTGCAGCGTCTGATATCTGACAATGTCTACGACTTGACCCCTGGAATCTGAAGCCTTGTTTGTCTGAAGAGATCTAAAGAAGTTGACGACGAAGAAGCTCAAAACGAAACATCCGAATCTTTTTGACATCAGAGACACCTAATAGGTGAAGTGGTATTCTCATTGTCTCATCAAACACACACATCAGATACCAGACGATGCAATAGATATAAGGTGAACTGGAGCTAATCTCAAATTCAATTGCATCAAACCTTCCTACCGTAGGAACAACACTACGATATGAGGGAAAGAATTGTGTCAGAATTAGAGATCTAGCTGAGAGTCGTGTAGAGATGCCTTCAGGAGTTTGGGACTGACTTTGCCCTGCCTCTATATCCTGGAGGTGGCCCTGTATTGTAGATATAAATGGAATTTGACACAGGGTAGTGACGTCCACGGATATAATACGAGGGGAAGGGACAACCTGAGGATTCAGTCTTTCAGAACGATGGCTTATGATAAAATCCCATCACAGGTTGATGTTAAAGTAATCAACAGACCCGGAGTGCATCAAAGAACTGGTAATGAGAGTTGAATGCGTTTTATTCCCTTGATGAGGTCTTGATAAACCACTGGGAACAATAAAACTATTTTGTTAACTCTTTTGCAAAAACGAGTAACATTTTTGTGTTGAAGCAAAAGAAATGGTTTTAATTTCTGTAACATTGCTAATAAATTTATGTTTTAAACTTCAATTTATATAATACTGTTATTGGAATAAGTTAGAAGCATGCAATACAATTTTAAAATATTGTCTAATGCAAGAAAGAAAATTCGAATTGAATTTCATTGAATATACGGGTAAAATTTTAAGTGTTAGAGAGGGCTTCTTAGCCCTAACTTCGCCTGGTAAAATAAGACATGCTTTACTTTACTTTTTTTTTAATGAAATCTCTGAATTGCTTAGAATATGTTATGCCTGATGTATGATATAACGTTTTTAGTAACCTGTAGCTGGCGTTTACAGTTGGTTATCATAGATGCATTTGGTTATTAACAAATTTATTTTGTTCGTGTACATAGATTGCGCTTGGGTATGAATTTATTAGTATAACCGCAACATATACCGTGCGCACAACTCTTGTTTATTTTGGCGTAGAGGCAAAAAAGAGTGTGTCTGCTGTACAATATTCAACTTTGTTATGAGTATTTAAGTCTAAACATCCAAACCACAAACGTTAAATATTTATTTTTATCTCTTACGAGGCATATTTACAGCAATGCAATTGGAAATTAATAGTTTGTGTGCACGGTATAATAGACAAATTAGGATTATGATACACCACGTCTTGCGTGAAATGCTTCGTCCATGTTAGATCAGAATTGAAGTTTATACCTAATTTAATTCTTCATATTGAATGTGGATATACAGAAAAGAATTATACAGAAAATTATCTGTCCTGACGACAAAATGAAATTATGTCAGTCTATTGAGTGATATGCTTGAATGGCACTATGTGTATGGATTCTATGGATGGTTATGCACCATCACAGTATACATTTCTATGTATAAATGAAACTTAAATCAAAGTTTAAAGGCTAAAGATGGATCTCGAGAGATCTTGCCACTGTTACATTTGCTTTATTTCTCATCGTTCTCAAATATTTGGCAATTTTTTGTTACCGTCATGGTCAACCATAACATGTTTAATAACACTCAGCTATATCACATTGAGTTATATGTATTACAATAAAAATTGTTATTTTTTCTTCTATAAGAATGCACCTTCATGCACAATTTGAAGTCTACAAGTCAGTTCATTCTTAAGATATCGCGTGGAGAAACATATAACTGAGAGTTAAACTGTTTAAACATTTGACTAAAATATTTCAACATAAAACATTTAACCTATATAAGAATTAAAAGACTATAAGTAATTAAGGCAATATTATATAATATTTAAGCGTAATGTACTAAAAAGATATTAAAGGTACATACTCAAAGTGTTTAAGAAACAATTAATTGAGTGTCTACACGTTTGATAATTATATATCTAAAAATAATAACTATCATCGAAAGCTGTTCATTTATAAAATATAAGAAGGAAATTTATTGACAGAATAAAGTAACATCCGTAACGTTAGTGTACAAATTGAAGTATAGTAACATCTGCTGCCTACTGAAGTGAGCGGCATGCAGTGGTGCAATGTTGTATTGTATAGAAATGCAGTGTTGTATTGTATATAAATATAATATTGTATGGAACCTCAGCAAACATTTGTTACACCACACCGTATTTCTACTTTGCAATGTTGACGTTTTATTAGTAATAAAAAGCAATGAATTAATGACATGCTATATTTTAAGGAATAAGAACTGTGTATTCCTGATTTTTTCTTCACATTTACCTGAACTAAGTTATAGTGTACTTGAATATTTTGACACCCACATACCACAGTGGAATGAACCGACTCGAAGGATGCGATGTAAAGCCTGAACTGTTGTGTACAACAACGAAGTAGCATTGACTAAACTGTGGTAGAACTTTAACATCCAGCGTCTGACCTAAGTTGTCTCTTGGCCGACTCCCAACTTACCAACTTGCCCTGAGCACAAATTGTGTATCGGTGAAGTTATGAACTGCTTTGTTGTGTGAGTTGCCTCAATTTAGACTGATTATAAGGCCTCTGAATTGCCAATCCTGTTTTCATTTCACCAAACATATAGAAGAGTGTATGTTAGTATCAACATCGCATGTGAAAAATAACTTAACTTTTACTGATAATTGAGTTATACAAGAAATGTAAGTATAATCCCAGTCAATAATATTCTCTAGTTTATTAATCCCTACTTTTAATCCCCTCTTTGGTATTGAAGGGGAATAAAATATGGAATGAAAATTAATCTGAGATTTCTAATTACACGATTCAAATCATTCTTAAAAAATTCCTTAAATCATGTCTAAGATATGAATATGAGTTTTGAGTTAAGACCGATTTTCTTTAAATGAAAGGTTCTGGGTTAATTTTGTTGAAAGTTTAAAAAAAATAATTAAACATTTTCAGCGGTTTTTATTTAAAAGATTTTTGTAAATCTAATTAGGATATTGGCTGCGTAAGAATTCACACTTAAGTTTAAAACTGTTATGGGCTATAATATTATAACCGCCCATATTTTAACGGTTTCTCCATGCGATAAAACCCATAGGCTTGAGAAACAAGCCTTTAAAAAAAGGGGCTTTATAAATTAACATGCATAGTTAACGAATGAATAATTTACCCAAGGTTATCTCTTATTATTAACTTTTGTATCTTAAGTGGTACGCAAGAATTTACCATTTAATTGATTGAGTTAAGAATTAAGAACATTTAAAAATATTTGTAATTAAAAATGAGTATAAATAGTTAAAAAGTCATACAACAGTGAACTGTGAGATTATTGTAACAATAAAGACAAATTCCTAAATCATCAGATAAGAGTTCTGAAAACTCTGCTGTAAAAGTTTATACTAATTTACAGTGTAATTATAAAGTAATGTTTATTACTACTATTTTAAAAGGATATTATTAAATGCCCGTTATAAATTAAAATCGAAAATACTAAGTAGTTTTTATACATACGAATATTTGTTATTTCTAATCGTAATCCAGAAGTTATAAAGGACATACCTCGTTCAAGTTATCTCGCCAAAAGTGTATATAAATCATGTCATAAATATGCCACGTAAAGGAGGCGATGAGAACAGAAAATGAGCACAAGATCAAGCAAGGTGTGTGTTAAGGTCAAAGATTTGTTTGACGAGTGTCATGCTTTTTTCGGCTTTTATTTAAAACAAATGATTTAAGCTACTATTATAACTGAAGCGGTTGTCAAAATACCTAACATATAGTTTGGCGATGAATTAGTATATAATGAAAATGTACACGAAAGTTTGGTACTAAATATTGGAACACGCAAGTAATATTTAAGTATATTATAAATCTAAGATTATTCCGAATGAAATTTAAGAATCAATTTTGATAAGCATCAAGATTTTCCAGTACATGTGACGGGTTTCTTTGGTTACTTTGGATTTTATCTTTGTTTATACAGAAAAATTAATTTTAAATAGTGGGATTTGGTTTAAGGACCAACTATATAATATAATCTTAAAAATCACAGTTTAAATAATATGTGTAGTATATAATTTTGTGATTTTGTGAAGATTATTAAATAATAGTTGAGTATTTTTGCTTGCTGTATAAACATTTCTGAGTAATAGATTTTACTGTAGACCAAGTACATTAGTAGTTACGAAATCCAAACAGTGCCATGGCTCAGTTAACTAAGCTCGCAGTAAGAAAGAGTGGCGAGTGTTTTATTTACCACTGCAAAGCTCTAAAGCAAGGAGTTTAAATGTTCGACTGCTAGACTGCTGAGTATTTGGTTGCAGCATCAATCACTCTTAAGATGCTATTTACAAATATGTCTGTCTGGAGGGGGCGTTGGGCAGTCTGTTGGCGTGGCCGAGTAAGAGCTTTACTAAACATTTATAACTCAAATTGCACTGTGTAAATTATCCAATAAAATACAAAAGTTCCGTAAATAAAATTTCATTACAAAACACACATTTTAAAAATAAATATCGTATTTGACATTTTTAATTTCAATTGGTATTAAAGAACCCGACAGATCATCAGATTTATAATGAGAGAAGTTAGCACACAAAGAAACAGACAGTTTTACAGGCGTACGGACGGTCTTTCTTTCTACTTTTTTACTAAAAAACTAATATAGCCGTTTCTTGGACCAAGTAATCACATCTCTAGTATTTTTCTAAAGACGTGCGATGTATGGTTCTTTGGTTTTTTTACGCCAAACCTATGTACAAAGTTTAGTCTTTTCAACCTATCTTTCATCAGTTATCTCAAAAAAGGATGGACGGATGGTTAGAAAGTTAGAGGGACGATCCTTTGACTTTTTTACAACAAATCACCAGACTACGAGCAATCCTTCTACCAAGTTCAAGTAAAAGGGCCTTTCTATCAAGTTTTGAAATAGATGATGGGGCAACTACACAACTTCAAGAAGGCTCTGCCGATCGTAGATTTTAGTGAGGAACGCCCGCTTCCCTATATCCCCCTTCTTGTAAATATTTTATACCTGGATGGGTAGGATCAATCAAGTGCCAATACATTAATTTGTTATAATTTCACTTTCCTATTAATTAGTTTCCACAAAACAATTCACTATTGACTCACCTAAATATAAATAAGTTGAAGCCACAGATTTATTTACAAAAGTTCAAATTGTAAAGATAAAACCTTATATCTCAAAATATATAGATTGCTTTTTGTTCACTCACTTTTGCTAAGATAGGCCGTACACGTAGGTCTCACGTAAGTACATTAAGTCATATTTATATGACAGAGATGTAGAAGAATGCTTAGTATTCCATCGGAAGAAAACTGGACATCGTGTGAAGGTTTGTCTTCTTAAACAAGAATCCCAGAACACTAAACAACGTTTGGTCTTTCCCTTGAGGAAAACTATATATATATATATATATATATATATATATATATATATATATATATATATATATATATAGAATATATATTTATAAAGTTACATGTAGCTTATATTATTGATTTATTATTGGACCGTTTAATATCCAAATAACTAAAGTTTAAGACTTATTTTGATGATGAAAACTACTCTACCTAGATTACTAGTCTATTTATAGTTCCAAATCATTGAGCTAAATATGGTTATATTATAGAACATGTAGAAAATTGTTAAGTGTATTATTTAGTATTTGCAATTTTTGTATACAAGCAAACTAAGTTAGTTGTTATAGTAATATTCTCCTAATATTTTCTAATATAACACTAAACACTGTGTTGATTGTCATACCACGAACAAATATCATAAGGTCGAGTCTTGTCTGACAAAGAATATTTAGCAGGCATCATCAGCGTAGCGAGTAAGTTGTTTTGGAGGAGCGCCAGGACTGTTTACGGGTTCTGCACACTTGATATCTGGGCATGTTAAAAGGAAGGCAAGACTAACACCGTATTGGATGAAAATGTGTCCAAAAAAATTGTATCACCCCCAAATGATCTTTGACATAGTTATATAATTTTTAGTCAACAGACTTAGAGTGTTATATTATACAATATAACAATCTATATATATATATATATATATATATATAATAACATAATAAATATATATATATATATATATATATATATATATAATATATATATATATATATATATATATATATAGTTTAAAGTAAAGATAGTGTCGTAATACACAATTTCATTTTTTGTATTAAACACGATGCCGCAATTCATTTTTGAAATCAAGGCCGGATATGATATCTGAAGAAATTTTATGTGGGGGGAATTTCAAATAGCAAGTTAAAGATAGCGTCCAAAAATGTGACTTAATCCAAATCAAGTAACAACTACCAGAAAATTATAACCGGTATTCAGCAGCCGATATCTAAATAAATGTGAAAACTAGGCATTTAAGTCGTCTCCTATATCAAGGTAACAAAGGTTTATATTGAAACATTATTCCATACGGTACCAAGATTAAAAGTAACAAAAATAAATTTGTTGTATTTCAATTTCCTGTACGAAAGCATTTTATGTATCTTCTCAATAGCACAAATGAGTTTATAATGTTCTACCTACCATTAATATTTTATGGATCTGTTTTAATCAGCCAAGTTCTAGATAAGGCTATAATAGTGTTATATATCTAACTATTGGGCTAGCTAGAATTACTTCTATTGGCCCAGCTTTGAGCTAGCTTTATTTCTTGCAATCCCTTCATAAGGATTGACTTTTAGATCCTTAATTTCGGCTTAGCTTCCGGTGTAAAATCGTAAAAATTTTATTAGTTTCTTATGACGGGAAATTTTAAAAGCAAGAATACTTGTAAGGGATCCAATTTCACAGCCAGTTACAAGCAATATTTCCCGTACAAAGACGTGCCAATAGCTGCTAAGTGGCTCACAACGACCCCAGACAAATCACCCCATTACACTGCTTCCCGCCGTAGCGCGGCGTGGCGCCGTGTTTGATCGTTCCTTCAGGGCCGAACCTAGCGCTTTTAAGGCTGGACTTTTATAGCAAGAACCAAAATTGCTAGCTTTGATAGAGTGCATATTATGTCAAGCAAAGTTATTTTTTAGCAACGGAGCATAGTTAAGAAATTTGTTTTTCAAATTTAATATTGTTTTTATTTTCCCATATTGTGAGCTCTTTTATGAAAAAATTATATAGCCTATTACGATATCTGCAGATTAAGTTTTTAAAATGATAAAGGACTGAAAAATGGTTTATATAAATATTCACTCTGCAGGACAATTTCTTCTTCAAGCGCTCAACGTGTCGCTCTCAAAGTTTAATACACAGTTAACAAAAGCAATGCAAGCTTCAAATATTTAGTTTAAGAATGTGAAAAACAATTTAAGACACATCACAAACGTTTTGTTTTCAGAAAGCGATAATGTCACTTAAAAATTAAAACAATATCGCATATTGAATATAATCCGGTTATTTCTGTTAAAGCTTTCATCGATATAAAAATAAATTGAGTGAATAACTGTAAGAAGCCTTATTAAAATATATTTATCACACATAATTCTTCATTTTAAATAAGCTATAAAAAGTTTTACGATATCCAATGTAATGAGGCGAGGAAAAGTATATCATATAACATTCTACACTTGACTTGGCGATACGTTGACAACTACAAGCGTGTTGAGTATTTTAACGTTCTAGGTTGGCAACCCTCCAAACTACATTGACAGAGGCTCGTCGCAGCTGTTCGCTATCTTTTTAAATATCAGTTGTCTGCCATCGTGCCAGCCACTTCCTCTTCCTGCCCCCTTTGTTTCTACTTTCAAATAGTTATTAGAATACCTGCAAGTATTATTTAATTAAGATTAATGCTATTTTGTAAGTACGTAAAGCATGAATATTTTCAATGTCAGCACAGTATGTAAAGGGCTGTTGAACGTAATTGCATGTAACACCAATAAGAAGTATGATCTAGAGAAATTAATCGTAAAATGGAACAACGTTTATACGATAACGTACGTAAAACGTAAATTTACGCATTTTATGTTCTTTTGGAATTTTTTAAGACTACTGAGACAGATCCAATATAATCAAATTTATGTATAAAACAAACTACTTCATACAGGAATCAACTGGCTTTTTAATAATATACTGCTTTTTGTGAAAAGAGATAACATTAGTGACGTATTATGTTAATTGATTATTTTTTGCTCTCAATATTTTACAAGGTACTAAGTACCGGCCTCTTCTTTAATTATGCATAGTTTCAGATCGTTGTAAAATAAATTATGATTCCAATTACTGATTACTGCTTAATACTGATTTATTTAATAGTTCGTTTCCTTTCGCCCCATTTCAGCTAAAACCTTAGGTTTAAAGTAACATATAGCCTGACCTAACACCTCATTAGATATTAACAGAAGGCGTGCTTCACATCCTACCTTACGCATCTTGATTTTATTGTCACTTTGTAAAATGTCGTAAATTTGCATTTACCCCAATAAAAGTGTTGTACAGTTGTAATTATCAAACTTTACCGGCATCATACCGGTAAACTTCGTAAATTGATTTACTTTCTTTCAGAAATTTTATATTGCAAGTTTAAGAGACATTTGTTACCTCTAAGCAATTCTTAAAATAGGCCAAATAAGAATTAAATACTGTTTACAAACTTAGCAAAAAGAAACGAGTATTTAACAAATATGTTTACCAATTGTAGAATTATAGCACGCTGCAATAGTATGTAAGTAATCGATTATTGGTTTATTATGTTTAATAACAGGATATATATATTTATATATATATATATATATATATATATATATATATATATATATATAATTCCCACACATTATATAACTAAAATTTAAAATAAATAGTTTAATGTGAAATTCAATATTTTTACAATTACAAATTATATTTGACCTTGTGATATCTGACTAAACACACGTTTCAGAAACTACTCAAATTTTGCAATCTCCAAATATTGTGTATGTAAATATTATAGTAAACATTACCGCTTTTCGATAAAACTATAACCACTCTAAAAAACCAGAAACAAATGATTTAATATAAACACTTATTTTATATTTCATTCTTAATATATCAATATGATTACATGTAAAATTTAATTAAACAATACATATTTGCCCAAACGAAAATGGAGTAAATGAAACCACTTGTATATACCCTTACTTCACCCTAAATATAATTATTTAAATTGAAAAATATTCCCAAAACAAGTACTGCTTAAATTTAAGATCTCTAGATGGAAAACCTTTCATATTTTAACCTTGTTTAATTTTTATTTATTTGCATGATGCTCTGGGATATTACCAGAATTAAATATTGGACTTTTATTTATAAAATAACTAAAATTTAGTACAATTTTCAATTCAGCCTTCTCAAGAATATTAATTGTATAAGGAACTAAGGACATCACAAATAGTCTTCCGGTCTATACCCTAAGATCCTGATTCCTCGAGATAGATTTCGAAATGTATATTAGATTTACATAACCTATAGTAAAACCTAAGCATAACATTTACGTTTAAAATAGGTTTATTAGTGGCAATGAGTAAGGATTGACAAAATATTAAATTCTCAAGAATTCATACATATAAAAAAATATTTTATTTGATACCTCAATTAGTAATGCGTAAAATAAGTACTTGTAAAAATATTCTTTTGACTATGATTTTTTGGTTAAAGGCTTGGTCCTTGCTTCAAAGGCTTCAGTATCTACGTAATATCACTATTTTTGTAACAATTTGTCCTTAAACGTGGGTTGTATTACTAGTTTTACAAGTTTAAACATTTTGGCTCGTCTTTAAAGTAGATTTTGTTTCTTGCCATAATTCTTTTATGAGATTTTGCATCAAGAATTAGATTTTGTTATACGATCATTCATTGATATCAACAAATAGATTATTTTGTTTACTCTTTACATTTCTTAAACCTTTGGCCTCAGCAACTGAATTACTTCTCGCTTCCTTTAAAGTTTTTTATAAGTTTCTGTATAACTAGTCAATTTAAATCTCTCTAATTAATTTGTAGCAAAATGCTTCAAAATTACGTTATATTGCTCACATAAAAAATTATTTATAATATTATCTAGTTCAACTTAATCATAATATTAGTTGTTAAATTTATCATTAGTTGACTTTCCTTTTATTGCCGCATCTGGTATCTGACACTGTCTCAGAAATAATCCCAGGAGACATGTGCGTCTAAAGAGATTTAAGGAAAATAGACGACGGAGAAGCTCAAAATGAATCTTTGCATCGTTTCGCCTTTGACTAGTTAAAAAAACGAGATTTTAATATATTTTGTTGTATTGTATCAAAGTTATAGTATCATTACAAAAATTTGAAACTAGGCAGGTGAATAACACAATATACAACGTATATGTAAAAAAGTCACACTTATGAGTGGAAAAGTGTACAAATCCTTCAGTAAAAAACGCTCGGGGTTACAGTTTAGAAGTCAAACTAATATTTGAGAAATGTTACGGCATTTTACACATGCATTTTTCCAACTCGTCTTGATATCATAATTAAGATTTGGTATGTTGGTCAGTACACACTATAATAATATTACCATACGAAATATCTCGGAGATAATTTCATATAATGTTAAATACAATTTGTGAGAAGCTTAAGAAGTATTCCGTGCTTCGGTAACCAAGCTATTTAAAACATGATTAATCGGTTACTAATTATTCGATAATTGGAAACCAATTCTATTTGCGATATCAAGATCCGCTTATTACAGGAATTAAAGTTAGGCTAATCTTTACAGCTAGCCACAGAGAGCTTAATTGTCTGGCAGTCCGCCAGTTCCGATCATCTACCTCGGATTTCAATCCAATGTCTAATTACTTCTGCGTTCAATTTAAACGGTAATATTGAAACTAGTGTTTAAGAAAAATAAGTTTAAACAAGCTGATTTGATTGAGTTTATAATTAATTGGTGTGTTTAGCTAAAACTTATTATATAACTGAAAAGAAATATTGTAACTTCTATATATTTATATCCTTAATATCAGAATAAAATGGTTCCTTTGTTTGGTATTTACAGATATTAAAACATATTATCAATACTTTGATTAAAAGGGATACGAACATTTAAATTTTATATAAGGTTCTTTGACCAAATTGTCGTCTAGGCTGTCATTCTATTCAAAACCAAAACTTTATTACAAATGGTTTTCTAATTTGTTAGTTCTATATTATATTTCTTTATTTATATGCTAATATTAAATTAAAGTAGAAGAAGAAGAAGAGTCTCATAAT
Source organism: Homalodisca vitripennis (assembly GCF_021130785.1). Lineage (NCBI taxonomy): Eukaryota > Metazoa > Arthropoda > Insecta > Hemiptera > Cicadellidae > Homalodisca > Homalodisca vitripennis. The sequence goes on along the minus strand of NC_060214.1, from coordinate 59,277,427 downwards.
CGTATTCCTACGTGACAGCTCATGCGTGTTGTAAGGATATTGAGTAAGTTAACTGTGGCACGGTTAACAACGATTGTGTATCGAGTGATCCTTAAACGCTGTTTCCACGACAGCCTCCGTCATCTCTCCTCCTTCACAGTCCATTAATCTTCGTTATGTATTTCCTAATTTCGTATCATCCCCTATTTCAATTGGCGTTGTAGAAACTTAGTAAAACTTGAGTATAAAATTTCATGTAGAATAATCTTATCGAATGAGAAAATAACTTCCAGTATTGATTTTGCACGTATTACAGAGTATCACAAGAATAAGTAATTTCAACATAGTCCTTCCTGTTCAGTTTAAATTAGCAGGTACGTCTTGTGATATATTATATGTTAATACTGTCTATTTTCGAAATACATGATTCCAACTACAATATAAGAAAGCGAATCTGTTATGATTTCGAGGAATGAACTAAACTTCTATTTAGAAATTAACAGAATAACTATAAATGGCCGCTGACTAATAATCAATGTTTTCGAAATTACAAAATAACTTATAGAAAAGTTATGTAAGATGGTAAGGCATACGTCTTAAAATGGGTTTTGTACTTTGATAATCTTTAAAGAGAGTTTGGGCATCAAAAACATTAACAATAAAAATGAATACAATGAATAAAATTTTAATATATTTTTGTAGAAGATTTTTGGATGAAGCAGTCGGGTTTGCGGTACAATTTTATAGATTCTTTACATTTGTTGCTTGTGGGTTAGGTCCACGGCCGTTTAGTCCTCACGTTTATTTTACACAAGTCTGATTGCAATAGCCTAACACATTTGCTGCGGCAAAAACACCATCTACGCTAGTATCTGATTTGCCCGTGTACATGAGGAATCTAAGAATAAATCCCTGATGCTCTGTCAAAGTGTACAATTTGACACCAAACTTATGCCTTTTGCATTTGATGTACTGAAGGAAGTGTAATCTTCCTCTCCACAGTATCATAGCTTCATCGTGAGATAACTCTTTTTGAAGGTAGTAAACATTTAATCATTTTGTCGTTGAAGTGACCTACAACGAACTGAATTATTTCTATGGAGTTTGCAGTACCGGGGTAAAGAGCAATGTCGTTTGTTTTGCAAAAATGCAAACAACGCATATGGACAAAAACCGGTCCCTCGACATAAAATTACTAAAACACTTGAAATTGAATAAATAATCTGTTTTCCAATAGTCTTGGATTCGATTCATTTTCATTGTGCCTGTGTGCAATAAAACGCCTAAAAATGTCTTCAGCTCGGGTATAGTGATGTCTTTCCACGCATTTACTCTTGATTTCGGTGTCAAGGTTGGTTTACTGTAAAAACAATTGAATGCATAAGCATTTGTAAATTTGCAAGTATTTTCTAGGAAAACATCGTCAAGTAGGAGTGTGAAAAAATCTATTGGGGAACCAACAAATCTATTGGGACTGATACTAACAAAGATTCGGTTCTGACGAATTCAATAGGCCTCATTCCTATTGTTGTAATACTCCAAGTAGGAACCTCAATAACAGTAGCCTGGTCGTCACTTTCAGAACAAGCATATGAATTGTCTGAGGAAGAGTCGTCAACAACTCTTTGTATGTTATCCACAGAACCATCACTGTCGTAGTTTTGTTCATTGCTGGAGTGAAAGTTAGTCTGACTAGAGGTAACTGGCATTGCAGGATCCATTTTTATAAAAAAACACACAAATAATGTTGATAATGAATTACACAGTTGATATACACAGAAAGAACACACTGAACACTTAAAGATTACAACGGGCTCCTATTGAAAAAGAACCGTAACAGGTAAAAATGAACTAAACTGATCACAATAAAGCGTTGGTCATATACTAAAATGCGGCACACAATCATCAGTCTACAACGAATGCCTGAATCACACTAAGGTTTTGTATGTAGAGCGGAAAGGCGGCCCCATTTAAGGACGTCCATACTATGCGAGCAAGTCCGCCGTCAGCATCTGGGGCCGGCCGCACTGAATGTCATAAATGGCACTAGAAATGACGATTGAGAAAGATCTTGGATAAATTATTCAGCAACTCTCAGCCAAACATTCAATCAATTTCAATTTTATGTCAATATGGCTTATCATAACGTGTGCCTAACATATTGTATAAAAATTAACTAAGTTAATCAACCCTTATCTTTGAATAGGATTTACTCCTCTCTCCTAAACGTGTCAAAATAAAACAAATAGTAAAAAAACTTCAATTATTTTTTTTTTAACCAGACTTTAGCATTCCTGTAAAACTTTAGCATAGTAGTAAAAAAAAATATTTTTGAAAAAGTCGCTTAATAAAAACAACTAGCTATCGAAGGAACAATATTTACTCAGTAAAGGCCAATATTTCTCAACATTTATAAAGTATTAGTGGCGGAGATTATTTCTTAGTCACTGAACGCAATAAATATTAATTTTTGTTAATATTTATACCACGATATTAATATTAATTAATATTTATTAACTTACCACGAAATAATAAAAATAAATAATAATAAAAACTTACCACGAACTGCTCTTTTCTGATTTAGAGTGCACACTGACTAACATAATGGGTCTGATGACACAAGATCCTTTGATTCCAATAATAATACTAGTACATTGTAACAAAAGTTAAGGAAATTTCAGGCTTTTTTCGTATAGTTAGTACTCATGAAAGAAATATGATGGCACATATAATAACGTATACACAAGTGTCAATTATAACGCCTACGTTGTCCTTTTTGCTCTAGTTGGAAATAACACGTAGAGACCAAAGATATAAGGAAATTTTGATATTTTGAATCTCAGAAATATTACAACAATATAAAGATAAAATGCTTGAAATATAGGTTTATGGGTAAAAAGTTAAATTGAAAATTTCAAGTTGGCGAGTTTACTGCATCTAAAAGGAACTTATTAGATTACAAATAATTAAAATGTGTTATGAGTAAATTAAATATTTTTCGATTTTATATATTTTTCAACAAATTTTTTCAGGGCTATTTTTTATGACTGTTCTAATAATTATTATGGTAGAACAAATGCTCCATAGACACTAAAAACGTATTTTACTGCATAACACATATTCAAATTAAAGCGACATTTACACAGTTTCTATCATCTAAACTAAACTTGGATTGGCAATAATATTAAATATGACAATACATAATATTAATAACAGTAGCAATAATATCATGACAGTACTAAATATTTCATTTGCTAACCGTTTGTAAAAGTTTAATCTCGGCTGTTAAATAACATGTGGATAAAGCAAAACATTCCTATAATACCGGAAAAATTTTCATTTATAATTCAGTCTCTTAAGAATTCAATAGGCTCATAATAATACAACTATGGAGGAGATAAGATAAGCCCATCACCTTTTAACTATTGGAACCTCACAAATGTAAGCTGTAAGGAATAAAGTATATTAATTGAATAAAATAAGTTAAAATTTCAATTCATCAGTTAAACTTCGTCAGTTAGTAATGAAATATCAATAATCATACAAACAGAAATAACACGTATATTTAAATTTAGAACATACCAGCCCATTCTAAAGCAATTTAGTAATACATAATATTTACATTAAATATACAATAAATACAATGGATTAATATTAAAACGTTACCTAACTAAGTATGAGTCAAGCTATCATAGTTATTATCTGAAAGAAAATAAAATGTATTAATACAAGATTTTCAAAAGTATACAATTCATATTTGCTCTATAATATGATGTATCGAAAATGTAACGATGATATTACAGAAAGTTTTGTGTAAATACTGTCCACACTCGTGCTCTTTGTCATTGAACAATTACGCAATACTTTATATATATATATATATATATATATATATATATATATATAGAGGCTTCGGATTTCAAAATTTACTAAAAGTAAACTTTCTAAAGCTCTTTCTAACAGGGGATACCTTAAAAAACTTTTGTACCGGCAGCTCAGACAACCTAAAAAGGTAAAAAATATTCCAAATCACTTCCAAAATTATCCTAAATTCCTAAAAAAAATTTCTCCTGGTTTGCACAAATTCAATAGAGTTATGAAAATTGGCTATGAAATTTTAATAAAATCGCCCTTAACTGAAAAAATTATTGTATAAGCCACCTATAATAGTATTTAAGAGACGTAAAAATTTGAAGAATATGCTTGTAAGGCCCAAAATTCATGTTGGAAAAAATTCTAAAAATATATCGTTTGCCTGTGAACCATGTAATAAACCACGTTGTGGTATTTGCAAAATTATGGACAAGACCGATCAATTCCAAAGTAGCGTCACTAACAAAACTTATCTAATAGCTGGTAAATTGGACTGTACCTCCAACAATTCAATTTACCAACTAACTTGTAGGTTTTGTCCCAAGTACTACATTGGGAAAAGCTCAAATTGTTTGCGGGTAAGAATGACCGGTCACCGTTTTTCTATCAATCACAAAGACGAAAAAAACCTTACACGCTATTCACCAAAACAAAAGATTTGAGGTCTGTTATAAACTAAAATCTGTAGGCAAAATTCTATCTTGTGAAAATAGCTCTCGAAACGATTTAAATGTAAATTGAATAATGAATTGGCACACCAACTTATATTAAGATCAAAACAACCATATGGACTTAACATTCGCCAAATTTTTTTCCACTTGAATCCTTAGATTCTGATATACAAATTTATCTAAATTCAATGTTATTTAAAGATGGTATTCAAATGGTATTTTTTAAAGAATATTCGAAGTGTTTTGTGAAGTCTTACCACATCAATACACATCAACTGGAACTTTTATCACTTGTTTATAATTAATTTTTGTAAGATCAAAATTATTTTAAAATTTCAGTTTAAAAGTAATATTTCTGTTTCAATATAAAATATTTCATATTATAATCAGAATAACAGTTACATGTTCCCATTAAAATGCCTCGATAAAAATTTCATTAAAGCTAGCAAGATTATCCTTATCAATAATCTAGGCCACTTAGTCAAAAGAGAAAAGAAAAACATCTAAGAATTCCCTAGCAAGATGCTTTTTAATTTCTTATTGTTATTAAAATTATCTGTTCCTCATAAATGTTAGGAAAACAACAAATAGTATGGGTTACAAATGAAAGGAAATTTTATAATATGGATTAAATGTGTTTTGCTTAAAAACTTCATTTAGAATAAACCAATAACAAAAAAGTCATAGTTCCTTCCATCCTCTTTTGCACTATCTTGCTTCTGCTGTGATGATCGCCATTTATTATTGGCCTCTGGTCATTTATATTTGATTGGCTGTTGAGTGCATACCAACATCTTTAACCTTTATTCTGTGGTTTAGTTTTAATTATTAGTTTTTTGTTTTGTTAAGTCCATATTATCGCATTAGTGTGCATGAAATACACACACAATTTGGATGATTTATGCATTTCTCAACGCTTTGGTAGTTTTTTATTTATTTAACTTAGATTGCAGTTATTTATTACATTAATATTTGACTGGAGACGAGATCAGATTGAAGATCTCGAAATGTAGTGTTAATGATAGTATTTTACCACTGGACCATCAAAAATGTTCGGAAGAATCTTGTTTCCTTCACGTTAAGTATGTTATGTTCCAAGAAGTCCTTAAGTAATTTTACCACTGATTGAAACTTAGAAGAACCTTGATAATTTGAAAAACATTTTAAAGTATGAGATACTAAAGTAAAATTTTCCCCATGTAATTTATTTTCAGAATTAGGCCTTTATAAACTAATAGTTTCTATTTTTATATATTACTATTAATATAAAAAGACACTATACGGTGTAAATATTCAAACACAAATTGTTTTAAATATTTCAGACTTACATAAAATGAGATATGACTACAGTTTAGTTTTTAAATAAATTTTTAAGAAGAAATAAAAATTTAATTATCAGTAATTCCTTATTCGTTTGTTAAAAGTTTTGCTTTATGCAAATTTATGTGTAGTGTTTAAACATTTAAATTCCAATGGTTTTTATAACTTATGTTATTCATTTTAGATAGGTATGTAATGTTGTGTAACCAGATTCAATCCAGTGCTTGGCTAAATCAGATTTGTAATCTGTTCCGTATTTTTTGTATTGATAAGTTCTCTTGGAATTGTGTTTTTTATTGTTATATTTGTTTTTCAGATTTACAATTGACACATTCATCGAAACTTATTTAATAAATTCCTGATTAATCTTCATTACAAATTCTGTCTTTAGGGTTTTATAATATTAAATTTTTCCCTTGTTTGAGTAACTTCTATATGTGTAAATTTAAAAAGATTTGTGTGTTTGATTCTAGAAAGTGTTTTATTTTATTTTATTAAAATATATTTTTGTTTTGTATCTCGATGTGGCCTTTAAGTTTTTATCTTTTCTAGGTATTCTTTTCTATGCTAGTTCTTGTATATTTTCAATAAGTTGTAGTGTAACATTAAAGTCAGCAATATTTTTATGTAATTTTGTCCTATATTGTAGTTTTATGTTTAGAGTGGGGTTTTTTTAAGAATTGAAAATAATGTAAATATTTATCTGTAGAATCAGCTGACGACGAAACATTTAGTTTCAAAAGGTCACATTATAAAATACATAATATTGGAAAAGTGTTGTTTTAGTATAAACTGGTTTAGTGATTAATCTTTCATATTCCTCTTTAAATTAAGAAACTCGTGAACAGAAGGTACAAGACTTACTTGTCTGGAGTGTGAAAAAAAAGACATCATCACAGTATTTTTTTATTTGCGTGTTCTTGCCGAGACCGCGGAAAGTTCGTGCAGTATAAATCATGACAGTGACACTAAGTGCAATTTGCTGGAAACGTTCCAGAAACAGACATTCAGGGAGCTGAGCTTAATTCGATTTCCCTCAGACACACAAATTTAACTGGACAACCGTGTGCGGGATTGAACTGTTGGTAATAGCATAGTTTTTTACTATGGTAAAAATACTCCTAGTTGTGTTCGCTACATTGTTTATAAATTATTTTGGTTAGTTTTTGTAATGTTGGGTTGATTTAAACATGGAAGTATTGTGAATATAACAATACAATTTGAACATTTGCCATCGCTCAAGAATATAAAAATACAAGAAAAAGTAACGGAATGTTTAGACATGCTTATCGCAGACAACCTCTGACCTCTTCCGCATTCCTAAGCCAGATAGTCTTATCGGCATACGTCAGAAAACCTTGCCCCCCAATTAAAAAGGGTTAAGTCTAATCTGAGATTGGCACGGGCCACTATTGTTTACATTTCCTTATCAACTCTTTTAGAGTAATTACGGAGCAGTGCTTTGTATCACTATGACACCAGTAATGTTGTGTGTGCTCACCTTCCCTGTTTTAAGTATAGTTTATAGTCAACATAATTTCCAATCTCAACACTGGATAAATTGAAGTACACATATAGCTCACGCAATACCGAACAAAATAAAAATCAATCTGTATTATTCGCAGCAAAAATCTCATCAATCGTTGTTAAACTTGAATTATTTCAATATCACACATGATACAAGTAGTGAATTTGATGAAAACGAAATGTCTTTATTTATTCAGGACGAGACGTCATCTTTTGAAAAGGAAATACCTTCCTTCGCCGACAGCTTAACATTTGAAGACAACTTAACATACGACTATTCAAATGAAGAAAATACTTGTTGTCAACATATAAATATGTTTTATCTGAGATTGCCTCGCGCCACTACTCTTTACATTTATTCCTAGCATGGAGTTTTTATCTCCGGCTGAATTTACGCTGTGTTATTACATGAAAACTATATTTTCTGAAAACTGGAAAGAAATAGAACTGCTTAATCTGGTCAGAAATTATTCTACTTATTTGAAATAGAAATCAAATTCTTGTCTGACGGTAAAAATATTATTTTGAAAACATAAAGTAAGGCTGAAATATTTGACAAAGAGATTTTTCAGTTACAAAAGATTATATTTTCGGAGTTTTAGAGGGAATGAAAGATAATAATATGAATGTAGTCAATTATTCACAGAAAAACACAAAATGAATGATTGTGTATTTGGTGTAGTGTTGTAAGTGTGAGTGTTTGATAATTGATGTACTAGCTGAGGTATAAAACGAATAAAGCTTAAAGAAACGTTTTAAGTATAAAATATCTCTACCAGAAAATAGTGCAGCAATAGACCAACCTGAACTTGATTTAAGAGTTTTGAGAGATAGGTACCAAACACCATATGAGATAATGTACCGTAATAAATATCAGTGCGCTTATGTTTCATCGTCAATTTGGACGTACGGTGATTCAAAATTTTATAGATCACAAGTCTTTAGCTCAACGAACTCAATCAGTTGTATTCAAAAGTCGGAAGTCTCTTGTAGCAACCCTAATAATTGCAGTTAAAGAGATATTCTACTTAATTACCCTTGTTTACTACATTTTGTCGGCACGTGCTCACCTTAGACCTTTAGTATGATGATAACTGCAACTTTCTATCAACTCGTGTTTGCCTTTAACCTCAAACGATAGTTCTAGATGGGTATATATAGTGTTCGACTTTATAGAGCAGATCATCAAGTCGTACTCATCACTTGACTTGTAAGTACTCTTTACTTTAGTGTCTTAAACAGTGTGATAGAAAATGGAAACCTTGCGGTGTTAACACAAATTTCCTATCACATTTTTGAATTAGTTAAGTGTGATGGGAAACGGATATTAGGATTAATTTAATGTTATGGGAAATGGAAACACAAGTTTTCTATTACACTTTTTGAATTAGCCTTAAACATAATGTAATAGAAAATGGAGAACTTGTGGTGTTAACACAAGTTTTCTATTGCACTTTCTAATAATTTTAAAGTTTTTACATAGCGTAGTGGATCAGAGAATGGAAAGCTTGCGGCGTTAACGTAAGTTCTCTGATTCACTAAGTATAAATTGTTTTTAGTTTGTTGTGTTTCAAATAGCCGTAAATTTTGATAAAAATTATCATTCTTTCAACTATGCTTTATCACAGTTTCAGTATTAGGTTAGCTAATTCACTTTTTTTTACAGAACTATTTGGCTTCAACTTTCCTAGAGTGCTTCATTTTCTTCCCAGCACACATTCTTCTTCCCACCATTCCTCTTTCCACAGTAGACAGGTGTTTTCATTACTTGAAAAAAGTAAGTACTCTGTTATAATGTTAAAACAAGATTTTTCTGTTACTTATTTTGTACAGTTTATATTTCAACGTATATTTTTAGTAGTGGTTCGATCGTACATTGATTTTTATTCTTAATATTTTGAGTGGAGCAGTTAAAATTGGCATACGTTTGTCTAAGTGAAAACTCTTTTCCTCAACAACGAAGTACACCGTCAGCTGCAGGATTCGACCTGAGAAGTGCTTATGATTACACAGTTCCAAAGTTTGCTAAAGAACTAATCAAAACAGGCATAGCCCTTCAATTCCCAAAAGATTTTTATGGTAGGATAACTCCCAGGTCAGTTTTGGCACTTCATCATTTTATAGATGTTGGAGCCGGTGTAGCTGACAGGGATTTCACAGGAAATGTATGTGCTCTCTTATTCAATCATTCAAATGAAGATTTTTGTGTAAAGAAAGGGGATAGGGTAGCACAGAGTTCGTATTTGTGAGGTAATATTACATCCAGATCTTTGTGAGATTTCCGGCCTCTAAAAGGCTGTAAGAGGGTCAAGTGGGTTCGGGTCTAGTGGATTACAGTAGATTTCTTTTTTTTAGATATTTTTCAAAAGCCTTTCATACAAAATAGCTAATTTCCTTTATTTTATTTTAATACAGAAAATGGAGCAAATTAACCAACTTCAATCTACTGTTGGACTCCGATAACGAATCCTTAAGATCGGAGGCTGTTGCTGAAAGGAGAAAAAACAACACACTCAAAATTTGTTAATGATGGTTCGTTTTGTTTCTTTATTAATAATAATTCAAAACCTGTATACCATTGTTTTAAATTCGTTGGACACTTGGGAGTAGGCGTTGATTGGGCTTCGAACAAATGAAACTCTAAAAAACAACTTTGAAGCAATGACGTTAGTGTTTGAATTAATTCTACTAAAGAACGCATTCTTTACAAACATTCACAATAACGATGTCGACTTGGAAGTCAAAAAAGCTCCCTCTACTAAATGCGGAAATCAAAACATATGATGTAATAAATGTCTTATTTTAAACCACCCATTAATAAAAAATAATTAAAGGTGAAAAGATACTCTATATAAATTGTGATTATTATAATATAATACATAAATTTTAGTCTATCAGGATCGTCTAAGAAAGAAGAAGAATCAGAGAAAAGTAACAAAAGACAAAAATCTAAACAAAGTAGAAAACCAGTTAAAAAACTTAAAGAATCTAGATCAGCCTCAATCTCCTCGTCTTCTTCTTCTTCTCCAGGTTCCTCGTCCTCATCGGACTCTTCTTCATTTCGTGTGGACATAGACTATGAAACTGATTTTGATGACTTATTTAGAAAACAATCTTTGCTAAAAAAGAAGGGACCAATAGTGTTAAGCCAACAATTCCATTGTCTAAAAAATAAAAAAGGTATAGGTTTTCATCTCCTGGTGAAGAGGGTACCCATCTCATAAAAATTTAAATAACTAAAACGAAAGATCTAAAACATTGTAATTCAAGTGGTCTATATTAGCAAATAGTTTCGAAAAAAGGATTGTTCTTGTTTGATTCTTATGAAGATGATGAAAAAGAAGCCCTTAAACCCTGTTCTTCCATGCTTACAGTTCTCGGTAAAAAAGTTAAAATCATAGAAAAAACCAAACTAACATTAATAGACCAGAAAAAAAACAAAGAAGTAACCAACCGCCAGGAGATGTACGTGTAAATAGGGAGAGATAGTCAATTAATATATCTTTTAGGAGAACAAATTAAAACCGTAGATCATGTTTTTTTTCAGATTAGTTACGTTCAGGTATCAACATATCGCAATGTCTAAGAGACCTCGTTCCAGTTTAGCCGGCGACGAGCAAGCTATGGAAGTTGATGAGTTGCCTACAAGAATGAGTAAGCAGAGACGTCCCGAAGTTGTTACTCATGTTGATGAGCTTGTGGAGATAAAAAGTGCTTTCAAGGGAATACTTAAAATTTTTTCCTTAAAAACAGTGACTTAGATTCGATCAATATGTTTGATTTTCTTATAGAACACGAGGAAAAACCTGAAAATTTAATTAACAATGTCATAAATGAAAGTGGAGCGATCAAGTTGAAGATTGTGCTCGAGTTTGCATATATAAAACCTGCAACACAGCACATAGAATCTCGCGCATTGAAAACTAAAAAAAAAATATTTTGAGTGAGACTTATATTTTTTTGGTGGTGGAAAAAAATTATAGAAACTTTGTAGGGAAGAAAGTGAGCAATTGAGTAAAGGGAGTGGGTGGATACTTTCACACATAGATGGTATTTTAGTTCGATTTAGTAGGTATAGACCTCTTAGATTTAGCACTTTCATACCTTTACCATCAACAATAGCGACAAAAAAAGCGGTAATAAATTCAAAAGTTTGCATGATAACAAGTGTTTTCAGGGGGCGATTTTATGTCACTATGTAAAAGGTTTTCACAGGGAACTCGTAAACAATAGATACTTTGCTCTGCAAAATAAATTTAATTTTGATGGTATTAACTTTCTAACACCTCTATTTCAAATCCGTAAAATTAAAAAAAAACAATCCAACTGTTAGTATAAACGTGTATAGACTTACAAAGAATGATGAAGTGTATCCGTTGAAAGTGGTTAAAGACTGAAAAGAAAGATCACAGAGATTTGATGTGATTTTCTAACAATGTAGGAGTAAGCCACTATTGTTATATTAATAATTGTTCTAGATTAGCACGTTAACAAATGAAAAGACGTGAACTAGAAGCTGTATTTAGTATAATTTGTCTAAAACATTTTCGAGGCTCTTGGGCCAACAAATTTTCAAGAAAAAATAGGAAAGACTGTGTTCCAAATAAACAAGTAAAAGTTATTATGCCTCATCTTTCAAACGATGAAGATGATCCTGCTTATTTATATTTTAACAAATTAATTTTAAGTATAAAGTGCCTATAGTATGCTATTGTGATTTAGAATCAATTCTTTCAAACCCTAGTTCTGAAGAACCAATTCATCAATCTAAAAATGGGACAGTAAAAGAGATAAATGAAGTAATGACCTTTTGTGTGTATTTTGCTATTAATGATAACTTACTACCACCAGAAATTCTAAATGGTTTACCCAATGAGCCCTATCTTTATCGTGGTGAAAACGCTGAGTTATATTTGTAGAGTACATGAAATCAATGGCAAATCTGATTGTTGATTTACTAAATATAAACGTGTCCATGATACATCTAACTAGGGAAGAAAGAGACAGGTTTCAGTCAGCAACTCACTGTGAATGTTGTAACACAGAATTTAGTAAAGCTTTTAATGATCAGTTTAAAGACCATTGTCATTTAACTGGTAAATTCAGATTAGTATTATGTGATTCTTGTCATTTAAAAAGGCGAGATCAAAAATCAATTCCTGTTCTAATTCATGGTAGTTCTAATTAACATTGTCACTTTTTTATTAAACATTTAGGATATGATCAAAAGAAAGTCGATGTTGTTCCCAACACTAAAGAGAAGTACATTTCTTACGTTAAACACACAGATAGTGATATTAAGTTAAAGTTCATAGATAGCTATAAGTTTATGGCAAGTAATCTAAGTTCTTTATTGAAAAATTGAACAATCGACCAATTCATTTACACAAAGATGTTTTTTCCACAGAAAAACCTGTCTCTCGTAACAAGAAAAGGAGTGTATCCTTACGAGTTTACGGACAGTTGGGAAAAACTCGATGTTACTCAACTACCTGATAAGGAGAAATTTTATAACAGCATGGGTTTAAGTGTTATATCGGATACAGACTATGAACATGCTAAGAACGTATGGGATACATTCCATTGTAAAACCCTTGGTGATTACAGTGATCTATATTTGAAATCTGATGTATTGTTACTTTGTGATGTTTTTGAAAATTTCAGATTAGTATGTCTTAGTAACCATGAATTAGATCCTCTTTACAGTAATAAACAAATCAACATGTTATATCTTGATACAGACTCATTCTTTTATGAAATATTCACTAACGATTTGTATGAAGACTTTGTGAACCCTGTTCTAAAAACCCATATAGATTTATCTGACTATCCTACTGATCACAGGTGTTTTGATGCATTAAATAGAAAAACATTGGGTAAATTCAAAGACGAATGTACTGGCATTCCAATTATTGAGTTTGTAGGTTTAAGACCAAAACTGTACAGCTATCGGACAACAAACGACGATTATATTCAGAAATCCAACAAACTAAGACTTAAAAAAGCTAAAGGTATTAAAAAAGCTGTTGTAGACAAAACAATTGTTTATCAAAACTATGTAGATTGTTTGATTGAAAATGTTAGTATAAGAAGAGATGTAAGAACCTTTCAGTAAAAATAACGCACAATGTAAAAACTGTTGCAATTAATAAGTTAGCGCAATAGAGATGATAAGAGACATGTATGTTCAAACAAAGTGAACACCTAGGCAGATGGCCATTATAGTTTATTATTTAATTGATTGGAGTTGCTCCAATTCTTGTGCTGGTTTTTTTATCATTTTTATTGTTTTATTATCTAAGGGTTTGTAAAATACAGTAACTGTGTCATAATATTCTATTTTTACATTTCTCCTTATACTATAAGGTCATAGGAAAGTAAGGTAACACCATAATAACTGATGTAACTATGTTTCAATCAAAATAGCATACTGTTAAAACTTTATTTGTAAACAAATTCGCTTTGAGCTTTAATGATGATAAAAGGAATATTTGTGAAAATGGTAAGCTTAAAAGATGTAGCTCTAATGATACGTGATGTATCTGTTTTAATTTGGTTGTGTAAATATTGCAAATAAAATAAGTTATTTATACTAATATGGTTTTTTTTTTTCTTCCTGTACTATATAAATATTTTTGTGTAATATAAGTCAATAGGAAAGTATAGAAGGAAGCAATATAGACCAATATTTTCTTTATTTGGTCAACTACTTTAGTTTTTTATAATACCAGACAATGGTAAATATTGAACCAAAGCATCATGAATAATCTCACAATATGTAACTGTGTTGGCCGGTACTTGAGCAGAAGTTTGTATTTCAAGCCGTATATCCAGTGATTCAATTTTTAATGTTTCCATTTGCTTATAACAGTCGATAACAAAGAAAGGAGTTTTTGGTAAATAAGTTTTATGTCAAGACAAGGTTGGTGATCATATCCTAAATAGTATGATGATTAAAATCTTGTATATAAGTCATAAATTAATGATGAGTTTCCATTCAAATTATCATATGGATAGTACTTGCTATTGAGATACAATTTAACATTTTCTAAGTTACGAAAATCAAAATGGGATGCACATTTAGCAAAATTTACTTTTCGATTGGTTTCAAAGCCCAGTATAACGTAGCGGGGTTTCTCCATAGTAGAACTAGTTTTCACTGTCTATGTTTGAAATTGCGAAGCTGGTAAAGAAAGATATTCATTTAACTGCCATCTTCTAAAAGGGATTGAAATGGGTTGATCTATTTCCACAATTTTTAAAAGAGATAATATTATATTGTCTTCAACACGTACATATGGCATTTTCCAAATAACTTTTGACAAATTTATTTTAAAATCATGTAAAACTGCTGCACCCTGAACAATCACATTCTTGTTACTAGATGCCCTCAACAGAACCAACTATTGTTCAACATTTAGAAAAATATAACTATAATCTTCTGCACATCCAAGAAGCAATTTAAGTGGTAAACAAACGGAAAAGTTGGTTCCTTCCTTTAAAACAGATACTGTTGTATTTTTCCAACCAGGATTTTCCATCCAGTTGACATCACCAGGACGAGACGTAAGTACATTCTTCATTGTAGTTGTAATACCAACATTGTTAACTCTATAAATTTCTGTATCACATAACTCATATCTTATATCATCAAATAAAACTCCCATCCCATTATTTAATAACTCTGTGTTTGTGTCATCAGAACCATTTGCTGCCTTTACAATGTTACCTTCAATCAAAAGAAAACTCCTACTCGGTATTTATATATATCTTGTTGATGAACTGGTATTCTAATTTCATCACTATTTTTCAATGAATTGGAAGAATATGGATTAAGAGAGTGTCATTCTATATGAATTATAGAATCATCAAAAATAACATTTTCACTTATACCCAGTATCCTATTCATTTTGACGCAGTTATAATAAACCAAGTGAGTTGAGAAATAATAACAAAATACTTAAGTTATTTTTTGAATGTGGTGGTGGGATGAACACCAAATCCATGTCTAATTTCTTCTTTTCTCTCTATTATGAACACGTTAATTAAAATTTACACCTAAACATGTTACTAAATCACCGTTTTGATCTTCTAGTCTTATATTAAATTCTCATAAATTATTTTGTTCCTAAATAGGAAGATATTTTCTGATATCGGTCTTTCTACAATTTTAAAACCTGAACCGACCACAGGGCAAAACTTATGTAGCACGAGTCCTTCGAATCCGTTTCTGTATGAGCCTCTTACAAGTTATTCGTATGACATCAACTTTGTTAATGGGTACATGGCTCGATGAAATATGCCATTTATTAGCTTCTAGCTTCTTATTACCTTCATCCGTAAACAAAAGTAACAATCTTAATTGTAAGGTAATGAAACGTCAATTTCCCTTGACCACCATATTTCACTTTTAAGCGTATTGTTATTAGCCTTTAACCTGAATGATATACTAGGATCCATTTCTCTCAATTTATTCTTTTTGTATTTTTATATGTCCTCTATTGTGTAAGACCTTGTGGGAAGGGATATTTTATCACACCCGATGTAAACCATATTATTATAATTTTCTTCGATATTAGGAATTGAATTGTAAGTCATCAAATCCATGAAACCCATTTCTAATTCCTTGAGAAATGATACCGAACAATGATATTTTTATATTTACTTCTTCTGTTAGATCTAATTTTCGTATTGCTAAATAGCTTGCTCTGTGAAACATTAGTTTCTCTTAAAATGTTAGCATGTGCATTAGAATCCTCCTCAGTTAAAATATAATTATTTGGAATGTTCCTAACGATTAATTCATATAGTCGTAGTGTTTATTTGAACAACTAAAAATTCGCAGTACTGCTGTTCAATTCGAACTACACTCTGATGGTTAACAAAGGAACTATCAAGAAAGCACAAGTGAAGTATAACCTTAATGTTAGAAACAGAGCATTGCCGGTTAATAGTTTATTACATTACGTTTTTGAAGTTTTACTGTGAGTTCTTAAATTTTCTACTTTGTTGGTGGTTGAGTTCGTATAGCGGGAATGATTTGTAATACTGATAAGGACGTTTTATAAAAATTAGATCTGTCCAGATGTGTTGTTACGACTTAGACATTCAGCAGTGTTTAACTTTTCTGATAATAATGGTGATTTGTAAATGAATCTATTTATTAATCACGACCTTACGTAACAAATCAGGGAATTTTGATTTTTGCGGCAGTTTGGTAAAGGAAGATATTGCTGAATTCGATCATGGAGGACAACGTTTGACTATGGATCATAGAAATAAACGCAGCAGTACTGGGTGATGGCACTGTTGAAAACTTGGTACTTAAAGGGTTTAAATTGATCAGAGTAACCAACGTTGTTAATGGAATCCACAGTCACAGACCAGGAAAGAACATTTAGTCCTGTAACTTGTAATCCCGAGAGTTACGCGAGAGCGGACCTGTGACAATGCCGATCTATCAATCAATGTTTATTGCAGAGATATGGTTTACACGTATAGCAATCGTCATTTCCAAAGGCTCAGAGCCAAAACTTTGTACATTCTCACCGAATCGGGTTCACAATCATTCAATTTAACATTCACGCAACTTTCTTCCATTTGCCAATTTTCCACTTATATTGCCGGTATCAATCTCCTCACTGGGCGATCTCCCAATCAAATTCCAAAAAACTCTTGTTATGCTAAAAAGCATTTCAAACAAGTTTTGAACACATTTAGTGTTGCAGCATTCTTTATTCAATTGGGCAGCTTTTTGATGAAGTAAAAACTGTGAGGACAGATGTTCATAAACTACCGTTCTGTGTCTACCAGTTCAGTAGTTTCCTCTGCTTCTGGTCTCTTACATATGTACGCCTAGGCCGGTGGTCAGGGCACATTTAGACATACAGAACAGAGTTGTTTTGAAAATGTACAGACTTAGCAGAGTCAACCGCTGCAATTTTTTCGTTTTTCTCTACAAGACTCTCTGAAATCCAAATGAGCGATTATTCGTGTCGCTCGCTTTTGCAATTTCAACACTTTCATCAACTGGTTGTTTGCACAGGCACCCCAAAATTAAGTAAGGTTGGTGTAAATCAAGCCATAATACACCTCCATCACTCTGCAGGATATGGTAACTCACTAAACAATATTGTTTATAACTGTATTGTCTTATGAGTTGTATTTTTTAACCTAAATGTTAATGTGATTTAGTGGAGATTCCAAAAAAAACACACATTGTTCTACATGTTTTCTCAAAATTTGTTTGTTACTGATTTTCAATGGTCTTTCATCTTATTTAAAACGATAACAGGCAATAATCTGATTCTATTACACACTAGAATGTGTGTTTTTCCCCACATCCGTCTTGTTAATTAATCTAGTTTTACGTTGTCGTACGTATGGATTATAAATGATAATTAGAGAATAAATTTTGTGCGATTGAAACTGTATAGAATGGCAAGAGAAAAACTTTAAATGAACTTTTAGAGGAGGTTTTTATGAGTGAAGAAAACTAATATTGCTACTTAAAGCATGTGTGCAGTGTGATGATTCTGATAGCAATAAAAGCTGTGCCAGCTATCAACGGCACCAGGAAACGGCACATATATGCTGTGAGCGTCACATGTGCTGTACATCTTTAAATACTTGCAAGTCTTTCATATTACTAAAAACACCTAAAGGTGGGAAGAAACTGGGAATCTACGAAGTCTGTCTCCAAGCTCTGTAAAAGTACAGCAATGCACAAAAGGGCACGTAAGAATCTCAAATTTGTTGAACATACCTGGTATTAAAAGGCAGACTGTGCAGTTTGAAGTTCTGTAAGCCACGATGTGGAACGTTCCGGACGAAGGTTTAACATGAGTTAGGAACAGTTTAGGAACTTATCCAACATTGGTGCTGTTGCTATCAACATTTTCTGGACCCAGTACAAACTTTACCAGTACACGTTTCGTTATTGTCCACTATTTTTACCACAGTAGTCGTGATCTTGGTCTCTTTTCTTTTTAAAGACTTAGAGCAGACATTTTTGCACTTAAGTATAGCAGAATTGTTTTACTGATACTGTGTATCAATTACTAATAAATAATAAAGGTAATTATATATGATTTGTTTTATTTAAACGCTGATTGCGACAGAAAAACTAGCGCATACCCAATGTTTTACCCTTATATTGGCCAGGAACTAATTTTATGTCTTCTTGGTTCACTTTATAATGGTAAGCAACTCATTTTAATTCGCTTTGTCATCTCCGCTTCTATTTCATATTTAACCATCAGCCTCAATAAATATGATATCTATGTGTTCGCTCTAAAGTAAACAATCCTAAATAGGTATTGAAATTCCTAACAAACCGTATAACTTTACTTAAGCAACTTATGCAGTAATTGGTGTGAGAAGGGTATTAAAAAAAAAAAAAATATTTACACTGTCCCCTTTCATACTGAAGGAAATGTTCGTTTTGTATTATACATCAATAAAAAGCTTATATTCTAACATTATTTGACAAAAATTAATGAATTTGTAAAGCAATAATATACAAACACGAATACAACAAATTTTGACAAAATTTCTATTGTTGAAGTTTTTATATTTTCATTTTTTTTGTTAAACAATAACATTTTCATCTACCTAACAGAAAATAAATTTGGAATAACTCTGGCAAATCATTTATTGTTTTTCTATGTAAATAGATATTTCATACTGACCTATCACATAAAATATTGTATTCAATTTTAGATAGGGCAAATTGCTACTTTGTTGTATATGTTAGTATAGATCCTATAAAATTTTATAATGAGAAACCTTGCATCTGTTGACTGTTTAAGCATTTTTATCATTTTAGAAAACGACCAGAGAACTCAACTTTTGTGCTTTTTCACTAAAATTTCTCAGTAACAACCAGTCTTTGCAAGGTAATTTTGTATAAGTGCAAATATGTTTTTCAAAGCAATATTAAAACTTCACATTTTTTAGAAAGAAAAGGCAAATTACGTACCATATGGAATCCTGTTCCCTAATTTTATATATTATGTTGTACTCATGTTCAGACCTCTTTTAACTATTTCAGGAAAGTGAAGGAAAAAGAATTTGCATTCGTTTAGTGATACAAAAACCAGTAACTCTACATTTAAAAATCTGCAATCGCTTCTTTAGGTTATTTTTATATAGTCATAGGTACAAACCTATTGTTTGTTTTAATCTACAATTTAATTGCTTATCTTTTTACTTGAAGAAGAGATCAGATTGCAGATCTCAATAGGTAGTGTATTACTGAACGATAATAAATGTCCGGAAAAATCCATTTCCATCATGATCCTTCCAATGTTAAAAACATACTTCAAGCAAAGAATTTCAGGAATGACACAATGGTACGTCACCACCAGCATTAGGCTCAATATGGTTAAACTTAAGCCCAGAATAAAAAAAAATTTTAATTCTAATGTTTTATGTTTAATTCTAATATGTAATAAAAATAATTTTATCAAATTTATACTAAACAGTTCCTTAAGTTAAGAAACCGAAACATATATTTAATACACAGTGTTATTATTAAAGTTATTATAGCAAGACTGAAATAAGAAATTATACTTGAAAACAATGTGGGTTGCTTGTATTATATGGAAAATAATATTTTAGAACCAAGAGTTTTCCTCCAATACTATAACGGATGTTTACCACTCTCAAACATACGTTTTACGTTTGCAAGTTACCGGTAAGAATTGTGGCTGTTACTGCACATACCACCAAGAAGAACAAGTACTGGACAACCCACTGCATAAACATGCCCAAATGCCAAAGCTAAGTAAAAACTTGCTCACATTCGTTATCAACAAGAAATATGATTCAAATTACTTTTACAGTACGTCTTCAATCATTTATACCATGTAAATATATGAGGTACTGGTATGTCACTACTCATTTAGGCCATGTGAATATGTGAGGTACTGTTATGTCACTACTCATTTAGGTAAAGCAAATAGATGATATACCATTACGTCTTCACTCATTTAGGCCATGTAAATAGATTAGGTACTGGTATGTCCCTACTCACTTAGGTCATTTTGAATATGTGAGTTACTGGTATGTTACTTCTCATTTACGTCATGTGAATATGTGAGGTTCTGGTATGTTACTAATCATTTAGGCAATGTGAATAGATGATATAAGAGTACGTCTTCACTCCTTTAGGCCATGTAAACAGATGAGGTACTGGTATGTCACTACTCACTTAGGTCATGTGAATATGTGAGGTACTGGTATGTCACTTTTCATTTAGGTCATGTGAATATGTGAGGTTCTGGTATATTACTAATCATTTAGGCAATGTGAATAGATGATATAAGAGTACGTCTTCACTCCTTTAGGCCATGTAAATAGATGAGGTACTGGTATATCACTACTCACTTAGGCCATGCAAATAGATTATGTACTGGTATGTCACTGCCCCTTTCCTGTCAAAAACCCAGTACTCTTCAGAGGGTTAAAGGTACAAGAACAATGAAAATTTAATATTTGAGACATTATCTTCTAAATATAAATGCTTAATTACCGCAGAAAGAAACATGCTATAAGGTCAAAAGTAAAAGCAACATAAAAAAGAATCCACCTTAAGAATTTTGAAGGTGGTTAAAATATAATTAAATAAATGTTATAATTGTGATAAAAATGTCTAGTACTGGGGAAATTTTCCTCATGAGAGATGTCATAGAGCCATGAAAGGATGATGTGATGTTAGGTGGACAAATGTATATAATTTATACTTCTTATTCTTATTTTAATAAAACAAATATGATGTTGTTTGAGCACATGAAGAATGTGATTGAATGCGGTTTATCAACCGAAGATAGTATATGGTATATGAGAGAAGACTGAAAAATGAGTATGAAGACCTAAAGATAAACAGAAATGAAGTTACGGGCAATACTATAAGGATGGAAAAACTGCGACGGATAGTAGGCGGCAGAAAAAAGTGGCTATCAGAACCTACTGACCACGGAGCATACTCTACAAACAGAAATAACATGTAAACTTTTTGTATAAAAATAAGCATAATAAAATAGGGAGTTCTTCCGATCAAATAGTACTCTAACATTGGCAAGCCAATTTACCATTCCTGTAAAATCAACAGAGGTCTTTCTTAACCAAGATGTACCCATGTAGTAGGCTTCAAGTGTCTAGAAAACTAGCTATCAATAATTATCGTGCAGACAGATAGATAATGATACAATATCAGGTTCTCCTATCATGTATCACCCACTGTATATTTGTGATATAAGAGATATTGCATAATAACAATATATAGTTTATGACAATATGTATATACAAACTATAATAATGTACGAAGCACAAAAAATTTATTATAGTCCAGTATTTCAAAGGCCCAGAAAACATACTGTGTTTAATATCCAAGCTTACCGATGAAATATATAAATGTGAAAATGTTTCACTATGTACTGAGTCAAAGCTCGTAGCTTTCGTACTAAGATATTATGGACAAAACTAAAGTTTTCAATATTTTTTGTTTAGGTAATTATTTTTATTATGTATCAGTAAATGTAAAACACAATAATTATAACAAGACTATAATTTAATCTGTTTAACCCTTTGTATAATATCCTATATCAAAATCCCCTAAAAGTAGATGAATATTGCTCTTTAGAGAAAGGCCTCCATCTGTTTCATGTAAAACCTCCTCATGTACTTGAACAATGCATATTGTTTACCAGTAGAGAGCCGTGTGAAATTTCTTATACTTTAACCCATTATACAATACTGAAAAACATGCATAACATGGAATTTTTCAAAATAATAGACACATTTTACAATTTAACATTCACCAAGCTTTAATGAGGGATTAAGAAATCATATTCCAGTTGAAGTTAACACAGTGTTTAATGAGGTCAAGCAACAACAAGTAGGAGTTAAACATAAATTCTGGACTGTAAATAGTATGGTTGATAATGGGGATTAATTAAGGAAGTTATCCAATAATGGGAGCCTTGTAGGGGAGAGTTGCTTTGATCAAGTTTAGAGAGATTCTGTCAACAGCCGGAATTGAATTTTAGTTTATAAAGCCGTTGCGTAACATCACTGAGGACTTTGTGTTAGGGCACAGTCCGGCTGTTGATCCTATTTGATATTGTGCCTGAGTTTCTCAGGATCTGTAACAAATTATCTTTCTACTAACAAAAACATGGTTATGTATGACAAAACATTACTTATTAGGTTGCATTATTAATAAATGTACTGCATGAATAAGAACTCGATTACAGTTTAGTATATTTTCAAATTATTTAGTCGTTAAAAATATTTTCAATATATTAATTCTGTACTGTCCTCTGTGTTTAAATCTGTAAATAAAATAGCATATTTTTCCTCTAAGAGACTATATTTGTATGATAAAATTACGATATCCTGTATGTCCCCGGAAAATTAACCTACAAGGGCTTAATACTTTTTTCTAAAATTAATCAAAGCCTCACCTCTGAAAATTAAATAATTACTTGTATAATGATATAAATAGTTTAAGCCTCTGGCCAGCTACGTTTTGAGCCGGGACATTTTATTCCGTAGATACGTTTTAAATGCCGAAATGTATTTTATTATATTTTACACGATACGTGATTTCCATTAATTTGAGATAAACATTATTCTTATATTTCTTATAATACATGTTTGATGAGCACGTTTGAATGGATATGTCAAATCATACGTTTCAAAATTAAAGAAAGTTGTGTTATAATTGTTACACGCTTAGTATTATAAAACAATATGATGCAATACATAAATCTGAAATATACAAATATTTTCAACTACAAAAGGCAAACGTAAAATTGAAAAATCGAACGCTTTATAAGCTATAGCACCTAACCTATAACCATATGTCAAAGCCAAGTTGCTTATTTCAGAAAATAATGTAGTTACTTAAGGAACAATCACTAAATAAATAGATAATTACATATTTATACTAATATTTTTAGTCAAAAGTTGTAGTAAAAAATATAGAACATTATTATTTTTAAATACCAAGTAACAACTGTTGTTAGGTATTTAAAGCGTAAACGGTTTTGTTCATATATTTTATTTTTCTTAACTTTTCTGTTACAAATTAAATAAACAGATATTTTGGTAAAGCCCTCAAGTATTTTAGAAGAGAGTATCGATGTATAATATCTAGTGGAAAAACTACTAGTTAAAAACACAACACCTATTTAAATAAATATTAAAAGTTCAGTAAAGATAAAACGTAAACCATTCACCCACTTTAATTATCCCCATCGATATGGACCCCGATATTGTATGGAACTACAGGTGTAGGATATAATATAAGGAAAGGGTAGGAAAATTAAAAAACTAAACTTCAATCACCATTACAAAAAATCCATATTTACAAATCAAATTTCAAATGTGGCTTATCAATTCATTCATAAACCTATTAAAATATCTGATTAAGGGTAACTTTGTAACCCTGGTTTGCGAGCAGAGCCTAAAATTTATGATATCTTTATTACATTCAGCACCCTAAATAAACAAATTAAATCGCATTTCGTTTGTAAAAAATTATTGCAGTTTTGATTTTTGAATATCTCTGACAAATATGTCATGTTTGATAATCTCACCTCCTCCTATATGAAGATTGTAAGTTTTTTCTGTGAAGGAACAGTGGCAGGATAATACGTGGATGATTCAAAACCTATGTTACATTGTACGTCCTGACATTTCTATAGCAATTGCTTATTACCAAATAATAAAGTTCATTCATCTGTCTCTGTAAGACTTATAGTTCACGAGGTCTAACCCAAACATTAATTACTTGTCCCATATTCGCCCATAACGTCTACTGTGATAAAATGACAAATGAAAATAAAGTTAGATTTTACCACATTTAACGTGTTTGCAGACGTCCTGCAGACCAGGAGGTAGTTTATACTAACTGGTAGAATACATTTAGTTATTAGAACCAATATTGATAATTCGTAATGAATTTAAGGTTTTTAGAGTGAAATCATTAAACAATTATTTAGTCATAGAGAAAAAACTCACATTAAATCTAATCCTTTAAATAGCTCTGTCGTCGTCATTGTATTGTTTTTGTTCATGAGCAATAAATTGAATAAAATTATTTATATCTTAGGGACAACACACATGAGTCCTACTAATAGCGTATATGAAAATTTCAAAAAGTAATCTTTAGAAGTGTACAAACTACAGAACGACGTTATTCTATATTATTCAATGTTAAGGGTGTTTTTACCAATAGCTAATAATACGATAAAGTACGCAGAGCTAATTGAGATTTATATCATGCACTAAAATAATAGTATTATCAAAGAAGCTTTTAAGAACATTACACATTATTGCTTAAGCTTATGGTAAATTACTATGGAATAAAAGTTATAAAGAGAATGAGAATTTAAATTTAATTTAATTGGAAATTAAACAAATCTGTTAGGTTGTTTCTTCACAAATTAAACATTTAAGATCAACCGCTATATAAATACCTCTTCGGATTCTCTTCTGCATCTCAATTTTCCAAAGTGCTATTTTCAAACAGTCGTGGTCTCTGTTTGAGGCAAAACTTTTTTCAAAGATTTAATTGAAGCAAGAATAACTGACGTATAAATCATTATAAATGGTGCAATTCCAACATTTGAAATCCAAAAGTTTCATAAAGGGGAAAATACTTACCGTACACTGTTGGTAGATAATAATTTAACGATTTTCATTTGCAAATAATTTTGGCCTTAGATTTAATTGGCAATACGTCTTTCTCCAACCAGAAAAATATAAAAACATTTAAATTCCGTTTTCTAGAGTTGTACTTCAATATAATTATTTAATAATACAAAACTATATCAATATTAGATGATTTGGGTTTGTATTATTTGCAGCACAATAGTTTAGAAATGACATTTTCTCTATTTAGCTTCCGGAATATATAATCTACTAGCAGTTACCCGTGGCATCACATGAAATTTCAAAACAAAAGCCAGAGCTTTCTAACTAAAGTATTTATGATTTCATATACCGGAGCTCTATCATTTATTTAAAGATCGCGCAGGCGTATCAGGTACATACTGTATTAGTGGTCAGGGTTGAGAGTCCCTAAACGAAAGTAACATTTTGATTAGTTTAATTTAGGTATTACTGTATTAATATGTATACACATACACGTTATATAACCTAATTTGGTGAAAATGTGATTATGTTTACTAGTCTAGATTAGTTTTATATTTAAGATATTTCAGGTAACATAGTTACGTTTGGCTTGTGCTCCGATCAAGAATATGTGTACCAACAAAAAACTCCTTCGATTAAAGAGCCTCTACTTTTGGCTCTATTAATTTACTTTATGTATACAAATTTTCAAGTTCCATAGTCATAGTTGCTGTATATCAGTGTTTCTAGAATTTACAAATTTATTTCTAAGCTTCTTGTTGAAAATGGCTGGACCAACTCGGCTAATTCAGTTTGTAAATTTTTCGATGAAACAGAGAAATGTTTATATAAGATGAAAAATGAAAACACATTACTAGAATATTTTTTTATTTCGAAATAATGGTTGTATATATGTTTCATAAACATTTAACTGAAACTAAACTGATCTTGACACTTTCAGCTAAAGTTTTACAAGGAGCCAGAAACATCTATTTACTTATAAATTGTGTCAAATATACCTCTAAAGGCTTGATTAGTAATGTAATGCAAATAGCACAAAAAGTGAATATCTCTATTTTACTCCCGATTTTGCAAATTTTGAAATAAAACATGTAATATATTGTAACGTAATTGTAACCATGCCATAAGACTAATCGTAGTTAACAATGTTGTGGATGTTTTTACGTATGATAATCCATACTGGTGGTCTTCCTTCACATTATAATATGACATTGTATCATTGGCTTAAAAAAATAGGGAAATGAACACAAATATGGTTTAAACCACTCCTAAGAATAAATTCTGAAAACAACAAGACTTTATAGCCCATACACTTTTAAGCGATTATTTTGGATAGTTACATAATAGAGGTTATTTTACACCTTCGGAAGTAATAACTTTTTAACTTAATAACAAGACAGAGTTTTATATTGCACTTGGATGGTAAGGAGGTGACTAAGATTAAAGTAAATATGTTTTACCAAGTAGGTGTCCACGATCTATTTATTATTATTTTGCCGGGCCTTCAAGGCTGGCTCACCTGTATATATGTATGTAAATTTGTATGAATAAATATATATATATATATATATATATATACATATACATCAATGTATAAAATATGTAATTATAGCTTAGAATAAAAAAAAATATTAATCAAAAATATTTTTTATTTATTAAAAACAATAGTCAGGTACTTGAAGAAAACTACTTCGGCCGAAAATAATGAACTTCTGACACTTAGAGTTGAGAATTTAAATCCGTCTGAATATTATTCAATGTTATCTTGTAAATAAAACATCGTAGTGCACTCAGGTTTCAGAATCTGCACTATCGGAAATGTATAGTGCTAAACATACTTGATGTTATAGTATGTTAGAGAAATGTAAAAAAGGAAATTTAATTCTTTGTTTTAAAGGTTATTTTTGGACGATGGAAGGATTGTGAAGGAAACAGGATTTTTCCGGACATTTGCCATCGTTCAGTGAAACAAGAAAACAGTAACACTACGTTTCGAGATCTGCATCTGATCTCTTCTTCAGGTAAAGAACTAACCTAACACATAATTACAAACTAAGTTAAAATAAACAAATCTTACTAAAGCGTTGTGGCACGCCTAAGTCAGGAATCACAACCTACATGTTGTTGTCAACTTCACTAACACTAAAGACATGCACTTAATACAAAACTATACAAAACACTAATCATTAAAAGTAAACTACGGAAACAGGTCACAATGCGTCTTCACTCGTCTACTGACCACCTACGACTGACCAGAGGGACTAGCCAATGGCAATCGTGACGGCTGGCTAAAACAAGATGGCGGAAATACAAGGGAAGGGGAACAGGAATGGGCCCTTTCGTTATTATTGGTTCACGCGAGATGAACTTCTTAAAACCATATTGTGACTCCGCATTGGTTTATTACAAATATCCGATCCGTTTGATACTTTTGGTTTTCTCTTTAGTTCATTTTTTAAAATTGGCAACCAAAGCGGCCTAATCTCGACTGATGGTTGACTGATTGGTTGGTCTGCCAATTTAATGTATGTTGCCTCAATTAATTTCCTTTTGAAGAAATGTGGTTCCCGATGTATTATGTGGGCTTCATCCCAATTCATATGATGGTCTTCGGACCAACAATGGTGTGCAATTTTTGACTTTTCTGTGAAACCCTTTCTCGTGTTTTTCTTTGTGTTCTTTTATCCTTACGTTTAGTGGTCTTTTTGTCTCGCCTATGTATTCCCTATTACAGCTACATTTTATACTGTAAACACAGTTTTTGGAATCCTGTGTGCCATTTTTTGGTTTTGTTTTTACGAGACTTTGTCTAAGAGTGTTGTGTGTTTTAAACGCGGTTCTAATGTTGTACTTTCTACCTACTCTTCTAATTTTCTCCGATAATCCCGGCACATAAGGGATTGACATAAACGCAAATTTATCACAAATCTGTTTTTCTGACTCAGGAATGATTCTTCTGGTTCGTTTGCACTTATTAATTACTAATTGAGGGTATCCATTGCTTCTGAGATCCGATTCAATTTTCTTAAATTCTTCTTTTAGTCCATCTTTATCTGAGCACAAGCTCTTTGCTCTATCAAACAACGAGTAGGCTACTCCTTCTTTGACAGATTTTTGATGGTTGGATTGATAATTTAAATATTTTCCTGTGTGTGTTATCTTTCGAAAAACAGTTGTCTTAAGGACATCCCTATCTCTTAATACACACACATCCAAAAAGGGAAGCTTGTTTTGGACTTCCACTTCCATTGTGAGGCGGATGGAAGGAGAAATACTATTAATGTGATTCAAAAAAATTATTTAATTCAATGTCTCCATGAGAAAAAAATAACAAAGGTATCATCCACATACCTCCACCAAATCTTTGGTTTGAACTGAGCTGAAGCCAAAGCTTTTCGCTCGAATTCCTCCATAAAGATATTGGCGAAAATAGGAGACAGTGGAGAACCCATTGCCATCCCCTCATCTTGACGGTAAACAACAACATTAGAACACCGTTTAAAACACACAACACTCTTAGACAAAGTCTCGTAAAAACAAAACCAAAAAATGGCACACAGGATTCCAAAAACTGTGTTTACAGTATAAAATGTAGCTGCAATAGGGAATACATAGGCGAGACAAAAAGACCACTAAACGTAAGGATAAAAGAACACAAAGAAAACACGAGAAAGGGTTTCACAGAAAAGTCAAAAATTGCACACCATTGTTGGTCCGAAGACCATCATATGAATTGGGATGAAGCCCACATAATACATCGGGAACCACATTTCTTCAAAAGGAAATTAATTGAGGCAACATACATTAAATTGGCAGACCAACCAATCAGTCAACCATCAGTCGAGATTAGGCCGCTTTGGTTGCCAATTCTAAAAAATGAACTAAAGAGAAAACCAAAAGTATCAAAACGGATCGGATATTTGTAATAAACCAATGCGGAGTCACAATATGGTTTTAAGAAGTTCATCTCGCGTGAACCAATAATAACGAAAGGGCCCATTCCTGTTCCCCTTCCCTTGTATTTCCGCCATCTTGTTTTAGCCAGCCGTCACGATTGCCATTGGCTAGTCCCTCTGGTCAGTCGTAGGTGGTCAGTAGACGAGTGAAGACGCATTGTGACCTGTTTCCGTAGTTTACTTTTAATGATTAGTGTTTTGTATAGTTTTGTATTAAGTGCATGTCTTTAGTGTTAGTGAAGTTGACAACAACATGTAGGTTGTGATTCCTGACTTAGGCGTGCCACAACGCTTTAGTAAGATTTGTTTATTTTAACTTAGTTTGTAATTATGTATTAGGTTAGTTCTTTACCTGAAGAAGAGATCAGATTGCAGATCTCGAAACGTAGTGTTACTGTTTTCTTGTTTCACTGAACGATGGAAATTTAATGTTTGTTAAATCGGTCCTAAACTTATCAGACAAGTTATTTTTATTTAAAATTATGAATGAAATGTTTGTATGTTTTAACATTTTTATAACAATTTACCAAAAACTAAATTAAATTTGTAATTGTTAACTATTGCAACGTGACTAACTGCTTATATAAAAATAACTTTCAGCATCCTGCATTATATGATATATTTTTGATTCATTAATACAAGATTGAAATACAGTTTAAACGTTATGCATTTTGCCCTCCACCTGGGTTCATAAGTCAGTCAATACATAGGTTTAAGAAAATATGTACAAAAAAAGTATTTGTAAAAATTTTTGGAACAATGACCAAAATCTACAGCTTGAATAATACATTTTAATTAAATTAAATTTAATTAAATTTTAAATATTCCACTGGAAGATTATTATTATATTTGTGTGGCCAAATCACCTTTATTATTCCAAATCCAATATTATTAAAAATATGTACGTATTTTAGACTTGAGATCGTATGTTATCATATTTAAAGTACGTTAATGAAGCCGTTTAATACATGTTGTTTTGGTGATTGTTTGCATTATTGTAGTAATATATATGTATTTTTGTGTCGAATTCATTGGAAATTTTATTTTATTAAACAATTATTCAACTTAAATTAGATATAAAAATGTTTAAGTTTAGTCTTATAGTTATACATTTACATCATTATTGTATTGTTGATATTTGTATGAAATTATCTTTGTTCAATATAATAAACACCGGCGTTTACCCTTTGAATATGTCTAATTATTCATTTTATGAAATTATTTTAAAGAATATATGAGAACGCTTCAACGATTCGATGCCAACGAAGCGTCTAGTGAACTTATTATTGACTTAATAGTGTGATATGTTTGAGCTACAATACTAAAACTATTAAAAAAATTTAACAATAGAAACACTTCGTCATTGAATTTTAGTGAGACAATATTGCAATTAAATACTCAGCCCTTACTGCAGTTGTAATAATTTACTTATCGTGTTTATAGTATTTTCATGGTCCAAACATCCGATACATTATTCAGGGAGTTACAGCGCTTTGGTAGAATGGGAGCAGATTAAAAACGCAGCGCTCTCGTGTGACTGACACCTGTTTTAATTTGTTCCGAAGCTCGGTGAGTCACTTGACACAATCAGATTACTTTAATTCCTGCCATTTCAGCTCCAACTGTTATATATGTTATCTTTTAAAATGTTATTTCCTTTGTTACTGTTTTAAATTAGTGTAAAATTGCTAGTTATGTGGTAATATTAGCTAATATAATTTCAGAAGTTTCTCATAAGTTTAGATTAAATTGTGAAACGGAACTTGGCAAATACGTTTATCAACGAATGACTAACATATTAACTTAACACTTTATAGAAATATTTTTATAAAATTAAAGGCTATTTTTCGTCTTTTAATTCAAATCGTAAATCATCATTTAATCATCTACTTTATAATTCCTAAAAAATATCCTAAGATTTTTGTTTTAATTGTATTTAATTGTTGGGTATTTAATTGTTGGACTCAAAAATATGTTTTCAGGTTTTTGAAATTTTGAAAATGTGACCTAAAGTATATGTTTATGTAACAACTTCATAAATTTATATATTTATGATATAAAAAAAAATATTATTAATATTTTTTGGCCACATTTGGGATACATTTTCAAATTTACATGATAAATTTTAAAAAACTATATATTTTTAATGCTGTTTTGTATTATTCTAGCTCTAGATTTTGGTCGTTGTTCCAAACATTTTTACAAATACATTTTTGTACATATTTTCTTAAACCTATGTATTGACTGACTTATGAACCCAGGTGGAGGGCAAAATGCATAACGTTTAAACTGTATTTCAATCTTGTATTAATGAATCAAAATATATCATATAATGCAGGATGCTGAAAGTTATTTTTATATAAGCAGTTAGTCACGTTGCCATAGTTAACAATTACAAATTTAATTCAGTTTTTGGTAAATTGTTATAAAAATGTTTAAAACATACAAACATTTCATTCATAATTTTAAATAAAAATAACTTGTCTGATAAGTTTAGGACCGATTTAACAAACATTAAATTTCCTTTTTTACATTTCTCTAACATACTATAACATCAAGTATGTTTAGCACTATACATTTCCCATAGTTTAGAGTCTGAAACCTGAGTGCAGTTTATTTACAAGATAACATTGAATAATATACAGACGGATTTAAATTCTCAACTCTAAGTGTTGACTATGCGATAGTGTCAGATTTCAGACCCTAAAGTAACTTCAAATTGCAAATTTAAAAGCTACTCTCTAATTTACCTCCAGGTTGCAGCAAGAAAAAATAAAACCCTTTATTGAATTAAAAATACATTCTAAATACAGTCATACGACATACCATACTTAACAAAGCTATGAATGTTTGCAAATGAGATATATGAAACTGGTTGGTTACTTTGACATTGTCAGGTGGCAAGCTTCAGGAAAATAGAGGAACAGACCCTTACATGCCTCAATGAGCCACTATTTCTTAGACTTCAGTTCGAAAATAACACGACCTATCATGCATTTTTGTATTGCATAAACGTATTACAAACAATTATAGGCTCATTAGTTCTATGTATTCATTTATATTTCTTCTTTAAGAGAGCAAGGCAAAATCAATCATGGCAATTTGTAAAATATGAGACAAGTAAATTGCAAGAATCAGAAGTTCATTATTTTCGGCCGAAGTAGTTTTCTTCAAGTACCTGACTATTGTTTTTAATAAATAAAAAATATTTTTGATTAATATTTTTTTTAATTCTAATCTTTAATTACATATTTTATACATTGATATATATATCTATATATATATATATATATATTTATTCATACCAATTTATATACATATATACAGGTGAGCCAGCCTTCAAGGCCCGGAAAAAAATAATAATAAATAGATCGTGGACACCTACTTGGTAAAAACATATTTACTTTAATCTTAGTCACCTCCTTACCATCCAAGTGCAATTATAAAACTCTGTCTTGTTATTAAGTTAAAAAGTTATTACTTCTGAAGGTGTAAAATAACCTCTATTATGTAACTATCCAAAATAATCGCTTATAAGTGTATGGGCTATAAAGTCTTGTTGTTTTCAGAATTTATTCTTAGGAGTGGTTTAAACCATATTTGTGTTCATTTCCCTATTTTTTTAAGCCAATGATACAATGTCGTATTATAATGTGAAGGAAGACCACCAGTATGGATTATCATACGTAAAAAAACATCCACAACATTGTTAACTACGATTAGTCTTATGGCATGGTTACAATTACGTTACAATATATTACATGTTTTATTTCAAAATTTGCAAAATCGGGAGTAAAATAGAGATATTCACTTTTTGTGCTATTTGCATTACATTACTAATCAAGCCTTTAGAGGTATATTTGACACAATTTATAAGTAAATAGATGTTTCTGGCTCCTTGTAAAAACTTTAGCTGAAAGTGTCAAGATCAGTTTAGTTTCAGTTAAATGTTTATGAAACATATATACAACCATTATTTCGAAATAAAAAAATATTCTAGTAATGTGTTTTCATTTTTCATCTTATATAAACATTTCTCTGTTTCATCGAAAAATTTACAAACAGAATTAGCCGAGTTGGTCCAGCCATTTTCAACAAGAAGCTTAGAAATAAATTTGTAAATTCTAGAAACACTGATATACAGCAACTATGACTATGGAACTTGAAAATTTGTATACATAAAGTAAATTAATTGAGCCAAAAGTAGAGGCTCTTTAATCGAAGGAGTTTTTTGTTGGTACATATATTCTTGATCGGAGCACAAGCCAAACGTAACTCTAATAAATTTGGTCACACAAATATAATAACAATCTTCCAGTGGAATATTTAAAATTTAATTAAATTTGACTCATCACGTTAGACTCGTGTCTATGAATATATACCATGTTGAGTAAGAATTTCTTTATAGTATGCTTATTTTAATGATTCTTGTGGAGAATATTCATCTACAAAGAGATCTACCTCCAGACTTTAAATTTAGCTTTCATTATTAATGGATTTTGAGCAAGTTTCTGCGATGGATTGAGATGAGTGAAAAGAATATTTTTATTTTGATCTATTTAGGACAATAATTTAGCAACAAAAAAATTGCATACTAATTGAATATATAAGAAAATTAGTAAAATATTTATATATAATAAAGTAATTATCTTTGTTACTATCAATAAATTCGAGAACGGCACGATTTATATGACTAAATTTGGTTAAGGATATTTTTAAAAGTTCAAGGAAGGTGAAAAAGGTGAGGAACATTAGTCATTTATTTAGAATGTGCCGTAACTCTGGAAAATAATTATAGTATTTACGACGCATGAAATAAATATAAATGACACTGAATAGATATACACTTCGGTGATCCAAAACATTAATAATTGATACAAGTGAATCTTCAGAAGTCAGCTTGTTTAAATTCTACCACATCAGCTTTATGCCTCTCAATTATAAGCTATATAACTAATATAAAATGAAAATAAGTAACGCTCCCTACAAATTCGGCGCGGATAAGGAAATGGTTGTCTAATAAAATTTAACATATCCAAATAGTTCACATAATCAATAATAAAGAATATTAATTAAAATAGTTTGCGTATGACCAGGCACCATTGGTGGCGTTTTGAGAAACAGCAAACCTTTATTTATCGGTATATGTAATTATGAAAAATATTAATTGCTTGAGTTCAGTACAATCAGATTCTTAGGTATGAATATCTTCAACAGGACGAAGAGTCGTTTTCATTTTTTCGTATCATAGTAGTTTTGACATAACTGTTAGTATTCGAATGGTTAATCTTATCACTAAAACTACACTGGAAAAATCTTACCTCTAACACACCCAGCAGAGATAAATTTGGCTGGTTTATACCTTTCGGCTGAACCTACAACTGGGTACAGCAAAATCCAATGTGTCACTTACATCTGGGCAACCTCATGGCATTTCCAGGAGCAGCACCTCACTAACCTCAAATTTCGAGATTCTTGGGTGCAAGGGTAATTCGATAGGTCTAGGCTACTACGGGAGATGACTGTTGGAGTTGGTCGGGTTTATTCCCTAAGCATTAGAGATTCTTGGTAGCCTCAACAAGGGTGTGCCACCCCCCGCCACCTTTGATTGGAGAGGCTGGTTCAGAGCTGGCTTAACCTTCTTCCGGGTTGACATAAATCTAAGATTACTGCATTGATTCGTCTTCTTAGATCTCTATAGGAGGCGGCCCTTACTCCCTAATTCAAACCCATGCTGAATATCCTGTCACTTCAAAATTAGCGCTAAGGTCCTTATAGCATTAAGTGCAATTTATAAGCTTCTTGTCCTAAGACAACAACAAAGGACCCTCAACAAGGGATAGATGACATTGTAAAATCCTTATTCATGCAGCTCATTCTACCTGATTGAGATAACAACTGGGTCATGACTTTGTAAACGGATAGTGATATTTCCTTATGCGTTGCAAAGAACAATATTTCTGTGTTTAAAAAAGTTTCCTTCCGTCAGCACATTACGATGAAAAGGATCCTGAATTTCAGGACCACGAAAAGTGAGTAAATAGGTGCAAACTTTTAGAAACTTCAAACCTGACCGGGTCACCTTATAAATCTTTTGGTACAATAAAGTGCTTTGGTTATATTCCAATACAAGTATCCAATATAAGTTTTATCATCCTGAGGTAATATTGTCTGGAAGTCGAGAGCCATTTTCCATTGTACAATTACACAACCTGGTGATTTTTCTTGAAACCAGTAGAAAATTTTTCCTCGGAAAATAAGTCGATCCTCAGCTACGATATTTCAGGAGTTTATTGAAAGGGAAGTATGGAAGGATAATTTGTTGTCAAATCATATTTTTCAATACACTAAGTAAAGCTTTACAACTGACCTTTGATATTAAAATGATAATTAACCTACCGCCAGATAACTGGCACTGACATTACTTCACATTTAGGGTACTTCTATAGCTAGACAAGACTAATCTAATTCATACGTTGTAAATCTAACCAACAATTTAAGAATATCGAATGAAATTATTAATTATAATCTGTTGTAGTAGGAAGTCTATCATTCATTTTTTTAAAGCGAACAACTTTCCTATCGATAATCAATTATTTCGTGATAATATTTATTATATTAATAAATTTAATGCTCTATGAAACTAATTCTCTCTAATATGAATTTTTTAGTTTTTGTCACTGCACTGAGATTTTTAATGGAAAAGACATTTCTTAGATACTTCCACAATAAATTTATTAAAAATAGCGCTTTCGCCGGTTAAGGCATCATCAGTTTTTACATTGTTCACAGAAAACAACATATGTGTAAAATATCGTTATCAAAATATCAAGAAATGGAATTTCACTGTTAACCTCATTTTCAATAGTGAATTTTATCGATGGTCTAATTGAATTGATGTGTTTAAAAAATTCGTCTTGGATGTTAATTTTATTTTCCCATACACAAAAGACATCATCAAAATACTGTAACCAAATTTTGGGTTTAATACTCCAATATTCAAAAGCAATGTCTTCAAAGTGGTCCATAAATATGTTGCTAATTATTGGGCTGAGAACACCACCCATAGGTAAACCGGATACTTGATTGTAAAATCTATCTTTTAACTGAAAATACTTGTGGCTAACACATACAGTAAGAAGTTTCATTACACAGTTAATAGATAATGTTGTTCTCATACTGAAGTTGTTATCATTAGAAAGTCGTTGTCTAATCAGACACAAAGCTTCAGAGACAGGTACATTTGTAAACAGACTATTTACGTCGTAGCTGACCATAATATCATTGTAATCAATATTAATATGTTTTATTTTATTGATAAAATCTTCTGAATTCTTGATTTAAGAATTAGCTTGTCCAAATAATGGACTAAAATAGGTAAACAAAAATTTTGATAACTTTGATACAGGAGAATCAATGGAACTTACTATTGGTCTAAGAGGAATTAAATCTTTGTGAATTTTCGGTTAGTCCATACAAATGTGGTGGCTTTGAATATTGAGGGCTTAATTTTACAATAAGAGGTTTTCTTAGTTCATTTTCATGGTTTTTTAGTGTCTGTTTTATAATTTTCTCAATTTTTACTGTAGGATCATTATTTATTGAAGTATATTCATCACAGTTAACTAATTTATTAATTTTACTATCATACTCTTCCTTTTCCAAGATAAACTGTAACTTTACCCTTATCAGCAGGAAGAATTACTATGGATTCATCATTTCTTAGCGATTTAAGAGCAACTAATCTCTGTGAAAGTAAGATTGCTTTTGGGTCTATTTGACTTTTCCAGTGTTTGTCCGATCAAAGCCCGGTAATAGTCTTGCTGTTCAGGAGGTAATAGATTAGCAGCTGAATCTGTTGGCATAACTATATCCACGCATGAAAAACTGTCCATTTGATATTGAAAAATTGTTGAGGCCTTTGCTCAACAAGTTTAACTCACAATCTGTCATCGATTTGTTAGAAAGATTAAGAACAAACTGATTATTATTTGTCTGGTTATTATCGGAGTAAGGTAGTTCGGAATCAGAAAAAGGACATATTATTTTATTGACATTACAAAGCCTTACAATCTTTGATACTTGTTTAGTAAAAACATTATGAATCGTATCACTGACAATATCAAAATTTTCTGCTTGAAATATATCTAATTCAATGGGATGTAATCTCAAAATGAGTAGTTCATGAATAATTTTAAGATATGTACTAACATTGTCTCTCAATTGATACCAATGTTTGATCTCTTCTGTTAGCCATACTTTCTTAGCCTTATATAAGGCAGATTTTGATGAACGAGATTTAGAGTTAATTTTGATTTGGATATAATTAGGAAAATATATTCAACTTACGGCAATGGTTATTGAACCAAATATGTTGTGTGCATAATCTTTGTTTTGTTTTAAGTTTCCTGTACAAAACACATTGCGAAACACGTGTCGCTTTATTCCAAGAGTTTTTCATTTTCTGCTTTAAACATGCAGTAAAAGAAAACCATCATATAAATGTTGAATCGTCTAGTGTAGTGTTTAAAGAATCTTCCTGGACTAAAAGAAATAAAATTGAAAGTGCGTGTATGACAGTTTTAAAAGATAATTGTATTTCCCAACCTTCCGTAAATTTCAGTGATATTTTTATACCTTTAGAAAAAAAAGAAATCCATTCCAAAATTATGAATTGCAATCCATATTTTTTCTACATAATTCTTTTATAATTTATTAGTTTTTGGTCTTTACAGTTAGTTTTAAAATTTTATTATTTTTATCCATATGTTTATTCTATTTTACACATATGTTGTTTTCTGTAAACAATGTAAAAACTGATGATGCCTTAACCGGCGAAAGCGCTATTTTTAATAAATTTATTGTGGAAGTATCTAAGAAATGTCTTTTCCATTAAAACCCACCTACTTCCACCAAGGGTACAAAGCAGAAAGTGCACTGAGATTTGTTATTTCAACCTGGAATATATTTTTATATTATTTTAGATATCACTTATTGTCAATTTTTTTTTATCACTGAATAATGACACATTTCATAACATTCTGTTACGTTTTGAATCCTTCTATCGTCAAAAATTCAAGAGTAGTAACTCTATTTCAAAACAAATTATTTTAAAATATTTACATTACACAACTAGACATATTAGACCATATACTAACAATCTACTATTAATTACAATTCAATTTCGTACATGTTTGTCCAGTTTCGTTTCATCTCTGCGGGAATTCGAATGAAGCATCGCTCCCTACAATTCTGTTCTGGAACGTTTAAAGCTAATTGCACTTTCTGTCACTGTCATGATTTATACTGCACAAGTTTCCCGCGGTCACGGAAAAACAGCTCGGGAATTAAAGATGCTAAGTATCACTAACTATTCAGTTCACGATTTTTTTAATAATTAATGAATCAGTTACCTATTTGAATACTGTGGGATGGTATTACAAAACCTCATTATAACTCAACCTAATTTACGTCAAGTGAATTTTACAATTCTTGGATATTGTTTAGTGTGGAAATGTAATAAATTTCAGTTTCCTTACTGAATAATGTAGTAGCTTCGGAGTAATCAGTGCAGCAGGAGGATTGAAATGTTAGCTTTATATTATTGTCTTATTCCAGACCCTTATATTAACCAAGCTGAAGACTTCAAATACGCCGTACGCACCTGAGTTCACATATATATAGATTTTATTTAGTAAAAATCAAACAGTATGAGGTGTTATGAAACACAGTATTTTTAAAGACGTATTTCCTTCTCATGTTTAAAAAAAATTATTTTGTTGTAATAAAAACAAATTTTAACTTGACAAAATACAATCAAATAAAGTATGTGAGGAAAACTAATTGGATTTAAATATCCCGCTTGACATTGTTGTAATCCATGGGTTTTTTAATTTAGTCGATTATTCGACCACTAACTAAACGCTGGACAATTTTTTTTAGCGCTGATCGAGAAGCCAGAATCTTATTTAAACTAATAATTAATAACAATATTTTAAGCTAACAAATTTTTATTACACTAATTAAAGTTATATGTAATAAAATATTTAAAAATAAAAGCAGTTTTACGTATTAATTGTTTTATTGAATTCAGCACAACCAATATTTTAAAATAACAAATAATTAAATTTAAAAATAGACTTGAACGTTACTCAAAATAATAAACAAGAGATGAGACGAAACAAGGGTAGCAAAGTAATCTGATTACGTCACGTGACCCACTGAGTTTAGGACGAATTAAAGCGTCAGTCACTCCAAAATGCTCATTTCCGTTAATGAGGACGTTTAATACCCGTAGGACGAAAGGACACCTACTGCGTGTAGGTCTTTACTCTCTTGAGGATTATGGTAAAACATAAAAGAAAATTGTTAGAAATATATGAATAAATCTGCAATTAATCTTTGAAAGTGACTTAATATTTTAATTATACACGCAGTGTGGACATGCTTAAAACCTATTTATAAATCATGATTTTTATCAGAGGTATAAGTTTTACCTCTCCAATCACCACGGCTAGTTATTGACTAAAAAATAAAATCTGTATCGAAATCATGAACACGGAAATATGATGCATCACAAGAATTTGTTTCAGTATCGTAAAAATTATGCAAGTGTGGAGGGTAACGAATTATGACTCCTCCTACCTCAGAGGCGTAATAATCTTTGATAAGATTGCCTTAAAAATTTAATCTCTAAACCTCATAATATGCTCATGAAGTTTATACAGAATGTAACTCTTTCCAAGCTTCCCATTAGACGGAGAAAAAATATATCCGGTTCTGAGTGATAGGCTTCAACGTCGATGTCAATAAATGAACCTGCATAATCCTGATCTAATTACTTTCTACCTGGAAATGAATCTTCTTCGATGGTATTAAGGTGTATTCGTGTAATCTTGCCATATGTTTCATTCAAATGTGTTTAACTTTCCTTGGATTTCATATCGGTGTATGAATATTTGTCTATAGACTATATCACCAAAATATTTTATTAAATATCTTGGCGTAATTATTCTATACGTTTTTACTATTTCATATGTTAAAATATGATGAACTCAGTTTGTTTACAATCTGTGTACGTTGCAATTTTCACGTTGCCATCATGTTTACCAAAAGGAAAAACTATTCTTTAAATATTCTACGGATTAACATGGACCATTTACTGACCTCGCTGTTGTCTACAGGTCTCTTCGTTCTCTCGATATAAAGTCCGGACAGACATAAAAATCAAGGAAAAGGCCCCCTGGATGAGAAACTTCAATAAAGCACAACCAGCAAGATATGATTTTAAATGGTCACAAAATTAAAGGCAACTTATATCGGCTTACAGCAACT
The DNA here is from genome assembly GCF_021130785.1 of Homalodisca vitripennis. Lineage (NCBI taxonomy): Eukaryota > Metazoa > Arthropoda > Insecta > Hemiptera > Cicadellidae > Homalodisca > Homalodisca vitripennis. The sequence goes on along the minus strand of NC_060214.1, from coordinate 59,237,103 downwards.
ACAATTAGGTTAACATTTAAATTATCATACAAATTGTGATCCTTAAGTATTCGCTCTTTAAGTAAGTGTTTACTCACATATAATGTTTTACTATAATTAATAGTTAATTAATACGATTCACAGCGCCTCTATTTAATCTCTTTACATGTTTCTGAAAAAACTAAACACTTTAATTAAGATTTGAAACATGACTTTCAAGTTTAATTCTGTTGCTGAGTGAATTCGAATTAAAACTCAGGTCCCAGGGTAGCTTTTCTGGAACATTTCCAGTTAAATTTCACTTAGTTCACTCTCATGACTTATACTGGGTCTCCCGTGGCAGCACAAGAAAAAGGTAGGTGAAAAACAAGGATAAAGTAAAATACACGGACATGTTTACAGCATGTATAGGGGAGGTTCGTTAAAAACATCGTATGTGATTTATCTATAACATAATATACCCATAAGAAGGCTCTCAGCTAGATCAAAGGACACGCTAATATGGTGATACCAACTGCTCCACTACATTCTGATATTTCAGATATAATTTTAACGTAACTTTGTCTCATTAATAAAACAGAAGGGAAGATTACTCCTCAAATAACGCTTAAAGCAATAAAACGAATAATTTTCATAATCGAATCTAATATCAAATGCATATTAGTTTTGAATATTTTTATTAACGTTGCAAACCAAAGCAATGGGTAATAGGCAATCCGCCTATACAAAACGGGTCACGTAATTAACTTGCAAGTTCGCCTTCTGCTACCTTAAGTACCAGCGAACTCCGTTCCTAATGGCTCAACACGTACTCATGGAAGCCATTTGGAACTCCAGACACTACCAAAACGTAAGCAGTGGACTAGTGACCCATACCAATTGTCAAATTCAATTACGGTATATGGTGATGTGACGTACAGCAGGTGCACATTCAACCACGCCTCTAACACAGCACATCTATTGTGTAAGCAAAGCTGACACGTATAAATCACCCTGACCTTTCCAAATTCAACTACATTCTCATGCCAACATCTTATTGTTTTACCTGAATAACACTAAATTGACACTGTTATATTAAAATGTATAAGCGGAAAATAATGTAAAAAGTTTTAGTGATACAAAATTATAAGTAACAAAATACATTATTCAGTGATGCATTAGAGATAAAATAAATTTTATCTAAAGAGCTTTATTTAAAACTTATATGGTTAAAAAAAACTAAATGTAAGAAATTGAATATATAGATGAAAGAGGGTACTAGTTTAACCAACCATTTCAAGGGTCACTTTATCGCAGGAGTAAAAAACCTTTCCTTTGAAACATAGGCAAGCCTGACGAGCAGGGTTTCTTGTTCGGCTATGTATTATTTTCATTGTATGAGTCTCTATTCATCACGCAATAAACCTCTGTGGTAGCTATAATCAATTTTTTTGGAGTTGTGCATAGTACAAACTTACTTGTCACGAATCTGCACTAATTCAATTGCAGCAATTACAATAATCAAATCAAATCAAAATCATTTATTTCTCATTCACATTAACATGTATCGAGAATTAGTCAATATGTATAAATAACTAAATAATAAAAATATTCTTGTTAAAGTTATTGTTACATCTGGTAAAAACTACAAATTAAAAAATATATTTACAGTAATACTGATATTTTTACTTGCAAGATTGGGTGGGGGGCACAAAAATTCAGAGAGAGTGAGTAAAAATAGTTTTTTACAAGAAAGTCTTTTAGCTTGTTTTTGAAAGATGCAAAGTGAAGTGCTGGCTTTTAAATAATCTGGCAATCTATTATAAATTGTAGGTCCTAAATTTATCTATTGATTTGGGGAACATATTATTACTATGGTGGGGTACTGTTTTTAAACTATTATTATTTCTGGTGGGATATTATGATTTTGGGTAGGAAAAATCGGTAAATATGTTTAAACGTGTAAATTGAAACGGAATTAAATAAAAATGGAGGGGAGGATTAGTATACGTTCTTAGTGAAACACTTGACTACAGCGCTCCAGGCCCTCAACCCAAACACTAAAACGAATAGCCCTCTTTTTTGCAATTTGAATACTCTTTGTATCAGAGAAGATGAAGCAGTTCCCTATGGCATTATGCTATATGACATCACAGAGGAAAAGTTATCCATCGTTATACCATTTTCAGTGCACTACTTTTCATGAAATTGGAAAGACACCTCAAGGAAAAACAATACAGAGTTGAGCTTAGAGGAGAGGGCTTACTCCTATACAAAACAATAGTTATCACTATCAGGTTTTGTATCTCTTAGGCCTCCTATAGCTGCAGGAAATAAACAACAAATAGCAGAGCCAGGCACTATTTGAACTAATAAAATCCAAACGAATGGAATTTAACGAACTACATCATGTGGCTATGAGTAGTAAAATTATTACTTCATATATACACAGCAGCCAACAGATTCCTACGTAGGTTGTGAAAGTGACAAATATTGTGAGGCCATCGTGAGGCAGTTAAGGGCCTTGAGTGATAGTTCTGTCAGGCTTTAACAACAAGTCCTCCCTTCTATAAGACGCTTGGTTGCTTCAGACATTATATTTAGCCATATTCTCGTTTATATTTTGTATTATAATTAAAAAATTACTATATATCTATAAACAGATTATTTCCCTGATCTTTTATTTATATAATAATGAATTCTTTACGCATTTCGTTACCACTCCATGTCATACCACTTAATGTGTCGGCTTTACAATTAGTTATTGATTACCATTGACAGTTCATAGTACACGCCACATTTATGATCCAAATGTAAAATGTTTGCAACCATAAAATATTATTTTGAAAATATCCAAATTTTTCTATTTTTCTTTATGTTTTCAAAATTTAAAGCTTTAAAACCTTTTCGATATTACATAGTTTATCATTTTCAATCTCCAAACTTGAAAGTACTCGTAGTTATTGTTAAAGTGAAATAAGTGTTAAGTGAATAATGTTTTAAAATATTGCCTTACGTAAAAAGATTCCTCAACAATTTTAGTATATTTGCATTATTTTCGTAATTGAAATATAAATATTAATTAAATATTATATAATGATTATGAAATACTTATGAATAATTCTAAGAAAAACAGGTATTGTAATGGTTTATGTATTTATTCTAATAAATAATATTTTTATGATAATATTGTCGTTAGGTCTATAATTTTATATGGATGACAAAGATATTACTTATTAACGGTTAATAGTTTCAACAAATTAATTTTAGTATAGTAATAAATTATGATTACTCTTTACCTCTGATAATTATAATAAAACATGTTATTCTATATGCAGCATCCTAATTCTAAGAATACTATACATTCGAAAAAAATATGCTTTTGTTTGTTTGTTTTGCTTTTCATGCGAATGTACTGAATATTTTGTATTAATACATTGTTACTTTCCTGGTATAAAAATAGAACGGTTATTATATCGAAAATCTTTCTAAGCTACACCTCAAGAAAAATCCTACCTTAATCCATAAGTTTGGGACTATTGATTGAAACAACTTTTTTAAATTTAATCAACTGCATACTCAAATTTATACCGTAAATACATTAAACCAGAAGTTCAAATTAAACTTCCTGACGAAGAAGAACAATTTTAATTAAAACTTGAAATTTATTGCCTATTTAAAGAAATAATTTATTTTCATAAAGACACTTTTGATCTAACGTCTTACTTTTAGTTTTTATAAATTGTTTAAGATGTAATTTAATAAAGTTCAATGTAATTTCTTGTATAATTTAATTTAAATGTATTTAAAAATTTCTCTGTAGTTACACGCATGCGGCGCGCACGCACACAGTTAAATCTTGAAACCTCATATATTAAATAATAGTTGAAACACCAAAATATCAAAATTAAGATTCAATAGGTCCATATTTTTAGTATAGCTCCTTACGAAAGACTGGCGTATAATTATTAGATTATGGAATTAAAGAAATTTAAGTATGTTTGACTATCAACGAATTTAATTTCCTTTATACGCTGGGGCCCCTCTCCAAACCCTATTTCTACTATAAATTTAAAACAGTTCAAAAATATCCTCCTAAAAATATGTAATATGTTTAAAAACTTTATTGTTAATGGCATTCAATAATTTTACTCCCTGAAATAAAAACGAACTTTCGTTATAAAACATGAGGTTGTTTCACGTTGCGTAATAATTCATATTTGACAAAGAAAATAGAGGCAAATAAATAACAAGTTTTACTGCATTATCATACATGCTCTCGCAATATTACTATTGCACAGTGTAATCGTCATTGCATGAGGTAGCTTGCGTGGAGCATAAATAATAAAGTAGGACTAATTTCAGAGCCGTCACTGCTATGTAGGGGAAGAAAATGGAAATAAAAATGTAATATTAAATAGTATTATGTACAGGAATATATAAATATCGCTTACAAAAGAACTAAATTGGAATAATGTTTTATATTCTGTTTTTAACCCAGAGAGTAATATTAAATGTACAGGGTGGTTATAAATTATTGTACACATTTTTTAAGATTGAATAAATAAATAACCAATCAACTTAAAAACATGGGAATTGTTTTATTAAATTGTAAATTTAAAACAGTTTTATATACTGACTGAAAAATTAATAATTGTACACATTACCAGTAATTATAAAAAGTAGTTATAAAAAAATGAAAGTAAAAAAATGTCACTTAAATTCTGTGGGTGTAAGGTATGATTCTTCTTAATGGACTTGTGTTGTGACATAGTCAGCTGGTCAAACAATGGATCTTTCCGCACCAGCTGTTAATTACAGTTGACTTAAACAAACACTAAACTAACCTCAGTATCAAAATGGCTAGTGTGCAAGATAAAGCAAGGTGTGTTCTTTGGTTTCATGAAAGCAGATCTGTAATAAACTGTTCAAAGAAGGTTTCGTTTTAGAGTATGGCCGCAATCCTCCGAGTAACAATTCTATAAAACGCTGGTATAGGCAGTTTGAACAGACGGGAAGTGTCCAACATAGAAAAGATGTGGTTAGACCTCCAGTTTCTGAAGCTATTGTTAATCAAGTAAGAGAATTTTTTATGAGGAGCCCTGGATAAGTCTACTCGGCGTGCAAGTTTGGAATTAGGATTACCCACGATTCAACAGTCTTAAAAAATTTTGCAACAAACACCTTAAGCTCCCATCCATACAAAATTCAGTTATTACATGAACTAAAACCTAACGATAAACCTCGACGCTACGATTTTGATTACTTGACCTCGAAGAACAAACAATAAACATTGGAGAAAGCAATTTCTTGAAAAAAGTAATTTTTTCTGATGAAGCGACCTTTTTATGTTTCTGGTAAGGTGAATAGACACAATTGTAGGATTTGGGGTACTGAAAATCCTCATAATGTTCGAGAACAAGAAAAGAGGACAGCCCTAAAATAAACGTTTGGTGTGCATTGGCTATAGATGAAGTGATAGGACCCTTTTTCTTCGCAGAACCGACCAGTCACTAAAGAGGTATACCTCGACATGCTTGAACTTTTTGCAATACCGCAAATTGAGCATAGACAACCAAACGTTTACTGGCAGCAAGATGGTGCCCCTCCACACTGGGGTAAGATAGTACGTGACTACCTAAATGACACGTTTCTGGTCGTTGGATTGGACGGGATGGTCCAATTCCTTGGCCTCACACGTTCCCCAGACATTACACCCTTAGACTTTTTTTTTGTGGGGCTTATGATCAAGGACAGAGTCTTCGCTAAAAAAGTTCAAGATATTGAGGAACTCAAGAATAGAGTTCGAGAGGGTTATTGGAAGCATAACTCCAGCAATGCTCAGAAACACATGGTGTGAGGTTGAATTTAGACTACAAACTTTGCGTGCAAACCTCGGGAGAGCCACGTGAAATTAGTTTAGTTTCCTTGTAAAAGTATGAGTAACAGTAATCTTTTTGTCCTTTCATTGGTAACAAAAACTGTTTTAAATTTGCTATTTAATAAAACAATTTCCATGTTTTTAAGTTGATTGGTTATTTATTTATTCAATCGTAAAAATGTGGTACAATAATTTATAACCACCCTGTAATATTAATAAAGTAATATGAGGAATATGAGTTCCTTTGAGATATAGTCCTGTAATCACGCTGCTGTTCTGTCAGAGATAACTCCGAAGTCATCACAGTGCAGCAGGGGCGGATATCTCAGAGATTGTAGCTGTTTGACGTAATCATACCAGCTTAAATTTGTATCTTTATAAAGTCATTCTCAAAATTCTACCATTGAATTCCATAAATCTATTTGTATTAAATCCTTATGCACAAGGTTTGAATAACAGTCGCAATTACATTATTACTAGCTAAATTATTATATTATACCGCTACCTGTGATTATATTTTAATATTCATTAGTACTGAATATGGACTAAAATACAACAAATTTAACGTATAACTCACAAATAGGGAATGAGTCAGTTTTGAAATTGAAAAGAGCCCAAACAAAATTTATTAAAAGAAATAACGTAAAGCTTTAATTATTCTTAAGCATAGAGTTAATAAGTGAGGTAAATAGTAATATGAAAAAAATTTATGAAAAATGCAGAAATACTAAATATGTGTGTAATGAACTTTACAATTTTAATGAAAAGAAATATTTGTTAAATGTGACAAGTAGTTCCAATTTTTTTGCGTTTTTAATAATGAGTAGATATTTTTTTTTTTTTGTAAAACAATTTATATGCAAAGGTTCAAAGGATTTTGATGCTTTAAAAATCAGAATAATTGTTATGAAAAACATATTATTATAATGAACTACTAGCTTAATACTCAGGTTAGTTTGCTCTTAAAGATCCACCCTAAGCCGTATACAACTAATATGTAATTATCTTTCATTTAGTGAAACTTGTAATAAATTTATATATACATGTCTTAAGAATCAAAAAACTTATTCGAAACCAAGTATACTATAATCTATTATAAACATAAGTTAGCATAATATAACATTGTTACATATTTTATTTCTTTATATTAAGAACCATTTAAACCAATGAAATTATGTAGTTTGATGCATTAAAAAAGTTTATGACTCAACATCCATAATAATGAAATGTGAAGAACGTATAATATTTTATGGATTACGGGCAAAGAACGTTTAGAAAAAAATTTAAATATTAAGTATAATTTTATAAAGAACAAAACATATGCATACTTCAAATAATTGATTGAACTTTTCTCTTGTGCCTATAAAATAAATATCTCTATTCACGTCCAATTATCAGATGTAGATTTTAATTAAAGTTAATATATTGTAGTAGTTACCACTAGTTGTGAAATGGCGATTAATTGTTTAAATTTAAATTCAATAGACATCGTAAATTTTCTGCCACTCGTCAAGATTGTATTCAATTACACAATCTTTGTTTTTCCTCATCTCTTCTTTGTGTTTCATAGTACTCGTCGTTGTGGAATTTTAAACATTACATAAAAATTTGTTATATTTTCTTTGTTTACGGGATTATTAATGTGAAACTTTTGTGTCTGTAAATGGGTATTTTGGATATCGGCCAATCTTCAGTGATACATAAAATTAAAACATTACTGTTTGAAGGATATTTAATCCAAATTTTTTATACTACAGTTTCATTTTCATCGAGAAACTTTTAATATGTCTGAGGACAAGACCATTTTTTTATTACGATACGTCGTATTACCGATTTTATCAATAAACAAAGACAATACGAAAGGTTTGACAGCTTTCTTCTAAAATTTTCCTCTCTGCATGTGAATAGATAAACGATAGAATAGTAAATTGTATATATATATATATATATATATATTATATATATATAATTTATATAATATCTAAATTTAAAGCTATTTTAAAAAATGATATTCCTTGGTTGCACAAAATATTCCTGGAAATTTGCGAAAATTTTGTATCTGAGACGTTATTCTGTCTCAGAAACCGCATTGATGTGGTGTAACAAACTTCGCACTGAGGTTATAAACAGTATTATATACGCTTCACATAGTTCCAACAAGTTTATATGCTATTCACGTCAGATCGACATGTTACCGCCACGCTATAGCCTCACCTACACAGATCCCTTATCAGCATGATATTATTATTGCCTTAAACTCACGTTTATATACTATTTGATAATTTTATATATTTTGCATGAATTACAAATTATATTATTATATAGCTAGCACGTATAAGTTTATGGGATAAATGTACTGAAATGTTTCATATTGATTTAAATAAAATATGAGATTGGGTTTACACTTCGTTAACTATTTAAACGAAATTATTTAAAAGTTTATTACGGTGTCCGAAATGTTTCACCGTTAATGTTAAGAAATTGAAAATGTCGTTTCATTTAAATGTTAATTACTGCTATTAATATAAAAGTCTAAATATTAAATTTTTTGGAGACCTAAAGAAGATTTTCAGTTTTAAAACATAGATGGGGGGTGGGGGGGGGGGGGGGTGGGGGGGGGGGGGGGTGGGGGGGGGGGGGGGTGGGGGGGGGGGGGGGTGGGGGGGGGGGGGGGTGGGGGGGGGGGGACAGAAAATAGTTGAAATTCATTAGAGCCCAAAATAAAGGTTAACTTGAAATGTGTCTTTTCAACCATATAATAACTAAATTATTAAATGGATCAAATCGATTCGTTAGGGCTATACAACTACATAAAGATTTAGTGACCTTTGTTCTAGAAAGTAGTTCTATAAAGACACACCTTTTTTTACCATAGAATTTTATTCGTATTGACTGGCTTTATATTGGCACAACCACACATAAATATAGGGAAATAATTTATCGACGCATCACAATGTATGAACTAGTTAATAAACTTTTATCAGTATAAACATATTATTTTTAGTACATTAATAAAATAATACTATATATCAAAGCATTTTTAAGTATTGAAGTTATATAAATCTTAATTTATATGTACATATAAATAAATAAATATATATATATATATATATATATATATATATATATATATACATTGTTGAAAATTTATAAATTTGGATATTTTAAAGTAATAAAGGACAAGAAAAATATTGGATATATATATTATTTATAAAAATGAAATGTATATATTAATACATACAATATTTTGGTTTTTTTGAAATCTTATGATGTTACAAATAAAAGCCACCTATATAAAAATTGAATTATAGAACAGGACATACCTACAGGTTTTATAACTAAAATATAAATATAAATTTAATTAGTGGACGTACAAATGAATAATGATTGAATATGTAAAATCTAATATCGAAAAATCGGTCCAGATTGACTGCATTCGGTAGATCTGTTAGGCACAGACGTTCATACGTACCTAAAGTACTTGATTGGTTTTGTCTCGAAATAAAATAAACATACCCAATCTCGCAATTATAAAATAAGGATTCTAATTAGAGCTATTCAATAGTCTTTATCATTAGCAATGATATGACAATTAATTGGACTAAATTGCATTAAATAGACACATTTAAACTTCTGACACCAAAGCCCTAATTGTAATTAGTCAAACAAGCGTTTTTTGACCTAATCTGATTTTTACGTTTTCAAAAACAGTAAATAATTAAATTATAAAACCAGTGAAGATAATTATATTATTTCAACAAACAATACATAATTGAAAATCCAGCACTTAGTGTTTAAGTAAGCCAATCTGATATTATTCCACGTTTCATAAAAAGTTATTTTTAATGAAGAAAAATGTAGTTCATATTTTATAAACATAATCAATTTAAATATTTTTCTACGATCCTTGTTTCAGGGTTGTTACAATGAACTCTTAGCGGAGGTTGTTGGTATATTCGGGCATTCGCTATTGTTCAGTGAAACAGAGTAATATCAACAGTACATTTTAAGATATGTAATCAGATTTACATTCAAAGATTGATGAATAACATAATACGTAACGAATATATAATATGAACCTAACCCTTTGTTATTCACAAGAAGAAAATATAACACCACAAATATCGAAAACTCATTCATTTGTCTATGGCAAACTATCCAGCCACTTTAAATCTCAATGTTTTGTCTTCTGAATTTGTTATGCCACCAACTAGATTGACTATGTTTTACACATAAGTAAAGATGTATCTATAAATATTTTTAAAATGCAATTCTTTGCTCACCAACTACATTCCCTTTTCTAAATTAGAATGTTGTCTCTGTAAATAATACTGTCTATATAATACATAGTAAATAATCTAACAAAGAAAAAAAAAGTTTCCTTAAACCAGTCCTTTATTTTTCACAAAAGTTATTTGACATTAAAATTGTTATTAAAGTGTTAATTGAATGTAATAAAAATCCTTTATATAATTTGAGAGTAACTACATAAAAGTTTTAATTGATAGCTAGGAAAACGTGACTGACAAATTTTATTAAAACAACTATGTAAGTAGCATTATGCATATTTTCGTTTATTTTTATCCAAAATACGACATTGAAAGTATACGTTAGACTCCATAAATTTAACCCTCCAAACCAAACCATTGTTTTTTTTCATTCTTTTATTATTATTATTTTTTATCATTATTTTTTCATTTTTTTTTTGCTTTGGGATATTGGGGTGGATTCATAGATCCTCACACGTCAACCTGTGCTTATTGTGTGCCCTTTTGATGTTAGAGGGGTAAGCCTATCTTTGTGCCCTTAATTAGGCTAAGAAGCTTTTCCCCGATACTAGCATCTGGTTCGTCGCCTGGTTGTTTATCACCGAAAAGAGCCCTTCTCCTTGCTCCCAGTCTCTCACAGTCCAGTATTATGTGTTTTGCAGTCTCTTCAGACTTATTGCAGAGTCTACACTCCGAGTCCTCATTTCATAAACCTAGAGTGTTTAGGTGTTTCCTGAAGTGGCCGTGTCCAGTGATCAAGGCAATCACTTGCTTAACAACCCGATCCCTGCCCAGCCCCATCAGCCATCTAGTGAAGCCGGAGCTAGAATCGGCAAGCAGTCTTTTGCCGAGTGCTTGTCCTTGGTGACTTTGCCACCGCAAGCGGTGTGTCTTCCTGGACCATTTGTTTTATGCTTTGGTAAGCGGCTGACTTGCTTATACCACAACTCGGTTCTGGACCGGAGTATGGCATGCTTGCTCTGCTTTTGGCAAGCCTGTCGGCGCATTCGTTGCCACCTATGCCTGTGTGGCCCGGTACCCAACCAAGAACGCACACAGTTGCGTGATCCAAGCTTGCAGAGAGTGTTAAAGCACTTCCACACAAGCCTGGATCCAATGCTGTTGGAGTCAAGAGCTTTAAGAGCTGCCTGACTGTCTGACATTATACAGATGTTCATTCCCTGGTACCCTCTGGTGAGGCTTAGGTTGGCACAGGCTAGGATAACATAGATTTCGGCTTGAAATATGGAGCAGTTCCGACCCAAACTGCCTCAAAGGGCAGTTCTAGGGGATTGACTAAACACTCCATATCCAGTTCTACCCTTAATAAGCGAGCCATCCATGTACCAGACAAAGCTCTTTCTTATTGTTGGGATGTTATCTTGCGATTTCCACTCATCCCTGGAGTAGAAGTCAACAGAGAATGGCTTATTGAATACGAACTCCGTTCTCATTATGTCGGAGACCATTTCGAGAATAGCGCTTGGGTTTTACAGCTTCAGTGATGGCGCCATGGCTCGTGTTTAGACGCGCCATTCCTCCACAAGCCAGCTACCATCATCCGATAAGCTGACTTACGCGCTTTCAGCTTTTATATGGACATCAAGAGGTAGAAGTCCTAAAGGCCACCTCGAGGGTCGCTGAGGGACTGCTCCTGAATGCTCCGGTTACAAAGATTGTGCCCAGCCTTTGTAAGCTTTCAAGCTTGGCTTTGGCAGTTACCTGATTCACCTTTGTCCACCAGACTAATGAACCATAAGTGATTTGAGGCCTTACAACTGCTTTGTAAAGCCATAGTGCTATATGGGGTTTTTAACGCCCCATGAGATTCCTGCAAGTCTCCTGGACGTCATGAGCGCCCACTTTGCTTAGTGCAGGATATTATTAAGATGATCATTCCACGTAAGCTTATGGGCTAGAGTCAGTCCTAAATATTTGACTGTCTTTGACCACTCAAGCTGAGTGGATGCGAGTTTTCAGCCTAGAAAGAGACTCTAGGTTCTTTTTCCTAGTGAATGGTACAAACTACTGTCTTAGAGGGATTTACTTTCAGTCCCTCTCCCTGACACCAGTTGTGTACAATGTTGAAGGTTGGTATTCATGATATCAACAACAAACAACATTTGTATATTTTCCCTGTACCATAAGGACTTTGTCGTCTGCATATCCTTGGACATAGATTCCATTGTTAGTAAGGTCCTCAAGTAGACCATCTACTACTAGATTCCACAGTAGAGGTGACAGGATGCCTCCTTGAGGACATCCCCTTGTGGGTGCGATCACAAGCGATTCTTCATTGAGATCGGCCCTGATCCGTCTGGAGCACAGCATGGCCCTAAGCCACCGGCACAGGGCTGGCTCGAGGCCACGTCGCTGTGCTCCACTTACCATTGTAGTGAATTTGGCATTGTCAAAAGCTCCTTCAATGTCTATGAAGGTGCACAATGCCAATTCCTTGGCGGCCAGGCTATCCTCAATCCTACTGACTAGTTGGTGCAGTGCTGATTCACAGGATTTGCCTTGCTGGTATGCATGTAGGTTGCGATAAAGGGGAGTGTCTGAGAGAACTCCCTTTCTCAGGTGCCTCTCCCACCAGTCTTTCTAATGTTTTCAGTAGAAACGAAGATAAACTGATGGGACGAAAAGATTTAGGAACAGAGTAGTCCACTCTCCCTTTTTTAGGGATGAAGACCACCCTGTTGAGACGCCAGACTTGTGGTATGTACCCATAAGCTAGGCTCGCCCCTGAATAGTTCACATAGAAGGGTAAGGAGATTCTCCGGCCCTTGTTGAAGCAGGGCCGGAAAGATTCCATTCCCTCCTGCAGATTTGAAAGGGGCAAATTTAGAAAATTGCCCATTTGGCTTTAGAGAGAGTGACAATCCTTCTGACAATGGCCCAGCTACCACGATAAGCTCTTGGGCCGTGAGCCTGCCTCATGGTTACCAGACGTTTCCAGTGTCGTCATTCTCAAAGATACAATCAGGGAAGTGAGTCTCAAGGAGAAGTTTGAGGCTATCACTAGACCCGGAAGTGTGTTGACCTCCCTGGGACCTTAAAGATCCCAAGTGACCGGTTGGACTTGAGGCTAGTAAACGTTGCAGTCTAGCTGCCGCGCTTAACTCATTTACCTTCTGTGTAAACTGCCTCCAGGAACTTTGTTTTGCTTTTTTAATTGCTAGGCTGTATTCTGTTAGAGCTCTATGATAGGACTCCCAGATACGGCTCCTTTTGCATTGATTGTACAGCTTCCTGACATTAGCCCTTTTGCGAGCGAGGTCCGCAGTCCACCACTTAGTATTGGTTCGACTCTTCCCCCGTCGCAATGGGCAATTGTCATGGAAGCTATTGATTATAGCATTCTGCAGGTCAGAAGCTATCTTATCTATGTCTGTGAAGCATCGCACCCTTCCGCCTACCGATCCCAACTGTGACTGAAGGTCAGACTTATATCCCAACCAGTCAGTCCTCCTGGGATTGCGATAGAGGACCTCTGCAGCCTCATCTTGCAAGTTAAAGCGGATATACCTGTGATCCGATAATGAGGCCTCTTCGCTTACGTGCCACTTATCAACCATTCCAAGTACACCTTGTGTGCAGATTGTTATGTCAATAACTTCTTGTCTAATTCGTGTTGCGAAATAACGTAGGGCGGTTACCTTTATTACATATAAATAGGTCCCTACTTAGAAGAAATTGTAAAAGTGCCTCACCTCTGGGGTTAGTGTTGGTGCTGCCCCATCCAGCAGAGTGATGGGCGTTGGCGTCACAACCTAGAAGAAGTTGTTGACGTCTGGCTTGTGCTTCTTCCACCAGGAGCTCTAGGTCTCTTGATGGAGGGAGTTCCCTGGCATCATATGGCAAGTATACGGAGCCTACAATTGTGCTCTGCACTATGCCTCCATTCTTCCAGGTCAGTGTGCCCACAGTGAGATCTCTGGAGCAGAATTCGTTGAGGGTTATAAAATCCAAGCCTCTCTTCAACAGGATGCAGGTTCTGACATTCTTTAGAGAGGTACAGTAAATTAACTTACCTTTGGTTTCATTTAGGCCCGCCACTCTCCCTTGGTGAAGCCATGGTTCTTGAATCAATGCCAGATCAAATCCCTCCTGGAGGAAGAACTGGCAGAAGGCTGCCGAGGCAGCCCTACTGTGCTGGAGGTTGATTTGTAGAACTCGTGGCATTGTCCTTGACTGTCGAGGAGACAATTGAGACCTGCCAGAGTCCTAATTTGGCTCGACAGTTGGAAGCCTTCACAGCCTTGTAGCAGACCTCGTCCAGGAAGCAGACGAATCCGTCACCTTTCGGATCTGGCTTGGATGGAAGGATTTTCCACTCGTTTACATTTAGGTTGGGGTTCTGCTTATTGAACATTTCAAGTACCTTTTCAGGTGTCTTCTTCAGAAGCTTCGGGTGAGCTCTGAAAAACACCCTAGTGGACCTCAAGATGTCCTTACGCAGACCCACTCTCAGAGAGATGTCATCTCCCAGAGGTTTTTATTCTTTGAATAACTTCTTCCAGCCAACGTTTGGTGTGCTCGTTGATGCAGGAAGCAATTAAAACACCTTCTCTAGGTAGGTGCCCGCAAACGATGGAACGGAACCATTCCTCCAGGGGTTGGATTTCTTCCATAATTGCGTCCTCGATGGCTTCTCCTTGCTCTGCACTAAGCTACGCTTCCGGGTAGCCTTCGAGGGCTATGGCCATTTTGATCGCAGCGACCTCTCTGTAGGTAGCCTTGGGTGTGCTACCAGAGGCCTCGGGATCGGGGATCGTGGGCTTCGGGCTTTTGGGTTTCCCTCCTAGCCTTCTTTGCGGGTCCCTTAGCGGAGGGCGGGGTGAACAAGGTGCCTCTGGGGCGTTTGGCCGACCCCCTCCCCCGCCTTGGTACCCGCAGTTGGGCCCGGAGTTGAGACCCCCCCTGCCGTTCTGGGTTCTTTTTCTTCTTCTTTTTCCCCCTCCTCCACTTGGAAGGGTCAAAAGCTTCACCCTTTTCGAGAAGTTTAGCCTTTAGTGCTTCTCTTCTTTGAGCAGTGGTGAGATTAGGCCTCTTCATTCTGAGGTTGCCGAGTTGCTCTGTGGCATCATCCAGCGTACCTGTAGATATGGGAGTGCTTGGGCTGTTGAGGAGCTGATCTTCTATATCTTGAAGGGATTTTGCTTCCTCAGCGCTTGTACTGCCTTCCTCAGATAAAGCCTTGCCATGTATGGGAGCTTCAGTGTGAAATGGAAACCTCCTGTGTTCCTAAGGCACTTTGTTGAGGAGAAGGTAGGGATGTTGGCATAACAACCTCTTGAGTTGTGTTGCCAGGTGGTGGTATGTGCGAGGTAGCTTCAGGAGCTACCTCAGCAGGAAGAGGTAGGTTTAGAAACAGCTTCAGGAACTGTTTTCAAGGGTTGGTTGGTTTTGGTTTTTGTTTCTGTTTCTTTTCATGTTGTTCCCACGAGAAGCTAGGGAATGGAAGGTCGACCCAGACAGAGCCCCGCATGCCTGGGTAAGCTGCTTTTAAACTGGAGAGTCGCCGGTGTCCAGAGTCCGCATAGTAAAGACTGGTTTGCCACCAGCCATTCAGCCCTGGCCTACGCTGTTCCACCGTGGCTTGGCCCCTAGTGGGAGAAATGAAAGGGAAACTAAATCGAAGAGTTGAGGAACTTTACCTCAGATAGAAGAGAGTGAAGAAGAGAGATAGGCTGACACATAGAAAAGTGTGCCAGCCATAGGCCTCCAGAGCAAGAAGAGAAGGGATCTGGAGCATTAGCTAGGGTACCTCGGGGTGGCCACTACCCGTACGGCCTCGAAAATAAGAACGCCCCTGAGGGTTAACCAAGGGTTGGTAAAACCAGATTGTAAAAAAATATTTTACAATAAATATAAAAAAATAAAAAATATGCTTGAGTGATAAAAACGTCAAAATTATCCGTATTTAATAAAGTTTAGAGGAATTTTAAAATTTATTTGTAAGTTGTCAAAGTAATATTTATAGTGCATATTAAACATTTAAGCAGTCACTTTTTTATACGGACGGAGATTTAGACTTATACTAATACCAATAATTACAGCAATATAAATATTAAATAATAAAACATATTAAAACTCAATAAATGTATTGTTCCTTTAATAGTGGCAATCGTTTTTATATGTAATGTCATCATCGATTACCTAAAAAACATATAAGGGAAAAATTATAGTTTGTAAAATAGTAACATATACATATACTCTAGGCAACCCTTTTTTTTAAAATAACTAGAAAATAAATTAATTAAAGGGCAAATAAATACTTTAAACTATATACCGGCAAGACAAATGTTCTTATGAATCAAAACGTTACTGCATTTTTTAATTAGTAGTAAAAATAGTTCCTAGGTCTTTCTGATCCATAGTTACAAGCAGACAATTAAATTTAAGACAAAAAAATAATTTTAATTATGATTAAGACTAAAATACTAATAATTGCTTTATGTTTCAAATAAAGAGAAACTGCTAAATGCTCACTTTACCTAAAATTCCATATATTTTACATATTTTTAAAGTATCTTATAAATGTATTCTTTGTCATTGCTACACTATATACCAATGTAAATTACATAAGCCAATAATATTGTCACACAGGTATCATTATCAAAGGTATTCAGGACAGTTACAAAAAAATTTCATTTTGAAAGACAACAGACATTATAGTTGGAACTGTAATGTTAGGAATAAAATTAACCTGATTGCGTCACGTAAGTTACTGAGCTTCAGAAGAAATTAAAACCTTGTCAGTCACACGAGAGCGCTGCGTTTTCAATCCGATACTATTCCACCAGATATGCAATAATTACCAGAACAATAAGTCTGTGATCTTGCTACTTGACGATAATATGAACAAGATAAGTCGGTTGTTACAATGCATTAATTGCAAGATTTTCTCACTACAAATTAACGACTCAGTAATTGTTCTTGTATTTTTTATTGATCTACAGTTATACAATTAATGCCACGTTGACAAACAATTACAATTACGTTCACTAGACGTTAGAATAGATCATCGTATGTTGAACAATAGAAGTTTATATGTTTATAGAAATTATAGTTTATTAAAACACAATAATAAATATTGTGTAATATTGCTAAAACATATTATCCAATCCCAAAAACTGGGAACGGGTAGATTTTTTTATATAAAAATACATCTATCTTAGGTCAACTTTACGTACACGTTTGTAATAACATTAGGAAATAAGTCAGCTGAATTTGCTATTTAAGACTTCTCTTACATATCTTACTGGTAGATAGTTGTAAAAAAATTAGAAAAATCCCAACAAAAATTATTATTTCAAAATTTAACTCTCGTAATACCTTCCAATTTAGACCTGCACCAAGGCTAACACCGGTGACTGTTTATTTATATCGGAAGAGGAAACGTTTCTATCGATTTGACTAAAAATCCAGTTATGTGCTTATGCAATATAATGCTAATTAGCTATTTGGTACTAGATTCTAATTATACTTGAAATCCTACTTTTCTGTAATTTCTATAAAATATGTGTGTGTGTGTGTTTGTGTGTGTTTACGTCTAAAAAGTATTTATTTCTACCACCTTGGTAAAAAGAAAATATTCGATAAACATTGAATGGAATAATGATCTTTTTTTTTAGGACGAAGTTGATTATTCTGTTCTTTTCAAATAATAACTTCTATCGACTAATTCATACAAATGTTTTATTAGGTTTATGAATATTGCTAATTCTTTATTACGTTGTATCGTGTTTCTAAGAACATGCAACATTTAAAACAAAGTCATATGTGATACATTAATTAACTAACGATAGATTCTGGTATGCTATGACTGATTCTTCTTAAATGAAGTTGTAAGTGGTTTTTAATTCTGTAAAGACCTATGATGAACTGTATCCTTTAGTTCACTTTTGATAATTAGTGTTTTGCTTTTTATTAATTACGTGTTTAGAGATAGTGTTCATGGAGTTGACACAACATGGTTGTTGTGATACATGATTCATGCGTGTCACAACATTCTGGTATGATTTGTATTTTTTACCTACTTTATATTTATTGGTTACTTTAGGTATCCACCTGAGGAAGAGATCCGATTGCAGATCTCAAAACGTAAAGTTACTGTTTTTCATATCATATTATAATAATGACAAATTCCCTTAAATACTTTTGCCTTCTTGTAGCGCTTTTAAAGCTACATTAGTTGATTTAAAAAAAATTAAAACTTAAATTAAATGAAAATTTTGGGAAAGAAATATTGGGATTTAATTTTAATTAGATTGTGAGAAATTAGGATAAATATGCAATTCCTTGGCAAGTTAGTTCTGGTAAATTTAAATTATTAGGTACTGCCTTTAATTGATCAGAACTTGTCTCTTACTACAGTTACGTCAGATCTGAGAAGGCTATTGTTCTCAAGTTGGATACGGCTGGACCAGTGAGAGAACGCCGCGGATGTCCATCAGAAGAGGGGAAGGGGAACTATAAAAACCGCAAGCTCATAATTTTTTCACCCTTCTTTTGGTTATTATCGAGAATTAAGTTGATTACAATGCGCCGTGTTTCTAATTTGTTTTTCCGCGAGGGATTTTGAGGTAAGCACCAAATTTATTGTATTTTATATTGAAATAGTCTTCCATATCTGATCTTAAATTAATTTTGCTGTCTTTTTTATAAGAAAAATTAAATTTATAGAAAGTACAGAGCAATCTGCATAACTGATTCTTGATAAACAATAGAGCACAATAGAATCAAACAAGTTACATTTGGTACAAACTGCAAGAAAAGTGAATTAAAATTGAACTTTGTTAATAACTTTTGATTGAATTTTGGAAATATAGTAATTTATTAATATTTAATTTGTACTGTTTTATTGTGAATTATTAATTGAACTTTAATAATTGTGTAAGAGAGTTGTATCTGAATTGCAAAAGACTTAAAAGTTAAGGTAAAAATAGTGGAAAGAGAAGCTTAATTTTTTATTTCGAATTTTGAGTAAACTTTAGAAGTGAACATTTTTATTTTAGTTATTTCCAAGCGGTATTTGATTTTTATTTGAAAACTTTATTATTTTATTTCATAAGAGAGTTGTGATTTTTAGTTTTGATATATTTTGATTTATATTTTTATGTCTTACTATAGGACCATTTAAAATGACTAAAAGGTTTGCCAATTCTTTGTTTAAAATAGAGTAATGAAAATTCTGAACCATTGTACTTGTTGATTTGCCACTTTAAAATAAGTCCATTATTTTTATTTAGAACTGTGATTGTTATTTGAGGCAAACCAGATAATATTTAATAGATAACAATGTAGTAATTAATTGTACTGAATATTCACTCGGAGCTTACTAATAAAAAACTATTTTATATCGTCATGGATGTCTCATTGATAATTTAAATCTCAATATTCTGGAATATTATTATCTAAAACCAAGGCTTTATAATTCTCAATCTTTCCATTGTCAAAAAAAATTTATACAAAGCGTAGAAACTATGTTTTAACAATTTATTAAACAAAACTGAAAACAACTGGGCATAGTTGACCACAATTTACTACTCTACTATTAGCACCAGTTGTATTTCGTACAAGGTTGTATTTTGGCTTCTCTCTGAGCGGATTAGAATTAACCTCCGCTCACTAGGTGTCTGTTCTGGAACTTTTCCAGTAAATTCCACTTAGTGTCACTGGCATGATGAACACTGCACGAGTTTCCCATAGTCTTGAAAGGACTGGAGAATAAAAAACTTGCTCAGTTGCTACATTTATTTACGTCATACTATCTAGTAAGTCTAGGACTATCAGTTGACGGTAATTCAATAATAAGAGTAAAGATGTCTCGTTTAAATACTGTTGTGAAAATATATAAAACATTATCTCTGGAGCACATCTTATTACGTAAGTGTACCTCAGGTTCATGTATCAATCTGCTATCATATACTTTTTTGAACTAGAATAAATTACAGGTTCCTTAATAAAAATGTTGAAGCTGCGGTGTAATCCAATGCTGGTTGGGATATTTGTGGTTTCCGTTGGCTTAAATTATTGTACAATTCAAGACCCTGGGATTTAATCAACCTGATGACTTCAATTAGGATAAAACAGGCAAGTTTCCTATTATAATTTTACAATGTGAAATTAAATTTATAATTAAATATTGTTTAAAATGTACGAATTCCCATATTTTCACAAACAAGTGTTTTTCGTGGCGATACATACATGGTTCTAAATGTCCCCATCTCGTCTCGTCATTATTGGACAGTTTTTTTCACATAACGACTATAAACTGCCGCTAATAACTGTTGAGTAGCAAGTAATTTGTTTTGATTAGATACATAGTTTCGGCAGACATCGTTGATGCGCTGTATATTTAATATAGGAGTACAAATTTGTTTTGTTTATTTAATAAACATGATGGAGTAATGTGTTTTTCATTTTATTTATTCATTGTTATAATATTTTTAGTTTAATTATTTATTTTTTTTAAGCTTGGGCTAATCATTTTTAGTGCAATTTTTGGAAGGTCTAGTAAACAACTAAATTGACAGGTAGCATTTTTCAACTATCAAAGATTATTTTATGATTCCTTAGTAGATACCCTTGGGTTGCAAATGCCAGGATCTTATCATGCAGAATAATTTTGGAAAGTTGATACCAGTAGTGTTGATGGTACTGATAAAAAGTGCAGCGATCACATACAAGCGTTTAAACCTGCGCTAATATTCAGATCCAAATTCAGACGACTTAAACCATGCGGAAAAGCGCTCTCCCGCAAGGATTACTTAATAGACCCCATGCTAAATATTGGGATTATTAATTTAATCAACTTGCTCGTTAAAAGTATTCGCTATTCCTTAGTGTCCTGTAAACAAAAAGTGATATTGATAATAATAATTTTTAAGCTATGAGGTTTGTCAGATTAAAGCTGTGGCAGAGTCTGAGCTAGCCATGGACTGTGCATTTGTGAATTCAGGGTACGAACAGGATATCATAGTCTCCCAGTATATTTAAAACCAGGAGAAATAATCCCCAGATACTTAAATGAATTTACTTTTTTTTAAAGGTGTACATTTACAGTTATTTATTTTACAAACTTCTGAATGATATATCAATGGAGTGTCAAAGCAAAATCCTCTAAAATCAAAGTTTTTATACTTAGTTTTATTATACGTAGTATTGACTATATTTTATTCTGCAAACACCACCTCCTCAGTAAGTACAAATCATCACCTGCATGCGCCTGTATCAGCTGCTGCTTGTCCTGCCGTGAGTAAAAGAAAAGCAACATCATCAGCAAAACGCACACACGCTACCATGAAAGTTAAGCTTCAACAGATCATTAATAAAAATTATGAAGAGTGCATCGGACAAACACCGACCCCTGAGGCACCTCGGCCCCCCACATGCAAGGGCGAACCCAGGTGATCACCAATCCGAACCTTCTGTGTTCTGTTTGAGAGAAAACTAATAAACCAATCTAGGGCTCTACCTCTTACACCAGCCGCCTCAAATTTCTTAAATAATAATTCATGATTCACTAGATCAAATGCCTTTCTAAAATCTATAAACAGCCCTGTAGTTTTGTTACCACTGTTAAGACTAGAATAAATGTTTTCTACGAAAACTGTTAACGCATTCTCAGTAGATCTACCCCTTCCTAAAGCCATACTGCGCGTTACTAAAAAAACCTTTTTGTTTAAGATATGATGACAGTCTAGATTTTATAACCTTTTCTATTATTTTAGAAAAAATTGACAGCAGACTAAAAGGCCTTATACTTTCTAGCTTATAGCAATTCTGTTTTTTTTTTTTAATAATGGCACTATGACACTTAATTTTAATGCATCCGTAAATATTCCACTGCTAAAACTTAAATTTACTATATAAGCAAGTATTGGCACAATATTAATCGCTATATTTTTTAACAAAATAACATTAAATTGGTCATAAACCTGATGACTTTTTATTTTTTAATTTCACTATAATGTCAATTATTTCCTGAGCGTTTGTTTCTGAGAGATAAAATGAGTCCAAACTAGTTTACTAAGGGAAAATGATTGTCGGCCTGTAGCCCCTGAGCTAACTGCACGCTTTGAGCACTGATAAGATAAGAATTAATCTTTTCGGCTACCTCCTTGCTATCAGTGATTACCTCACCGTTTACTAAAATAACTTTATCAACTGACTTGCCTTTACTCACCCCCAGTTAAACTATTTATTATTTTCCATTGTCTTGAAACATCTCAATCACCCCCTACTGATTTGTTGGGAATAAATAAGCGTTTTTGGTCGAAGTAATGTCCTTTTTTAAAGTTTTAAAGTTTCTTAGCATTATATGAGATGACTCATTAAAACATATACAATTAATATGTGTCAATAGGTTTTCGTTTTTGTGAGAAATGTGCACATTTTTATATATTTAACGATTAGCTACAAAAATAATGAATGTTTTCTTCTGAATGAACAATGAAAATATGAAAACTTAAATAATTAATCTTAAACTAAACCCTTTTTTAAATTATTTTATCTCAGACACGTTTTTCGGTATAAACCATCATCATTGTGAATAAACCTCAAACTAAATAATAAACAAAGAATTAAATATACCAAATGTGGACCATTTAAAACCAATGTTAAATTTATATGACACATCTGTTATTTTGATTTAGTATTCTGAGTTAAATATTTTTCCAAAGATAGGATTTCTCCTATTTAATAAATCGTTGTTTAATATGTTGTGACAATATTTGTTATAATTAATATAACCATTTTATTTTTAATTATACATTTAAAACGAAATATCTCATATAATTGTAGGACTAGATATTAGTTATAAGAGTGTTAAAGTTTACCATTGTTCTTATGACAATGCAATCTACATCGCCACAAATAAAACAAGATCTTAAGTTGACTGAAGACGGCTGTTCACATTGAGAAGTCTCAAGATATTAATGGGGTTTGCAATGTTCTCGCACACCGTGAAACAGAAAATGTAGATGCTAGTCATGAACTGCCCGCGTAGGCATACAATTTTAGAATATTACAACTATTTTCTATCTATAGTGTATTTTGGTTTAATCGCCATTTTTGGTTTTTTATTTAATTTTACAACTGCTATAGCACATGTCTATGTTCGCATATGTAATTTAACCTAAACTCCAAGATGTGGAAACAAAAAAACACTTACTAAATTGATACAGCATTCTACTGGAGAGAAGGAATACTGAGAAAGTAATGTTCTCCAGTTGCTGAAGCTTGTTTTAATTTGTCTTAAGCTCATCGAGTTGGCGAGATCCGGGGTGGATTACTTTCTTTTGTTGTTTCTACTCTGTTATTGTTATATCCTTGGAGTCATGTCAAAGCCTGTTCATAAAGAAAATGTCTTCTCTTTAATAAGTTTATGTGATGTACCCGCGATCCATAATTTCACCTCAAACACAAAAAGATTGAACTCTGTAAAAAATTAATTGGTGTTGGTGAACATATCACTCTGGTGCTGAAAAAATTTTCCGTGTCTTTCTGTCTGACGATATTTTCCAAGTAAACAGATTATAAACTTTAATTGTGCATGAAGCTTAATTTCTATAAAAGTGACATGTAACGCGAAGGATAATGAAAGTACCACGATTTCATTTGGCTGAACGTTGGAAAATAATGTTATATTGTTCATATAAGTAGCTATTATCGCAACGAGAATATCGCAAAAACCAAATATACTTGTAAACAAAGCATATATTTTAATATGTGATATAGAAATAAATCACTCTAATTTACTCCTAAGATATATCTAAAAATATTTTTTTTCTCCAGAGTTTTAAATGACGTATGCTTCAGCAAAGTCTGGTACGGGACAGTTCTTACGACCTTGTAAAATATATATGCTTTGCTGAAAAATGTTCGCTTACTGTTCTTGTTTTTTTCGAATTATGTCTTAACTAAAATTGGTTTCCTGTTAAAAAGTATATCACAGAAGCAAGAAATATATAAATATCATTAAACTAAACATTAGTCTGTCATTCTAAAAACAATTTATTTTTATATAACTTAGCTTTAGTGCTCAATACTTCAATCGAACTTCCATTGTAGGTTTGTAACATAAACTACCAAACATTTCATTTCGTGACATAAAAATAGTATTGGTTCTAACGGATTTAACTAAATGCCTGAAAATATGGAAGTGGTAAATTTTTAGTGCATATACGTATCAATGCTGCAACACAATCTTAAATCACTGATTCGTTTGCAGGAATACATCCAAGAGTATTAAACAAAGGAATAAAATTTATAAAATATTGGTAATTTTCATGAAAAAATAAGAAATGATAATTAAATTTATAAAAATTAAAATTCGTTAATACTTCATGACTTTCTTTCTGAATTGAGATTTATGATCCATAGTAAATAATTCATTTGATTTCCTCTAACAAAGTGCAGGAGTTTAATAGTTTCATAACCGAGGTTTTCAATTCAAGTCGAAATTTTCCTTAAAATACAAATAAACCTTGGAGGTACCCAAAGCATTACAAACAAATTATTGTGAATTATTAGGTGGTGCATTTATTACATGGAATTTATATATGTAGGAGAATCTGCAGTTATTCTTTGAGATAATCTTGTAAACTGATATTGAATTTACTATCGAGGGACGTTTACCTGGCGTCTTGTGTTTTAATATAGTATATTTTACAAACGAAAACAACAATAATTGCTTTTATAACACACACGTTTTTCATTCTTTTCTCGCTAATAATTCTCCCGTGTTTTTAAATATACCGAGTTTAGGATATGGGTCACCAAGGTTGTACCGCTTTGCAGGTTTTGGGAATAATTTGGAAAAGTATAAGAATATTAATTAACAAAATTGATAAAAGTTTGAAACTATTATCTTGATAGGTAATTTAAGAAGCAAAATAACCTAGCTTTGATCTAAAACTATACAAAATAAAAACATAAAAATTAATTTTCTCAGATTTTTGTTTATTTTAATTTTATATGTTTACTAATTATTTAGAATTCGGACTCATACAAAATGGACTCTTGTCATTAAACATAAAACTTAAAAATAATTGAACTATTATATTCCAATTATATATACGAAAATACAAAATATTTCAGCGTAAATTTACATATTAAAGTCATTACTATGCTTAGTTTTTTTTTTTACAAACGTACATATTCTAAAATTATTTTGCTGCCTTAATGTTAAATATAAGATAAAAATTAAAGGTGTTCAATAACTATCGGGAAATTCCCTTTGAGTGACATGAACCATCATAAATATCGTTGTTCTTTATATAGAAACTAGCGGGCCCGGCGCGCTTTGCTGCGCATTTCAATAATTTTTTGCAAAAGTTGCCCGCGGCTTCGCACGCAATTTCCCGTTGAAAACAGTACACTATATTCACTTATTCTTTTTCTATCACATTCTAAACATTGCTGAGATATTTGATAGTCGTTCCATCGTGAGCCTCTTGGGCGTATTATGAAGGTATGTACCATATTGTTTCCTCTATCTAGCTGTTACCCACGGCTTCGCACGCAAATCTTGAGAACCGAAGTCCTTATATTACTTAGTAATTTTTTTTTTTTTTTTACTATAATAAATTTTAGATTAAAATTAGTTATATCTCCGATGCCACGATTGAGCTTGCTTTGTTGTCTCGATCGAGAGAATATGTACACACGGAGTTTTGAGAACCATACTTCTGTCAAAAAAAACAACTAAGGTTGATTTTATAACATTCTTTATATTTGTAGCAACGTAAGATAGTAATTATGATATCTGCATTGCTCTTCTGATCAAGCATGAGCATGGTTTATATTAAATAAATATTGCAGTTAAAGGTGAATTTTTACGTCAAATTTGAAATTGTATTATCTGGATAGTAAAGTCTATGTTTAACAGTGATTGCAAAAAACAGGTTTAATCTCCTAATATTATTAGGAGATTTGGGCAGATAAATTGGGTGGCTAAGCATCCTTGAGGCTATGGTATTCGAGCGCAGTAAAATCATACCAGTATTTATTAAAATAGTTACGCGTCTATTTTTAAATAGGCAGTATTTTATTGAAATTGTTCATTATAAATTAATCACTGAATTTTGAATCTTACAATATTCTACAATTGATTAAAGCAATGTCTAAAAATTACTTCATCAATAACAGTACTTAACTGGTAATAGCAAATTGTGTAATCAAAAAACAAATTTTATTTAATATTTTACCATCCACTGATGAAATTTTCCCTACAATTCAACCTAGTTCATTTCAATCAATTCATACATTTTAAATAACCCTCATTACTCTTCGTAGTGAAATGTTAAAATGCATATGTATGTACACATTTTTTTTCAAATATGAAAAGGTTCTTTGAAGTATAATCATATAACTTATATTGAATATAGAAGTAAAGTACCTGAAGCTATATCCTAAACGTAATTTGGCTAGTAACTGCTAAGAAATGGCCTCTTAGAAGCAAAATTAAATAAGAGTCTTCGTTTTGAGTTGAAACGTTGTTACTTTTAGTTTACTTTAATGGTGTAAAGCCTGCTCCTATTGGCTGAGATTTTTTAAAAGTATCTATCGAGGGGCTGGAGAACTTTCTCTCTGTATATTTGCTGTCTATCTGCAGATATCTCGAAAACAATATGATCTATTTGTGGGTTTAACATTTTGCACAAAGCTTCATCTATATATATAAAAATGAATGTTTGTATGTTTGTCCTTTATGGAATCGTGAACTATTGGACCGATCATGATGAAAATTTGTACGTATATGTATTTTTCCACGGAGAAGGTTTATAAGCTATGCCCATCCCTTTCCCGATTCAGGATTCCGCCCCACTGGTTACAGAAATACCCATAAGAAATGCATTGCAGCAAACATATGTTAACGTCTTTTCAAATTTTTAATCAGCTGTTCTTTGTAAACATATATTACACTTATAGTTTTAAAGCATAGAGTAAGCTTAAGAGAAACGATAAATTTTGTTTTAAACTGTTTCTGCAATCACTGTTAAACATAGACTTTACTATCCAGATAATACAATTCAAATTTGACGTAAAAATTCACCTTTAACTGCAATATTTATTTAATATAAACCATGCTCATGCTTGATCAGAAGAGCAATGCAGATATCATAATTACTATCTTACGTTGGCTACAAATATAAAGAATGTTATAAAATCAACCTTAGTTGTTTTTTTTGACAGAAGTATGGTTCTCAAAACTCCGTGTGTACATATTCTCTTGATCGAGACAACAAAGCAAGCTCAATCGTGGCATCGGAGATATAACTAATTTAATCTAAAATTTATTATAGTAAAAAAAAAAATTTACTAAGTAATATAAGGACTTCGGTTCTCAAGATTTGCGTGCGAAGCCGTGGGTAACAGCTAGATAGAGGAAACAATATGGTACATACCTTCATAATACGCCCAAGAGGCTCACGATGGAACGACTATCAATTATCTCAGCAATGTTTAGAATGTGATAGAAAAAGAATAAGTGAATATAGTGTACTGTTTTCAACGGGAAATTGCGTGCGAAGCCGCGGGCAACTTTTGCAAAAAATTATTGAAATGCGCAGCAAAGCGCGCCGGGCCCGCTAGTTTCTATATAAAGAACAACGATATTTATGATGGTTCATGTCACTCAAAGGGAATTTCCCGATAGTTATTGATCACCTTTAATTTTATCTTATAGTAAACATTAAGGCAGCAAAATAATTTTAGAATATGTACGTTTGTAAAAAAAAAACTAAGCATAGTAATGACTTTAATATGTAAATTTACCCTGAAATATTTTGTATTTTGCTATATATAATTGGAATATAATACTTCAATTATTTTTAAGTTTGATGTTTAATGACAAGAGTCCATTTTGTTATGAGTCCGAATTCTAAATAATTAGTAAACATATAAAATTAAAATTAAAAAAAAATCTGAGAAAATTAATTTTTATGTTTTCTTTTGTATAATTTTAGATCAAAGCTAAAAGACAATAATAGTTATTTTGCTTCTTAAATTACCTATCAAGATAATAGTTTCAAAAACTTTTATCAATTTTGTTAATTAATATTCTTATACTTTTACAAATGTTTTATGAAATATTTCCCAAACACTGTTCATTATATGCGGTTACAACTTTGGTGACCCATATCCTAAACTCAGTATATTTAAAAACACGGGAGAATTATTTGCGACAAAAGAATGAAAACTGTGTGTGTTATAAAAGCAATTATTGTTGTTTCGTTTTGTAAAATATACTGTATTAAAACACAAGACGCTTAGATGTTCCAGGTAAACGTCCCTCGATAGTAAATTCGATTTCAGTTTACAAGATTATCTCAAAGAATAACTGCAGATTCTCCTAAATATATAAATTCCAAGGAATAAATGCACCACCTAATAATTCACAATAATTTGTTTTGTAATGCTTTGGGTACCTCCAAGGTTTATTTTGTATTTTAAGGAAAATTTTCACTTGAATTGAAACCTCGGTTATGAAACTAATTAAACTCCCGCACTTTGTTAGAGGAAATCAAATGAATTTTTTACTATGGATCATTATCTCAATTCAGAAAGAAAGTCATGAAGTATTAACGAATTTTAATTTTTTTATAAATTTAATTATCATTTTCAAATTTTTAATGAAAATTACCAATATTTATAAACTTTATTCCTTTGTTAAATACTCTTGGATGTATTCCTGCAAAGGAATCAGTGATTTAATATTGTGTTGCAGCATTGACACCTATATGCCCTAAAAAGCACCACTTCCATATTTTCAGGCATTTAGTTAAAACCGTGTCAGAACCAAAACTAATTTTTATGTCACGAAATAAAATGTTTGGTAGTTTATGTTACAA
This sequence comes from Homalodisca vitripennis, assembly GCF_021130785.1. Taxonomy (NCBI): domain Eukaryota; kingdom Metazoa; phylum Arthropoda; class Insecta; order Hemiptera; family Cicadellidae; genus Homalodisca; species Homalodisca vitripennis. The sequence continues at coordinate 59,208,130 of NC_060214.1, read as the reverse complement.
ACCTACAATGGAAGTTCGATTGAAGTATGAGCACTAAATCTAAGTTATAAAAAGAAATTGTTTAAGAATGACAGACTAATGTTTATTTAATGATAATTGTATATTTCTTGCTTCTGTGATATACTTTTTAACAGGAAACCAATTTTAGTTAAGACATAATTCGAAAAAACAAGAACAGTAAGCGAACATTTTTCAGCAAAGCGTATATATTTACAAGGTTGTAAGACTGTCCCGTACCAGACTTTGCTGAAGCATACGTCATTTAAACTCTGGAGAAAAAATATTTTTAGATATATCTTAGGAGTAATTTAGAGTGATTTATTTCTATATCACATATTAAAATATATGCTTTGTTTACAAGTATATTGGTTTTTGCGATTTTCTCGTTGCTATAATGGCTACTTATATGAACAATATAACATTATTTTCCAACGTTCAGCCAAATGAAATCGTGGTGGTACTTTCATTATCTTCGCGTTACATGTCACTTTTATAGAAATTAAGCTTCATGCACAATTAAAGTTTATAATCTGTTTACTTGGAAAATATCGTCAGACAGAAAGACACGGAAAATTTTTTTCAGCACCAGAGTGATATGTTCACCAATACCAATTAATTTTTACAGAGTTCAATCTTTTTGTGTTTGAGGTGAAATTATGGATCGCGGGTACATCACATAAACTTATTAAAGAGAAGACATTTTCTTTATGAACAGGCTTTGACATGACTCCAAGGATATAACAATAACAGAGTAGAAACAACAAAAGAAAGTAATCCACCCGGATCTCGCCACTCGATGAGCTTAAGACAAATTAAAACAAGCTTCAGCAACTGGAGAACATTACTTTCTCAGTATTCCTTCTCTCCAGTAGAATGCTGTATCGATTTAGTAAGTGTTTTTCTGTTTCCACATCTTGGAGTTTAGGTTAAATTACATATGCGAACATAGACATGTGCTATAGCAGTTGTAAAATTAAATAAAAAACCAAAATGGCGATTAAACCAAAACACACTATAGATAGAAAATAGTTGTAATATTCTAAAATTGTATGCCTACGCGGGCAGTTCATGACTAGCATCTACATTTTCTGTTACACGGTGTGCGAGAACATTGCAAACCCCATTAATATCTTGAGACTTCTCAATGTGAACAGCCGTCTTCAGTCAACTTAAGATCTTGTTTTATTTGTGGCGATGTAGATTGCATTGTCATAAGAACAATGGTAAACTTTAACACTCTTATAACTAATATCTAGTCCTACAATTATATGAGATATTTCGTTTTAAAATGTATAATTAAAAATAAAATGGTTATATAATTATAACAAATATTGTCACAACATATTAAACAACGATTTATTAAATAGGAGAAATCCTATCTTTGGAAAAATATTTAACTCAGAATACTAATCAAAATAACAGATGTGTCATATAAATTTAACATTGGTTTAAATGGTCCACATTAATTGTATATTTAATTCTTTGTTTATTATTTAGTTTGAGGTTTATTCACACTGATGATGGTTTATACCGAAAAACGTGTCTGAGATAAAATAATTTAAAAAAGGGGTTTAGTTTAAGATTAATAATTAAAGTATTCATATTTTCATTGTTCATTCAGAAGAAAACATTCATTATTTTTTTAGCTAATCGTTTAAATATATAAAAATGTGCACATTTCTCACAAAAACGAAAACCTATTGACACATATTAATTGTATATGTTTAATGAGTCATCTCACATAATGCTAAGAAACTTTAAAACTTTAAAAAAGGACATTACTTCGACCAAAAACGCTTATTATTCCCAACAAATCAGTAGGTGTGATTGAGATGTTTCAAGACAATGGAAAATAATAAATAGTTTAACTGGGGTGAGTAAAGGCAAGTCAGTTGATAAAGTTATTTTAGATAACGGTGAGGTAATCACTGATAGCAAGGAGGTAGCCGAAAAGATTAATTCTTATCTTATCAGTGCTCAAAGCGTGCAGTTAGCTCAGGGGCTACAGACCGACAATCATTTTCCCTTAGTAACTAGTTTGGACTCATTTTATCTCTCAGAAACAAACGCTCAGGAAATAATTGACATTATAGTGAAATTAAAATATAAAAAGTCATCAGGTTATGACCAATTTAATGTTATTTTGTTAAAAAATATAGCGATTAATATTGTGCCAATACTTGCTTATATAGTAAATTTAAGTTTTAGCAGTGGAATATTTACGGATGCATTAAAATTAAGTGTCATAGTGCTATTATTAAAAAAAAAACAGAATTGCTATAAGCTAGAAAGTATAAGGCCTTTTAGTCTGCTGTCAATTTTTTCTAAAATAATAGAAAAGGTTATAAAATCTAGACTGTCATCATATCTAAACAAAAAGGTTTTTTTTAGTAACGCGCAGTATGGCTTTAGGAAGGGTAGATCTACTGAGAATGCGTTAACAGTGTTCGTAGAAAACATTTATTCTAGTCTTAACAGTGGTAACAAAACTACAGGGCTGTTTATAGATTTTAGAAAGGCATTTGATCTAGTGAATCATGAATTATTATTTAAGAAATTTAAGGCGGCTGGTGTAAGAGGTAGAGCCCTGGATTGGTTTATTAGTTTTCTCTCAAACAGAACACAGAAGGTTCGGATTGGTGATCACCTGGGTTCGCCCCTGCATGTGAGGGCCGAGGTGCCTCAGGGGTCGGTGTTGTCCGATGCACTCTTCTTAATTTTTATTAATAATCTGTTGAAGCTCAACTTTCATGGTAGCGTGTGTGCGTTTGCTGATGATGTTGCTTTTCTTTACTCACGGCAGGACAAGCAGCTGATACAGGCGCATGCAGGTGATGATTTGTTTCTTACTGAGGAGGTGGTGTTTGCAGAATAAAATGATAGTCAATACTACGTAATAAAACTAAGTATAAAAACTTTGATTTTAGAGGATTTTGCTTTGACACTCCATTGATATATCATTCAGAAGTTTGTAAAATAAATAACTGTAAATGTACACCTTTAAAAAAAGTAAATTCATTTAAGTATCTGGGGATTATTTTAGATGAGAAAGTTACATAGGAAAAACATATATTTGAACTTCACAACAAGATAAAATTCTCGATTAGAAAGTTTTTTTATCTAAGAAATTTTTGTGATCCATCCTTATTGAGAAATTTATACTTTGCGTTAGCACATTCCCGTTTACAATACGGTATAAGTTGTTGGGTTGGAACTTTTAAAGTGCATATAGATAAACTAAGAATATCACAAAATATACTAATACGCGTCATAGCAAATAAAAGCTTCAGAGAGAGTTCTTTTCCTCTTTATTCGCAACTAAAAATTTTGCCAATACAACATCTTTATGTTTTTAAAGTTTTGAGGGAGTTTTACTTGAGAAGTGGTAATAGAGGTAACAATTTAATTTATTCTACCAGAAGTATAAATCTTAAACTGTTTAGGTTACCAAAAGTCAATAAATCACAATTCAGACAATCCTTTTCCTACACTGGTCCAAAAATATTTAATCAGTTAGTTGCCTTTGCACATTAAGCAGATAGAAAACTTTATGGCATTCTGTGCACAAGTAAAAAAATGGCTTTTTATAAAACCAGAATTAAGTTGTTTATTTAGAATACTATCATAACTATATCAGTAAATTTTTGACATGTTAATAACTGTATAATTTAATATATTTTAATAAGAAAATAAGTAAAATTAGTGTAAATAATTAACTATTAGTATAATATAATAATTGATTTAGGTTCGTAGAATGATTGTGGACGCTGCAGAAGCTCGTATTTTTAGATATGTTTTAAGAAGCTAGACATAGAAATTTATTTATTTTAAACCTGTAAATAGGATATTAATTGTTGTATATATTTTAGATTTTTATTTTATTTTTTTTTCTCTCGCTGACTTCACTACTTGTAAAAGAGGTCAGTGTATCTTTCCTATCATTGTTAAATTAATTCAATTTTGTAAGTTTAAAGGAAATAAATCAATTATTCATTATTCAAGATGAAATACAAAGGCAAAAACAAACATGATGTGCAACAATTTTAATTAAAAAAAAACTCAAGTCCACTTCAATATATAGATTCGGCTCTTCCACCAATAATTTATTGACTGAAAAGTAAGACTGTAAAATTATTTTGGAAATTGCTTGATCTGATGTGAAGAAGAAATCTTGAATTACAAATACATACAGGCAGTAAATAAATAAATCAATAAATAAAAACTTACAGACTATTCTCAAACCGTTATCGCGATAATGTTTCCCTAAAATGTGATGTAAAATAAACCATCTATAGACCACTAATAAATGTATATTCATATAGACATGGTATCATCCCATATAGTTTTAACCATCCTAAAAAGTATTTTTCTACCATACTACACAATGACTTATTGTTATAGCACAATAATTATACTTATAAACAATTCTAGTACAGTAAATAATAAGAATCTAGTACTATTTTCATATTATAAACCCTTAAATTACTCTATAGAATTAGGTGCAACAAAACGTAATATTGAATTTGAAAATAAATTATGATGGGAATTTAAAGTACAAAAGTTATGGTACTGATATTCTGTAAATCGTATATTCTTTCCATCAATTTTTAAAAGTGTAAATAAAGATTATTAAAAAAGTTCAATATTAGTAATAACAATCAAACTAAATATGGTATTCATGACGTGGTAACAACTGGTTTTAAACAGAGGTATTGTTACGTTTCCTGAGGGTCTTCAAATATGAGGGGTGATTGTTTCAATTAGAAAAGTTACCTTATCTTATATATTTGATAAAATTTAAAATTATTTTGTTAGGTTTAAATTGAATTTTAAGATGCATACTGTGGATACCCCTGTAAAAATTTCTAGAGTACGTAGAGGAATATTTTATGTTTTATTTGAGAACCATCTATTAGGAGATTTAAATGAACCCTAAATTTTTACAATTATTGTCCCATATATAAATACTACAAATAAAACCACAAACGAAATATATCTTCTAATAATTTCCCAAAACTAGCTTTTATATACGTTACGCAGAGTGTTCAGAAAAGGCTGGACATAGTTTTGGGTATATGGATAAATAAGTAAATTAAAGAAAAACGTTCCTCTAACATTTTAGTTACAGACATACAGACATAGTTTTCTTAAAGAAATAACGATTCTTATTAGTATTTGCAAAAATAAAAAACACCTAAGCAAGAAATAGAGACATGAAAAATTAAAACACTGTAACTTTTGTACATTCTGAGTTATGATTTAATTTAATTAGTATTAAAAAATCAAGATATATATATATATATATAATATATATATATATATATATATATATATATATAATTAAATATATATATATATAAGCTAAACTGTAAAAAATACACTACAGTGTTATAATAACCTTTATTTTCGTTCTCATCAACAAATTGTTTTTAAAAAATTTTGAAATATTTCTTTAAATTTTTATTACCTTGTCTTAGTGAAAAATTGTATTGTTGCATATTAAAAAGAATTTCTGATAAAACAGCTATTTTTTACATTTCCGAAAACTGTCTTTAACAGACATTAAATAACTATCAGACTCATTTTGGTTGTTTTAAAATCAGTAGTTAGTAGCTCTTTTTATTCCTTGTCACTTTCGTAAACAGATCAAAAAAATTTTGTAAAAGCATATATGATAACTTAAAGGCAGCCGTAAACATTACCCAAAATAATGAACAAAAGAGAAGAAGTTACAACATGGAGAATTAACTTAATCTGATTATGTTACATGACTCACTGAGTTTATGACAAATTATAAAAAGTGTCGGTCACTCTAAAGCGCTGCGTTTACAGTCTTTATTTATTACAGCCCTGTGTCCCTTATTTATTATCCCTACATCGGGCGCTAAACGGAGTTTTCCTCCGTGTATTTCTTATTATTAAAAATAGTACTACTTTTCTGATGTTGGCAGTCGTTTCCACAGTGTACTTCACGAGCATCTTTCGGGGAAGCGAAACAATAGCCTCCCGCTTATCTTTGTCAAAATCTGTCAGTATGAGGTCTACTTCCTTGCGAGACTGGACGATTCCTCCGTGAGCGCCCGATGTTGTGTTTGTAGTGCTTGGACGAAATCTCCGTGAGCGCCTTATTGTGTTTAGTTTTTATGGAGTAATAATCTGTGTGCTCCTAAATGTGTGACCTGTGATGGTTTCTTTTTAAGTTTTACGAAATATTTTATTTGAATGTTGTGAAATGGAGAATGAAAACGAGAGACTTGTCAGTACAGTACCCGTGTGCTAGGGAACATTTCATTACTGTTTATGGAGTGAACATTGTCGTTATAATAACCAGAAGGAAAGGTTTTGAAAAATTTGGTTAGGTTTAAAAAAAAAATTTTTGTACAGAATACATTTTTATTTCAGAGTAATAATTGACATTACATTGAATATTAACTCAAGAATTGAAGTAAGTTGTTTTTTGTAAGAAGTTAAAAACTAAGTTAATTTCCATATATTATTACAGTAGGTTAAACGTTTTTTACAATTAATTGCATTATTTCTTAAAATAAATCATGTTGTTACTATACAATAACATTTTTTAAGATTGAGAATTTCTTATTTGGAAAATTCATTACATAAGAAAGTAATTTTTATTTAACTTCTAAAAATGAATATATTACATTGTAATTAAATCCGTATGAGTATTTAAACAAATAAAAACAGTTTAAACGACTACGATATTCATTATTCGCTAACCTGGAGGAAACCTCCGTGAGCGCCTGATGGTGTTTCTAATTTTAAGCGCCTGATGGAGGGTTATTAGTAATTACAGGTTGTACCTCCGATTTGAAAGAATATTTTACAAGAGGAATAAACTAATTGGTTTAGCCATTTTGGAGATGAGCACGTAGAAATCTGTTATGCGACTCTTATTTATTTATGAGATTACAATCATCTATTAGTCGAATTCTGATGTGATGTGTGAAATTTTTACCTAGTGTTCGTAAATTGGCTAGTTGTAGTCAATGTTAAATTTGTGAAACCCAAAAAACAATAATATTATTTATGTTTAATAGATGCCTTATTAATATTTATTTTCACGCATTAATCTTATGAACTGCGATTTCCTTAAATTCCAAAGTTATATTTCATAAAAGATTTATTGTATGTGATTTTAATCTATTCAATACTAACATTTTATGTACATAATTTCAATAATAGGGATAATAAAATAATAATAACTTTTAAATATTAATTATTTTATTTTTTTTTGATTTTTGAAACGTATACAAAAAGAGTACATTACTTATATTAATAAGCTGGGATGATAAGGGATATAATTATTCGATGTACTACGATTACATAACTTCTTACATACTTAAAAGTAAATTTACTATTTTAATATATTATACAGAAAGTTTAAAAATAAGAAAAAGAAGATTACTTTTATTTCACTGTTATTGGAAAGTTCGTTTGCGGTTTTAATTCCTTTATAAAAACGTTTGAGAGATTAAGTATTTAATTCTATTCCATAGATTTTTAGTTTTATATAAAATACTGTTTACAATACTGTTATACAGTTTGGTGAAATAATATTTTACATTTTGTTTGCTCATATTTTTTTCTTATATTTGTTTCGTATTATAACTTATTAATACCAATATCTAAGAAAAATTTAACTTTAAAGTTTAAACTATTAAATTATTTCAAAGTACTAAAAAATTTATTGTAGTTAATTTTGTACATACTTTTTTTGATAATGTTGTTTCAAAAGGATGATTGGGTGATAGCAGTACGTAGGCTATACTGTTATTTGGTATGTAAGAGATAAAGCTCTTTCAGAAACGCAAGGTTCACCCAAAGCTTTATTCCCTAAAAATTCCTCAAACGGTTCTTTGACAGTAATCAGAGACGCACGAAGAAGATACACACAAAGATACAATAGCCTTTGGTGTGAATGACAAGAGCTTGAGGTTTTGTTCATCTGGATTCTTTATTACAGGACTTTCTGTGTTCAAAAAAGCTCTTTGTTACATTTAAACTTTAAACCGGACGATCAAGTAGGGCAAAGCTTTATTTTTTATCAAACTAGCTGTTACCCACGGCTTCGCACGCAAATCTTAAGAACCGAAGTCCTTATATTACTTAGTAAAAGCATTTATGCGCGATTGGCTGCGGTAACAGCTAGTTCGTCAATAAATTCGTAGAATTTTATAACAAAAACTCAATAAAATACCAATTACAACCAAATACCCAGATACCCACGGCTTCGCACACGATTTCCTACAGAAAAATTGGGACATAGGAGGCATATTTCTTTTGAACGTCGTTATTACCCTTCTGAGATAAATGATAGTCACTGAAAGATACTCCAAGCTCATGATCTATTTAAGATTTAAATGTTAAAACAGTCTCAATATGCACCTATGAAATAACTGGAATTTTTCTCCAATATTCTATGATTTTTTTTATACAATTGAACTATATTAGACCATCGTTGACAGGAGTCAAAAAGTTGGAATTCATTAGCGCACATACAATGTAATAAATGATGGCGCCAAATGTAATTTTGAAACGAAAATAGGCATATTTTAGGTACATATTATTACAGTCTAATGATTATGAGCTTCAGATGTTAAGCGAAATTGCGTATGGTTTTTATTTTAGGCTTTGCGCGTGTATCACTTCTGGATCAAATTAGTTATATCTCCGATGCCATGATTAATCTTGCTTTGTTGTCTCGATCGAGAGAATATGTTCATACGTAGTTTCGAGAACCATACTTCTGTCAAAAAAAAAACAACTAAGGTTGGTTTTATAACAGTCTTTATATTTGTAGCCAACGTAAGATAGTAATTTTGATATTTGCATTGCTCTTCTGATCAAGCATGAGCATGGTTTATATTAGATAAATATTGCAGTTAAAGGTGAATTTTACGTCAAATTTGAATTGTATTATCTGGATAGTAAAGTCTATTTTTAACAGTGATTGCAGAAACAGTTGAAACAAAATTTGCTGTTTCTCTTAAGCTTACTCTATGCTTTCAAACTATAAGTGTAAAGAAATTTAAAATAATAATTAAATTATAAAAACATATATTTCTTTTGTCGCATTATATATGTTTACAAAGAACAGCGGATTAAATTTGAAAAGGCTCTTTCACTTAATAACATATGTTTGTTGCAATGCATTTCTTACGGGTATTTCTGTAACATTTAGAGACCAGTGGGGCGGAATCCTGAATCGGGAACTGTATAAAAAGTATCCTACGTCCTTCTCCCAGTCCTTAGCTACCTCCCTACCAATTTTCAGCCAAATCGGTTCAGCTGTTCTTGAGTTATAAATAGTGTAACTAACACGACTTTCTTTTATATATATATAGATGTATCTTACACGGAATCAAGTACTTTCATTATTATCTTCGGTTAGCTTCAAATCTAGGTATTTAATATTTATTACACTGACTGAAATCCCTTAAAAAATCAAGAAAAACTTACTCCAGTTAATGCTAATTTACATTTGCATACATTTTTATATAAACACTATATATATATATTTCTTTTTTAAACTTCCATACCAGCAACGATAATAAGTCAGCTCATAGTTCACTAATTGTTAGGGGTCTTTGAGTTTTTACTTCAAGATTTTAATTTTATTCTTAAATGGAATAATAGTCAGCCTGCAACCTTATGTGACGAGTAATAAAATTAAATTTTATAACCGTGCACCGATTTACATTGTTAAATTTAAATTATATAACCGTACAGCGATTTACATTGTTAATTTTAATTGTATTACCGTACAGCGATTTACATTTTTAAATTTAAGTTTATAATCATACAGGGATTTACATTGTTAAATTTAATTGTTTGACCGTACAGCGATTTACATTGTTAAATTTAATTGTATAAACGTACAGAGATTTACATTATAAAAATTTAATTTTATAACCGTACAGCGATTTACATTGTTAAATTTAATTCTTGCATTTTATACAAGACCAAAATTTAAAACCTGTTCCTCAAGGTATTGAATTTTAAAAGGGGTTTGATGACAGTTATTGAGCGTTCGGAATCGTTCAGAAATTAATTTAACGATATAAACATGGTAAATTCCAATACGGGAAATGTTGTGTTTTTATTTAGTTATAATGGGTTTAATTGATCGGTGTTGGTTAGGAGTAGCTTTTGACCATTGTTATACAATATTTCGTCATTGCTTTTTAAGGTGTCTTTCATGAGGATAGGGATATTGGTTTATAACTAAAGAAATTATTTATTTCTTTGTATGACATATTGTAAAATTTTATTATATAGAGTATTTTATATTTGCTCCCAAGGACAACGGTTGGGAATACATGTACGGCAAGTTTTGAGTATGTATATGGAGGATGCATTAAAAGAATAATATGTGATCTATCTATAATTCAATACCTTTAAAATGACACAAATCCAGATCACGGCACACTCGTAAGGTGCTACCAACTACTTCACCACATTCAAACAATCAAAAACATTTTAACACCACTTTTTCAAATAAATCTAACATAAATCTGTGCATGTGCTTCAAATCTACGTCCAATACAATTTAAAATAACATGGATGACGGTGATTCATCGTGTCCTACACCAAATATAATGTCATTTACTTGCGACTTCTCTCCTACTAGCTTAAGTACAGGCGAGTCGGTTGGTAGAGGTTTGAGACGTACACTTTAAAAACATTTGGTACTCGTAACACTACTGAAAAGTAATCGATAACAATTAAATTTCCTCACTTAAGCCCAATAAACTCAAGGAGACACAGAAATCCAGGAACTCAACAAAGGTGTATTTAGGTACATCAATTTAGAGATACCAAACCTGGATATCTATCTTAATCATCTAATTGTATAGTAAAAGTAATTAGGTATATTAAATTACTTAAAAACCATGATGCCTTAAGGTACTACAGTCCATTACAACGTCTATCTAACTTTCAGGTATATGTCCTAAAAATACAAGCTTGTGGGTTTTTCTTGAAATTTATACAGACTCTTTTCCTAAGAAATAAATCTATCGCCAGTCACCTTATCTATATGAAATTTGAAATAGAAATGTATTTTTAAGCAAGAAAAATTATAATATGATAAATATTATAATTTTTAACCTTTTTATACCCTCCCAATGCAACATAGCACAAGATTACTATAGCTAACGATCCAATTTGTTCTGACCGAAAATTTCTCTTTAGAGAAAACCATGCAGTGATTAATTAATGCGAATGATTTAATCATTGATTAGATTATATTTATTTAATATTGAAACGTATGTTTGCTATTTTGAACAATTCAATTTTAATCGTAATTTTATAGCTCTTATGTCCACGAAAGTTATAATTAGAAGATGGTACGACTTCGTAAGTTTGTTGGGTAATCATATAATAAACAATAAATTAAAGAATATTACTATCAATTAAGTATAAGGTAACTTTCTATTTATTTTGTTATTGCTGCTACTGTTAACTTGATTAACTGGAGAAATAAATATTATGTTGTTTTCACGTCACTGATAGCTTGCTAAGTTTCTAACCAAGGGATATACGACAAAAAACGTTACTAATACCATTATGGGTTCAATATTTGCTTGGTTATATGCTTTGTCAATTCGTTGGTCATTCAATGAATAATTTATTTTCACCTTTACCCTTTACGTTTGTTTGAACAGTTTGAACAGTGTTTTATTTATTGATTGGAAAATTCAATGATGATGTGCATAGAAGTGAAATACTTAAATGTTTTAATGTAATTCCTGATTTGTGGGTGTGTCAATAGACTGGTATTATTTGTTACTTTAACAGAGATTGTATTTGTGTGTTGGGTTAATTATGCATCTAACAAAGAGATTGCTTATGAAAATTCAAAAATTCGAAACTTAGTGTTCATGTTTCCTGTATTATTGAAAAATGGCAAATGTCAAAAGAGTCTTCGTACATTTTAATCGAGTACTATCACTAATGCAAAAAAAATTTATAAAACAATATATTGCCCACAACTAGTCATTTTGGTGTTGAATAAACCACTCTGCTACTAACAAAAGTTATATAATATGCATGGTTGTCCTGTCCTGTTTGTCTCTGAGGGAATTTGAATTAAGCTCCGCTCCCTGAATGTCTGTTCTGGAACGTTTTCAGCAAATTGCACTTAGTGTCACTGTCATGATTTATACCGAGCTTCCCACGGTCTAGGCAAAAACATGCGAATACGGAAGTGTTCTGTTGGTGTCTTTTTGCGCCTTACTCCAGTTCAATGAGTCTAGTACGTTGTCGAAGAGAAAAACTTATATTCCTGTTTTAATAGTGTTAACATATAAGTAGTATACAGCTTTCATTGAAGCACATCTTAGGTTATTTAAGGTAATTTATAAATCTCAGATTTCTTTCGGTACGGTAATTGAATCATAATAAATGACGATACAGTGCAGGATAAATAAATTTGTTATTATTCTAAGTACAGTATTCTGACATTCCAATATGTGAGATTGTAACATATTTGACATAAATATCCTTAAAACGTCTCAAAAACTATTTTACCTGGCTTTAAAATTTATAAAGCTACATTTCAAAACAGAAGAAATTATTCGAATGAAAGTCTAATAGTTCAATGGATTTGAACGGAACGCAATTCAACCGTATCGCCTAATAGCCAGGCACATTAAATATTTTGTCTTCCGGGGTGGAGTAAAGATTTCCGCATGATTATGTCTGCCTGTCTAAATTTCTGTAACAGACACATTTATTTACCTTTAAATGTTAAAACTTTTTGTATAATTATAAAGTGCTTAATTATAATTAGTATGCAGATATCATACTAATATCTAAGGTACTATCTAATTTTTATTTTAGAATTCACCAGGGATGAGTAAACCTTGTAATCTATAGAAAATATATTCGAAAAATTTTCTAAAACTCGTGTTTTGCTCTAAGATTATTGAAACTGATTGTCTTTGTTAAGGCAAACGGATTGAAATTTCTTATATCAGAAGCAGAATAAAGCTACGGAAGAAGATACATTTAGAATAAAGTAGTATATGTGATCTTAAGTAAACACATATTTTCTGGGTCAGAGGAAAAATTATATTACTTACACCACGAAAACATTGGAGATAGCAAATAAACATTTTTTAAATCATACTTGTAAAGTCAATTAAAAGATCCGAAAGTAGTCGCTTTTTAATCGAAGTTCGTTTTTGTTGGTATATACCTGTATGTATGTTCTTGATCGGGGCAGAAGTTAAAATAAACTACAGGCACATGAAATGCATTGCATAGAAAAGTAATCCAAACAGACGTAACTTAACAATGTTTTACCAAATTAGGTTTTTGATAAGTGTATATTTATTACACTATATATTCTTCCATTAATTAATTAAAAAAACCTTAATTAGAACCTCTCAAAATTTGATTTATGCATTACATTTCCCAACAACGGATAATGAAATAATATGCACACCTAATATGTTTATTTATGTTTCAAAGTATTTTAAGAGTTCGTCATATTACTTCATAACTGCTAAGAAAACTATAGCCTTCGATTTAGAAAACTCCTTGAGATGCCTATACTACTAACTAATAGTTGTTTATAATCAGTTTATTAGTTAGTTTTAAGATGGATAATTTTTTAAGGAACAGCGTTACTTGAACATCACTTCTGACATTTAAAATAAATTAACCTCAGTCAAAAGTTCTGCGCACGATAGATCTCATTACAAAGCTCTACACTAATGACACAAATGGCTATGCTACAGTAATAGGAATGAATGTAGACTTACAGTGAGTTGTGTTTGCATTATATGGTAGTGATTTTACACGTTTGTAACGTATAATTAAGAGAAAATCGATTCATAATCTTAATAATCGTCCAATTTTAATGCTGAGGGAAAATTTATAATGCACAAAGAAAATTTAGAGATATATGTATGGGCATTAAACCATGAAAAGAAATATGAGGAATATATTTCTGGGAATGTGGGTGGCATGGGGCAGCTTGTCACGTCGAGCGATCAGTCACAATAGCTCTTCACCGCCTCTCAATAGCCACACAATATCTGTCAGCTCCACAATAGATCGTGAAGGAGGATAGTATGATACGATATACTTTAATATATGAACCTATGATAAATCATCAGCTACTTTCGATTACTTCAAAATTATTACTCCTGTGTTGGTTAAGAATATTTTTATTTTGGTTTTAACATGGCTATACATAAAACAACTCCCCTTCGGCTACTTTAGGCCCTAGAGATGAGTGCTTAAAAATTCAGGGATTAGTGGAATTTGGTATTATTTTAATTAGTAGATATGGTTTCCAAACTTCATGTTTAGCCTTCATATCAGCTGTATCCCTACTCGAGAATAATAAGGGTAATAATGCTTCGCCAACGCTAGGACAAAATTGTAGCAAAATTAAACTTTTTCTCGAGGCAGAATCTAATTGGAAGAGATTTAGTTGTATAAGAAAGTAAAATAAACGTTTAAGGTAAGAAAGTGTCCAGAATGGTCTAAAGTTTTGAGTTTAAGGAGTATATTCGAAATACGAGAGATATGGGGAAATACCAAATGACTTTTTGAAGATCACTTAATTTAAAATAAAGATATCACATTTGTGCTCCGACCACTAGATCCGTCACGATTGTAGCGTTTAGCGTTTTTGCTGCCAAAAACATTGAAAATAGGTCAAAGAGTATTTGGAACTTTTTTGTTTACCACGTCACTTCATAGTTCCAGGTGAAATTTCTGTTGAGCTACGACTAATTGCCAAATTGATAGAGATTCAGCACATAAATGAATAAATAAATGAATAAATGATTTATTTCCTAAAAAAAACACAAATATAAGTATCAAGACAAAATCATATGCGTTTTAACATATGTATACTAACATAATATAAAATTCTATTATGACAAATAAAATATAATTTTATTAGGAAAATAGGGTCCCAAAGGCAAAGCCTTATGAGGGATTCCATCAGATAAGTTTATTTAAACAAAGAGTTCATTTGCGGTTGCAGACACTATAACTATCTATATATTCTACCCCATAAATTAATTTATTGTTACAATCTTTATGGCTTAGCAAACAGAATGACCAAAACGTAATCTTACCCTTCGTGAATTTACAAATAAACAGAATATACTATATTGTAAAGAAAATATATGTTTAAACATCTCCACAAACCGCCAAACCAAAATAAAAAAATAATAAAGGTTTTATTTTATACACTGAAGCACGCCTATTTTACAGAAACTTAGTACACTATCATATTTACGTGCCACAGTAACATACACTATAAGAGAAAAACAAATTACTTATTGGATAATAGTTAACAGATACTCAACGTTGCTTCTGTCCATACTTAAAAGCCAGGTTTTAAACACTTCTAAGAAATTTATTTTAATTTTGTAATATTTTTTATTTTTTGCGGCAACCTATTAAAAAGTCCTTGGTCCTGTATAATTAAATGTTTTTGTATAAAAAGTTACATTAGGTTTAGGAACTCTAAAATTGCTAGCATTTCTAAGACCTTATCTAAAAAAGTTAACATTTGATGGTAAATTTCCACTAATTAAATAAAAAGCTTTTAAAAACCTTAAATATATAAATACAAACGTAAAACGGCAAAATATTCATACTGGATGAGATGGTTCTCTTAATCTTCTCTTTAGAATTAATTTAACATACCATTTTCGAATGTTTCCACAGGTTTTATTGTAGATCTATACGTTCCACCCCAAGAAATTATAGCGTAATTCTAATATACTATTTACTAAGGCAAAATATAAACAACGAAGAGTTTGGATTGGGCATACGTCCCGCAAGTGATAAAAAAGTCTAATTTCCTGTTATGAGTTTTGATTGTAGTATTAATTATATGCGTTTTCCAGCTCAATTCGCTATCTAGAATTACACCTAAATATTTTAATTCTCTGGTTGGACTGATTTCTGGAACAATTTACACAGGTATTAATCGTATTTTAAACAATCTAAACATTTATATATAATTTTATTATTAATTCAATGAACCCCTCAAAATTATCAAATTAAAATTACTTAATGCCGTTAGTTTTTTTGTGTGTTGAGAACTAATTTTTTTCCTGTAAAACAAACCCCCATTTTAAAAGCTTCCAGATCAGTTAAAATTTTTCTTTCTGATTCTTTCCCACGTCTCACTTAAATAGCAGAGGGCCGTGTCATCCGCAAATGCGGTGATTTGGCCATTTAAATGAAGAATTTACAAAGATCATTGATATATACAAGAAACAAAGTTGCTCCCAAGACCGATCCCTGGGGACTCCGTGCCTGACTACACCCATTTTACTTTAAAACACCCTTGATTTTTAACACATTGACTTCTGTTTTGTAAGTAGCTGGAAAACCAAGCATGAGCTACCCCCACGAACCCCACAATTATATAATTTTCTCTAATAAAATGGCATGGTTAACTGTATCAAATGCCTTCTGAATATCTAGGAAACGTCCACTCACACACTTACCACTATTAATACCTTCATTTAATTTGCTAACAAAGTCTAAAAGAGCCCGTTCTGTATTCATTCCCACTCTAAACCCATACTGATTATTGTTAAAAAAATATATTCTATTTAAAAAGCTAATACGTTTTTTTTTCATTACTTTTTCTATTATTTTGGAAAATGTTGAAATCAATGAAATCGGGCGGAAATCCGAACAAATGTTGGGCGAATTACCTTTATAAATTGGTATTACAACAGCCCTTTTAAGACTCTCAGGGGAAAATTTCCCGTGCTAAAAACTTAAATTGATAATAAACGTAAAGACTTCAGCTATCCTTGATCAGATATGCTTAACTAAAAAAGAGTTCAAACCATTCAATCCCAGGCGATTTTCCATTTTTTCAGAGACTTAAAACTATTCTCCCAATTTCATCACAACACACCGGTCCTAAACAACATTGATGACCTCTCTTGAACTAGGATAAAAATTATTTTTGTATTGGCAGTTCTCCAAACCATTCGGAATAGAGTTATCCTCTATTATGTGATCAGCTACCGACAGAAAGAAATAATTAAATTCGTCAGCAACTATTTCTGGGTCTGAAATCATTGTATTAATTAATTTTTATACAAAATATATCATTCTTTATGTTCTGACCAGTCATATTCTTAATGGTATTCCAAGTAGCTTTATGATTACCAATATTGTTCTCCCAGTTTATTTCTATAATAGTTTGATTTAGCTAACTCAATTTGTTGCTTCAAGTCATAATTAGGTAGCCTATAAAACATGGCTTTCATCCTTGCTAATCTAAATTTCACTTAAAAATTATTATTTCTGGATACTCGTCCATTACGCCTCAGCTCAGCTACAAAACGATCAAAAATTTTGAATATTTTGGTGTGTATTATATAACAACTATTTCCTTCCATATTACAAATTTCCTATAATTTAAAAAAAACACATAAATACAATTATCTTCTACTACATTCTTATATGAAAATCCTTTGAAGCAACAATAAATTATTTATACCGTCTGAGTCATTTAATTTGCTAAAAAATTACAAAAATAAAATATACATACTATGCTAAACTCAAAATTTAGCTTAATTATACCAGCCATTTTCCGAAGATTAAAACACTTTTGTCGTCAGAACAGTTTACAGATTTTCTAAGTCGGCTGCAGGTTTGATCTCGATTGCCGGCGAGCCGTCGCTGACGCGCATGAGGATGTTGCCGCTTCGAAGCCACAGATATTTAATATTGCGTGTCTTCTTCACCTCTCGAGCCTGTCCAAGGAGTCATCTTCTAGATGGAGATAGAGACTCGTTCACAAATATGGGTTTATCCACTGCAAGTCCAGTATGCCTCGTAGAAAAATCTTGCCTTTTCTCTCGTATTTTATTTATTAAAAGTTCTTTATCGGTACGGCGAAAAGTATTTAACAATAATTCCGCGTGGTCGAGATGGATTGTCCTTACTGCCGGACGCGATGACACACGTCTATCATGTCATCAGCAATGTTTACTTTTAAGGCCTTCCCGACGTGCTTTCACAATTTGCACTACCGATTCATTATTAGCTTCAGGAATACCTTGCAGCTCAACACAATTCCTCCGCGAATACTGCTCTAAGTCGTCTACCTTTTTTCCAGATAAAGTACCTTTTCTTTTAAAACTTATTTTCCGATTTTAGTTCATCAATCACTTTTACAAATGTTTAAATTTTTCCAATCCCGATCTGCAAAGTTTCAGTGTTCTCTTCAAGTTTACTATGCAGTAAACCGTAAAGACTCATTAAAATCACTTACATTTTTTTCCTTTGCTCATCTCGTATTTCATTCAGCGCCTTCATAATGTCATCTAGCGTTATCGTACCTTCTTGCGCACTAGTTTCCAGTCTCATACCTCTTTCCGCGCCGCACTTGGCCGCACGGATCGCACCTCCAAACGGCGTTTTGCTCCTCCAAATAAGCCTAATCCCGCTTGGGCCATTTTAACACATTTTTGGGTGAAATAATTTTGCACAGTCACTGCACGTTAATTTTGTTTGACTTTTTTTGAAACTAGACAAGCACACATTGACAGTTAGACATATTTAATAAATATAAGAAAAAGTCTCATATTGTCACTGACAGTATAAAAATAGCGCGGGGACACGAGGATAAGTAACGATAGCCAGTAATACACGGGAACACAGATAAGAGATCCGCACTGCGATACGTCCGCTCCGTTTGAACTATGACTCATCACTAATTGTGACATCTTTTTTTTATATCACGAGATTTAATAATAACCTCCATTTAATAATTTGTATGAATTAATAATGAAAAACGGTTTTGCCTCTGTCAAGGGCAAGGGCTAATTTTTTAAGTAAAAAATAAAAAAATTTTGGAAATAATCGCTTTTTTCAGTCAACCAGATTGGGATAGAGCAAAATATCGTAAGACCATTTTTGTTGCTCACTTCATTCTCGATAATAGTTTTTCGTCAGATTGTAATAAAAAAATGAGGAATGAGGAGCTAGCTCTAACGATTCACTCACTATCGGTCACAAAAAGTCTAAAAATGTCATGTATACAAACTTTGGAAATTTTTTAAGAAGGTTTAATGAGCAAATATTTCCAGCTATTAGATTTTTCCTGGCGGTTTGGAAGAAAAACTAAGTGAGTGCCAAATTTCCAGTTTTCAGCCTTTATAGAAGTGGGTTAGAATTTTCGAATATTTTAACAGTCAATGAATTACATTTGTGGCAGTAAATAGGCTATATTTATATATATATATATATATATATAAATATATATATATATATATATATATATATATATATATATATATATATATATATATATATATATATATTATATAGAATAAACAGTGCCTCATTTATGAATAACTGAAAAACTAAAAGTATAAAAACCTACCAAAAATGTGGTAACTTTTGTAAAGTACTTAGGCTTGTGTTTCTTTTGAAATTATTTGTAGAAGTAAATTATTTACAGACGAAGTGTACTGTGCAGGATATACGGTATCATGGAAATTTGAAATAGATGAGTGTTATAGTATCAGATACTAACTTTATATGACTTGTAGATGATCTCTTTAGATTTAAAATTCAAAAAAACAAACTGTAAGCCATCAAAAGGTAAAATTTCAACACGAGCTGACACAAAGATGAAGCCAAAAATGTGATAGTGCCAAATATTGTAAATGCCACTGTGAGGAATTTCAGTGCCATTGTTCTTTGAGTGATCGTTTTGTGAGGCTTTAACAAGTCATTCTATTCAAATGACGCTTGGTTGATCGAGAAACTATATGTACTCATATACTCGCTTCTCTAACATATTGTCATATAAGTATTGTATACCTATAAACACGTTATTTACCTGGAGTGTTATTTATTAATACTCTATTCTTTATATATTTAGATGTAACATTTGCGTAACAATACAATGTATCGGGTTAACAACTACTTATTTATTACCCTTACCAGTGCATAGTTTCTGTAACAAACTCTCTCTTTATGAAAATTTAACTGTTGCAACAATAAAGTTTTAATTTGAAATGCCCATATTTTTGGTATATTCCTCGTCTTCAAAATCAATAGATTTAATGAATACCTACCGTTATTAAATGCTATATACATAGTTTACACATTTAAATCATGCATAGTTGAAAAGTCATTATAGGTAATGTGAAAACAGTCTTAAGGGAAATATATTATATTATACTAGCAGACCCGACAGACATTGTCCTGTACACACGTCTTTAATTCGAAAATAACAACGTAGATTATCTAAATTACTAAATAAGTACCTATTCCCTTTAGGGCTGAAGTATAATAAGTGGCCTCCATCACAATCGAATTATTGATATTTCTGAATAGCCTATTCTAAAATACTAAAATGACGATCCGAATTAGATTATAGTTATTTATAGGCTGAAGTATAATTAGCAGCCACCATCACAATCGAAATATTGATATTTCTGATTAGTCTATCTAAACTACCGAATTACATTGTAGCTATTTAAGATTACAGTATAGTATCGGAACTGCCAACATAAATTTAATTAATCTAAAAATACTAAATAAGTATTCCGTATAGGGCTGAAGTATAAAAAGTGGCCACCATCACAATCGAATTTTTGATATTTCTTTTATGTGTTGTTTTGTAACATCGTGTAATTATTGTTGTGAGTGCTAATTGTAATAATACATTAATAGAGATTAAAGATGTTTGAGAGTACATAAAAACTATAGTTATTTATTGAAGTTATTGAACTCATTTTGCAAATTTATTGAAGTTAGTATATTGGTCGCATAACGTCAAATAATCTAAGTAGCATACAAATCAAAAGATTGTGTGTCTATGTGTGAATAGCTATTCAGAAATATCAATAATTCGATTGTGATGGAGGCCACTTATTATTACTTCAGCCCTACAGGGAAGAGGTACTTATTTAGTATTTTAGATAGTATACATTGTTATGTTTAAATTTTAAAGACGTGTGTACAGAACAACGTCTGAATTTAATTTTATTTAAAACCAATTCCTATACTATTAACAATAGTTATTCACACATGCCATTTGTATGCTACATAATTTGAACTTATGTGACCAATTTTGACTGCAGATTAAATATGTAAATTACAACAAATTATTTTAAATCCAATCAGTTTAAACCTTGATTATCTAAACTGTTAAACAATAGTTATTCACACATAGAAACACCACCTTTTGATTTTCTATGCTACTTAGGTTACTGAGGTTATGCGGACCAATATACTCAGTTCAATAAACTTAAATAAATAACTATTGATTTTTATGTACTTCAAAATTCTTCAATCTCTATTAATGTATTTATTACAATTAGCACTCACACAATAATTACACGATGTTACAAAACAGCACATACTTGTAAAATTGATAGCAGCACAATCTGTCGGGAAAACCTGGAATTAACACAGAAAAGAAAAACATTAAGTTATGGCTGTGTTGTAATATTATAATGTTTACATAGAACAATTGGCGAAACTTCATCTTTGCAACCTGCATTACACTACTGATCAAGCACTTTATAGTTTCTACAATTTAAATGTAAGCAAATTTTTCTGCCTATTTTTTTAAATTAAGCTGAAAGTGTTAAAAGCTGTAAATTAACAGTTCACTTTGTATTACATCTCGTAGCGCACAGTCTGGCAAATCCAATGTAAAATATTCCTAGATCAACAAACAATTTATGTATAAATCAAAAAGTTTATTATATAAAACCATTTAAATTGGACCGAATTGTGAATCTAAACCATTCTCGGATCCACCTGAAGACAAACAAAAAGTTTCATTAAAGTCGGTCTACCCGTTTAGGAGGAGTTCAGCCCCATACACACGCACACAAGAAAATATATATCTGTAAAAATTTCAAATCAACAAACTAATCTAAAAACTATATAAAATAATAATTTATATTGACAAACTGTAACGTTCCAGAATAATATAAGAGGCTAATGCTTGAAATATTTTGTATTTTATTTATCTGCCAAAGCCCAAATCACTTTAAAATCCATGTCTATGTCGGTATCTGTAGTATCCGAAATATGCAATTAAAAAAGTTTAAGGCTCACATTATAGTAATAATGGTTTGACCCTACAACACTCTAAATTAATATTTACTATCATTTTTTATTAGAATATTGCTCCTTAAAAAAGATATAATTAATGTTAATAAATTTATTGTAGATTATTAAACAAAAAAGTACGTCTTTCGCCATCTAATTTAAAATGTACTAGCACGCTTAGGCAATAACTAAACTCTGTGTCTAATTTAAATTTTAACCCGTTAGTAATACTTATGCTTTGCATAAGAATATGTGCGTTTAAAACTTAGTTGGTGGTCGTATTCAATATATTATCCACGTTAAAATTGACCACAATTATCGTTATGAACTCGAGGTTGTTTTACATTGCGGAATTATTTACATTCATCAATCGATATAAAAGCAAATAAAGCAAAATCGTTTAAGGCCTTATAATACCAACACATGGCATATGATTATAGTACAGTATAATCGTCATTGCACGAAGCAGTTTGCGTGGGGCATAAATAATAAAGCGGAACTAATCTCAGAGGCGTGACTGGTAAATAGGGAAGAGGAGGGAATTGAAATGAAACATTAAAGCGGGATGTGAAAAGGAATAATTAAACATTGCTAAAAACATTTAAAATGTTAATGATGTTTCATATTTCTGTTCATCTCATGATTAATATAAAATGTAAAAATAATATTATATTGTGACTATGTTTTCAGAATTGTAATCGACTTGCTTCTGTTATGTGTGGGATATATCTGACGTAATCACAATGCAGACAGGCGGATCTGAGAGGCCATTGTGAGATAGTTAAGTGTCATTGTTACTTGAGTGATTACACCGTTTTTTTAAATACCCTCTTGCTACCGTTTTCCTCTATCAACCCTCCTATAGCGCAGTGGCCGTGTAATATATTTATTAAATTTCCAATGAATGGAAATTTAATAAATAACACAAATGAATGTTACCGAAATCAATAAGCAAATTCCGTTATTCTTTTTGCTAGTGTAACATAAATTTCATTGCGCTGTGGAAGCTTTATTTCATTGTACCAGCCAAAATTTGAATCGTTAGAAACTTAGCTTCCATAGGCCTACTCTCTTGGGAGCGTAACAGATTTCTTTCTGATGACCTTTCCCACGAAGATCATCACACAGATAAATACCTTAGGCAAACGAAAATCTTTTAGCTATGTAACATTTTGTATTATTAGATTGCTCCTATCACCATATAAATTGAATCAATTAGATGGCACGAAAAATATGTATAAAAAACCAGTGCACCTTAAAAAATTAAAAAGTATTACGAGCCAAATTATTTATTTATGTCTAGACTAGGGGTTATTTAATTATATTTCATATATTACCATTCAGTATCATCTTAAATAAATATGAAATTAATTTTAATAACTCATAATTAAGAAAATTTTAAGTTTTGAAATTAGAAAAATCTTAAGCAAACTTTAATAGAAATCAACAACCCAAACACATTTACAACAAAAATAATCGTAACGTTAAGTACGTAAGATCAATAGTAATGAAAAAATATACATAAACACGGTTTCAGAAACAATAAATACTTACATCATTAACATTATATTTTAAAGAAAATAATTATTTATTATATATAGTACGTAGGTAGAGTAAGTAAATATTTTTCATATGTGATATAAAAACATTTTTAATGCAGTGGACTGAAGATTAGGAAACATTAAAAATCACCAAAATTTTCTTTAAAAATATACTCAGAATGTACTGTAAATTTTTAAGAGACAGATGTTTAGTCTAAGTATCATTACTTAGCAAAATAAAACATTAGCCACTACGAATTAAAATTACTTATAATCCATTTTATTTGGGTTTAATGTAGTCATTTATTATATTCTCCAACAATTACCACTCGATGATCATATAAAAGAAAAATTAAAAGTGTTTTCATTTTTCCAAATTTATCATAAAAAACGAATATATCTTCAAAACCCGAAATAACTAACTATGTGGTAATATTGTAGTCATACAAGTGAAGGTTATGTAATTTATTACTATAAGAGTTACTTATTTTGTACCATTCAGAATCACGTGAACCAAAAGTATATGAAAGTCAATTTAAGGCCAACAAAAGTTAATTTTGGCATGTGTTTCTGTTATTCTCTCGAGACCAACCATGCAATAACTACGATGTGAAACAGTACAAACAGATTCGTTTGGGCTATATATGATCATACATACATACATTTTTAGTTATATGTCAAACATAATGCTACTTATTTGGTTTTAATTTATAACAAGGTAACTTACCACCGTTGAAATATAATGATACAAATGTATATAATTTAAATCGTTAAAATTTAACAACCGTAGCATTTAATGTGTGGGAGTAGCACTTATTTTCACCAATGCTGAATTTAGGATATCGTTTGATCAATAAAAAATATCTATAATTATTAAATCATAGCACGATTGTGAAACCAACTTAAAACTTACTTAGGTGTTAGTGAAATGAGTAATGTCTGAATATGTTATGTAATCTAATTACGTTAAGTAGGAAGAAATTGCTGTTTGATAGAATCTATACAGTCGTAATTCCGCATGATACGTTATTATTGTATTTTAGATAAAAATATATAGACCTATTAAGATATATACTAGTACTTAATAATAGTACCTAATTTGTACTTAAAAATGAATTATATTTTATTTGAGCATTGAAGATGACAAATTTCGAAAAACGTATTGGACTTTCTGATCATTCCTTAAACAAAATTACTTATAAATTCCCATTTTATATTTCATTCAAAATCAATACAATCCAGTTCAGTACATGTATATTAAGAATTAGTACATTTTATCTATAAGGAAATGGATTATTTTACAATATTTATGCAAAATATATCAAGTATTTAATAATATATATATAACATGAGTTAAAGCAATAATAATGTGATTTATCACGCTGATAAGGTATCTGTTTGGGGCGCTACAGTGTTGCAGTAGTCGTGTCGATCTGTTGTTGTGATAGCATATAAACATGTGAATCTATGTGAGGGACGACAAGCCTAAATAATACTGTTTATAACCTCAGCGCTGAGTTTGTTATACCATATCAATTCGGTATGCTTCTAGGACAGGAACATGCCTCAGGTACAAAATATCCGCGAATATTTAGGAGAATTTTGTAGAAGCAATGCATACAATTCTTAAATACAGCGTTAAATGCTGGTGACAGGAAAATGCTAGAAGACAGAAACATTATCTAGAATTAAGAATAAAAAATTTTACGGATGTTTGCTTTTATTCAGTGATAACAAGTTTTAACCTGATGTTTCAACATCAGAAATATGGTATCGTCATCAGCATTTGTCCACTAGTTTATGGACGAAACTGAGAATATAATAAGAGAAATAGATGTAGATCCTTTAACGTATTAATGTTAATATTTTGAATCACTGAACAATAGGAATTTCCCAAACAATCCGATTACCTTCACAAACTTTGCATCGTAATAAACCTTAAACAAATACAAGCGGAAAACAATATGGATGATTCTGAATTTTAAATGGTATTCAGTGCAAATTGCAATCATATTCTAATCACAATCTTAGTTGTTTGAAGTATGTTCATTTTTCTTGCAAACTTTATAATTTATTTTACTATTCATAATATTCCATAATGCCGAGTACTAGGACACATAGAGCAGAAGAAAAAATTAGCATCAACGGCATGGTTTACGTAGTACTTCATATTGTGAGTTGGACTATTGAGGTTACCTCTTCCGCGATACAGGAAATTGATGGTTTATATCCGTCTTACCGTCGTAAAATATTGCAATTTCTGTTTCAGTTTTCAACTTTGCTTAAAGAAGCTTATAGGCAAAATGTTTAACCGATAAAAATATTAACTTTTGTTATAATTCCTTTCCCACAATCGCTCTGGTTATCGCAGCTTGTATTGGTAGACTAAGGTGTATACTTGCTGCGATATGAAGTATCTACATTTTCTTGCGCTCAATTGGAACTATGAGCCTAACATCGTATGATCTCACCACTATTGGATCCTTGCGGATAGTCTTATTTGCTCATAAAGTATCGGCTTTTAAATCAAAATAAGGCTAGAAAGCCCGTACTGCAAGTGAAAGCTGTGTACTGATGATCGTTAACCCGCATCTCTTATGGTTACGTAAAGCAACTATGCTGTAATTGGATATTTTTAATTGAAAAATAACAACAAACTATACTTTGAGGTTAGTGGCCATTTTTGTCGAGGATTCCGCGCATCTATTGTCGTGTAGTTTAACAATAAACAACAATTCAGATACAGGAAATCAGCACCAACACAGTTACAGGAAGTAATTAATTTTATTCTTCCCTTTGTGAAACTTGAGTAATATCTAAATATATTTTGGAAATTGAAACATATTTGATGAAATATGTCCAAATCAAATCATTTCTTTATTGCTTTTAGACAATATACAACATTGTATAGCAGTCGTCATATATTCAAACAGCAAATACTCTACACACTCACACACAGTCATACTTACATTTCACTCATTCTCACAAATTCACACTATCTTTGGATCCAGATTTTAAATTTTGGTAATTTAAGATATTTTTAGATATCCCAGCGACTCATCATAAACTCTTCTAGCGAATAAAATGCTTTTGACACCAACAGGCATTTGAGACGAGTTTTGAATTGGATTTGATTAGTTTGCATTTTTTAACACTTTCGGGGAGCTTGTTGATTAAGCCGACGCCAACCTGATGTGGTAAATGCTGAGATACCGCCAGTCTATGACTATGGACTCTAAAGTTGTCCCTGGCTCTAGTCTCATACTGATGAAAGTCCCTGCCCCGGACTAAATTGCACTTCGATTGACATTACAGGATCAGGATGAAACATATAGAGACAGGGCAAATGTCAGCAAACCCACCTCCCTAAGAGATTCCCTACACGACTCTCTGTAATTCAACTTTGCAATAATTATAATTGCCTTTTTTTGAAGCCTGAAAACGCGTTCCATCTTGTGTTTGGCACAGCCCCCCCACAGTCTCAAGCCATACGCAAAGTGCGGACCGAAATATGCCGTCATTAAGACTTCAGGGGAACAGTATTTAGCTAGGATTCGCAAGGCAAATATGCCAGAAGTAATTCTAGCACATATATTGTTAACGTGGTCGTCCCAGGTCAGACCTTGATCAATGTACATCCCCAGGAATTTCGTGGATCCAGTTTCCTCTAAAAGGACATCGTCCACAAATACAGCAGGTTGCCTTGCAAATTCCCTTGGTCTTAGGCAGAAATTGATGACATTTGATTTTTGATTGGTTTGTTTTTCAAATTCCTGTCAGTAAAAATACTGAATGCATGAAGTCAGTTCCACAAATGATGTGATTTCCAAATCTTGTGTAGTTTTTCCTTTTGAAGCAAAAGAGTCGTGTCGTCGGCATACTGAATCAGATCACCATGCTGGATCACTGAGTTAAGTCTACAGACGTAAACTAAAAAAAGAATAGGCCCAAGAATTAGAACCCTAAGGGACACCGTGGGCTATTTTAAATTTTACTAGAGATGACATTCAAAATCTGCACGCATTGATCTCGATTCTTAAGATAAGAAGCAAGCCACGCGTTTGGCAGACCCCGAACGCCCATTTTTGTAACTGGGTGCAGCAGTGTATCATGATGCACACAGTCAAATGCTTTGGATAGGTCAAGAAATATGCTGAGCACTTGTTCTCGCCTTTCCAAGCCATCAACAACATTGTTCAAAAGACTGTTTACAGCGTCAATTGTTGATCTTTTTTTCCTGAAGCCAAATTGTTCAGGATTTAGAATTTCATTGCTTTCTAGAAAGCTTTCAAGTCTTTCACAGAAAACATTTTCAAAAATTTTGCTGAATACTGGAAGAAATTGAAATTGGACGATAATTTGCTGGTTTTTGCAAGGATCGTCTTTTTTTTAAAAATCGGTATAACTTTAGCTGTTTTCAGTAGACATGGAAAAGTTGCAGATTCCAATGAAAAATTTATCAATTTTGTGAGTGGCCTCAAAAATGTACCTAAAGCAACGTTTGAGTAACCAAACTGACATCCCGTTAGCGTCACACGATTTCTTTGAATGTAACTCCTGTACGACACGAGCTAACTCCTCCACACACACAGGGGCCAGGAGCCATGGATGCAACCGGTTCCCTAACACCAATTTCATGATATCGAGGTTTCTGAAATTGACGAATCAGTTGACACCACAGAAAGAAAAATAATTATTAAACTCGTTGGCAACCTGCAACTTATCATCAATTACTCGTTCATTAATTTTGATTGATATAGACTCAAGGTTTCGGTCCAAGTTTGATTTTTGTGCCGATTCATTGGATTATTTTTCCATGCAGTTTTAGAAAAGTTTTTCACAATTTCTCAGGGCTCTATTAACGTCATGAGCTTTAGCAGCTTGAATGACTTTTCTATAGACCCTTCGATATGATCTGTAAAATGTTTTAAAATTTTCGTTTTGTGTTTGGACAAATATTGAGTGAAAAAATTTGAGTTTATCTCTGGAAATGAGAATCCCTTTAGTTAACCAGGAATTATTTTTGGGTTTGAAATTGTTTTTGGTTTTTTTTAAAAGGACACGAAACGTCTAAATAATAAATGAAACGGTCATTGAAAGCTTAATACCTGTCATTGACATTCTCAAAGCTGTTCAAAAAGCTCCAGGTTTCGTTTTTTTAATAAATTGTTCAAATTGGAAATGTTTTGGAAATTGAAAGTTCTTTTAATTTTAAAGATGATTTTTGAGTTTCTATTTTACATCCATGTATCACAACCTCCTGCGCAAAGTGATCGGAAGACAGCCGTATTCAAAACAGAGACCGTGACGTTAGGAATGTTTGTAATGACGTTGTCGATGGCAGTACTCGTCATAGCAGTCACTCGTGTTGGGGAGTTCACGGACCAAATTAGATTAAATGAGCTTAAAACATCCCGCAGCCGCTGGGTCAGGGGTCGGTGGGATCCAAAACGTTGATATTTAAGATCGCCAATTATAGTAAATTTCGATGAGTTTAAAAAAAGACAATTTATAAGATTTTCGAGGTTTTGTAAAAAAAGATTCGGCACATCCATTGGGTGATCTATACAACCCTACGATTGATATTTTTCCAAGAGTGTTAGATATGATCTTAACACCACTGGCCTCAAAGTTTAGATCGGTAATGTGATAATTTTGAAATTTTCAAACTTCAATGGTGCTTTCACGAAAATTGCCACACCGCCCCCTTTAAAGTGCGTTCGACAAAAAATTTGATGCCAATTCATAATTTTGAATTTTGAAAAAATGTATTGTTTCAGTTCTGAAACCGTGTTCCGAGACAACAAATACATCAGGGTTTGAGTTCGTCACACATGAGCATTAGCTCATCTATTTTATTGGTTGCACATTGGGCGTTTTGATGTACCAATATAAACTTTTCAGTTTGTTTTGAATTAAAAAACTTTGGAAATTTTGGCAAATTTTGAGTTGGGTATTTTTTTTAAATTTTTTATACTGGATCCAAAGTTTTTCCTAACCTTTCTTTAAACAAGTTGTCGAGAATTGAGTTTTTTTTTTGGTTAGGATAGCGTCCCATTTTCATTTTCCCTTTCAGTGAAGGTTCCTGCTACGACGTCAGCGTAGGTGTCAAAATTTCCGGGACGAACTATTGGATGATGTGGAGTGTTTATCCGTGCATGGAGTGTCTAGAGAGGGCACTTGAATGGGAGAAAGAGAGCTAGTTGATTGGAAGGGGGTGGAGATTGGTGATGACTGCAGTTTGTTTGGGGATGTTGAATCAGGATTATATTTTATAGGAGAGGGAGGGGATTTAGAGAACAGCAAACGACCCACTTCCACCAGACCTTCTCACCAACAGTCCGGCCAGAATCCGCTTGCCCGACAACCTCAGATGCAGACCATGGGCGAGTGAACCAGCGCCTTTCTATGCTGTTGATGTTTAGCAGCTGGGCTCCCTCGCATCTAGCACATAGCTCCTCGATATAATGGTTCAACGGCGGGTGGTTGTCTGGTTCACTATATGGTCGACTGGGAGGTCGTGTCTTTGAGGGATGGTGGCCACAATGACCCGGGATGAGGCGAGGCGGGCGATTATTATTCGCTGCTCCAGATGTCGGTAAATACTATGAGACTCACCGGTTGCAATATCATTAGTGCCGGCGAGTATGACACAACAGCTCCCAGGTGTGTGGCGGGGCGCCGGACGTAGTATCGAGAAGTCCCGCTGAAGGCTTACAGATCCCACTTACTCTCGTAGGCAGTTTCACACGTTGCTGAACGAGACCGGCCAGATGACGTGCATGGCTGTCCCCCTCGATGTGTCAGATATTGTTGATTGAATTTATAATTAGGGGAAAATTTTGCCAGAAACTGATGAAATATTTTTTTGTAAATAGAATTTCGACAAATGAAGGTGCAATAGACATGTCAAACAGGTATATGTAGCAGTATCTCTGAACTGGTTCATTTCTAAAACCAAACAAAGAGATTTGTTAAAGAATCCGTTTCATTTTAAATTTAACGATTATATAATTATTAAGTAGTATGTTCACTTATGCCAAAAAATTATCAACAATATTGTAGTAACATACTGTATAATTAAAAAAGTACTGTAATGTATAAAATAAATTTAAATTTACTTTTCTCAGTTTAACGTTTTGATAGTTAGAGAGCGCCACTGAAAGTTGACTATTTTTCCAATAACATAATTTTTGTACCTTATAAATTCTTAATGATTATTTATTGTTGATCAATATTAACAAACAATTGCATGGGACTTTGCTTTATTAATCATTTATCAACATTCTCATTCAAATAATTCAGATTATAAAACAAAAATTGTATAACAATAAGCTACCACATACAAGCCTTCAAAGTGCTCATAGCTGAATTATCAGTCTATGGCCCTTCCTTTTGATTCTAGTACTAAAAGTGTTTGTAATATTTATTGTACTTTACGAAGCAATAAAGAAATTACCTTTTGATTTGTTGACACCACCAATTTCATTCCTGCTTCATAAGACTTTTCGCCGCATGAGACCACAAACCATACTCATAGTCATTTTCTGCAATGCTATAGCTTATGAGGTAAACGATAAAGTTTCTCAGAAGAGGCACTATACGATATCAGTGCAATCAATTTTGAAGGTCATGTGAATTTAAGGTCAGTACCTATTACTCTTAGTTCTGCTGCTTATTGCAAACGATGTCCTTTTTTTATAGATTGGTATAAGGAAATTTAACTTTACAGAAACATTATGGATCATTGCAAAGCAGTGGGAGTGCTAACGTTATCCTTTAATATGTCTCGCAATTTTTTTTCTGGTCCTAAATGGGAAAGTTGAATAATGAAGGAGGACAAAACTCTACGTTTACATTTGCGGAAGGTACGTCTTTTACCAGATGTTTTAAGAGAATAAATTGACCTGAAATAAACTTTAATACCCAATCAGGACTAAGAAATGAATGTGGGAATGTATCAAATGTATCTAATCGTATAGATACAATCCTTTGAAACACCCTCTAGATTTCTTATAAATTTTAGGTTACTTTTCTCATTCTTAAAAATGTTGTTTACCACGTAAAGGAGGTTGAGGTCATCTTCCTATCTGGTTTTTTCTGCGTGTACTTCCTGCAATAGTTTTTACCACCAGCTCGAGAAAAGGCATTGTAACCGAAATCGATTCGTTTATAAACGTGTTAAGTAAATAAAGTGTCCTATCGACAGAGGGTTGTAACGTTTCATTTTTATAATAAAAGGAATGGACATGCGCTATTATAAGCATTTTTTATGTATCATTACAACTGTATATCGCAATTTTTTATTCATATCTCGTATTTTTTCAAATCATGAAATGGTAAATTGTTTGTAATTGACGACAGAAAATGTATGTATTCAAAAATATAAATCTTCTTCTTTAGATGTCAAGGAACATGTTTTGACATGCAACATATTCTGTTATTAATTTTAACTAAGGTAAGCTCATTTCCATGTATTAATGTTTTGTTTTGCATTACGTTATGTCTGAAGGTTAATTAAATTTTGACTTGAATCAAACATTCCTTGCTTATGAACGTATTACTCTGTTTTTTAAATTTTATATTACCGTGGAAAGACGGAAAACATTATATAAACATTTATTTATTTCCAATTTACTGAAAACAATATTATGCAAGAAGTGAAAGTTAATATATAGTTGAGGACTAAGCCATTAAATGGCCTAGTATTTGAAAGTGGTTGCGTAAAGCGTTTAATACAATTTACTAGCTATTCCTACTAGGTAATTCCAGTTTTAAATCTAAAACTCAATCTGATTTATTGATTGATTGGTTCTGCTAGGTGAATGATGTGTTTAATGACTATACACTTTTTACGTTCTTTATGACTCTGAGTAACACCTTTTAATAATGTAAAGATAACTATTTAATAAGTCTTTATCACACTAAAACATCATTGGAGAACATGCGGAAAATGTTTAATCGTGGGTTGGGACCTCATGCGCTATAAGTCTTAAAGACATAAATTAACGGACTTCATAATTAGTTAGTAATCAATTGCTTCAGAAATGGTAGATTCTACTATTTAACGTTAATGTTCAAATTTTGCCAATGATACTCCCACTATATCGTTGGAGGGCATATTGACGTTTACGTCATATATTGTAAGATACATTCATATATTGAAAACAACAAACATTTTCTCAACTAAAATAGTTTATTTTTTTACTTTATATTTAAAATATAAAAGAAATTTATTTTAAATTCTTAATGTAAGCCTGGGTTTAACAAGTGTATGTTTTGCTATAAATGATCAAAGTAGTGTTTTTACATTTGGTAGCTGTTAATAAAATGTTCACTAGTAATCGTAAAAATTTTGGTTTTACATGTTACTAGTGTTACATACTACATTTGGTTAGTCGCTTGTTTCACTACATATTATGAAACAAAGCATTTTATGAATCCCTTGAGTGAATATTTAAAATATAATTTTAATTCCATTTGTAAAAGTCATAAAGATGAAATACAAGTATATACGTAAACTCTTTAAAAGTGTTTTGTAATTTAATTGGCAGCTTTTGACTAATAAAATCATAAAAAATATCTCATTAAATAAATAGGATGTGATTGTTAGATTACTCCATTTTCGTAAACGTGCCAACAACTTTTATATATACCTGTAGTCAAAGGTCAGGTACTTTAATTTCTAATTTTTATATTCTTCCTAAGAATATTTTTACATTTCAGATTTATACATTGCAACATATTGATTAACAATAATAAGCATTATACAGCAACGACAAACATTTTAGTTTTCAATTGCTTTTAGGTGTGTTCATATAATATCTCTAAAAACAATATTTATCCTCCACTTATAAAATACAGTATTTTGAGACAATATACAGAGTATTTTAATATAATGATACACAAATAAAATTTTTGAGATAGTAAGAAGTTACTGTTGTGTATGCATATTTTTACTTTAATATGTTGGTGAGTGATAGTATTATCAAGTAATAATTAATTTCAACATATGCTGTATGGTAAACAAGTATTCATTCTTACAATACATTTATTGATAGATGCAGGTCAATTTGCAATGTTTTATAGCAGATTATCATCTTTCCTTTTAGTAAGAGCACAATTTGTCACAGATTGTTAAATAATCAGATAAGATAGTCACAAATAAAATAGGATTACGAGCTGGACAGTGGCCTTATCACAAAGAGCTCATGGTGTTACGCAATGGCTTTAAAATCTAAAATATAATTCCGGCTGTTGACAGAATCACTCGTTTTTAAAACTTGATCAAAGCAACTCTCCCCTGCAAAGCTCCCATTATTTGATCAGTTACTTAATTAATCCCCATTAGCAAACTTACTATTTACAGTTCGGTATTTATGTTCAGCTTCTTCCTGTTCCTTTCTGTCATCTTTGCATACATTAGTAATTTCAATTCAAATGCGGTATCTTAATGCAACATAAATGTTTGTTGACTGTTTGGTGACATTGTGTAGTGTGTTCCCTTGAAAAATGCCATGTTAAAACAATTTTTTATAAAGTGTCAAAGTACAAAAATTTAAAAAGTCTCTAACCAAGATCCAATTTTTATTGTATATTAAACGAGTTGGTTTTATTCAGAAAGCGTTGGAGGTGGTTTTTTATAAGACAATGTACTTTAATCTTTAGCTAGTCAGAGAAGAAACTGTCATGTTATACAATTCTATTTAACGTGTTAAAGGACAGCGAACTAAATGGTGCTCTACCTGGATCTAAGTTGAATTGTCTACAATACGAGCTACTTTTACTTTAAACCATAGGAGGAATTTCTTCTAAAATTAAATCCATCACCATACGCACTAGTTTTTGGTAGAGGGCGAAATTGGAGCATACAAAAATGGTTAAACAACAAAACTACAATTCTTTTAATAATTCTTTTCTGGCTTGGCACATTTCAAATATAAAGTCACACATTTATAACAGTTATATCACAATCAGGCAATGGCATAAGCAGAATAAAAACTCACCTTGCTAAGACTATGTACAGTAAAGTGTATATGGTTACAGCTGATCAACAACAATTCGTAATAGTACGATTTGCGTGTGTCAATTTAAGATAAAATTTATATTAGAAAGAGTGATGATTTCATATTTCTCTAATTCATCAGATACTCGAATACTTCAGCGAGTATCGTCTCCCTACTTACTTGATTTCATTGACAGATTTGAGATCACCCCATTCACATTTTCTTAGATTCTTTTTGGTCATAGTGTCTGTTTTAAACTACCTGCAGATACGCAGATGTACAGCTGTATTTGTTTGAATCTCATGGGCTGCAACCTTAAGCGAGTGGGAAAAGAATGCTCGACTCCACGTTTTTATACATGATACTTTACTCTATAGTGGACTGTCCTTATTTTCAACTTCAAGCTATTTCTCTAATGCCTTTTTAAACTAGATCGCTGAATTTATTTAAGCTGACCAAACTATCTCGTTCCTAATCTTGCGAACAGAGCCCAATACAAGACTTCTTGCACTTGGAAATGTGATTTGTGCCCTATTAGACTTCTTAGATGAGAGTATATATATAGGTACATTGAAACAAAACTGAATGATATTAAATCTCTTACCTAATTTATTGTGAGTCTAATTTATCATAGATATTGTCTGCAACAAATTTAAATGTATTAATACAACATTTTGAGAAATATAAAATTCATATTTACTTTAATTTTATGTATCAATAACATTACTGACACAGCGACAACATCCATACACAACACTTCGCACATAACGATGCTATTAGAAAAAAGTTTGTGTAAACACATTCAACACTGCCTATTGTCATGGAACAAGTACGCTGTACTTAAGAGTAATATATACAACTAAAGCTATTGCAGTTACATATTACTTTATACACGTATGTAAAATGTAGGAATCTAGACCTAATTATCATAAGACACTTAATATGAATAAAAAGAAGACGCATGTTATTATGTATTATTTATAACTTTGGAAGCTCGCTATCCACAAAAATAAAAAAAAAAACACGTGAAAACAAATAATAGTATTATTTAAGGGACCTAAGAGACCTCTATAATATTTATGTTTTGGTTTACCACACGTAATAAATTAAATATAGCTATTCTTTTTCTAAATTTTAAATATCCGCCTCAAGCTTACTCAACATAGTACCTTTAGTGACTTTATTGAACAAGATTATAATTTTAAGAATCATTGTTTATTTTTTTAGCATTATCATTTCAAATAGTAAATTTTTAAGAATGGTCGAAGTGTTTTTGTGAAGTCTTACCACATCAATATGTATCACTTATTGTTTATAATATCTTTTTAGTTTTCCCTGAAGTAGCGTAAACGAATTAGTTTATTTGTAAGAGAAAAATAATTAGAAAATTAATCGTTAAAATTAAATGTTTTTGTACAATATTAAACATTTCATATTGTAAACACAAGAACAGTAATATGTTTCTATTAAACGTCTCTCGATTATTAATTGCATTTAAGCTAGTAAGATTATCCCTATGAATAATTTAGGCCACCTAGACAAAAGAAAAAGGAAAAACCACTTGGAAATTCCCTTTGAAGAATCTTTCTAATTTGTTATTGTTGTTAAAATTATCTGTATTATACAAGTTTGAAGCAAACAATAAATAATACGAGTTGCAAATTGAAGGTAATATTATAATATAGGTAAAATGTATTTAGTTTAGAAACTTAAAAGTTTTACTAGTGTAAAATATATCACTTCTAGTATAAGTTTTTCTTACCACAAATTTATTGAACATATCCATTTTATAAAATTATTATACGTAATGTTTTATATATATATATAATATATATATATATATATATATATTTATTTATTATAATATATATATATATATATATATATATATATATAAAACTGTTTACAATTTTGTACGTTGTAAGTGTTATTCATATCTATCATGATGACAGACTATTTTTCGAAAATAATTTATCTTTTAGGATCCCTATTAAATTAGATAAACTAAGTTTATTACAATACCATTTTTTTACACTTTATTCATGATATACATTTATAAATAAATAATACTTAACTAGAGAAATGTTTTCAAAGAAATAAAACTATATGAATAAATACGATAAAGCCTTCTTTACTATTTAATCTTAGACAATAACTTACATATTTACATTAAAGTGGATATTGTTTTTTGAGTATGAAAGCAATTTCATGTTAAATTTATTTTTAATATTTCCCTGAATACATAAGAATTGCACTATTTTTTCCAATAAAATATACATAGCAGATATTAAAATTATTAAAGGTATGATATTTTGTCATTAGTCCTATAAAAAAAAATCGCTAAAATATTAAAACTGTGATGTTTCCTGAAATACACGAGTTAAAGCGTCAGCAAGTGAAGTTTTTACTGTTTTATTATTTATTAACAAATTATATTTGTTTAATTATCCCTAAATATTTAGTTTTTGAAAATATATATTTATATTTTTTAGTGAAATTATAAATGTTAAATATAAATCAGTATATATATAACTACCGAAAGCCATATTTCAAGTATAAATCGAAAATTGCAGTATTTTTAATATCTTCTGAATACAATGCCTTCTAATTTTATGCTTAGTTTAACGTGAACTTGAAAAAATGATTTTTTTAAGGATTATGTCTTAAAGGACCATGACTTTAAAATAAAAATATTCTCTTTACCAAAAAACTAAATGCATCTCCTCATCTACAAATCTAAAATTAATCATTTGCAATCGACAAATATTATAGTGTCAAAAAAGACGTTATAAGATGTGTATATAATGTCTATTTACATTGAATATTTTAAATAACTTATGAGCAATAAAGATAAAGCAACGTTGAAGCCACAGATGTGAAATTCTAATTATCACTAAATACCACTAAATATCAGAATTTGGATATAAGCATTCTACATTGTATTGTGCGTACGTTGCATATGTTAGCGGACGTATACGTTGTGACGTGATATACCGTCATTTCCTCTCCTGTAGTAACGTTGAGTTTCAGGTTTGCTTATACATTTTTAAGTAGATAAATACTAGGTATTTTCATCGCCATATAGAGATTTATTTTAACGTCTAGATTTAAGATAAAAATTTTTTGCAAAGTATAATGTGAATAATAACTATTATTTCATACGGTTTTTGGAAATCTCTTATTTTGGCGAAAAATTCTATCAGCTGACGATTAGTATGAGTCTTAGCAGAAATTTCCTTAATAATTTTAGGAAAAAAGGTTACGTGCTTACAGACATTTTTCTCTGATCCTTAAATATTAGTAGAAGTCACAAAAACACGAGTCTGAAATCTAGGCCTAATCTGTTTTAATAACTCAGAAAACATATTAATACTCTAAAGCAACAGGTTTTTTAACTTTGGACTTAAATATTTATTATTAAAAAGTAATTTCGTATAGTATTTTGTCAAATTCATCTTTATATAGTTTTACTTTATAGCATCAATAATTACAATTAAAACCTACGGATTAATTCTATTGTTTACACGATACGAACTATTACTTCAGTTACGTTTATTAATGTTATTGCTCCATAGATTGACAACAGAGCTTTTAATTGATTTTTTGAATGCAGATTATACAATGTTTTGTATTAGCTTATATAGAAACAGATTAGCCAATATTTGTTGTAGATGTTTGGAAGTAGATTATACAATATTTGTAATCAATTATTGGGAAGAGGATTAAACAAAATGCGTAACAGATATTTGGAAGCAGATTATAAGAAAATTGTAATAGATTTATAGAAGCAGACTATTCAATATTTGCAATAGATTTTTTGAAGCAGATTATGCAATGTTTTATATTAGCTTTATAAAAGCAGGTTATAAAATATTTTGTAATAAATTTTGGAAGCAGATTATACAATATTTGTAATCTATTTAAAGAATATTAGATAATATTAGTAATAACTTTATGGAAGCAGATTAGACAACGTTTGAAAATATATTCTTGGAAGCAGAGTATGCATCATTTTTAATGGAATCGTCGTTGATTTAGGGAGATGTTTTTCCTATTTCAATATTTTTTATATTGATTTTGAGAATTTTTTGAGATATTGCTTGTTAACGTTCTCTTTAATGGCTGTACCAGATTTTACAATAATTTTGAGAGATATTTGTGATTTTTCTTCTTAAAACTTTCTTTATTGACGGTTGCAGGTATTTCAATGGTTTTATGAGGAATCCCCGTAATTCTTTAGTGATGGCAGATTTTTGTATAATTTTTAAGTTGAATTTTTTTGGGTAACTTTTGTCCTTTTAAGCAGTTTCTACTTCGATTTTTCGGTTCTTTTAAAAGTGTGGTAAACATTTCATTTTAACAGTGGTAAACTCAGTATAAGAGTGTGTAATATGGTTAAAATTTAATTGCTGGTAGGATTAAATACATTATTCCTGTGAAATAGATAGAATTGTTCTTTACAAAAAGGAAATGGTCTTACATTACTAAATAGTTTATATATTTAAACTATAGCAAACCGATTACCTACAAGCCTTCATTATTATCATACATGCTCATGGCAAGTTATAAGAGTACTATATAATCATCATTGCGTGAGGCAGTTTCAATGTAGCCTAAATAATAATGTTCAGCTAATTTTCAGAGGTTTGACAGGTAAGCATGGGAGGGGAGGGAATAAAAACTGAATATTAAAACTTAATATTTACTAATGTATATATATATATATATATATATATATATATATACATTATAAAACTGAAAATTTGAATAATGATTTCGATTGCTGTTCTTCCAGAGACAGCATCTATCTGACCTGTTTTTGATTTGTTTGTTTGTATTAAATGC
This sequence comes from Homalodisca vitripennis, assembly GCF_021130785.1. NCBI lineage: Eukaryota > Metazoa > Arthropoda > Insecta > Hemiptera > Cicadellidae > Homalodisca > Homalodisca vitripennis. Next base: position 59,168,634 of record NC_060214.1, on the reverse strand, counting down.
AAAAAACAAGATAACATGGAGACTATGAGTTCTTTTCACAAATTTAATCTCGCTTCAGTTCTGTTTGAGTTATCTGAAAGTAATCACAGTGCAGACGGGAAGATATTTTGAGAGGCCATTGTGAGATAGTTAAGTGTCATTGTTCTCTGAGCGATCACTTCGTGTTACTTGAAACACTCCTTCCACAACCTGTTTCTTTATCAACGCTCCTATCTCACAGTGGCAGTGTAATTTACAGATTAAAATTTTACTTTTTCACACCCAAATAGGTACACCCGAATAGTTATCTAAATTACCTTTCAGACTTTTTATTTTTTTTTCTAGTGTAACGCAACTCTAATCGGTTTGTAGTAGATTGAATTAATCATACCAGCCAAAATGCTAATCATTAGAAGATGAGCCGCTACTACGACTACCAGAATGTAATAGTTTCTTTTGTGATAACCTTTCTGACCAACACCGGCATACCACTATAAATAGCTTATGCAAATTATAATTATTTAATTATCTAGCATCCTTCAATTATTTAATTCCCATTTAAATTCCCAAGAAATATACGATATCCAAAGAAACGATTGCACAATTAAATTTGGATTATATTGGCTTATATAAATCACGACTTAGATAATGGCCTTAAATTCTTGGGTTATTGAAATACTGAATTGTTTTGTAAAATGTTCTTTCCAGAAAAATAGGGGTTTGAGTCGTCAGGGGTCTAGGGTAGCAGAAAAATTTTAGGGAGCATTTCTAATCAAGTGCAACCCTTAAATTGGCTAGTCTAAATCCCAATTGTTTCTATCCAAAATTGGGGGGGGGTGGGGGGGGGGGGGCTTATATATATATAACTCTCATATATATATCTTTTGAGATATATATAGAAATTTTAGATTTAATTAAAGAAATAAGAAAACTCTCATATATTATATATATATATATATATATATATATATATATATATATAAGTAGATAGTAATATGGGGTTCCTGGCGCACTTTCGGAGCCGACCGAAAAGCAATGTAAAATACTGTTCAATGTACCATAAAGGAAGTGAGAAATAACACAGCAAATCTCAATGAAAAATTAACCGAATCTACAGTCGTTCGTCTCCAAAAGCGATCGGTACATTTACTATCTACTCTGTGGAATAAAAAAATAACCAAATCTACAGCTGTTTGCTTCTACTTTCTTAAGCTGTGCTTTGTAAAATGTTGTCAAATCTGCTACGAATAAAGGAAAAAATCTTCGAATCTTAATAAAATTTAATCAATTTAAAAACATTTTTACTAAAAACATACTGTAATAAAAAACTTTTCTACTAAATAGTCACCAAACAACATGAACTCACCAAAGTCTCTACAATTTCTAGCATTAAAACAGTGCAACAAAGATGAATTCAGTGAATTGCCGGTTTATTCTCAACAACAGTTGATACCGTCTTTAAATGAAACAGAATTAAAGAACTTGTAGAGTCTTTTGCAGAAAGAACGAAAACTGCACACGTGTACACACAAAAAACGAAAAAATAAGGGATTATATATTTAATATAATTACGAAAGATATTGAAAAGAAAGTAAAAAATAAACAAACAGAGAGTTTTCATCGTTTTTTTATGACATTTTTCCCATATTATACGTTCTTTCAAGATAATCAAGACTTAATTGATGAATTTTCTTAGGAATTTTTGTGAGTATCAAGATTTATCAACACAATTCATTAAAGAGCATTATAGAATTTTTCTTATAGAATATAGCCACATTTTGTGTGAAAACAAAAGGTATTACTGTAGATAATATTCCATGTGATTCCTATGAAGAAAGACACCAACTATGGTTATCAAAACAGTACTATGACGTGGGGAGGGACTGCAAGTTTTAGAGTTAAGACTTTATTCTACAAAGTTAATTGTTATAATTTCTTTATCTTTTATAGTCTTCTTTCCAGTAACAATCAAGTGTAATTTTTCATTTTTGTTTAATTCTTTAATGACAGTCGAGGTGTGCTACTACAGACCGACCATCACGATAATCGCTTCGCCTGCGTCATATCCGTAGTGATATCACGCCGTGAGAGGCGCAATCGTTGGTTTACAAGCACCATTTAGTTAAATAAATTTTTCTATCTAAATGGAGCGCGATAAAATATCATGTCCGTTCTGCAAAATAGAAATTTTAAGAAAAAACTATGATCGCCATTATAATTCTAAAAGTCATGAAAAAAACAAGCAAATTTACAATAATGAACTAAATTATTTAAGACAGTGGGCTAGAGAAAATAAAATTGCCGATCACGAAAACATGTTTAATATTGAGAAATTACGTGAATTAAAGAGAAATTTCAAAGTTGAAAAGAATAATCTCGACCTATTTAATGATGAAAAACTTCATTCAATAGCTGAAAAGTTGGCTATCGGTACTAACGATAAAACCAAGTCTGAAATGATCGAAGAAATTGATAAAAACTCTTAAAGTAAAATCCGAAAATATCATTTGATGTAGAAGTTTTATCCTCAATACACGGTCTTTTCAAGCAATACATTTTAACAAACTTGAACGACAATTCCATGTCAATTTACAAATATCTTTCAATTATGCGGTCAGAAATTAAAAGTTTAATCGAGAAATTTCAAGAAAATGTTAAAAATATGAAGGGCTATCTCCTTTTGGAATGTGAATACGAACGAACTTTAGTGAATGGTGAACCGCAAACATGTCTAATGTATTTTCTATCAAAGCAGACGAAATCTTTGACGTAAACGACTTTATTACTAAGCAATTTAATAAATTAACACATCGAGAACAAACGAATAATCCAAATAAAGGTTCCGGATGGACATTTAAAAGTTGTAAACAACTAGTTTTGAGCCTTAACAAACACGAAATGATGAATGCAGGATCATACATCGATTTACCAAAGAATATCAAGATAAAAAAGCTTGTATAAATTATAAAAAATAGAGATGATTTTTGCTTTATTTACTCAATAAGATGTGCTATTGAAAAACCAGAAAGAGACTGTGAACGTGTAAAGCAATACGAAAATTTGTGAATGACGAAATATTTTCAGGTTTTGAGTATCCAATGTCTCTGAAAGATATACAAATATTTGAAAAACGAAGCTACAATTCCAAGTACAAATATCCAAAAATGTCTATAAATATCTACAGTTATAATGAGAAACTCAATATTGTTCCGTTACAAATTTCTGAAAAATATGATGCCGAGTTAGAAATCGATTTATTGTATGTTAAACAAGAAGAAAAAGTAATCTCATTATGTTTTGATCGAACCGATTTAAATAAACTCGTGAGTTCTCAGTTATCCAAGCATAAGGAAAGAAAATTTCTTTGTAGAAGTTGTTTAAGCCATTTTTACAAAATCTGGGAGATTTAACAGATCACTTAGAATTTTGTAAAAAATCATGAAGTTTGTAAGCCAATGTATTGCCATTTTCCCGGTCAAACAACTAAATTTACTAATTATCAAAAGAAATTTCAACCATCCGTACGTAATGTTATATGGGCTTTTGAAAGCATATTGGAAAAGATTCCGACATGTAAGCACAATCCAGAATAAGATCAACTACAACCCAGAATCAGAGGCACAATTCCTTATGGTTTTACTCTATATTTAGTGTCGAATGTGACCAATCGCATGTACAAAACCGATATGTTATCGTGCCAAAAATGAAGAAGATTTGAAAACCGTCCCGACAAAATTGTTTGAAGAAACCTTTTTTTTTCCCCCCCCCCCCCCCCCCCCCCCCTATAATATTATCGAATGACATAGCGAAAAAATATAATTCTAAGAACATGAAACCTATGAAAATTGGACCAGAAGAAGAAAGATAGATTTCGTATTCAAAAATTCAAACGTTTGTCATATCTGTGAATGTTGTCTGCTTATGATGTTGGGTCAATTCAGTATTGGTTTTACTCCTGATAGTTGGAAAAGATAAGAGTTTTAATAAAGTGTAGAGATTCTTGTCATTTAAAACGGCAAGATTTCCAGGCGCAGCTCATGCATGTTGCAATCTAATATTTGAAATTTTCTCAGAATATTCCCGTTTTTCTGCCACAATATGTCCAAACTTACGATACTCATTTGTACATAAAAGAATTGGCTATAACAGTACGGGTAATGTTGATTTGATTGCAAACACCCGATGAAAAATATATAAGAATTATTCTGTAAATTCTGGATATGGCTATGAATTCGAAGGTGATAAGCCAAGAAAATTCATCAAGTTTTCGTTTGTAGGGGCACGTTCAGATTCCATGGCCTCGTCTATAGAAAAGTTAGCTAAAAATCTAAAGAGAGAAGACTTCAAACATACAAATCCATTTATTACAAGATGGACTGAATGAGATAATAGGGAAAGACAGCCAAATGACGACGACGAGAATTTTTAAAATTTCTATCTGGAAAAGGAATATTTCCCTATGAATTTATCGACAGTATTGAAAAACTTGATTTACACAGACGAATTGAGATTTCAAGATTTCTATTCACCTTTTGACAGATGAGAGCATATCTGAGAAAGCTTTTTCAACACTACTTAAATGTTTGGAACAAATTAAAAGAGAAAAATCTAGGAAATTACTCTGATCTCGTATAACATTCAAGATGTTCTATTGCTCGCTGATATCTTTGAAAATTTTAGGAATTATTTGTTTGAATTGCTATAAACTTGATCGGCACATTATCTAACAGCTCCAAGTCTCGCATGGGATGCTATGTTTAAAATTAACGAAAATTTGAGCTTCAAACTGATACACGATTACGATATGTATTTAAATGATTGAAAAAAGGTATTCGTGGAGGCATTTCTCAGTGTATTTAAAACGATATGGTGAAAGCAAATAACAAATATTTAAAAGATTTTGATAAGACAAAGCCCGAAAAAACTATTTGTTTATACGTTGATGCTAATAACCTTTATGGGTTTGGCCTAATGCAAAAACTGCCGTTTAGTGATATCAAGTGGATGGATCCAAACAACTTACCACAACTGCAGAATGGAAAGAAACAATTTTGGAACTCCCTTGGCGACGAAAGATTTATGGCTATATTCTCGAAGTTGATCTTGGATATCCAAGAAATTTACACGAACATCACAAGGATTTACTCTTGCTCCAGCAACATTTTAAAAAACAAACTTTGCACCAAACTCTACTGGATAAAAATGAATACGTTGTTCATTCGAGAAATTTGAAGTTCTATTTGGAACAAGGTATGATTTTGAAAACATGTGATATAGAGTTATTGCATTCGATCAGAAGCCTTTTATGGAAATAGAATACATTGATTTTAACACAAACATGAGAAACCAAAGGTGGGGGTTACAAGCGACTTTGAAAAGGACTTTTTATATGCTGATGAAACAACTCCAGTGTTTGAGAAAATCTATGGAAAATGTGAGAATCAGAAGTGATAGTAAGCTTGGAATATGAAGAATTTTCAATGAAAACAAAGCTAAGAAAACAAATTTCAAATGCTTTAACATTCTTTGACGCCAACTGTACTAAGCGAGTCACATGTACAAACAAAAGGTTAAATTTAACAAACTGATTTACATAGGATTTTCAGTTCTCGACCTCTCAAAATTTTAAATGTACGAGTTTTATTACAACAAATAATTAAAGAAGTTTGATCCAGATTTGAATCTGTGTTACCATGGATACAGAACATAGTTATTTTCTAGAATTGAAAACGAGATCCCTTTTAAAATTAGATTAAAGAAAAAAATAGATGACTTTGATACAAGTGATTATCCAAAAGATCACGAATGTTTCACTAATAAAAATAAGAAGGTAATAGGGAAATTCAAAGCTGAGTTAAATAGCGAAGTTTTAGAAGAATTTTGTGGTTTAAAGGTCTAAGATGTACTCGTACAAATAATCTAGATAAAAAACCCAGTTAGGTTGTAAAGGAAATTAAAGAGAAGCGTTGTAAATAAAAACAATAAATTATCGAAAAACTTGAAGAGATGTTTTTGTTCAAAGATAAAGGAAGAAATTTAGGGAGATGACAGTCATCAAAAAGTTATAAAACATGAGTTGTACACTGTTACCATAAAACAAGCTGGCACTGAACGCCAACACTAAAGATGATAAGAGAATATTGTCCTAGAATTAAGATTCAATACAGTACCGTATGGCTATAAAACAGATATCTTAGACTAATTTTAAATAAACTTGGAAACTTTGATATGTAAATGGAAGATGATTTAATTCGCTGTCACAAGTGTAAAAAGAAAACGAAAAATATCGATTCAACAAATCGTTCAACTTCAAAATGGGATTGTATAGAATTGCTGCAAAAATGTTCAAAATGTAAGACAAACAAGAGTAAGTTTATAAAGAAATCCAAATCCAAAACCTGTTAAGCAAGAATTGAAGACTAAAGATGAGATAGAGCTTGAAGCTCGAGAAATCTCATGCACCAGTACGAAAAATGTTTAAAAAGAGACAAATTATACCATTAGGAATTGACGATTTATCGGGGCAGCAGATTTAGTTATAATGTCTAACTATTCAGATCAAAATGATGGATTTAAGTATCTGTTAAATGTTATTGATACTTTCTCAAAATATGCTTGGTCAAGAGCTATCAAAAGAAAAATCGGCAAAGATATTTCCAAAAGCTTTCGAAGATATAGTAAAAAGATGCCATAAGGATCAATCACAAAAAACCTCCAAACCTACTTCATACAGATAAGGGGTTAGAGTTTAAAAATAAAGGAATTTAACGATGTTTTGAGGAAATACAACATTAAGATTTATCATACTGAAACACGAAGAGAAATCAAGTATTGTAGAGAGATATAACAGAACTCAAAATGAGAGAATGAAAAGTAATTTTTTTTTTTTTTGGGAAAGTTTTAATAAAACTTTTAAATTGGATCGATATTCTTCAAAAAATCGTAAACAATTATAACGATACAGTTCACAGCCCACTCAAATTGAAACCGAAAGCCGTCGATAAGGATGCAGAAAAGGAGTTATTAGAGACCGTTTTCAAGTATGTTCCACCTGAAATTCACACGGAAACTAAATTTAAAGTCAATGATCATAGTAGAGAATTGTTAGTAAAAAACAAACATTTTCGAGCAAATATAAGAACAATTGTGTCAAGAGAAATCTTTGTGAGATGAATCAAATTAATACCTCAGATTCCCTGTAAAACTTATAGGTATAACGATTTAAAATAATGAAGAAATAAACCGGAAAGTTTTATGAATATGAATTGGGAAGACGTCAAAACTGTAATTATAAATTTTTCTATAATATACATGGCGCATCAAAAAGACATGTACAAAGTGCAAAGAAATTTAAAGGATTTAAGATGAATTTTATAAAGATAACAATAGGAAAGATGGAATGCATTATAATTGCAAAGGATTGTGAAAGGGTATATCATAAAGAATTATATGCTAACAAATAGAAAAATTAACATGGGAAGATAAAGAATGTCTTAAAATGTAAAGAAACTAAAAAAATTTCCGAGTTTAAATAGTGATCACTATAGTAGAGATAAGAAAGACTCATATTGTTAAGATTGTGTAAAGAAGATCACCATAGATTATATTATGAAGATACTCAATGTGGAATGTGGAAGAAAACTATAGAAATGGTTAAATAATTATCAAAAACATTTACAAACAAAATATCATAAGTTTAAGAGTTTAACATTTTCCTCGTGTAATAATTTTTTCTATATATAAATGGAATCTCAAAAAGAAATGTACAAAGTGTTCAAGGAAGAGAATAGAAAAGACTGTTATTGTAAGGGAATTTTTTATAAACGATAAAATGAAACAAATTAACTTTTAGAAGAGAAAAAGTGTTAACTTTTGTAAAGAAAATTAAAAATATTTTGAATTTAATATACTGGCAGTATAGTAAAGATAGAAAAGATGCTTTTTGGCAAAGATTGTGCCTAAAAAAATTTTCAGCGCAAGTTATAAAAACGAAATGGCCTTGTGCATATGAAAAAAGAATTCTACGTGGTAACCTAGTTATGCTAAACATTTACAAACAAAATATCAATCTTCGAAGGAGTTTAACATTTTCATCGTGTACTTTAGATATTCTATAAAATCAGTCGAGATTCTGCCATATTTGTGTAAAATGATTTCCGTAGTATAAAAATATTCAAAGATTCTTTCATTTGGTTGTAGAGATTGATAGGAATTCTGGTTCGTCATCAATGAACAAAATCTCTCTAAGTCCGGATTATTTATTTTTAGATGTTTTAATCGGTTTGGTATTTCTCGTTCTGAGCTCTGATAACGTAATAAGGCCATTCCACCTGTGATTCTTCTTAACTAACACAAAAACAGGTGTTTTTTCTTATCAAAATCTTTACATAACCATATCTTCTCTTCATTAATTCCATTCGCAATGCTTGATTCTCTATTTTCAATGCATTTCATTTTCATCTTTAATTTGTAAAACTGTTTTATTTTATCTTTTAACTGCTTATTTTTCGTTTTCAAGTTTGTATCGCATATTTTCTAATACTCTGGTAAAACTTCTTTCTAAAACCACAATTTTTGAAACGTTTCTGCAATCTTCATGTTTAGATTTCAGTATTAAAGAATAATATGCCTGGTTCATTGATGAAAATTGTGTCTGGATGTAATTTTTTGTATGGAGGTCGCGATTTCGATACCCTTGTCAGATCTATGTTTTCAAAGCTTTTTTTGTTATTTTTCTTTTAACATTATCTATGATAGCTTGTCTTCAGTAGTTTTAAATTCCAATATTTTCTGCAACATCTTTAGCCTTAAACCAATATTCATTATATTGCGTCAACAATTGTAAAGATTATGTTTGCTTTTAAAATCTAAGTTGATTATTGAGTTAGGTCTACAGAGTAACTGATCCATGGAGATAGACAAGATATTTAACTAGTAATTTTTATTTGAGAATGCAAGGGCAAGGCGTCATTGGATAAAAAACAGTGTCAGGATGAAAGATTGTTAAGGGGCCATTCGAATCGCCCCCTTGTTTTTTAAGTAAAAATATTGAATTTTGTCATCATCACATCAACTCATTTTTATTCCTTTGTGCAATCTCGTTAAATATATTGTTGTTTTACTCATCATTATTTAAATAGATTTCCTTCAGAGTCCTTGAATAGTCAGAAAACGATTTTTTGAATTTCTTTTAATATTTTGTCTCATTGGAATATACATCGATTTCATTCGGTTTTTCACTGATTTTTTGATCCGCATTCAAGCAACATTTTTGGGAAAAATGTGGTACAAAAAAATTTTCAAGATTCTTTGGTGTAAATGTTCGGTATGATTTTCTAAAAACTCAGGTTCAACGGAGATTACAATGTACTTCGAATTACATCGAACGGTCCCCTAAATTTTGGCGTTTTTTATTTACCTCCTAAATATTACTTGGATTTGGCTCAATAGTTTCTTGAACAAACCCTAACAAATTCTAACAATAAATTTGCTGACAACATTATTCTTTACTGGTGATTTTGATTTGTAATTTTATAATAGAGATGCATAATTTTTTTTGCATTTCCCAAACTTGTTTATCGTCAAAATGTTTAAAAGATTTATCTGATTGTTTTGAATGTTTTCAGTATAAAATTATTTAAGGGAATTTTTTATTTGATCGAAACGTATAATATCCTTTGTTTAAAACCACTAGTATTTTGTTATGTTGCTTCTCTACTAAATTCCTATAACAATAATGAGAACTTTCACTAATAATTTATTACACAAATTATCAGAATAAAAGCCGCTTAAAACGCGAAAAAATAATTTGATTCCTTCCTCTAAGTGTATAGGATGCTCCAAGTTTAAAACTAATTTAGAGCTTTTCTGAAGTCAACTTGAACAGCTTCATTTTCGCAAGCTGTTGCTTTCAAGATGAAAATCTTCGTTATTTAAATGGAGAAAATTTTTTAAAGCAAAAAGATCAGATAAAACTTCAAACTTCAAAACGTTTGAAGAAAATAACGAAAGATCAACCCAATCCAGATTAGTTAATTGTATTGGTTTCAAGTGGATGTGGAGAAAACAACTATTTATTATTGAATTTTATCTTACAATAGGTTGATTCCTTATTCCAAATTTGTATGTTTATTTAGTAAATTCTTTAGAACAAGACGCCAATAAATAAAATTACAAGATAAGATTTTGAAAAATATTGATGAAGACACTTAAGTACAGAAAATATATATATTTTTAATAATGCGTTCCGAGGACATAGTTCCGTTAAGCGAATGTAAACCGAAATTCTTTAATCGTTTTTGGATGATTGTATTTTGGAAAATCAGGCCGTTATTAAGGAATTATTTCGTAATGTCATCGTCAAAAAAAACATAATCTTGTAATCTATCTTTTCCCAATGCTTTTCAAAGCGTTGATAAACAAGTTATCTAAGAAATAACCTGAATATGTTGTTGTATTTATTACAGCAAGATGATCACTATTCGAGAAAGATTTAATAGACAATATATGTGGGATCTCTGATATGCGTTTTAACACTTTTATTGAAGTTTATTGTTGGATTAAAATTTGTGAAGGAAGACTACGTGATTTTTAACTATTAATTAACTTTGAACGCCTAAAAATGGCAAATATTTGAATAAATTTTTCCAATATAAACGTGTGATAAAATCTAGGTTTGTGTTTCATGTTTTTTAACGTTTCACGTTTCCACGTTTCGTGTTCACGTTCATGGTTTTCACGTTTCCACGTTTCACGTTCCATTGTTTCACTCCCTCGTTCATGTTTCATCGTTCACGTGTTTCCGTTTCGTACGTTCACGTTTCCACGGTTTCCACGTTCATGTTTCACGATCATGTTTCCGTGTTCATGATTCGTGTTCATCGTTTCACGTTCGTGTTTACCGTTTCTCGTTCCATGTTTCAACGTTCGTGTTTCAACGTTCCACGTTCCCACGTTTTTACGTTCCACGTTTCGTGTTCTCGTTTTCGTGTTTCCACGTTTTCCACGTTTCCACGTTTACGTTTTCAAAATTTTCCTAAAAAATAAAATGGCGACACGTAACTTCAGAAGGAAGCGAAAAAAACTTGATACAAATATGAAAAGAAATTAATCTACAAAAGAATGTTAAAGAACAGATTCGAATTGATGAAAAAGAACAAGGAATTTATTCAAAAAAATTAAATCAACCTGTAACATCTGCAATAAAAAATGTTGAGGTAGTTGGCAAAAATTGACAAATGTGTTTAAGTCGATAATCAAAATTTGAATGAATTTGGTTCCAGTTGTACGAACAGATTTGCCTGATATTTTCGATAACCAGAATCATGAGTTATGAATTGCCAAAAATTACCCAATCTTCAACACCATTTAGACCTCGAATCATTGAAGACTCTACCCAATAGAGTTTTGAACCAAATAAGTCTGGAACAACGGATAATAATAATTGGTGAAATTGGTATAAAAAATTTCTCCTAGAGCAGAAAGGAATGATTGATAAATTTTGGTTTGGTATTGGGGAACAGAAAAAAGAAAAGTTCTTTATGGATTGGACAATTTGCCCCGTGAATATTTATGAGCATAATTGGATATCATTATTAATGAAAAAACCATATGAAGGAACTCAAGGTTTATCGGAGATTAATTCTAACAGGGCACTGTATGTTACCAAAAGAAACGGTTTATATTCTGAAGAAGACCATTGAAAACGTAGTTATACTTAAATTTTATGGATAAATCTGATCTCAAATTTACAAAAATAATAATCCATCAACTAAGAAACCAAAGTCAAGTAAAGGTAAAAAATATCTCAATTTGATTAAACACCAACTTTGGGAAAAAAGGAATCGAAGGATCAGGTGTGAGAAATATACAGTGATAATAAGATTTGAAGTAACAGATATATACGTCGATTTGACAAAAACTTCTGATGGAATTATTTAATTAGATTTATGCCTCCAAGGAAAAGGCTGGAAACAAACAATTTTTTTGAACGAAAAGAAAGCGATTAAAAGATTTTATTTTCGAACCAAACTTGATGAAAGTGATTGAAAAACCTGATGGAATTAAATATTTAAAAACGAGTTTTGCCCGGCAATAAGTTCATCTATGATTGATGGGTAGTGGAATTTTGGAATGATTTTATCAAACAATTTACCCGTTTTGAATTACACGTACACAAACTTATCAGTATCTGGGGCCTGGCACAAAAACTCGAAAAAAGACTAAACAAGAGGAGATCCTGGTATAAATAAATTAGATCAAGGTGCTATGGAACAGACGATATTTTTTTTTGCAAAACATAGAGAACACAAATTCCAGACACTTCTGCAGATAAACGTTTTGCAAGATTAGTCAATGGATAGATTTTTTTATCACAAAGATGCTCGTTTAGGTGAAAGATTTGTTGCGCTATCCAACAGCATGGAGCACAATGTTTTTTTTGAAGAGAAAACTAGGAATGAGAATCCGAAGAAGAAACTTGAAATTTTTAACTATATAAATGGCAGGTGGGAATGTTAAATTTCAGCAAAAATCAGAAAAAAAAATAAAAATCCGCTTTTTACGAAGAAAAATACCCGTTAGTATTCAATTTTAAAATATAGAATCAACTAAAAAATGGCGAAGAAAAGATACTTTTGTAACCAAATAGACAATACAATAAACTCTCGAAAAAACATAAGAAAAAACAATAAAGGAACCAGAATAGAATTTCATAAAATCATGTTGAAAGAACTTAAAAACATCTGGTGGTGACTTTTGAAAGAATTTATTAGGATATTTTGGAGAAAATATTCCAGTTGTTTAAAAATGTTAGTTCCTATATGTTCGTAAAGCTGCTCCAATCGTTAAAAAAGGGATGTGATTCCTATTGTTCGAAAACATTTTAAATTAGGTTTAGATAAAGAGTTGGAAGATGTTACAGGATCTGGATTAGATGAAAAAACTTTTGAATTGACCGTGAAATCAACATCATGAAAAAAAAAATTTAAACCTTTAACAGTTCGGGGAATTGGAAGAAATCCTGCAACAAATATTAAACATTTTAGGAGGAATCTTACATGAGGAGATACATTACCAGTGAAAAAGTTAACGAAATTCGAATGTGGAATTGGTGAATTTAGGACACATCGATTTTGGGGAGTGGAACGCATTGGGTTTGTTATTATACAAAAATTCGATAAGATATTGCATGTTATTTTTTGGCTTCGGTATGGAAAGAATTGTAAGGACAAACCACCTATCAGAATTGATCAAATATTTGAAAAAATCAAGGCGTCTATGATCAATGACTTCTCAGATTCAATGACTCTATAAAGGATCCCCCAATTTGTGTGTCATTATATGTGTTTTTGTTTTGAATGAAACTGAGTAATGGTAAAGATTTTAAATCTAGGAAAGTTGTGTATTTACACACCTTATTGCTTAATAAATAATGGATTCACAAAATATTTTTGACCAGTATTTGGACCACAAAATTATTCAAAATGTAGATAATAGTTTGAATTTTGATAGTTTGAGAAAATGAGTTTGCGATAACAAGTTAGAAAATGTATATTACAAAACCTTCCAGATTAGATATGTTTGCCCTGTCCGAGATTGCAAGCTTTTTAAAGCAGAATATGCTGATAGACAAACTTGCAAATTTCATGAGTTTCAAATGAAGTTGCTGTGATACAAATAGTAGCAAACATTGGAAAAAGAAGTTTATGAGTGGTGTAACAAAAAATTATTTACCAAATTTAATGTCTCACATCGAAAAAGCTGGATGAAATTACTGAAAGCGATACAAAGTTGAAAAGAATTATGTTAGTTTGGGCCCCCCAAAATAAAAGAAAAGAATTGTCGGTGTTCGACCTGGTATTGACAAAACATGATGTTGTTGTTAAAGCACAAAACATTTTGAAAACCTATAAAATTATCAGAAAACATCGATATTGTTGATTTACATGATCCGAATGTTAAAAATGGCCATTAGATTTAAATGGAAAAAGAATAAGCGGTGTTAGTAAAGGAAATTAATGCCATTTGCTGTTTTTGTAATGATTCAATTAGAAGATCCTATTAAAATGTTTAAATGAACTAGAATACAAAATTTACGAGATCATAAAACAGCCATGTTTATAGGAATTTTTACAACAGAAGTCGTATGAACAAGTTAGAAGCCAGAAATAGAAATTCAGTAGAAACGATGTTTGGTGAGAATTAATGAAAAACTTACTAATTTTATAAGAGTCTTTTGATAAGTTTAGTTTAGAGATGCTACAGATCACTTTTGAGACTATTGGTCATAAAATTTGTTGAATACAATGATTCTTATGCTGTCAAGATTTCCAAAAATTAGAAAAAAAACTTAATAATATGGAGGAAGATTCTTACTGAAAATAGGTTTTCCGCGTAGGGTTTTATGCACGATAAAATTTTCCCTAAATAAATGGGCGCCTCATATATTGTGAGAGGTATGTAAGGCAAAAAACTGAAACTAATGATATTAAAATACTATGCAACACTATCAACTGGAGTTAAAAAAATTTCGGGAACAAAAATGTGCTGAATTGTAACTCAAAAAAAAGTCAATTTATAAAAACTTGATTTTGAAATTTTTATCCTATATAAATAGAGTTGGCGGGACATTTACAGTGCTTTCGATCTTTTTTATCAATTGCAAACGCAATCGAAGGAGATTTGTAAAAAAGAAACATTGGGATGACACATTTTCATCAAAAATATGAATTATATCCGAAGTTATGATGAGATTATACGTAAACAAATTGAATTGGTATAACACTTGGCTAAATATTCAAACTATTATCATCAGAGTTCATTCAGTCAAGAAAATAACATTATCAATTAAAAGATCATATGTCTGTTTCTTTGTCTCTATCAAATCAACACTTGAGGTATAAAGTTTTTGGATGAAAAATAAAGATTACAGTTGATTGGAACAATATTATAGATTAACGCGGTTACTATCCTTGTTGCATAATTTTTTATTGACAATATGTGGACCGAGATCGCCAAAATTTAAGGAAAGAGGAATCTGAATATGACGACAGTAGATCATTAAAAATGACTTCTAATCTTTTTATATTATTTTACTAACAATTATATATCTTTTTCTTATAAAAACGTATCCATTATATCGATGAAAAAATGATATCTTTCTTATACATGATGTTTAAAATTTCTAAATTTTCTCTTATTAAATGGCGGACTACAGGAAAATATGCTAGTGATATTGAAAGGGCGGAGTTTAAAAATTGTCTATCCAATTAGTAAACAAACAATTGAATGAACCGAATATAAAGAACTGGAGTTTAATATTGAATTTTGGAGATAACTTTTGCTCGTCTAGACTTCCAGTTTTATAGTTATATCTGGAACTGTAACAAAAACCAAGGATGGTGCAAGCATATCTTGGAACTGATAATGTTAGATTAATCGATATTTTTATACCGTTTTTATTTTCTAAGATTGAAGTAAGAAAACACAATAAATTGATAGAAGAAAAAAAAGTTCGAAAACTGTTGGCCAATTAAGCACAATTAAAGGAACTATTTTCGTATTCAAAATAGTGATGTTATTTCTCAAACTTCTAATGGGCTTTGAATCAGATTTAAATTTGGTGGTTTGTTTGAAGCAGCTGGAAATTTTATCTCATTTTAGGATTAGGATTTTTTGAAAAATGTTACTATTCCGATCTATAAAATGGAGGATTTTATCTAAGTTTTATATGAGCAGAAGACGATGATGTGATTGACTGAAGACTGCAACTGGAAAATGTTTAATGCCTGTTGAATGGAAAAATAACAATTACAGATTTTTTTATTAGAGTTCCAATGAATTGATTATAAAAACCACGAGTAAAATTAGGTTGAATTTGATGAAATTACTCAAAAAAGTCACAAAACACTTATAAGTTTAATTTTCCTAGATCTGGCAATGTATTGAACCAAAAAGGTATTTTCGAGAACAACTTATTCGTTCGATAATTACAAATATTTATAGAAATATCTTCAATCCCAAGTTCGTTATCTCATTGGTTTTCAAACAGGTAGACAGAATAGATCAAGAAAGAAAATCCTTCCAAAGTTTGAATAGGTTTGGATGTAAAAAAATAATCAGAGTAAAATTGAAAACGGTTCTTCATTATCAAGATGAATTACCAAAACTATAAAACATTTCAGGAAGGTCTTTTCAGAATCATTGTATCAGATGTATTCAAGATTTTAAGAAAAGCTTTAACTGTAATAAATAAGGAAATGTATTACAATCCTACATCCCTAAAAGAGAAATTTTTAGCGAAATAGACCTATCTATGTCATTGATACACTCCAAAGAGTATGTAACCAAATATTTTGGGTTCAAAGAACGATATAATTTATCAATATGGATTTTCCAAAAAAGCTGTTAACAACCTTCGACATGTTAAATGTAGGTTGTGGTTTCCTGAGAAATTTTTAGCCTATGATGTTGATTAAGAACGATATTAGAGAAATTCAGTAAAAATTCACGTTTATTTTCAACTATTATTCATCGGATAATTTTAAAAACTTTACAGAATTGTTAAAGACATTGATATTAAGTATTCATTTTTTTATAATTTCAAAAGAATATATTAAAAAAAATGGTGATGAAATTAACAAAAAAACTATTCTCACACAAGGTCATCTTAAGGGTTGGATGGAACCGGAAGTTTATGATTTTATAGAAAATGTACTTTAATATTTACTGATCACTATTATTACCAAACTTTCAGCAAAAAAAGCTCCAATAGTTTCGAGATATAAGAGTTGTTTAAAGATAAGGGAATGATTGGGGTAGTTTTTGAAAATTTTTTTGTTATATTTTCATGAAATTTTAAGTTTGAATACTTCGCTTAGTTTTTTGCAAGTTTTCAGAGTATTTCTGATAATTTTTTTTTATTTTTTTTAATGAATATTAAGAAATAGGGGATGATTTTGCACCCTTATGGATAAGTTAAAGTCGAAGAGTTAAGGGTATTTACTATATGTGTAGCCAAATTTCAATTAAAAATCGGTTGAGTGGTTTTTGAAATAATAAAATTATTCATAAATTTTTGTAAACTACAAATCCTAATTGAAACGAACTTATATAGCAGAGATATAGCTTATAAACTTTCGAAGACTCTCCGTAGCTCAGTTGGTAAGAACGCTTGCCTTCAAAGCCATGAGGTTCTGGGTTCAAATCCCCCAGAGCTTTCAGGGCCGCGCTTTTTAATTGAGGAAGACATGGTTGTCAGTTTCAGTGGTTGGGGACAAAGTCCTTTACACGAGTGGCCATAGAGGTAACTGACTATAGAACCAAGCCGAGTAATGACAACTGTGGTTGAGCGCGCGCCATTTGCTTCCTCACCTTTCCACTTCATTCCTTAATTCCTTTTCTCTTCTTAATTCGTACATTTCCTTCTCTTGCATTAATTCGTTCATTCCATTCATCATTTCACATCATTCATTAAGTACAACATTACACATTACAAAACACCCGACACAAAGTTCCCTAATTGTACTTCTCTCTATCAACTTCTATCACAGTAAGTTACCAAAGAAAAATGATGGACTTGGGAACAAAAAAAAATTTCCAGAGTATAGACCCCGAAT
Source organism: Homalodisca vitripennis (assembly GCF_021130785.1). Classification (NCBI taxonomy): domain Eukaryota; kingdom Metazoa; phylum Arthropoda; class Insecta; order Hemiptera; family Cicadellidae; genus Homalodisca; species Homalodisca vitripennis. The sequence goes on along the minus strand of NC_060214.1, from coordinate 59,151,037 downwards.
TACAGCTCCTAGCCAATTACTTTGGTTGGACAGTAAGCAGTAGCAGGGCCAAGTCTCTAAAAACAATAGACACCGTAGGAAGTTGAATGTGATGTGATTGCCCCATAGCGCAAACACGACACATAGAAACAACACTAACGACTACACCAAAGACCACAATCATTCATTTTGTCTTTTACAATAAATTGATGATGTTTCATATTATTTCTCTTTCATTCCTTCTAAAACCTTCAAAAATATACTCTTTCGCTGATGAAAAATCCTCGATTTCTTCCGGAAATAATCTTTGGAATCCGTACACCTAATATCCTAAAATAGTATGTTACAATTAGAAATGAAATTTATTTCTATTTATCGTCTGGTTGGTTAGAAAATGTAAAACACAAACATTTGCCGCTATGAAAAAATTTATATCTCCGGCAGACTTAGTTCCATAATCTCCCATTTAATCAATAAAATCTTTTTGTTTAAATGGAAGATAGTTATAATGCCTAAATCTGTTACAAGTGTTCTAATAGAGGAGAAGACATTATCGATAAAAGATATTTAGTTTGATAGAGGTTGTAATTTAATTTTGTTTGAAAGACCTCAAACCTAAGAAATTTCGAAATATAAGTAACACATTTGAATAACCTGCTTACAAAATTGCAATTATGGAGAACAAGAAAGCAAAGCAAAATTTGTTACAGAATTTAGAAAACAGAATAAAAATTTTTATTTATCTCTTGGAACCATTGACAAAATTATTTTCCTTTTCAAAGAATACATTAGGTTTGTAGGTATCGATATACAACACGTTTATTATGAAAAGATCATTACCCTGTATTTTTATTTCATTATCTCTGGGATGTTGAATTTGTTTATGATTTTGAACCCAGAAAATCCTCGAGCTGATTTTATAGTAGCATTTGGAGAAATTAAACGAAGAACCTCTTGAAAAAGGAATGCGGTTTTACTCACATTCTCCCCGACTTCTCGAGATGAAGGTTAGCGAAATTTCATTTTATTCCGTCTTTAAATTTTTTTCTATTTAAATGGAGTTCTTGAAAGAGTTTAAATGTATTGGAGAATGTAAGTTTAAAGAGTATAAGAAGTTAAATGAATTGGGAAGAAAGGATAGAAACATAGAATCTTGAATTTGGAGAAAATGAAAGATAAATTCGGGTTTAACAATAATTTGCCGAGTTGGAAGATTGTAAAGTACACCTTGCCGAACATGAATTTTTTGACTGTTTTGGATGAAAAAAAAGATTAAAGAATTAAACAAAAAATGAAAAATTTACACTTGATTGTTATTGGGAAAGAAGACTATAAAAGATAAAGAAATTATAACAACATTAACTTTGTTAGGAATAAAGTCTTAACTCTAAAAACTTGCAGTCCCTCCGCCACGTCATAGTACTGTTTTGATAACCATAGTTGGTGTCTTCTCATAGGAATCACATGGAATATTATCTACAGTAATACCTTTTTGTTTCACACAATATGTGGGCTAATTCTATAAGAAAAATTCTATAATGCTCTTTAATGAATTTGTGTTGATAAATCTTGATACTCAAAAAAAAATTATTTTTTTTTTCCTAAGACATTCATCAAATAAGTCTTGATTGTCTTGAAAGAACGTATAATAATGGGAAAAAATGTCCATAAAAAAACGATGAAAACTCTCTTTTGTTTATTTTTTAACTTTCTTTTCAATATCTTTCGTAATTATATTAAAAATATATAATCCCTTAATTTATTCGTTTTTTTTTGTGTACACTTGTGCAGTTTTCGTTCTTTCTTTCTGCAAAAGAACTCTTCAAGTTCTTTTAATTCTGTTTCAATTAAAGACGGGATAATCAACTGTTTGTTTTGAGAATAAAACCGTCAATTCACTGAATTCATCTTTGTTTGCACTGTTTTAATTGCAAGAAATTGTAGAGACTTTGGTGAGTTCATGTTGTTTGGTGTCTAATTTAAGTAGAAAAGTTTTTTTATTAAAGTATGTTTTTAGTAAAAAATGTATTAAATTGATTAAATTTTTTATTAAGATTTCGAAGATTTTTTTTCCTTTATTCGTAGCAGATTTTGACAACATTTTACAAAGCACCAGCTTAAGAAAGTAGAAGCAAACAGCTGTGATTTTGTTTAATTTTTCATTCCACAGAGTTAGATAGTAATGTACCGATCGGATTTTGGAGACGAACGACCTGTAGATACGGTTAATTTTATCATTGAGATTTGCTGTGTTATTTCTCAGCTTCCTTTTGGTACACTTGAACAGTATTTTTACATTGCTTTTTTCGGTCGGCTCCAAAGTGCGCCAGTGAACCCCATATTACTATCTACTTATATTAATATATATATATATATATATAAATATATATATATATATATATATATATATATATATAATATGTATTAGAGTTTCTTATTTCTTTAATTATGAAACAACAAAAGATTTTACTAACTATTTTATAAATATTGTTTTGAAAAACTATAAGAGTTTGGGGTCTTCTATCTAAACTCATTAATAAAATATGATAAAATCCGACTTAATTTCTATATTACATTTGAGCATTTTTCAGTTTTAAAAAACTTAGAGAAGACTAAATTTAATACGGTTTTTGAAAGTGTTTTCATCACTAATAGTCAATTCTATACATTAAATGGTCCGTTCGTATAGAATGTCTTTGATTAAAGAAAGTTAATTTTAGGATTAAAATTTTTACTCAAAGTACAAAAATGTTTAAAAAAAAGCAAGAAAATAATTTACTTATGGTTTATGCTTTTAACATAAACATCCTTTGATGACAAAGTATAAATTCTTAATGAAGCAATGAGCTGTGATTAATTTAAGGTTAGATTCGATTTTAATAGTTATAAATCCAAAATCCAGATTTGCTATGGGAACTGTTAACTTATTTATATCAAGACCAATTCACCCTCTAAAGATCCATTGAACCAAAAATGTGGAAAAAACGTGATGGAATAGGTTGCCGAGATTGCAGTGATTCATTTCCACTAAAAAGACCTCATAGACAAAGCTTAATAGAGAAAATCTTCCATTGGTGATAAGATTGAGAATGGCGTTTCATTAAAATCAATGTGGAGTTTATAGGGGAGACACATCTGACCTGCAGGATTTTGTTTTTTTTTAATAAAAGTAACATATTTAACCTTAGAGAGGTGTATGAAATGTCTGTCTTAATTTTAGGGTAAAAATCCTTTCAAGGCGCCAGCCATTTGTGGAAGGAGACTGTGACGAACATCATTTTGCTTAGGTAGGCTACGGCACTTTTCGCTGTCATTTTAGCATTATCGAATAGATATCCCTATTAGAGGAATTGGAAAATCCAGCCAAAACAACGAGAAATAATAGAGTGCAGATTGATTGGGATTAATAAGTTAATATATGGCAAAGGTTTTTCAATGTTGCTAGAAAGATATGTTTATCCTGTTAACACTATCCCGTTGTGAAGAAGCCGGGAACTAAATATGAGAGATAAAGAGTCTCCTTAGGACTGAAATTAAACAACTGTAAATTCGTGGATAAAAAAAAAGTTGTTTTTTATCATTTGACATGTTAGAAGCACAATTGTGTAATTAAATCATACGCATGTATAATAATAGTAAAGCATCATAATATAAAGTATTTTAACATCTGTATGCAGTACTTATAGTTTTGAGTTTCAGGTGACGGTCCCCATGCAAGAGCTTGTTTGCATTGAGGGTAGAGCAAAAATGAGGAATTAATCAAGGTTGATAGGCTTCGTTCATCCATAACACCAAAAATTCCCAATCAGATCAAAGTAAGTTCTAGTCTGTATAACATGTGAAAATAGCCTTTTTTATCAAGAGAGCAAGTGTAGTTATGTAGAGGGTTACAAATAAATTTGTACAAAAATATTTACAGAAAATTCACACTTATGAGCCAGAAACTGTAAAATTCCTTAATATAAAAATTTCTAATGAGTATTGTTTGTTAATCAACACAAGTTTTTTCATGTTATACTGAAAACATTTGATTTTGTATATTGGTAAATGCCCCTAATTGGGGGGGGGGTGGGGGGGGGGGGGGGTGGGGGGGGGGGGGGGTGGGGGGGGGGGGGGGTGGGGGGGGGGGGGGGTGGGGGGGGGGGGGGGTGGGGGGGGGTTTAGTTTAAAAGGTCAGTTAGTTTTTGACATATCTTAAGAAACAACATACGTATATATGGAAAAACAAAATTTTTTCGGTTTCTTCAGGCTTTACTAAACCTCATCAAATAAACAAAATAGTGTACAATTCTTTGGATTTGTATTATTTACTCTAAATTTAAAGGATGTATGTCATAATAAGTGAATTGAAGGTGGGACGTAGTATTATGTATTACTGATCTTCATCTTCAAACGGAGGCACTTCTTTTGATATTAGGATTCTGTTCTATTTTCCTTTGAGATCCGTGTTTCTCATAAAAACTGCCATTAGAAACGTATAAAAAATACAAAAATATAAAAACTCATGGTCAATTTAACAATCTGGTTTTAGGCCTCGCATAATCCTGGGAAATTGTCTTCTATACTTACGTTTTGGAATTTTACGCAAGGTGTCCGATTCGTTCATTTTTCAAATGTGCCCTTGCCAGTCCAAATAATAGTATGAATAGACTTGTTTTAGTAGTGAAATAATTCAATGATTCACTTACATGATACCTAGGATTTACCCACGGTGAAGGACTTAGACAGGGGTGCTGAAGATGCTCCAGCACCCCCGGAAATTCTTACAAAATTATGTTTACCTTTTTAACAATGACTAAGATAGACTTATTTAACCAAGGTCTACTTAATAAACCTCAATGTAGCTGTCTTGTGTTACACGTGAGCACTTATTAATGAATTCAACATATTTAGTTGTTGGTATTGAAAGATGACATTGATGTTGAGTTATTTATTTGAGTCCTTGATGATGACTGTTAAGTTATTTAAATCAGCTTCTGAGTCTCATAAAATTTATGTCGGCGCTGAATTGACAGTAAATATATTTGCGGAAAAAATTAACAAATAGACAAAACTATCCTAATGGTAGTTTTGAGGAAAACTATTTTGGTATCTTCATTGCATGAATACTAATTCCAGCAGATCCAGCATTGGCCAGGCTAAAGTGTTTAAAAAGTTATACTTTCAAGATATGAATCTAGGAATGGCATAAATGAAATAAAAAACAACAATGTAATTTTAAAAAGGGTTTTATGTAAAAGTACCTAATAAGGTGCAAAAAATGGGAAAAAGAATAGCTGACAAATAAGAAATATCCAACTATTTCTGAAATACACACACACTGATTTACCAGTATCAATTATAAAAAGACAACTCATTTTTCATTTCTTATGCTTTTTAAAGTGAGTTACCTTTATTGCTCGTCTTTATTTATAACTTTGTATGAGTAAGACTCAAACTCTTATTAGTTAAGAAAAACATTAATTCTATTAAGCCTAGTCTTTATTTCGTAATCATTCGGATTGTTTTCAGTTTAATCGTGCACAGCTGAACGATAAATTTCCAAAAACAGAAGGAATGAAAAATTGTGTTCTGTATTTCTTTATTATATCGGTTCATTTACAGTCATTGGTACTTGGTCGTACTATAATTTAGCCATAAAATTTATGTACCAGTAATAGGCTTCCTACGGCCTAATCTTTTTTCACATATCTTGTGAGATCAAAATTGTGGAATACTTAAATGTTATGATAGAGTGTTTTTCATCTTAACATTAGATTGTAATGTTTAAATAATTGAAAAATGGAACAACATTATATAGTGGTGTAGTATAGAATTTTAAGAGTTTTGAGGCGTTGCCTTAGATAGTCACCAGAATGTTACATTCTCATTATACAGGCAGTGGTACAACAACGTACAATTGGTTTTCTTACAATGTGTCACAGGGTGGAGTAGTCAAGCTGTAAAGCGTGTGATGCAAGAACCAGTTGACACGGATGCTCTGCAATTGGAGAAAAGTTTATACTGAGCGGAATATATATATATCATATATATATACTACTATAATATATATTTAGTATATATAATAGTTATATATAAATATATATACAGCTGTCCCAGTGTATGAACACTGAGAAAAATTCTCAAGTCCACCAGTAAGTGGGTTACAAAGTAAAACACTGTTGTAGTGTATAGTAACGCACAGGTATATGTTAACTTTTGTCAACGTTTATTGAGGTTTTGGAGAAATGTTTTGGTGAAATTTCACTTTTGTAAATTGTGTCAGCTATGCCGCGCATAGTCTAACGATTCGCACGTGTAATAGATACTGGCACCTAACAGGATTAATAGGTAATTTACTGTAACCCATTATGGATTGTACCTCTCCATATCAAACTCTACATCCAATGTCAAGTACCGAGAATTAGTATGGGTTTGTATATCAGAAAGCCAATTACTTTCTGTTACCGGTGTTAGAAGTAATTAGACAAATCAAAGTAGCCGCCGAACAAAGCGAGCTGAAGATTTATTGGATAAAATAGCTTGTAATGTACTAATCATTTGAACAATAAATCAAAATCAATATTAAAAGAAGTCAGAAGCTATTACCGCACGGTTGCATCAATTCATTACAGAAGAGTCAGGTCACGTTGGTCGCTGAGATAAATTTGATGTGGCCGGGAAACTAATCAGTGTTGCAGCGTTTAGAGGTGGATTGAGTTTTTAAAACAGTGTTTACTCCATTGTAATAGATGCCACAGAATGGTGAAATACTCAAACATACTCAACAGACAATATGCCATTGGATGGTTTGGGTTGGGTGGGGGATTGGGGTTTGGTATTTTGTTAGTTTTGTGGGGGATAAGGTTTGGGTGGGGTTTTAAGGGGGGGTGTTGATGGTTATGGATGGGTTTTGTGTTTGGTGTTTGTAGTTATTGTGTGTGTATTTAGTGGTGTTTTTATGGGAATGAGTTGTGAGGTTTGTATTGGTTGTATTGTGGGTTGTATTGGGAATTGGATTTTGATTTGGAATTTGTTTTTTGGGTTTGGTTTTATTTGTTTTTTGTAAGTATGATAGTTTAATTGTTAGGGTTTTTTGGTTATTATTAAGGTGTGTGTGAAGATTATGTTAGGTTAATTTGTAGGATGGGATGTTTGTGATTTATTTATGGATGTTTGGTTTATTTTGTTGTGGTTTGTTGGATAGTTTGAATTTTTGTGTATTGGTGGGGTTTGAGGGAGTGGTATTTAAGATGGTTTTGTATTTTTTTAGTGGTGTAAACTACTATTATCACACTATTAATTTTATTTTTTGTGGGTTTGTGATAACGTGGTTTGAAGAAAGGATTATATTCTGGTACAAAATTTTACATTTAACAGAAATTTGGTTAGTTGGTTTATTGGGGAAAATAGGTGGAGGTAGGGGTGTGGTAAGGGTAATGATGTTTATAGTAGGGATTGTTTGATGGGTTAAAAAGAATTAAATCCGCTTAAAAGCCAATTTTATGAGTGTACATTGCTGTACAAATACGACTTTGTCCATATGATTACTCTTGGAGGGGTTAGGCTGAACTATCAAACTATTTACGAAGTAAAATGCACTCTTTAACTTTTTTGTCACGACCATAATTATTTATTATTGTACAAAATCAAAACAGCGTTAAGCAATGCATGAGGAATCCTACTATATCTAGTCTCTCTTGTTCGATTACAACATGTGTTGGGATCATCTTTACATTATTTTCATTACGCAACAGAGAATGTTAGTTTTAGTAATACATTCAATCTAAATGGATATAAATAATTTCCTCATTTAGAAATTTTATCTCAGCGACAACGTGACCTGACTGTTCTGTTGGAAAATGAGGCAACCGCTGCTGCGGGTAATAGCTTCTGACTTCTTTTTAAATATTGAATTTGATGTATATTTTTCAAATTATTAGTACATTGTCAAAGCCTTTTTATCAAATAAAAATGTGGGACTTTTAATTTACAATTAAGGAATTTATTGCAGTGTTTAAGCTAAGAATCGAAAATAAGCTCCTAGACTAAAAGCTTGAATTTGGTAGGTGTTGTTTTTTAACAATGTCCGACTATTGTTAACAGATTATTAACAAAGTGTCCATAATAACAACCGTAAAAATCCTTTGTTGTTGGTTTATTATATTTTATAACATATACACTACGTTTATCTGAAACTACTTTTCACCAAAAATGTTTTATTTGTAAAAGAGTTTGGAAAACTCTTAGTATATAACCCTCTTAAAACGAGGCCAATGTTTTTATATTTTCAATCAAGTTCTATTTTATCATTTTTTTCCTAGCGTATAAAATATTTCATTTAAATTAAAATATGGCATATTGGTATTAAGCCTCTTCAAATAAAGTACTGATTCAACATTTATTGGCCCAATAATATTTTTTCCATAATTATCTTATTTGGTGTTGTGTTGTGTTTATTTTTTGATTTATTTGGGTTGTGGTAGGGTGGGTAGTAAAGAGTAAGGTTTGTGGTGTAGATTTTGTATGTGGTTTTTTATGAGATTGAAATGTTTGGATTTGGTTAGGGTTTAGTTTTTTTGAGGGTGGGTTTGTATTTTTTGGGGGAAAATGGAAAGAGGTTTTATTTTTTTGTAGTATGGGTGTGTTGTGCTGTTGTTATATGGGTTAGTGTTGGGGATAGGGTGTAGGTATAGTTGTGGTTGGTATATGAGAGGGTTGAGTTGTTGATTTGGTTAGAGGGGTATTAGTGTTTAAAGTGTTTTGAGTGTGTTTTCTAGATATTGTTGATATGAGGTTAGGGTTTGTTTTTTTGTGGGGGTGGTTAGGTTAGTTCGCAAGTGTAAGGTTGTTATTTTTTATGTTTTGAATATTAAGGGAGTTATGTAGTTTGGTGGTTGTATTAAAAAGGGGGGGGGGGAGGGAATAAGATGAATTATCATGTTTTTTTAGTATGATTGTGATGGGTTGTAGTTTTTTTTTAGATGTTGAGTGTTGGGGCCGTCTAAAATTATTAGATTGCATGCATCGCGTCAAGTACATTCATAATAATATACAATTCCATTGCATTTGTATAATTTAATTGATCACCAGAAACTAGGGTTTAATTTATTCTTGTTTTCAATATTTACAATAATCATGCCCAGCAACTGAACATGAACTCTTCAACAGAGTAAAACTCCTTTGACACCAAGGAGGTGTTTTTAATCGAGATTGAATAGTTTTAGAATCAATAAGATGTTTTAATTCCCTCAGGCAGCTTCTTCATCAGTTTTCACAAACCAACTGGGACGGCAAGTATTCAAATGCACTCGTTCTAATGTTGTACCATGACAAAAAAGTTGGTGGGTGAAAGGAAGAGGGGGAGAGGTGTGGTAGGATAGGAAGGGGGTAATTAGAGAATGGGGTGGAGTATGTTGTGTTAGTAGGGAGTGTTGTGTTTTATGGTTTTGGGTGATTAATTGAGAGAGTTGGATAGGGATAGAGATAGATTGGATTTGTGGTTGGTTGGAGGTGTTATTTGGTGTGGTATAGTTTTAAAGGGAGGGGGTTGGTGTGTGTGATTAGAGGGAAAATATGGAGATTTAAGGTTTTAATTGTGGGTGGGTGATGAATAGTTGAATTTGTGTGGTTTTGGTGTTTTTTATTGGGGTGATTTAGAGGTTAATGTTTATGTTGGCAGTTGTTGGGAGAGAAGGTGTGTGGGGTTGTGGGTGGGGTAGTTTTGATGATTGTTTAATTTGATGGGGTGGGTTTGTATTGTTGATAAAGAGAGGTGGGAGGAGAGTAGGGTTGGGGAGTTGTTACTTTAACACCTGTCACAGAAACGTAATTGGGCAGTGATGTGTTTAGTAAGGGAACAGGTGGGACTAGGTAATGGTATGTGTAGTTTGTTTTTTTGATTAGGTACTTACCATAAGGGGGGGTTACAGAATACATATTTTCCTGTGTAGGCGGAGACTTTAAGTGGCGTTTCGTAGCTTGGTAGGATGGTTAAATTTATATTTTACTGAAGATTCACCATAATGTTTTCTATTAACCTTTTTCGTTGTGTATAAAGTTTTAATGTTGAGTCAGTTGGCTTTAATATATTATGGGTGGTTAAGTGGTAACATCTACTGGGACGGTTTTTTCAAATGTGTTCTTTACACAGTACAGTGTTTATAGATAGATATATTTAAGTCACAGCACACAAACTAACACACACAAAATAACACAAGAAAAAACACACGACACGAAACACACTAACGACCGCTAATCTAAGAAGAATGAGGGTTCTGACCACTATGTGGTACAGCACCGACCCTCAAGGGACACATACAGTTTATACAGGCCAAAAAACAAATCTGATAAAAACAACCCGTACTGGGCGGGTTCTAGCTTCACTTTGGGACAGAGCAGAAAATCACTGGAAAAAAACAGTTTTTAACGGCCAATCAAACGAAATCTGTAAAAAAAATCCAACAGTATGGAGGTTCATAGCACACTTTGGGGGTAATGTATGTTTGTAATGAAAATGTCTGGTTATTGACACCATAAATATGTTAAACAATTCACAATACAATTACCTTAATAAACTAGGAACCTGTAATTCAAAAATTAATATCATTACAGTTGAATAATTTTATGGGGGGGAATTTGATAATAATAGTTGGGTGTGTTTGTGTTGTTGTGGGGGATTGTAGAAAGTTGTCGTGTTATGGTGGGTATAGGAGGAGGCTCTCTGGAGAAATCATTGTAAAGAATTACTCTAACATAGTAGTAATATTTGTAATTTTGTTAGCGTGTAGTGGGTTAAATATGGGTTTTGTTATAGTGTGGGTATGGTTTTATTTAGAATGATAGTGATATTGTATAGAGTGGGGGTTGTATTGAAGTATGGTGGTATTTTAATAAGGTGTGTCAAGGATGGAGTGTTTTGGTCTTATAGGGTATATCTAGGTAGTTAATGATTTAGTATATGAATGATGTTATGCTAATGGAATATATGTATTGTGTGATTATGGAAGTGTCACATATTGTATTGTGTAATTTACTTGAAGTTGGTCAAGGTAGTCAAGCGACACATATAGATGTGGTCTACGTCACCTGACAGCTTTTGTGCAACATCTCGAAGCAGCGGACGTGTTATCACCATTGACGTTATGGATGGGGTGGGATTAATTAAGGTGATGCGTAGGGATTGGAAGGGGTGATAAAGATGAAGATAATAAGAGGTTAATAGATAATTATGAATATTCTATAAGATTAAAAGGGGGTGAAGAATATATATTAAAAAGGGATGATAAAGAATTAATAGGATGAGATTACCCTCACGAAGAATGAAGATCACAGATGAGTTCTTAAAGAAATTAAGCTTAATCTATAGATTTAATAATGTAAATAGCGCTTATCAACACCTTCATGAACTAATTTTCAAAAACAATCTAAAAAATAGACAAACAAAATTCAAAATACATTCAGATGACAAAAATTGGCTTACAATTTTGGGCATACAAACCGCCGTTAAAGTTAGAAATAAAACTGTAATAGACAAAAGAAATTTGAACAAGCCAAAATTTTATGAAATCGAAAAATAAAACATTATAGCAATATTTTAAAAGAAAACTAATTATAGAAGAACTGATTGAAAATGTCATCTGATTCAAAAACCAAAGGAATATTATAAACAAATTTTTAAATAAAATCTAAAAACCTTTAGGATACACAGGTGATTAAAATACAATGAACAAGATTTCTTTGCAAACATTGGTTCAAATTGGCGTCAAAGGATTCCAGATCTAGAAAAACGAAAAATGAAATCAAATCCGAACTCTATATATCTATAGTTATGGTAATATAGTGTTTGGGGGTGGAATTTATGGTAAACTTTTAAAGATTTTGTTTGATAGGTTAAGTAGATTTGGAATTTAAATATATTGATTTTTTAGGGGTTGTATGGGTATTGAGGGGGGGGTGGTGGGGGTGGGGAAGGGTTTGAGGTTGAAAAGGAGTTATGGAGTGTTATTGGGGATTGTGGGGAAGATTGGAGTGGTGGGTGTGGTATGTGTGTTTGTTATGGGAGGTGGAGGTAGGGGGAGGGAGTGTGAGGGGGTTGAGGGGTTGAATTGAGGGATAATTGGGGGGATTTGGGGGATGTGTTGGTTTGCTAGGGGTTGATTTATTGGGGTGGGTTTGGGTGGGGTTTTATGGGGGGGGTGTTTTGGAATGGGGGGGGGGGGGGATATCAAATGACATTTCTATCAGTTCTTTTATAATATTTTCTTTAAAATATTGCTAAAAATGTTTAAATTTCGATTTTATAAAAATTTGCTTGTTCAAATTTCTTTGGTCTATACAGTTTTATTTGCTAACATTAACGGCGGTTTGAATGCCAATTGTAAGCCATTTATGTCATCTGAATGAATGTTTGAATTTTTGGTTATGTTATTTTTTTAGAAAGGTTTTTTGAAGATTATTCATGAAGGTTGGATTGAAGAGCCGCTATTACATTATTAAATCTATAGATTAAGCTTAATTTCTTAAGAACTCATCTGGTGATCTTCATTCTTCGTGAGGGTTGCGATGACGTGTTGGAGGGTGCAGAAAGGGGTCGAGTGATGAAACAAGGTGTTGCGAGGTTGAGGCAGTGTTAGCCAGATGTTCAGAGTTGAGGCCTGCGGTTGAGTAACAAGTCCTTGACAGTCGGCTGCTTCAGGATGTTGCCACAACACTGCAAGATCACGTTCATAGTTGGAATAACACGTCCGCTGCTTCGAGATGTTGCACAACGCAGATCAGTGACTGTAGATCCACATCATAGTGTCGCATGAAGTAATGGAACTAGGCATGATTAGAAATGTCTGATTGAACAGAATGATTCACACTGTCTTGAAGAAGAAGATTTTATGATGAATGAGTCTTAAAGGATGGGTGGTAAACGGGGTTAAAATTGTAGAATATAAAGCACTGAACTTGTCACTACGGATTAATTTCACTAATTCCCTTGTTCCAAAAAGAGCTGAAGGATGAAGAGCATTGCGATATTAAACCATTAACACAGGGAACTTTAACATCTGGATCAAAAAGTAAGAGTAAAATTTAAATATGACTGACAAGTGTGATGTCTGGACGGGAAAGGCTGTTCTCCTGTGTGCCGCGCAGTGCTACCAACATTTCTCGCTCAACGGTAATGCCAACATATTCTAAATTCACATTCGAGTGTTATAAATTCCACTATTATTTGTCATACTGTCCATGAAAAATTGCTTGAATACAGTTTACCATAGTTTATTTAAGTAAATTGTATTGTGAATTGTTTTTACATATTTATGGTGTATTGAACAGTATTTTTGTATGGAATTTCTTGTCTGTCCCAAAAGTGATCTAGAACGCCATACGTTTGATTTTTACAGATTCGTTTTATTGTCCTTTAAACAGTAATTTTCCGCTGATTTTCTGTCTGTCCCAAAAGTGAGCTAGAACCGCCATACTGTTTGTTGGGTATGTGGAGGGGGTGGGGGGTGGGGTTGTGAGTGGGGGTTGTATTGGGGTGTTGGTTTGGGGGGGTGATGGTTGGGTGGGGTTGGGGTGGGGGTTGTGGTGGTTGTGGGGGATATGTGGTTGGGGTGTTTGTTGGTTGTGGGTATTTGGTGGTGGTGTGTGGCTGTGGTTGTGCTAGGTTGTGTTGTGTTGTTTTGTTTTTTGTGTGTTGTTTGTGTGGTGTGGGATTAGGTTGGGTGGTGGTGTGTATTAGGTTGTTTGGTTGTGGGTTTTGGGGGGGGGGGTGGTGGTTGGGGTGGTGGTTGTGGGTTGGGGGGGGTTGTTGGGGTGGTTGGTGGTGTTGTTGTTATGTGGTTGAGTTGGGGTGGGGTGGGGGTTGGGGGTTGGTGGTTTGTGGTGTGGTGGTGTGGTGTTTGTGGTGTGTGTGGGGTGGGTTTGGGGTGTGGTGTTTGTTGTCTGTTGTGTTAGTGGTGGGTTGTGTGTTTTGGGGTGGGAGGGGGTTTTTTTGGTTTGAGGTATTTGGGTCGTTTTTGGTTTTGTGTGTTTGGGTTTGAGTTTGATGGGGGGGTTTTTTGGGTCGGTGTTTTTGTGGTTGTTTTGGTGTGGATTAATTTTTTGGGGGTATGGGCTTTGGGTGGTTTGGTATTGTGGGTGGTGGGTGGGATGGGGGGGGGGGTGTTTTGTGTAGGGTGTGGGGTGGGTAGTTCTGGTGTGGGTGGGGGTGGTTTTGGGCATTGGGGGTTTAGGGGGGGTGAGTGATTGGTAATGGATTGTTTGGATGGGGGGTTTTGGTATGGGTTTGGTAGTTTTTGAGGGGTGTGTTAGTATTGTATTGGGAGTGGAGTTTTGTGGTGATGGTGTGTCGGGGCGGGTGTGGGGTGGAGGGTTTTTGGAGTGTTGTGTGGGGGGGGTGTGATTTGGTGGGGTGAGGGGAGGCGTTTGATTGTTTGGGTTGGGGGGAGGGTGCTGTGGTGTGGGGGAGGGAAGGTTAGTTATGGGGTTGGTGTAGTTATTGCGTGTATGGGTATTTGGGGGTGGTCATGTGTGGTTGGGGGGTGTGGTGTTTGGTGGGGTTATGGGGGGGTTTTTTGTTTTTGTGGTATGTTATGGGGGTGGTTGGGTAGGTGGGGGTGGGGGTGGTGGTTGGTTATGGGGGAGTGTTGTTTGGAGTGTGGTTTGTTATTGTTGGTGGCGATGGGTTGGGGTGGTGCGTGGGTTGGGGAGGTTTATTGCGTTGTGGTGTTGGGTGGTTGGTTTTCGGGGGTTAGTTGGAGTGGTATGTGTGTGTTAGTTTGGTGTATTGGTAGTGTCTTGGGTAATATTTGGGAGGTTGTGGTGGGGTGGGGTAAGGGGTTGTGTAGGTTGTTGGGATGGTCGGGTTGGGGGTGGTGTCGGGGTGTTGTGTGTGTTAGTGTTGGGTTTTGTTTGGGGTTCTGGGTCGGTGGTTTTGTGTAAGGTGTGGGTTGGTGTATCGGTATTGGGGTTTTGTGTGAGGGTGTAGGTGTTGTGTTTCGTGTTTGGGGGGTTCCGGGTGAGGTTTTGTGGTGTTGGGTGTATGGTATGGGTGGGTTGTGGTGTTTGGAGGTTTGTTGGGGTGTTGGTGGGGTCCAGAACGGTGTTTGGTGGGGGTTTAGGTTTTTTGGTTGTGTTGTGGTGTGTTGGGGGGTGTGGGTTTGTTGGGTGTGGGGTGGTTATATTGGGGTTTTGGTTGGTGTTGTGTTGGGTGTGTGTGTGGTTGGGGTGTTTTGTGTTGTGGTGGTGGTGTGTGTGGGGGTCATCGGTGTGTGGGTTTTTGGTGAGGGGTGTTGGTTGTTTTCAGGTGGGGGGTGAGGGGTGTGTGGTTTTGGTTGGGGGTTGTCAGGGTGGTCAGTGGGATAGTTTGGGTGGTGTTATGTTGGTTGTGGTGTATTGGTCGGTGGGGGTTGGTTTTTGTGGACGTGGGGGGTGTTGTTGGGTTGGGTGTGGTTTGTTGGGGTTAGATGTGTTGGTTTTTTGTAATTTGTATGTTTTGGTTGTTGAGGGTGTTATTGATGTGGGTTGGATTGTGGTGTTGTTTGGGTAGTGTATTTGTGGGTTTTGTTTTTTGTGGTTTGGTCACCTTGTTGAGGTGGGGTATATTGTTGTTGAGGGTTTGGGTGGTTGTGTGGGTGGTGTATGGATGTTTTGGTGTGTGGTGGTTGGTGGTTTGGTGGTGTGGTGGGTGGGTTGTGGTTGTTGTGGGTTGGGTGTGGGTTTGGGTTTGTGGGGGTTTTTGTTTTGGTTGGGTTGTTGTGGGTGGGTGTAAATGGTGGTTTGGAGAATGGTTGTTTGGTTTCGGTGGGTATGTTGTCGGGGTTAGTTGTGTTATGGAGGTGGTGTGTGGTTTGGTTTTTTGGTTGGTGCTGTTTTGGTTGTAGGGTTTTGTGGTGGGGGGTGGGGGTGGTTAGGGGGTTGTGGGTTTTGTGGGGATTGGGGTTGGGTGGGTGGTAGGGGTTGTTGGTTTGGTCTTGGGGGGGTGGTTTTGTTGGGTTTTGTTGGGTTGGTGTAGGGGTACGGTGGTGGGTGGTAGGGTTTGGCTTCTGTTCCCAGAACGAGTGTGTTTGAGGGGTTGTTGGTGGTTTTGGGGTGGGGTTGGGGGGTGGTTGGGGTGTGGGGTGGGGTTATGTGGTGGGTGGGGTATGGTGTTTTGGGGTTGTTTTGGGTGTTTGTTATGTTGTGGGGGGTTGGGTGGGGGGGGGAGGTAAGTATGGGATTGTTGGTAATTTTGTTTTTGTGAGTATTGGATTGAGGTAGGAGAGGTGAATTGTAGTGTATTTTAGGAAGGTGTTTAGTGTTGATTATGGGAGGTTGTATGGGGGTTTGTTTTTTTTGTTTTGGTTTGTGGGGGGGGGTATTGTATGAGTAGGGGGTTATGTGTTATTAGGGAGGGTGTGGGTGTGTTGGTGGGAGATTAGTGAGATAAGGGAGTGGTAGTATTGGGGGGATGGTGGGGGTTAAATGGAAGAGGGATGGTAATGAGTAATATGGAGTATAGGGAATAGGAGGTGTATTGTGTTTTTTAAGTAGTTGTTGGGGTAGGGGGTAGGAGAATGATAGTTTTGAGGAGGGTGGATGGTTTATGGGATTGGTTGGAGATGGTGGTTTTTATGTGGGGGGGGGTTGATTGTGTTTTATTTTGGGAAGGTGGAAGGTATGTATGGTGATTGGGGGGTTGATGAGGTGGGGGGAGTTTGTGTGTTTGGTTTTGTTTGGTTGGTGTGTATGGTGATGGTGGAGATAATGTTATGAGGGTGATGTGGGTGGGGTTTTGGATTGATGGATGGGTTATGTATAGGGGGGTTTTTATGGGGGTTTTTATAGTTTGGGGGGGGGATTGGTTTGAAATATGGGGGTTATGATAATGGTGTGAGGGGGTGTGTGATGGATGGTGTTGTTGGGTTTGAAGGGATGTTTTTGTGGGAGTGTGTTAGGGGAAGGGGTGGATTTTGTGGGGATTGTGGGGTTGGGAAGTTATGGGGTTTTGTTGTTTAGAAGGAGGTGGTGGTGTGGTAGATATAGTGTTTGAGGGTGTATTTTGATGGATAAGTATTTGGTTATGGGTAAGGTAGAGTGTTTGGAGGGGGTGGGGTGGATGGTTGTTGAGTGTTTGTGTGTTTTTTGGTAGGTTGGGGGTTATGGGGGTTTGTGGATTTGTGGTTGTGTTAGGGGGAGGGGAGATGGTAGAATGGAGGGGGAATGATGGGGAAAGGTTTAATTCGGGTTTTTGTGTGAGTTGGGAGATAAGTTAATGGTTTGTGTTATTATAAGAGGGGGGGTTAAGGTGGAAAGAGTATGATTGTTAGAGAGAATGTGGGATTTGAGTATTGGTTTGAGAAGGGAGTAGGGGAGGAATTATATTATAATGTGTGGGTAGATTTGAGTTGGTGGGGGTGGGGTGTTTTTTTGTTAGGAGAATATATGGGGAATGTTTTGGGGAGTTGGTATTAATTTTAGGGTTGGTTTTTTTTTTTTGGTTTGGTTAGTTAGGTTAAAGATGTAATATGGGGGTGTGGTTTTGGTTATATATATGTTGTTGTAGAGTGTTTAGTGGATGTGGGGAGATTGGGGAATGGGTTTGGGGGGTTAGGGGGAGTTTTGGTGGGGAGGTTTGTAGGTTGGGGGATTTGGGGGGGGTATTGTTTTTTTGGAGGTATGGGGGGGGGAGAGGGGTGTTTTGGGTTGGGAGTGGGTGTAAGTGGGGGTTGTATGTGTTATAGTATATTTTAGGGTTTAGTTGATTAGGTTTGTTGTTGGTGGGGATTGTGAGATTGTGTTGTGGTGGATTAGGTGTTGGGTAGAGAGGAGGGGTGAAGGGAAAAAAATTAATATGTGTGGGGGTGTGGTGGGTGGTGGGGGTTGGGTGGGGGGTTAAGGGTTTGTATTATTTTTGTAGGGTAAGGGAGGGGAGTTTGGGTTGGAGGATAGGGGAAGATTGGTGAGTTGTGAGAGGGGGTGGTGTATGTGGGAGTGTTTTAGGATATTGAGTGGGGTGGAGTTGGGGTGTGTTTGGGGTGTGTTTTGGGGATAATAGTGGGGGGGGGAGTGGGGGGTGTGGGGTATTAGTGGGGAGGAGTTTGGGGATGGGTAGTGGTTTGTGGGTTGAGGTGTTGGGGTTTGATTATTAGTTTGATGTGTTACTGTGGGGGGAAGGGGGGGGTATGTTGTGGTGATTTTGTTGTTGGGTGATGGGTTTTGTATGGTGGGTTTGGTGATTGGAAGAATTGGGGTATGGTTAATAGTGGATGTATGGTAGGGTTTTGTTAGGGAAAGTTGGTAGTTGGAGGTGAGTGTAGAGAAGTTAAGGGTCGATGGTGTGGGTTGGTTGGAGGGGGTTAGTTGTTTATTTGGTTTTGAGTTGAATGTTTGTTTTAAATTTTTTGTGGATTATTTGGTATAATAAAAAAAAAAAAAAAAAAAAAAAAAAAAAAAAAAAAAAAAAAAAAAAAAAAAAAAGATTTTTTGGGGAATAGTATAAATTTGGAATGTGATGTGATGGTTGGGGAGTTTAGTGTGGTGTGTAGTATTTTGGAGTAAGTTTAGAGTTGGTTGAGATGATGGGAAATTGTGTGGTGGTTGTTTTGGTTTGGGTATTATAATTGGGGGGAGGAGGAGTAGAGGAATTTTTTTGGAGTTAGGGATTTAGTGTGTTTTTGGGAATTGGGTTAGGGTGGGTATGATTTTAATGGTTATGTGTTATTTATGGTTGTGGTAGTGGGTGGGTGGTATTGGTTGGGTTGATTGATGGGTTTGTTGGTGGGGTGTGTTTAGAAATTAGGGGGGAAGATGATGGAAAGGTTGTAGTTTAGGATGGTGGTTGTTGTTTTTTATTGGGGGAAGGTTGGGATGTGTTTTGGGAAAAACTTGGTGAGTGGAAAATAGTTAAGGGTACGGTGTTAGGTGGTTGAATACGGTATTGTATTATTTTTACGGTAATAATATGTTTGCATAGGAATTAAGTTGGGAAGGGTGAGGGGGTGAATATATGTGATGTTTATGAGTTAGGTTAGATGGTATTTGTTATTTTAGTATGAGGTTTGGTAGGGAGGTTAAGGTGTGTTTGTATTTTTGTATAGGTAAAGTGGGTGGGGTGGTTTAGGATTGAAGGGTTGATAAAATGGGGGGATGTGGGGTGATTAATAATTAGGTTAGTAGAAAGAGTGGGGAGTGTATTTGAATTGGATTTGGGTATTTTGAAGTTGTGGGGGGTGGTATGTTTTGTTTTGTGGAGAGGGGTGATGTAGGGGTGGGGGGTGGGATTTGTGATTTTGGTTTAGGAGGTAATTTGGTTTGGTGAATGATATGAGTTTTAGGTTGATGATTTTTTTATATTGAGTGGTTGTGGGTGGAAGGAGGAGGGTTTAGGTGTGGGGTGGATGAGGTTTTGGGATGGTGGGGTGTGTTATTATTGTGTGGTATTGTGATGTTGAAATGTGTGATTTTTGTATATTAAGAGGTGGAGGTTTGGGTGTTTTTTTTAGTGAGGTTTTGGGTTTTGATGAAGTGGGTTAGGTGTGGGTGTGAAGGTTGGGTTTTTGGTTGTGGGTGGATTTGGGGTTTTTTGTTTTGTGGGGGGGGAGAATGTTGTAGTTGGGGGGTAGGGTATATGGTTTAAATGAGGGGGTGTATATGGTTTTTTTTGATTTTGGATGTGATAGGGGAGGTTTTTTATGGTTTGGTGTTTGTGGTAAAGAGTTGGGGAAGGGTGTGGGGGGTTGTGTTGTGGTGGGGAGGTGGGTTGGGGATGGGGATGTTGGGGGTTTTATGTGGGGGGGGTTTTTGAGGTGGGGGATATAGGTAAAGGGTGTGTAGTGGGATTGGGGGGGTAATGGTTTTGGGGAAGGGTGGGGGGGGGGGGTTGGGGTGGGGGATTAGGGTGTTTAGGGGTGGAAGGGGGGTTGGTTATATTGTGTGGTATTGTTTGGGGTTGTAGGTTGGGGTAGTTTTTTTTTATTTGTTGTTATGAATAGAGGTAGGAGGGGGGTAGTTGGAGGTGTAGTAGGGGGGGGTTGGGTTTAGGAGAAGGTGTGTTTGGTATAGGTTGTGTGATGATAATGGGGGGTTAAGAATAAATGGTGGGGGTGGGGGTTTTGTGGTTTTTTGATGTTGTTTTGTAGTTGGTTTGGTTTTTATGGTGTGTTTGGAATGTTAGATGTAGATGGGGTTGGTTTAGGTATGGGGATTATGTGAGGTAGGTGTGAGAAGGGTGATTGGTGATGGGTTGGTTAAGGTATTGGTGTTGTTTATGGGTAGTGGTTTAGTAGTGTGGTGGTAAAGTGAGGGTGGGTTTTATAGTAGTGGTATGTAGGTAAGGAGGGGTGGTGGGGTTTGGGGGGGGGGATTGGGTTGAATGGGGGAGTTATTTATAGGGTATGATGGGTAGGGTTGTTGGTATGTGTTTATTTTGGGGATGGTTTGATGTGTGGGGTTGTTTGTGTAGGTAGTGGTTTTGGTAAAGGTGGGGATGTTGGAAAGATAGTGGGGGATTGTAGAAGGTATAATTGAGGGGTGGATTGAGAGATTGTGATAGTGATAGGTGGTTGAGGGGTGTGTGTTTGATTAGGTTGTTTTTATGGGTGGTTGATGTTTGTGTTATGTTGTTGGGGTGGGTTGTTTTAGTTTTTGGGGAAAGGGGTAATTGTAATTGGTTTAGGGTTTTGGGTGGTGGGGTTTGATTTAGAGGTGGTTGGGAGTGGGGGGATATTGGTTAGAATTGAAATGAATTAAGTTTGAAATGGTTAAAGTGGGGTATTGTAATTGGAGTATGGTATGAAGGGTGGGTTATGGTTTGGGTGGGTTTGTTTTGATTGGGGGTTTAGTTTTGGTAAATGTGTTTGTTTTGGGGGGAATTGGGGGGTGTTGTATTGGGGGTTAATATGTTGAAGGAAGTTATGGTATGTTTGTATGTTTGGGTTAATGTTTATTTGTATGTGTGTTTTGGAGGGTTATTGTGTTTTTTGATGTTTAATGGGTATTTTAGTTTGTATGGTTTTAAGGGAGGTCGTAATTAAATTTTTTTAGGTTTTTATTGTTGTGTCTGTGTTAAAGTGGTGGGTTTGTTGTATTTGGTTTGGGAGGAGGTTAGTTGTGTGGTTTTTTGGGATTTTTTTGGGGGTGGTTATGAATTTTAATGTTAATGAAATTTTGTTGATGAGTATTTAGTTGGATGTATTGAAGGTGGAAATGTATTTGGTATTAGATTAGTTATATGGTTAGGTTGTTGTGTGGTGTTTATGAATGGATATTTGAAGTGATGTGGGTGTTAATTAGGGTTTGGTGTTTTTTAGGGAAATATGTTTTGGTAGAGAGGTTTGAGTTATTATGGGAGTTGTGAGTTTTTGGGGTTGGTATTTAGAGTGGAAGTATGATGTATGTTTGTGGTTTTAAGGGTTGTGGTTAATGGTTGAGTTTGAGATGGAAGTTTTTGTGTTAATTAAGTGTTGGTTGGGGTTTGGAGTGGTTGTGTAAGTTATTTAGGGTGGGGGTATTGGTTGGGGGGTTTGGGGGGGGGTGGTGTTTGGTTAGTGATTTGGTGGGGATTGTTGGTAGTGCAGGTGGAGTGGTGATTTGGGTTGTTGAGGTTGATGGGATTTTGTTGGTTGTCTTTTGTGTTTTGGTGGGGTTTGTTGGTTTGGGTGGGTGGGTGGGGGTTTGATTGTGTTGTGGTTTCAGGTTTGTTTGGTTTTTTGGGGTGTTGATTGTTTATTTATGAGGGGTTGGGGGGTGGGGTGTGGTGTATGGAGAGGGGATGTTGGGGATGGGTGTGGAGGGTTGTGGTTATGGTAGTGTTTATATGGTTAGGGAAAGGTAGAGGGGGATTGTAAGTGGGTTGGGATAAGGTTTGGGGTAGGATAGAGGGGGGATGGGTGTTGGATTAGTTATAGTGAATAGGTATAAGTTTTTGTTGATGGGGTTGAAGTTATTAAGTAATAGGTTTTTGGGTTATGGAAATTGTGTAGGTTGAAATGTAATTTTATGAGTTTTTGTTTTGTAATTAAAGAATGTATTATAAAATTTATAAATTTATATGAATGTTTATTGTGAAGGTATAGTGTTAGTATTGGTTTTTAGATGTATATTTGGTTAATGTGTGTAAGTGTGATTGAGTGGTGTGTTAAGTGAAAAAGTAGGATGTAGTAAGAGTATAATATGATATTGAAGTATGTTTATTGTGTGTGGGTGGGGGGGTAATTATAATTGAACAGTGAGAGGGGATGATGGAATAAGTGGGGTTATAAAGATGTATAAAGATTGGGAATTTTAGTGAAGGATGGATAGAAGGGATTTATGGTTGGTTGATGATGTTGTAGATTAGTAGAAGGTGTGGGTTGGGGGGATGTATTTATTGGTTATGGTAATAGATTGTTTTTTGAGGATGGAGGTGTGGTTGGAGGTATTTGTGTAGGGTAGCTTAGGTGGCTTACTATGTTTGAGTTTAAATAAGTATTTTCTGATAGGTATGGTATGGAGTAGGGAGTGTATTTTTGTGATATTTAGTAATATTTGTATAGTTTAGGGTTTTGGTTTGTTGGATAAAGAGTTTGGTTAAAGTAAGTGGTGTTTAGAGGGTTATGAGGGTTTATGTGAAATTGAGGGTTTTTGTAAGTTTGTTTTAGGGTGTAGGAGATTGTTAGTTTGGTGTGGTTATATAGGTGATGGAAATGGTTTTAAGTCTAATTATTTAATTTTGATGGGGTTGAGGGGGTTAATGGTTTAAGGAATTGATTAAAGGATTGGGTATTATAGAGGTTTGGGGATAGTGATTATGTTTATGCATACATAGTGTTTTATTATATGGAGTGAGGGTTTAAGTAGTTATAAGTTGATATTATTATTTATTGTTTGTGGTGAGTGGGGGTGGTTGGTGTGGGAGAGAGAGGTAAATGGGATGAATATAGAATGAAAATTAAGATATTAAATTGATGTGATGTGGTATATAGATTAGTTTGTTGGTTTATATTTGGAGATATTGTGTTATAAGAAATTTGAGTGGTGGTTGTATGTGTGTGATTATGTGTAGTAGAATGAAATTTAAACTAGTTTTGGTTAGAGTGGAGGATGAATTATTGGGGGTGGAAAGAGTATGTAGATAATTTGTGTTTTGGGATTGAGGATTATGTTTGATGATTTTTGATATTGAGTTGTTATAGTGATGGGGAGGGGATGTGAGAGTGGGTAGTGGTGAGGGGAGGGTCTTTTATGGGTGGTACGGGAGGGGAAAGTTGTGGTTATGATTGTGAGAGATTTTTTATTGGGGTGTGTGGTTTGAGGGGGGTGTTGGTGGATAGTATTGTTATGATTGTGGATTGGTGTGTGTGTGTTTTTGTTAGTGGGAGAGGAAGAGAGAGTGTGAGGTGATTGTTTTAGGGGGTTTAGGGTGTGGTTATGTGTGAGGGGAGGGGTGGGAGGGTGAAAGTTTGGGGGGTGAGTGGGGGGTTTGGTGGGTGAGGTGGGTGTTGTGGATGTTAAGGGGGATTGTGGATGGGAGAGATTTGAAGGTGTAGGAATGTGGGGTTTTGGTTAAGGTTTTGTGAGTATGGATAGGGTGAGTGGGTGGTTGGGGTTGGGGTTAGGGGGGGGATTTTTTAAGGGGGGTGTGGGGTAGAGGGGGAGGGAGGTGGGAAATAAGGGGGTTGGAAGTTGGGGTGTGTGGGGTTGGGTTTTGATGTATTTAGGTTTATAGTGTGTTTGGTGGGGAAGGAAGGATGTATTGTTGTGATATTGTAGATGGAGTTGTGTATTATGTTGAATATAGGTGTGATAGGGATATTGTTAAATGTGGGTTGGTGTTGATGTGTGGTATTTATGAAATTAATGAGTTGTAGGTTTTTTGTTATATGTTTATAAGTTGAGGTTGTTGTATTGTATGGTATTGTGTTAGTTTTATTAGTGATGGATGGTTGTTGTTAGTGGATAATATGGATTTGGTATTTGTTAGGTATGGTGGGGGTGGGTGGTGGGGGGATATGGATGGAGGAATGTGATTGTATTGTTAGGGGTTTGTAGGGGATGGGTATTTGGGTTTGTGGAGGTTTTGGGTTTGATGGGAAATGGATATGGATATTAAGAAGGAGGTGATGTCTTTTATTTAGTTGTTGTGTGTGAGGTTGAGAAGTTTGTGGTAGTTAGAGAGGGTTTGGGTTATTATGGGTTGGAGTGTGTGGGTGTAGTTGGTGTGTGGTGGGATGGTTTTGTTTGGGTAGTGAGGTCAGGTGGTGGGAAGTATGTATTGTGGGGGGGATGGTGTGTGATATTTGGGGGGGTGGGGGTGGTAGTATTTTTAGGGGTTATGGATGTTGGTGTTAGGATTTTTTAGGTGTATATGGTGTGGGGGGGGGTAATTGAGGTGTTGTATATTGATTGTGTGGGGTTGGTAGGGGGGGGGGTTTGTAAATAGTTTTATTTTTTGGGGTATGGTGGAGTAATGTTGGGGTGGTGGGGGTATGGTATTTGGTTTTAGGAGTGAGTTAAAAGGTATTGTGGATGGGGGGTATTGGATTTTATGGATTTGGTTGAAAGGTGGTGGTGTTTGGTATGGGGGTTGGTTATATGTGGTTTGATGGGTGTAGTGGGTGAAGAAAGGTGTGTTTGAATGTTTTGGATAAGGTTGGGGTGTGTAGTTTGGGGGAGTAATTGATTTGTAATTGGTAGTGGGTGGTTATGTAGGTGTTGATTGGGGGGGAATGGATTGTGGGTTGGGTGGGGGGGTGTGTGTTGTTGAGTGTAGGAATTGGGTTTGATGGGTGTTAGGTTGGGGTGGGAGGGATTTGGGGGTTGAGTGTATTGGGTTGTTTGAATGATTGTGATGAGGGTATGGAATTATGGGTATTTGTGGGGGTTGTGTTGGGGGGTGGTGTGTTGTATTGGGTTATTTGTGAGTTTTTGGGTTGGGTTATGTGTTTTTTGTTTAGGTGTGGGGGGGGGTTTGGTTGTTTTAAATGGGGGTGAGGAAATAGATATTGTGGGTTGTGGGGGGTATATTAAGTGGGAGGGGGGGGGAAGTGGTTGGGGAAGTATTAGGGTAAGAGTAGGGAATGATTTAAGTTGGGTGGAATTAGGAAAATTGGAATGGAGGGAAGAATGTAGGGATGGGGGGGTGTAATTAGGGGGTTGTTGTGAATGGTTGTTTTTGGGGGGGTTAGGGGGATTTTAGTTTGGTGTGGGGGAGGTAGAGGGGTAGTATATTGGTTTGGGGGGGGTGATGAGAAGTGGGTGTTTTTGGGGAATTATTTTGGGGTGTTATTTGTAGGGTATGGTGATATGGTATTATGGATAATGTGGTATGTGGTTGAGTATGAATTATGTTAGGTAAGTTTTAGATAGTTAATTGTTTGGGATTGGTATTGTTGGTGAGGAAGTGTTAAGTGGGGGGTGTTGTGGGTGTGTTTGGGATTGTTGGGTGGGTAGGAAGTTGGGGTGGGGTTAGGGTGTTGTTTTGGTGAGTGTGGGGTGGGGTTTTTGGGGTTTAGAGGTGGTTGGGGGGGTGAGGATTTAATAGTAGATTGTGGGGTGTGATGGGGGGGTGATTTGTGTGGGTGGTTTAAGGAGAGTTTTGGGGTAGGTGGTTTATGATGGTGGGATAATGGTGGGTGTGTGTTGGGGTTTGTGATGAAGTTTTGAGTGGTGGTTGTATTTGTTGTTTTATAGGGTTAGTGTTGAGGTGTGGTGATGTGGTAGTATGTGTTTGTGATTATGGTTTGGGGATTTATTGGGGGTTAGGAAGATGGAAATGGTTTATATTTTTGGTTTGAGGTTGTGGTGTATTAAGTGTGAATTTGTTGGTGTTGGGTTTGAAATGGGGTTGTTTGGTTGGATTTTTTGGGTGTATTTTATATTGGTGATATTTGTTTTATGGGGGTTTTTGAGGTGGGGTTGGGATGTTAGGGTGAGTTTTTTTTGGGGATTAGGGGGGGTGGGTATTTAATATGGGTATTTGATGGTGTTATAGGTGGGTTTTTAGGTTTTTTGGGATTTATTGGTTTATGTTTATTGTGTGGGGGGGTATAGTTGGTGGTTTGTGAGTGAGGGAGGTGTTTTGGGATTTTTTGTTTTTGTTTTTAGGTTTGTGTGTTGGGTGGTTTAGATAAGGGGGAAGTGTGTTATTTGGGGGATGTTTTTATAGGGGGGTGGTGTAAAACTAGGGGAGACGCACGGATGGTAGTGGATGTTAGTTTTTGGGTTAGTATTAGGGAGATTTATATTGAGTTAGAGGTGGGGGGTGGTTTTTTATAGTGTTTATGTTGGATATTGTTTGTGTTCAGGGTAATCTAAGGTAGAAGTGTTCTTAAAGGGTGTTGGGAGTTGATTGAGAGGCTAATTAATGTATGAAAATTAAAAGTACCTTAATTTCTATAGATTGATCATTTTATGGTAATTATGTATAAAGGGTGTATGTGTGAAGTCAGATATTGGATGGGTATAGGGGATGGGTTTAGGAATGATGCAATATATGATGGGATTTGTGACAAGACATGAATATTTTTTGGTTATATGATGTTAGTGGAGTTGAGTAGGAATCAGTTCTCACTTTTTATTAGGAAACTTTGGTGCACTCCATGTAATTAGTGTGGTTCAGTTTAATTTTAAAAAAATGAGGGTATTGTGTGTGTATATGTTTAGGTTTGACAGGTGGAGTTGAGAGTGGATTAAAAAAAGATTTGAATTAGGGATGATAGTTGTAATGAAATTTGTCAAAATGTGTTAAAGTGTTATAGGTTATAATATATAAGGTTGAGTTTTTGTAAAGTAGGTTATAGACATATTCTGTATATATTATATAAAAGAAAATAGTAAACCATACACTGAGTAAGTTTTTTTTCTATAATGTGTGGGTGATTTAAGTAATCCATGCTTACTTGGCTAAATATGGGGTTACTCGAGAAGATATAAATGATGTTAACGTTAAAAACGGGTATGTGTGCGTTTCTAATTATACTTTAGAATGGGTTATTGTTTTTAATTAGATGTTACGAAAGAAGTTTTTTGTATAGACTAATAAAAATTGTTTATTATTTTGAATAAATGTATAATAAATTATGTAGTTAGGTGTTTGAGGTTAGGGGTGTATATCTATCGTGTGTGTATATGTGATGTAATTAATTGGGGTATATTATCGAGATGAGTTTTATATAAATTAAGGGTATGTAGGTGTAAGTGAAAAAGTAACATAAAAATTTTAAAGTTGTGAGGAAGTGTGGATTGTTAGTTTCATGAGAGGGGAGTGATGTTAAAATGGATTGAAAGTAATGTGAGTAGGTGAACTTATTGGGAGAGGGGTTATAGATATTATATTAAATGGGGATATAGATTATTGTGAAGATTGGTGGGGGGTATATAGGTGTTTAAGTTATAGGTATGATATTTAGTTATGTATGTAGGGTTGTGGAGTGGAGAGTTTGATATAGGTGGGTGTGGTATGGAATGTTTGATATGGAGTATGTGGAGTATGTGGGTGGGTATGGTGGTTATTTGGGGGGGGGTATTTATTGGGGAGGTTGTGATGTTTGTAATGTATAAAGGTGTGGAATGTTGGTGGGGGTGGGTTATAGTTTGGTTTGGGATAGATTGGGTGGGGGGGGGGGGGGGGGGGGGTTTAAGATGGTTTTAAATGTTGGGGGGTGTTGGGGAATTGTTATGAGATTGTATTATATGGTTGTGTGTTAGGTTAGGGTTGTGTGTGGTTTGGTTTTTTGTAGTGAGGAGAGGTTTGGGAAAGTTGGTTTGGTGGGGGGGGTATGGTTTTGGGGAGTGTTTATTGTGGAAAGGTGGGATATGGGGGGTGTGTTTTTGGGAGGTGTGGGTGGTTGTTTGTAGGTGGTTGGGTTATGTTTGGTGATTTAGATTTTTTTGTAGGTGAGTTTTGTGGTGGGGAGGAGGGTGTATGTATAGGGTGGGATGGGTGGTTGGGGAGGAGTTTTAGGTATGAATGAATTGGGTAGTTGTTTGTTGAATGTGTGGTAATTTATGTGTTGGGTTTGGTAGTGTTGTTGGTGTTGGGATTGGATTGTTAGGGTGGTATGGTGGTTGTTGTTGGGTTGGTGGGGGATTGTTGTTGTATTTGGGTGGTTGTTTTAAATGTGTTTTGAAGTGGGGTGGGTTTTGGGGTTGTGTGGGGTTTGGGGTGGAGGATGGGATTGGTATTTTAGAGGAGTGTGGGTTATGGGTGGTTGATTTGGAGAGTAAATTGGGGAAGATGGAGGGATAAGGGATAAATTGGGGGGGAGTTTGGGGATGTTAGAGGTTGTTGGGTTGAAAGGTGATAGGTGGGGTTGTGGGGTGGTCATAGTGTGGATGATGGGGTTGTTGGAGAAGGGTTTTTAGATTATGTGGTTGATTTGGTATGGTTGGTTGACAAGTGATGGTGAATGGAGGATGAGTGAGAGAGATTGGTTGTGATTTTAAAGGTATGAAGGATTGTGTGTTAATTGTATAATAGATATTTGGTTAAAGTTATGGGGGAGATTGGTTTGGATGGTTATTTTGGGGTTTGTATTATTAAGTTTGAAGAGGAAGTAGGGGTTAAGAGTGAAAGTTGAATTTTAATTGTGGTATTAGGGTTTATAGGTTGTGTAATAATTAATGTAGATGTTTATATGGTAATGGTATGTGAAAGGTGGGGTTAGAAGATGGTTTGGGGGAGGGGGGTGGGGGGTGAGGTATGAGTGGTTGGTTGATGTGGAGGTTAGAATTTAGTGTTTGATGAATGGTGTTTAAAGGAGTTAATTTAATAGGGTGGGGTTTATGTGATTGGGGTGTTGGATGGGTTGGGTGTAAGAGAAGTTAGATTGATAAATTTGGGGGGGGGGGGGGAGGTGAGGCATTTGATATTATGTGTGTTATTATTTTTAGGTGTTATGCGAAATGTGATTAGGGGTGTGGTAATAATGATTGGTTATTGTGTTGCATTTGTTTTGTGTGAATATAGGTTGTGTTTGGGGTATAGGTTTTTGGTGGGGTATTTATGAGTTGTGGTCTTGGTGTAATAGATGATTGATGTTTGTAGTGGTATGTTTTGTGGTTGTGTTTTTGGGTGTTGAATTATTAATTTATGATTGGAATTTATATTTTATGATGGAAAGTGGTTAGAGTAGACTGAAGATTTTAATGATTAATTGGGGTTGAGTGATGGAAGTTAATGATTTATTATGAGGATTTTTAGTGGATGTGGTGTAGGTTATAGGTCTGTGTGAAGAAGTTCGTGTGGGTTATTGGATTGGAAGTAGATGTATATGAATATATATATTGACATGTTATATATATTGTTATGTTTGCCTCTGCATCTTTTGCATTTATGGATAATATCCCAGTTGTTTTTTAATGGAAAGCAGTGACTTGTAGCTTGAGGTTCTCTACCAACATTAGTATAATGTTTACTACTAATTATGTGCTTGACTATGTTCCAGGGATATGTTTGATAGAATTTCCCAAACTAGTTTGAATGTTTTACTCCAGGAGGGCGGCACACCTAGGAGGTAGAGATGCTACCCTCTGATTGTTAATGTTGAGCCATTGCAGCCTCGGGTAGTTTTACTTCACCGTAGGTAGTTATATCAATAGCTTCTGTACTGTTTATTAGGCTGACCTTACAATAAATAGCAACTCCCGCCCATTTTATGATCTTTTCTGCAGTATTCAGCTATGAGAGTGTATGCTAGAAGTTTTGTGTTTTCAATATCACTATAAGAATAAGATAAGATTCTGAGAAACTTAAGAAGGTATTAGAGAAGAGCCTTAGGGTTAAACACGTATTTAAACATAACTAATCGTATAAGGGACTCGTCAAGTATTGGTTATGATATCTAATGTGCACACAGACAATTTCCTGCTTCATATGAATATTCTTTATTTCACAACTCATTCAAAGTTAAATAAAGTAATTAAAGTCTTGATCCACATAAGTATCAATTTAAAGGGTAATCATCTGCTTTGAAAAATAATTGGAATATATTTTTGAAGAAGATAGCTCTCTGCATCGAACCGTCTCAATTTTTCAATTGGTTTTACGAAAAGTTCGATACTATGTTACAAAAAATCTTAATGGTTTTTGTAACCGATTATAACAACGATAAATAAGTGTTTAAACAGCAAAAATATAATCTCTGTGAAAGTCACAGGTTTTGATTTTCGTTTCATAATAACTTTATGAAAAATAATATTGGGCATCTTATGGATACGTAAATAAACGAAACAAGAAATAAATATTTAATGTACATAAAATTATAGCAAGAAATTTTAATATAGAGTATCATTTAGTTTTAATTATGGATAACGATTAAATTTTAATATTGATATTCATAACCTTTGGTGTGAATACTTGAAGTTTAACACCGTAGTAATGAAGAATCACAATAACCTATCCATGAAAAACAAGATTTATGTGTAAGCTCTTACTTCTAGCAGATATCTTATAAAGCCCTGAATCTAACTTAGACTCTGAAGGTACAAGAGGTCTATTAATAACCCCAAGGTACAAGAGGCTGGAAGATCTTAGTTACTGGATAAGACATCACAGATAATGAGAGGTTATAAAAGATAAAAAACTCTCTTTGGACTCAATCTGTCATAGACCAAAGACTTCCAGAAAGAAGAAGCTTCCAGTGGTCTGAAGCCCTCATAAACGTAATGTATCTTGAAAACAGAAGTTACCAGTAGCTAGATCTTTCCCTAAACCTAAAACTTCTAGAATTTAGAAATACCCGTAATAAATTATCTTTTAATATAGAGGTATTTTACAAATTAAATAGACCTTGGGGTTGTACTGCAAATTCGAAGACTAGTTGTATTTTGGAAAAACAGTAAGTTATGTGCCTAGAATTTTAATAAGATAAGAATCAAAATTAAATACAACAAAAATCTATCTTAACTTTAAACTTTAATCAGAACTGAAAAATGTATTTTTATAGTTTAAATATCTTTCATCCATGTAAATAGAACTGTTGATTACCTAATTTAATACTGTGCCTTAAATGGATCTTATTTATTTTAGAGGAGTAAATTGTGTTCAACTAATGTTATTAATTAAATGCTTTAATTAATTTAATGTAAAACTATTTTTAGTTCCTTGGAAAATTAGGCAATTTTAGTACTGGAGGCAATCAGGTCAGCTTTTAATGTACCTATTAGAAACTAAAAATAGTTTCTCATTTTCTTATATAAATTAAACAGATTTTTATATGTATAGTGTCATAGTAAATAGTAAACATTTGGTACCCCTTAAAGAATATGCATTGACAATTGTAAACATTTGTCAGGTTGTTCAATTTATAATATTTCACTTCTGACACATATTTGATAATCAATAAATAAATGTTGTTCTTTATTGCTGTGTTTATAATGTTCACTTAATACATTAATTTTATTTTTATTCGTACGTATATATAGCCCTTACGTAAAAAATTCATGTTACTAGTCGAAAGATAGTATACTCAAAAATGATAAAAAAGAGAGACTGAAAGACTTTATAGGCGTATTGTTCTGGGACCGTGTTATCTCGGAAACGTTTACCGGAAACGGATGTGAACATTGCGGCCATCAGTTGCTGTAAATTGATAGCTGTTTCGTCCACCAACTGATAATCTTGCGGTAAAACTCTCATCTCTGATGTACGTACCAGTGGTTTCTCTTTTATTTCAAACATTTGTCAGTGAGGTCGAGAATAGCCATAATTGCATATTTAGCAGACTCTTAATTTTTTTGGTAATTGATATATGAAACCGATATTTTTCAATGTTTATTATTAAATATTTTAATAATTTTAATGCAAGAGCGTTCTGCTGTCAAAACAACTTTTAAAATTATAGGATACTTAGCTTTCATATTGCATTTGTCTGTTTTGTTATTTGGTTGAGTCTTATTTTTAGATTGTAACAGAAAGTAAAGCAGACACACAACAAGAAAAAAAAGCTAAATTATATAATTTATCATGTATTTAAGAAATAGTTTCAACGCTTATTTGTTTTTGCTAATTACCATGTATGTTTTACTGAAATCTATTTCAAACGATCACATAGCATGGATATTAATGCAAGGTTAATTTATTTTAAAACGTTTAGAAAAATTATTATAGAAATATAATTTAAAAAAAATTGAACAGACAGGAGACGTTAGAAACCAGAAATATTCAGAAATGAAATGTTAGTTGACTTTTTAAGGAGATCAAATAACAAGCTTTATTGAAGCCATGTTCTTAATGCTACCATAATCGTATGGTCACTAAGTACTTTTTATTTGTTTCATGAAAGCAGAGAATTTCAGTATTAAAAAGAAAAATTAAACACTCGAACTTTAGAATATTAATTAGCAATGTTCACGGGCATTTTTTAAGGTGGGTGGCGTTGAAAACTAAGGGGTTTAGCTACAAAATATTGGAAAAGAAAGGGTTTCATTACAGTTAGAGTGTAGAATTAAATTTTTACTAGTGTATTTTTAATTACTAACTTGGCCTTACTTTATCACCTTGTTAATAATAAAAGGTTTTTTAGGATTGTACGATCGATAAAATAGCTCTGAGGAATGTTTAAACTAGCTTTCGGACTGGGAGAATAAACAAATATACATGTAGAGCCTTCCTTTTAAAACGGCAAGTAATATACATTTCATTATTCTGCAGCTTGACTTATATTACTTTTAGAGTAAGATAATAATAAACGGTTGAATATTATGACATAATTTTGTAAACCATGTATGTTATAATGATGTATTTCAATCGCTACGAGTTGAAACCATTTAATAACACATTTATATTTACACATATTTAATATCATAAGTGAGGTTTAATTTTAATAAATACATAGTCTTACTGAATAAACTTTTCCCTCCAGCTCAATTAATACGAGACAGCAAAGTAGAAAGTACGGCATATTACATGTTCATAACAGACCACGCTGAAAATGCATGCAAACTTTCGTCTCAAACTTAATTTGAAGAAATATTACTATGTCACATTGTAATATTTCAGTGTATTTTATTTTCCTGTTCCAAAATTTGTTTAAAATGCATCTTTTGTTGTTACTATGGTTACTCAATATATTTTAAAAATTATTAGCCAAATCTCATGGAGTGGTACGCACCATCTACGAACTCAGTATGCGGAAATGAAGCCTATTTAGAAAATGAAGCTTAATGCAATAATTCAAGTTAGTAGACTCTTCCAATTACGTAGAAACATACATATAGACAAATGTATGTTAGAGTTGTCCATCCACTAGAGTAAGGGGCTTCACTATCACTGAGCCAATAAACAGTGATTTGGCCTAAGGTAATTAAGTAAATTCTTTACGTGGGATAATCCACTGCACCAGAGCTTTTTGAAACTAAAATAAAGTTCTTTAAAATTTCCGTTTCGAAAGAAAATTACACATGACAAAGCATATTGACACTTTTTAAACTGCTGTAAAAAATACTCAACCAAACTTATATTATCAAAACCCACAAAAAACCTGAAGAACTTAATTTTCTGGTATATTTTGAAATTTCAAATTTTCTAACTTATTTTTTGGTTATACTGGTCACCTTAAGTTAGGTTCACTCTGTGGCAAACCTGAAATGAAATTTACGAGTATCAGCGATGAATTGGACACATTAAAACGCGTCTGGAAGCAATTCCCCCAACCTGATTAAAAAGTGTTGGAATATTTATATACACTAAACCCAAACACCCATTGATGTGATATCCTCAGGTGTAGAAAACAATATATTTAGTGAACTGTGCTATAACAGTAAAAAATTGTGACTATATTTTAATCATTTTGACAAGTTCAAAATGTATTACAGTCTTTACAGTTAATCCTTTTTTTTAGTTAGTTTTGTTGGAAATTCTTAATTTTTAAAATAAGCAAAACCTCAAATATGTTCCTATAACATATTTCTCGTGTATAATAAAAAAAAAATTAAAAAGTCCTAAATGAAACAAAAATCTGGTCCGTTGATGGATTACCCACTGTTACATTATCTCAAAATTACTGAGGTAAAAACTGAAAAAACTAGGTATTATTTTAGAAAATACATTTTCCCATACAAAATTAGTGGCGGCGGTTTTTTTTAATCAGGGTAACACTTTGTAAAAAGTTTACCAACCACGAACCAATTTAAATTACTTTACTAATTGTTACCAGCTACCTGATATTCTTAATCAACCACGATTTTAACTACGCTTGAACGCTTTCTGATTACTTTTTAAATGTATTATCTTGCACGATTAATATAAGAAAAGTTACACTATATTATGGAGCAATTACTACATATATCACCACTATTCCTAATAGAGGGTATTGTGGGTCTAAATTTACTGTGTGGTAATCTAATTTTAAGCAAAACTCTTCACTCACATTTATTACATTTCCTATAATTTGCTCAGTTCCTAAAAGTTTTACTTTCCTTTAAAATACAAATTTTTATAACCAGTTTATTATCAATTATTTTCAACAAATATAAATCTGTAATCCAAACAGAGAGGGAAAATCGTGAAAACCGACACTGACTATTCAATTTCCTATATTAAGTAGAGTTGCAAGAAATTGTGCTTTGTTTTAAAATAATTTAATTAAAAGTTTTGAAAATTTGATGTTGAATAAATATAAAATCTTATATCTACACTGAGGAACAATAATTCTGGCTTGTTTAACTCAACTGCTAGAACCGAGACGGGAGGCAATTATCGTTGAGAAAGACACCTGAGTAATTACACGTTCGCCAGTTCAGACGAAGAGACTCAATTATACCCACTTCTGACACTCAATCGAAGATAAGTCATTAGCCAGTTACAGGAAGTGAGATCCAAGCGAGACGAGGCAATTCATTATATTAAAACGAACTTATCACCAAGAAGAAAAATTTGAGATCATTTCTTATACACTAATTATATAGAAACCTAAATGTGTCCAATAAAATATATATAAAATATTTGTAAAAAACATTTTTTACATGGTTGTACAGTTAAAAAAACCTTATTAGGTTTAACTTTCACCTGTTACTGGAGCCATCACCTCGATAAAAAATTCCATTATCGGGTAAAACGTAAGTTCGAGTAACCTAAAAGTCGATTAAACTGAACATCTTAAAATACAACCTTATAAAAGTAAAAATGATTGTAGTAATGTATTTTAAATATATATGTATTCAATATTAAGAATTTTACTTCTTAATAGTTTCCAAGAAATAAAATGTAATATAATAATCACATACTGAGCCACTTTATTCGTATAATACAAAAATTTGTAGAGAGGCCATATTAAAATACTACCAAGTCTAAAACAGAGAGCCTTTATCTTATTAACTTAAGTTTAATTAGGTATTGCTGGAAAATGTTGGATTATCCACCGGTCTCTTGACTCAAGGGTGATTGAAAGGGACTCCACTGTACTGAACTTTTGCTATGGCTAATAAACAATCTTAAAAGTTACGGACTACCTACTTTACAATTTTCTATTAAAGATGATAAATTTTAAGTAAAATTTGGTATTTAAGGCTTGTCACCATTTCTTTATCACGCAAGTCACTAAAAACAGTAAGTTATACTTTATTGATCATTTACGGTCAAGATAGAAAACTCCGAAGACAACTGTTACCTTCAAGAACTTTAAATATTTTGGGATTTTTATAACAGGAGATATAAGAAGACTGAAAAATCTGCCTGTGGCTAAAATGAGTGTTACTTTAATAGAGATTTTTAAACATTTTTTAAAAATTTAATTTAACAGTTTTCCTAATTTAAAGACTTTAGTATAATGAAAAGGTATTTGAAATGCTTATTTTATTTATATTATGCCCTTATAAATAGAAAACTTTCAAACCTATAATTCTTTCTTCGAAGCAAGTAAACACAAAATCTTCCTTTATTTTATTTTACATATTTTATATAGCTAACAGCAAATTTAAAGCTTCAATAAGCTTGAGTAGAATCTCCAGATGCATTGTTTAATTTATATTTAATTTTTTTTTAGAATTCTAGTTTTGAAATGTGCCTCTAAGTTTAATAAAAAAAATTTAAAATTTGTGTCTAAGTAAAAGAAATTTATTTTCGAAAAAAGCAAAACCTATTTAAAAATTTATTATGTTCTGGTCGTTCTAAAATAACACTTTTTACTACCTAGTCCCACACACAAAGGCAATATTTTGGTTTGAAACACTCAGCCCATTCGAAAAGTAAATAGCTAAACATACTCGTTTCTTGCCTGGTGTAAGTGAGTAAATTACAATAACTTTAAATACATATTTAAAGCCAAATACATTTATTAAAGCCAACTGAAATTGAAACTCTTACTCTCCTTCATTTTGAAAATGGTATGCACCAGATCTTATTGTATATTCTATGGTTTCCTTAAAATCAGTTATTTATTTATTTAAAAGAATATAAATAATTTACATACCTCAGTGACATAGTTATACAAGATTTCCTACACATGTATATATTTTAATAACGAGTCAATGATATTTTATTTACTAAAGCATTGAAATTTCATATCATTCTCTCTTTCATTTTAAATTGAGTTAAAATACAAATGATATAGTAGTTTGTTGAAATAAAATGGTATACGATTAAATGTAGGATAATTAAAACATGTATTTATGTTTAATTCTTAAAAGAACTATGTACTACAGATAGTAAATAAGTAATAGAATATAGATTCTTGGTGAGACTGAAAAGCTAAGCTATTTATTGCACAAATCCAATATGTATTAATTCGCCTAAAGTTTGTTTCTTTGGAAGAATTTCTTCGATATGAAATCCAGTGACAATTATGGTCGGTGATGGACGGTTCACTCTAGCAACTTTGATTGCATACTGAAATGTGATCTGAGTATGAATTCATGAATGGGTTGATCTTTCAATTCAGAAATCTACTTAATTTATTAATAAATTCTGTACTAAAAACTGTTATTTGATTACGTTCAATTGTTAATAATGTTATAAAATTATCGGTTTAAAGGTTGCGAATTATGACTAAAATGTAGGATACTAATTTTTATGAATTATATTGGATATATCTATAATATTATCTATAATAGGCGTTGGCAAAGACTTATCACTCGAGGGGCTTATAATAACAAATATTATAATAACAAATCTATGAACATTTTCCTTCATCTACTCATACGCAAACTGGAACAGAATTATTATCTACATTTACAATTACAATTATTCCTATGAACCCTATCTAACATATACTGTAGTTACGTAACAAACAAAAATATAAAAAAAATATCCCACGTGCCATACCTTTATAAATATTATAAATGTATCTTGAGTAAGTTTTATGAAATACCAAAGGAAAAATATGAATATACTCTTCACATGTAATTAATCAATGGCAATACATCTCACATTTAAAGATACTTGATAATATAGCTCGGTGGTCAAGAGAGCGTCTTTCAAGCTTTTCGGGATCAATTTGACCTCACTTTATTGAAAGCTTTCACCTCAATAGAATCACTTACTGGCGATGAAATTCTATGTCAACCTTTTCACATGGTAAATGTACTTTCACTTACGCACTCGTATTAGATTACTACTCTTATGCAGTACAGTTTTAAAACATACTAGATGTGGAATGAAATATGTTAGTGTATTGACATTAACGTTGATCTAAAGAAAAATAATAACTTATCAATTAGACATACCGGTATAATGTTACTTATGAAAATTATAATATATAAAAAGGGTAAAGATAGGCAAACGGCTTATAACTAAATGATAAGGACAGATCTGACATTTCCAATGTGCTCACTGTCAAATGCAAGGAAAATAATATTAATTTTGTTTAATAAGTAAAATTATTTGTAAAATGCATGATAATGCTCCTTTAATAAAATTTCATTATATATGTATTTTAGTTTAGTGAATAATGGGTGAATACTAATATTTACTGTAATTTATATTTTTTTTATCAAAAGATTATCAAAGTTTTAATTTAGCAAATTTAAAAACAAAGATATAATGTTTTTAATTTTTTATTTATTTTATTTTAGTTTATATTTTACTTACGAATTATCACCCTAAAAAGGAAAAATACATTTAAACTTATAAAGAATTACATATTTTATATATTTTTAAAACCGTAACTTCAATAATACATTGATTCTTACTCTAGCGGATATCTCACCATGAATTCAGAGCTACAATAATGGCATGCACTAATATTGGATAAGGCATCTGATGATAAAGTAGTTCTCCAAGTTCGTGGGCCGACATTAAATACACCAAAGTTAGCGGTCGCTAAGCCAGTTGGCTGTGGGCCATGAGACCAACATATTGTACTATTATGGCACCAATTCTCTTCAACATAAACAACGCCTACCACTTTAACAATAGCCAATGTTCCGACGATATTATCTCAGTTATTCAGTATGATGTAGAAGTATATCTACAAGAGTTGCAAAGTAGTTGGAGTCTCTAGAAGGGCAATATGTTGTTTTTCAACTCCCAGATGACCAACAACCTACTGGATGACTTAATATTCATTCTAATATATGACGGTTTGGACAGAAAAAATATTTTTTCGATAGTCAAAAGGGTTTTACTCTCCGACTACAGGACCACAGAACATTGCTCTTTATTCCTAGATTAATTAATCCGTATCGGATCATAAGACTGAAAATACCTTCCAGTGACATTAAATTTTGTTCAGGAGTATATTAAACCATTTAATAAGTATATGCCTATTTAATATTAATAAGTTGGTTATCGAATGAAAATTCGTGGCCAAGTACGTAACCAGGATTTGGGGGGCGGGTTTCTAAACAGCGATACAATCAGGACGGATTTCTGGGGGAGGGGGACAACAGACAAAAAATGAAAAGAGCAAAAGAAAAAATAACAAAAAAATTGTATTATTGCTGGGAAGAATAACAGAATATTTATGACAATATAGTTGAATCTATTATATAGTTAAAGATTACTTCAAAACTGCAAGTGAACCAACTTCCAAGGCACGCTCGCCATTACATGTTATGTTGAAACAATGGACATTCCCGAAGTGGAACAGACGAGATTGCAAGATTATTTTATATTGAACATTTCATCCTGATTCTTTAGATACTTTTTTCAATTCCTTCTGTTTTTGGACAAATTTAATCATTGTGATTCTTAGATACTTTTTCATTCCTTCTGTGTGTTTGGAAATTTATCGTTCAGCTGTGCACGATTAAAAACTGAAAACAATCCGAATGATTACGAAATAAAGACTTATGGCTAGGCTTTGTAGAATTAATGTTTTTCTTAACTAATAAGAGTTTGAGTCTTACTCATAGAAAGTTATAAATAAAGACGAGCAATAAAGGTAACTCAATTTAAAAAGCATAAAAATGAAAAATTTTTGTTTCTTTTAATAACATATAATGGTCCAATCAGTGTGTAGTGTATTTCAGAAATAGTTTGGATATTTCTTATTTGTCAGCTATTCTTTTCCCACCTTTTGCACCTTATTAGGTACTTATTGCATGAGACCCTTTTTATTTTTAAAATAACGGATTGTTTTTGTATTTCACTCATGTCATTCGTAGATGCATATCTTGAAAGTATAAACTTTTTAAACACTTATATCCTGGCCAATGGTGAATCTGCTGGGAATTAGTATTCATGCAATAAAGATACCAACTAGTTCTGAAGTTTTCCTCAAAACTACCATTAGGATTAGTTTTGTCTATTTGTTTATTTTCTTCCGCTAATATATGCACTGTCAATTCAGCGTCGACATAGATTTTATGAGTCTCAGAAGCTGATTCAAATAGCTTCACATAGTCAAACTAAAGAAATAACTCAACATCAATATTCATCTCTCCAATACCTACAAGTAAATATGTTGAATTAATTAATAAGTTCTCATGTGTAAACACAAGACAGCAGCATTTAGGTTTACTAAATAGGGCCTTTTGGTTAAAGAAGCCTCTGTTTAGTCATTGTTAAAAACGTAAACATAAATTGACCAGAATTTCGGGGGTTGCTGGATCACCTTCAGCACCTCCTTGCTACTTCCTTTCGCCATTTGCAACTCCTAGGTATCATATAAAGTGCTTCTTCGAATTATTTCATACTAAAAAACAAAGTCTACTCATAATATTATTAGGACTGGCAAGGGGCACACATTTGAAACAATGAACGAATCGAGCACATTGTGTAAGATGCTAAAATATAAGTATAGGAGACAATATGTCAGGACTAATGCCAAGCCTAAAACCAGCTTGTTAAATTGTCCTTGAATTGTTATGATTGTTATAATTTTTATTCGTTTTTAATGGTAGTTTTGCAAAGGAATACGGATCTAAAAGGAAAATAGAACAGAATCCTGGTATCGAAAGAAGTGCTTCCGTTTGAAGATGAAGATTAATAACACATCATACCTCACCCCTGCCTCAGATCACTTATTACGACATACATCCTTTATATTTAGAGTAAATTAATAAAAATACAAAGAATTGTATACTAATTTCCTTATTGGTCAGGTTTAGCAAAGCCTGAAGAAGCAGAAAAAATTTTGTTTTTTCCGTATATACGTATGTTGTTTCTTAAGATATGTCGAAAACTAACTGACCTATGAAATTAAGAATGGTTATACAATATCATTTTTACATAAGGAACTAACGAGTTTGATGATATTGTATCTAACCGTGTAGGACTTTGCTGATTATTACTAGAGACTGTTATACTGGGCGTGTGGTTAACATGATCGCAACAAATAAACTAAGTGCAAGCATACGACATTTATGCTTAAGCATACAGGTCTACTTTTGGGTGGGGGGGGGGGGGGGTGGGGGGGGGGGGGGGTGGGGGGGGGGGGGGGTGGGGGGGGGGGGGGGTGGGGGGGGGGGGGGGTGGGGGGGGGGGGGGGCCGCAGTTACTAATGGTTACAAATTATTACAGTAAAAGTCCTTACACGTTAACAAGTAAAAACGTCAGGGGCCTAGGAGCCGCGGATAACCATTGATACAGATCATATATTGCAGTCCGTCGGTAACATATATTGCAAGCTAGTGTAATAGTAAGCGTGCCAATTGCATGCAGAGTGGATAGCTTGTCTATTGGAGTAGTAAATGATCAGTTTCAATACATTATTACAGTAAATGCCCATAGAATAATAGTAAGATAACATAATAAACAAGTCGTGGGGAGCCTGTAATTAATCAGTGTTTTTAAATCAATACAATAGTAGGCCTAGGCTTAGACCGTCACGGTATTCGATTCCGCAGTTATATCATCGTTATATGTAATTACAGTGAACGCTTTTAACAAACACATTAAAAAAGTCAGGGGATTAGTAAGTAGTTAACCAATTTTAAAAATCGTTACAGTAAACTCGTCTATAAGAAAACAGGATAAACATTACGGACACTGAAGTCTATGTTATCAAAAATGATAATTAAAGTACTTAGTTAATGCAGATCTTTCAATCTAAGGATGTGAGGTCGATGATGTAAGGTACACCGTTAAAGTGAACAAAGTTAACAAATCATTTTTAGCAGTTTTATCAATTGCATCGGTGAATTAAAAAGCACTTAGTAATAGCGTCGCCGTAACCTAAAGTATACAAATTCACTAAAATACTACAAGATACTAAAATGTGGACTTAGATGGTAATTAAAACTATTTTTGCTTTAATTTTGGTTGCCCCAAAATATCTTTTTTTTTAATTCAGATTGACTGTGTTGCATGGATGTGTGTGACATGTGAATATCCAGCTTGATATCACATTAATTATCTTTGCAAATCCTAGAAATACAGATATAGAATCAAAACGCCACGTTGCTTTCTGTTTGCACATAATTTCACAATATATGAAACTAAAAGTTATATACTGGCAAAGCTTTTTTCTGGACAGAGAAAGCCATTTCAAATATCCTGGTACATCTCAAAGCTAGCCCCTCAAGATACTCTATCTTTTATTGACGAAAGCATGAATCAGCGATTTACAGTCAGGAGTCTACTGTCAGAGGTTCTAACTCATACAGTAAACGTGGCTAAAGAAAACAAAAAGGCAGTGCATCAGAGTCTGTATGTTTTAGTGTTACAAACTGTGACTAATGTACCTAGAGAGTGGAGGTCGGGCAATCCAGAGATGTTAAAGTTGGCCTTACAATGTTGAAAAGAACAACAACTTGATAACGTAATCTTTTACAGTTTTATCAATTGCATACTTCAGTGCAATAAACGTAACTAGTAATAACACTTCAGTCTATGGTCTACAGCTATTGCACATTCCTTTTCTAGTTCAGATTCGATAATAGATAGAGAATTTCAAAGTGCAATGATTTTTTGCAAATTTTCCACTATTCTTTTGATAAAAGAAATCAGTAATACAACGTTTCGAGACCTGCAATCTGCTCTCTTCTTTAGGTGGTTTAATGTACTGGCCTAATACATAAATGTAATTTAAAAGATATAAATCATCATACCACACCATAATGACGCGCATAAGTCAGTAATCACATCAAAAATTATGATGTGTGTCAATTCCATGCACACTATCTCTAAAACACCACTTAGTAAAATAAACACTAATTATCATAAATGAACCAAAGATTAAATGTCAAATTAGTTCTGCATAATGCAACCAACCACTAGTAAAAAGTTAACGTTTTTGGAGATAAATTATACAAATCACATTTAGAAATTTGGTTTCTAGAATATACGTATAGTAGTATTAGTAGCATACGTATATGAACATTTATGTCAACAAGGGTCGACACAAACAACAACCGACAGAGTTTAATTCCTAATTTTACACAAACTTGTACCCTCATACTAAATACATACTACAGCAATATACACATAGCATCTACTGCGTACTATATACTAAACATAGATGAATCATATTCTTGTATTTATAAATTTTGACTTATCATTTTGAAGAATTTTCTCGTCAATCCAACACAGCTGTCACGCAGGTCCGATGTCCGGTAATTAGCTTTCAGCTTGTAGTAACGCAAAAGCGGCATATTGTCTTCAGTCAGTAGATTTACCCTCGGGGAAGCCATTTCATCGCACTACACATTTTATGGAATAATTTTAAATTTAAAAATACTGTTTTCATGGCAACAAGTTAATTTAATAGTTCAGAAACATGAGAAAACGTTAATGATGAAATTGTAATAAAGTGCCATTTCACGCGTTGCTGAAGGTTGTGCTAGTATACTCCCTGCGCCAAAGGTTCCAGAATCGCTGCTGTAGAGCCTGGACGAGCTGCCAGTGCTTCAGCCTGTTGGAGGGAAGTTCACCTAGGTTGGGCTCAGGTATGCCTCATAGGTGCTCATGGGAGCACCTATGAGAAGGTGACCAGAGATGAGCGCCTGAAGGTCATAAGGGTCACTCGAGAGGTGAGTGAAAAAACGAGAATATGGGATCGGCCTTACTTAAAGAGTTAGTCACGAATGATGAAGTGTAAAACGTGTATATATATCACACGGACAGACAGACAGACAGAAATTAAACTTTTGTATGTTACATATGCTTAAAAAGGGTTTTCTCCTTACACCAGAAGTAGATAGAGAGTATTTAGGATATCCCCTAGTTCGTATTAGGCTTACCAATCCTACGCATATTTATGTAATTTTCTTCATCGTGACAACAAAGTAAACTCAACTATGGCACTAGAAATATTTTAGACTGAGAGTAGATTACAAAGCCGAAGGTAGACACTTTTAGACCGAAGTAGATTTAAGAGAGCTACATACGTATATAGTTTTTGCAATAAGGCAAATTAAACTTTGGCACCGAATTGAACCATTTAAACGGCTGGAAGTATTCGCATTATAACCGAAGTATGATTGTCAGTACTAAAATTGTTGTGTGATTATTTAATAATAAAATATGTCTACATATATAGATATGTAGACATGTTTTATTATTAGAGATTCAAAGACACACTACATTATAGTACCATAAATATTGTAGACCAAAAGTATATGAAAAGGGCCATAAGTATAGAGTTTTTCTTACTATAGCCATAATTATAGAACACGTCCGAAACAGTACCAAAAGAAGCTATTATTGAAAAATAAAACCTTTTTACAAACACTAATAATAACTAATAAAGACTTGCAACGCGTGCGTATCACTATTGTGCTTATTTTATCTAAATATGATTGTTTATTTTTATTTTCCTTAATCTTAAAATAATATAAATAAATAAAAAGCTTCGTCAGGAGCTGCCTTAGCTAAGACCCAGGATACGACATCAGTGTGGACACTCCTAAGCTTGCAATATTTGATTATTGAATACTATCATAGTCGTTTGTAATTAATATTACTTAATATGTTTTAACACGTGATTAGGAGATTAATTTCAGTAATTCATTTTACATATACATATCTGTATATCGCAAGACGTAATGTAAGGATCCATAAGCATTTTGGAAATC
This sequence comes from Homalodisca vitripennis, assembly GCF_021130785.1. Lineage (NCBI taxonomy): Eukaryota > Metazoa > Arthropoda > Insecta > Hemiptera > Cicadellidae > Homalodisca > Homalodisca vitripennis. Next base: position 59,106,733 of record NC_060214.1, on the reverse strand, counting down.
CCAAACATGTAACATTCTGGTGTAAAGATTTGATCTCTCTACCTAAAATTTTACAAAACTGACTTTATTAAGATTAGAGTATTTCTCAACTAACAATGACTATACCTCGTTACCATGAAAATACAATTTTAAAAACTAATACAATTAACGAATGTTTCAGTACATTTACATCGTAATAATTATTTCTTCAAGTTAATAAGGAAAAAGTCAGCTGCGTTCGTGTTGTCTTCTTCCGACCTGTGACCCTGACACTACGATTGACACTGCCGTTTTGGCTGCAATATTCATCAACTAGATAAGTCAAAACAACAAATTTTTATTGAATACAACCCACACCCACGTAGATTTCTTTTGAATGCATGGCTGTATATATTATATGAATATTTATTTTAAACAATTAAGGCTTGAGTTAGATTTTAAGAGTAGCTACTCATGAATTTGGATTATTATCTGTAAGACAGCAGAACTACTATAATAACATACTCCTTTACTGTAATAACTATATTTAATTACTCCATGGACACCGGCCACTACGTTACATATTTTTCAGTTATTACTACCGCTAATGCAGTTGAATAAATATTTTCTTTAATGTAAAACATAACTAATCACTCTTGACTCATTTTAATAAAGTTATACACGCGGTTGTTTTACATTATTCTAAATTAAAAACTGACATGTATTTCCTCACTAGTAATTAATTTTGACTTTACCAAAGTGTATATATTAATATAACCATAGACAAAGGAAAATAATAATGTTGTGAGTTTACAAATCTAATAAAACACTTATTTAGGTGACACATTAGCGCTATAATCTTTTGTTGTTAGAACTTGTGTGAAAATTTTGTCCTCTGCGATACTTAGATTGTGAAGTATTCCTTCACTTGTTTGTTGTTTAAGGTGGTGTACATCCAATAGCTCATAGCTAATTCTTATGGTTCAAATACACAACTTGGTTCTTAAAATTTATACTAAATTTTATCTTAAGATAACATTAATTTTCATGTTTACGAGTCGTGGTGGAGGTCAAAATGGACTCGGATCAACTTATGCTCCCAAGCAAGCAAGAAAACGAAAAACAAACGGAGTAAAGTATTATTAAAATATCATCTGAGAATCAAATCAGTTTTATATTTATTACAAACTTCATTTAAAAATAATCTTTTCTTGTTTAAGTCTACCTGTACTACAATAATTATGAGATAATACATAATCCAAAAATCCATAACTCTGTTATTCAGTAATTTTACATTAAATTTCACTACGTCACGATGAGAATTTTGAAATGTACATAATTTTCTTGACGTGACGTAAACAGCGATATACCAAATATCCAACCTAATAAGGGAGGAAGTATTATATGGTAGAAGCGTGACGACATGCCCAAGGACTGGCCCTAGTATCATGTAATACTCTAACCTGGGTGCGCATAACAGTGTCATAGCTGTTGCAGCCATAGCTGTTGGTTCTAGAAGCAATGGTGAATGCAAGGCAACTGTTTAAAGCACTGGCAGTCCCAATCCCTGCCAAGGTTGGATTTTTAAATTAAAGTTTTAAGAGATCTCATACAAATTTTCTTGGTGAAATATTTTCCGAAAGGTATTTTATTTTTACCATAATTAAAGTCTTACGATAAAATACATGCTAAAATAGAATAAACTTTGTATAACAAACTCTACATGCCCGAGCAAACATGTTGCTAGGCTTAACATCTTAACAATAATTGTTTATTATTTTTACTATGTTAGGAACATATTATTATACTATATACTAATTAGTTACAATAAGTACCAAGGAGGATATATAATTATATTGTTTTTACTAATAACTATTTATTGTGTTGGGTTTAATTTCTATTTTTCATACAAACTGGAAAATTCACAATACGGATGAAATTCCGGCATCCGACTGTCATGTCATTGGCGTTCAACATTTATTTTTTAAACTCCACTCTTTGTCAAGAGTATAATAATACTGCTGTATTTTTACAAAATGTGTACATTTATATAACATATGTACAAAATGAGTGCCAAAAGGTACTCATATATGTATTTAAATAAATTTCCCAAACGGCGGGTCATTTTCTGATTAAATCACTTAAAATGACATAATATTCTCTCCCTACATTTGGTACCAGAAAGAAAGTTTTACGTAAAATTTAATTTTATTGAAAGGTTAAATTAAAATGTTGAATGCCTGAATCATTACACTCTATAAATAGAAAAACATTAAGCAATACTGACATTGAATATTTTGCTTAACTGCTCTTCCTCTAGCGGTAGTTAAACCTTTTCCCATTCCTTAAAGTAACTGTAGTGCGAAATAGTTTACTGCATTATAGTTATTAAATATAGGTTAAATTAAACCTAAAAACTAACATTTTAGTATTATGTCAGTAATTAAAATGAGGTTAAAATCCTTTTTATTACTACCTTAAGGGTTTTGTTCACCGGAAGAAAAGGATAGATTCCAATCATCGAAATGTTCTGTTATATATTTTATATAAATGTTGAAATTTGATTTATTCCAAAAGTCCGAAAATTATATATCTTTTTAAGGATGCCTAGTGTTACAGCATTGTATTAAAAGATTTGTTGTAATTACTAATAATTTTGTAAACGTTAGTGGTTGGTATTTTAACTTACGCAAATCCCAAATTTCCCAAAACATTGATAATAATCCACAACAAGTGGTAACAATTTCTATTGTTATGGCCTAATTGTCTAGCAAATGAGTAAATATAAAAGATCGTGTAAGCTAAAATCTTAGTAACGTATGAAATTTAAGAATTACAATAAAATAAAAAGAGCATGAAGTCAAACAATAACTTCCAATGTCAGTATGGACTCCCTGGGGCTATTTCAAATAAAAGGCCAGGGGTAGTCTAACTGTTGGTATGAAGCTTGCCTTTGTCTAACTGTAAAATGTTCATCTAGTTTGGTCTGTTGACGTAAAATTGGAGTATTTTAACAAAGGAGTTAAATGTTCTAAACCAAGATGAATCTTGTGTGTTAAACCAAGAGAAACATTCTGTGATAGTCCTCTAGTTAATTTAAAACAGGTTGAAAGAAATTTGAACTGATTGACGCACATTCCATTCAACGCTTTTCCTCCCCCTTCTTCCTAATCTATGACAAAATGAGTTACATGAGTTACTCGTGACCAATTACGTTTTCTTTTCATAAAAACTATGTTGAACAATAGCTATTACACCCCTTTACCACATGGATTTGTATCATTTGCAAAATTTATTTATATTTAACAAACTGTATTTTTATTCTCGGTTATTAGTATTCAATCTAAAATACAACATAGAGTGTTTATTCATGTTGTTTAGTGTTTAGATTATTGTGACTGTGATGTTGCACTGGCAAACTATTTTTCTTGGTGGTCCTCAAGGATCCATATTGGTATCTTTATTAGTTATTCAAATACATTACATTTACACTGCAATAGATCATGGTAAGTGTAATTTGTAAGCTGGTAATTTAAACAATTATGACCACTTAATGGAAGTGCTTGAAATAAGAATATTTAAATAACGTATATATTGTGCAACATTTACAGAGGTCTGTAAAAAATCTCTTCTACAGATGGACGTAGCAAACTAAAAAAGTTGGAGTAATCTAACTGAGTGTAAGAATTCAGAATGTTTATACGTGTTTTGTTTTTAATTAGTACATTACAAGTTACAGTAATACTTTTTATTGTTAAAACCATATTGATATATTTGTTTATGCTTGTAAACTACACAAGACAAGGTTTTAAAATAATGTACCAAAAAAAAAATTACTAGAAGAAAGCACATTGTTCTCAAGTATAAAATGCAAATTTTTCTCTGTAAAGCGTTTAACTTTATTTTCTGTCATATTCAATGCAAACAGTTAATTATAGAGTCCAGAAGGTTGGGAGGTTTTATAACTGGTTATTTTCAGGATAAGTCAAGATACGTCATTACATCTAGTAGCACATACTTGTTTACTGTACATATACTTCATTATAGTTACAGAAAGTTCGTAACCCCACTATCTGCTATCTGCACGTGCCTCTTTTGTAGTTTGCACACACTCAAGTCTAATTGTAAAATTCATTAGACTTGGCACGACCTAACAAGAAAGCACTGATTTCCCCAGTCGCATTTCCCTGTCGCTTAATACGATTCCATTCCTTAATGTTTGCCACGTAGTTTTGGTCACGCCACAAATGTATGTATATTGTTTTTGTACTTAAATGTCTAATATATACGTTATATGCAAGTATATACGAGTAAATTATTTACACGTGATAGTTGTAGTAAACAAAGTTTTTTTTTGGATAATACAAAATCTTCTTCTTAATCATATTTTGCCGTCCCCATGGGCTACTGGTGTGTGCAGGAATATTTTTGCTGAGCAAGAGAGAGAGAGAGTCGGTACACGATAGACGGTACTGGCAAACAGTAGTTAAGTTATAAATCGGATTTAAACCTGCGCCCTCTGACTCAGGTCCAAAAAACCGTGAACCCACCCACTCTCCCAAAGGAGACCATATCATTAAAGTATGAAATTAAATAAAAATATCTTTATTAGAGGCGAAGTTAGTACTATAAAGTTCTCTCTACTACGTAACCTCATAAGGATGAGGTCAATAACCCATAAATGGTATTTGTTCATTAGATTTCCTTCGGGAAGGAATTTTGCATATGTAAGTGGTACGGAGGTTTTAACGTGTTTCGTAACCAAGAAAAGTGGTAAAATATATTATCATAACTTGATGATGATTACGCCTATATAAAATGTGCATATTATAAGATGCAAGTTAGTGCTATGACAGTCAGTAACACACACTAAGCAATAATATGGAACACTGCCTGTTTTAATGGAAACTATATTTTTTAGATACTTCTACATTAAATTTATTAAAAAAAGTGCTTACGCCGGTTAAGGCATCATCAGTTTGACATTATTTACAGAAAAATCCATATGTGTAAAATAGAATAAACATATGATAAATTTATTTTTTTTAAATAAATTTAAGTAGAAGTATCTAAAAAATGTATTTTCCATTAAAACCTACCTACTTCCACCAAGGATACAAAGCAGAAAATGAAAAACACTGCCTGTTTGTTATTTGTCTGAGTTATACACCCGTTTCCTGTATAATAGATTCCGATATACGAAATTAACATGTTTCAGCCACAAAGACTGTTTCCTCGTTCTCTGATTGTAAGTACTTAATGTTGCCTATTAGAATATAAACATAACATTTGATATTAATGTTTGATAATTTTTAACATGCTAATAAAGAATTTACTGTAAGTAGTAAATTTACTGTCCATAAGATAAACTTCTGTAATTTGTTCTCACTTTTATAAGTCTGTAAAATATCCCATCATTTTACACTATAGAGAAGCTAAAAAACTTCTGGTATAACAATTCTGTAACTTTCTTACATTCAAGATTCGTGGAGCCAACAACTCGTAGGGTTATTGTGTTAGAAGACAAGCAACATCGTTGAACACGCAGGAAAAGGATAGAAGTTTAACTGTGTTCATATAATAAAACCATTTTATTTTATAGACAATTGGCGCTTTTTAAATATATGGTCGTATAGGTTGAAAACCTTTCTACGTAATATAAATGCTAGCGTTTCTTCTTATGCTTAGGAAGTGGAATCGTAACGATTTGCCAAATAAACCAATTCCCTGAATGTGATATTTATAAACTGAGAGAGATACGGTCAGAATATTTCCGATAAATATGCAAGGATCGTATTATAACTGGTATTGTAGGAATGGGCTGAGAATGTGATACAGATGGTTGTAAACGCTCTTTGTTCCCTCGGGAATAATAAGATTTAGAAATTAGGGAGGTAATGATAGAAATAGTAATATTTAATGAAGATTACGTTAATTGTGGACACAAAAAATATTGAATCGTTAACGGTAGGGAAAGAACGAAACAGATGTCTGCAATTTTAAATAATTAAACATGTTTGAACCCTATTTCTAAATAAATATTTTATTTTACTAAAAAATACTTACTGTAACTTAATAATACCGAATTTAAGTTACGGGTTTTAATGAATTAACGGTAGAAATTATTTGTATTTTGAAATTACATGTATGATTAAAAAAATATTTTAATCACCATGTTAAATAGTTATGAAAACAGTTCATTTATCTTTGTACAATCAAACATAGATCAAATTAGGATGAGATAAATTCATAAGCAGATTTACGACATGTGAAACATATATATTCATTCATACAAATTTTACGGCAATCGAATAGAAAGTTCGGTTCTACTCAAGGATAATTAAGTAGATTTATATAATATTTCTGATTTCAGGGTCATGGAAATAATGTCAGTATAATTTTATAATTATTTTCCTCTACACTGAACATAAAAAAACCACTGAAATGTGTCTGAATTGGTATTCTGTTCACCTCGTTGTTTCTAATAATTAGTACTTGCACTAGTTAAAAGTAGCAAATATTTCTACAATGCAACTTAAATTTTATTTTTATCGGTGGAAGATTTGAAATTATAACATGATTTTTTACAATGCCATTGTTATGTTATATGCATATGGTTTGGTGCAGTCACTTTGTGATTCTTCTCACTGAGGCTCAATGAAGTTTTCTTTTGTGTTTTGTATACTTTCACTTTAATACCTACATGACTATGTTGATTTGTGCATGCTTAGTCATGTGTACAAAGTAAGAGAACTCTAAATCATATGTCACGTAACCGGATTCACTCGAGACTATAGTTCATTTCATTCTCCTGATAATATGAAAACAAAAAAATCAACCAAATTGAAAAGAAATAGTTACAGCCCAAGTCAAAGAAAAGAGAAAATTTGCCAGCCAAGGGAGTGATACACTTTAATGACCCTCAGTCAAATTCCACGGATCGACATCTTTTTTGAACATTCTGACTTGAATATACACGAAATTTACAATTAAAATTCAAGCTTCTACAAAGAAATAAAGTATTGTGGAAAACGAAAATATTCAGATTAAATAGTTTTTAAGATATTTAGTGGCAGTTAGGCTATTAATTAAAGGCTATGCCAAATTCCTTATAGAGTGACATGCAACAACATCGAACCCTACCTTATCTATATCCAAAATAAACTGATAAAACGGAATATCGAAGGGCATAATAGAATTTAAAAAACCTCTTACCAATACATTTAACAAGTGCTAGTTTTTAAGTATCATATGAATAAGCTCAGGCTATTTAAGGCTTGTTTATTTTATGATTTTCGCTGAGGTTATGACTATTCAAAAACCAATGTCAAAACACACACAAAAATACCATGGAGAGTTATACACCGTTATTAAACTCCATGTTTCTATTATAGAAATGAAGTTTCATGCAAAAGTTCAAGTGTTCATATCAGTTCATTTTCGAAATATCGACAACATATACATACAGCCAAAGTAAATTCGCCGAATTTAATGATGGGCTAACTAAAGTACCTATCAATATTAACTATGAACCTAAAGGCATGCAATAATTACTAGCTAATTTTTATGTAATGAACCAATAAGATGATTTAGATCTGAAGCCAATTACGTTTTCTGTGCTGACAGGTGTCAAGTAATTAGCCAAGTCAGAGAAGCTGCGAACAAAGAGAGCTGAGCTTCTCGTCGTTTGATTATCAGTAAAATTTCCCCTTGCATATTTCTCTCTATTCCCGATCACCTTAAAAGAGAGATAATGGCTCATACTGCCGTTATTTCTCACTGAAGGAACTAAGATAATGTATTATTACAGGCCGGTTAATCCAAGTAATGAAATGTAATTCATGTACGAGTAGATAAATGGAGCTTGAATATGTAGAGATTATGAGGCTATGATTAAAATGGCAAGTAATCAAAATTCCAATCACTCTATGCACAAGCAGGATATCATTAGCAGGATATAGGAGTACGCCATCCCTGTGGCGTAAAAAGTTCCATTTATGTAGCATGCAAATTTCAAGTTTATATCTTATTTTATTCTGTTAGCTAGGCTATATAATGTGATGCTATATCACATGTAAAAAGTTATATGACTGTATTCAGTTTGTTCAAAATTTTTTTTTATTCTATGATTTATTTGTTGCCACCATTTTTACCATATAACAACAGGATGACCATCGTAAAAAAATTCAAATGTGTAGTTAGTTTTCTAAATATTGTGTCGTCAGACAAAAAATTAACCTTTTACAGCCCCTCGAGTGATAGGTGACAATTTCGGTGACTTTTTCTCGTATCTCCAACGGTTTAAGCCACAAAACGCCCTCAAACTCAAAAGTTTGGTTAAAATTAAACACTACTTTCCCACTTCCTGGCAAACCTAATCTCGGACTTTAGTTATCACCCAATGCTTATTCTTCTAAATTTGCTATGACTTCACTTAATCTTACGACGAAATACATTGATTATTTTTATTTATAACACATAATTTGGCTGAGCTTTAGCGAAGCATTACAACCCACGAGAAAGGACACAGTATGGAAGACGTAACTTGAAAACCTCATGTCATAATTTAACCAATAACCAAATCACTCTTATCCCCGAATTTGAAACACTCACATTGAAATCCTCTAATATACCGATCGTTTGACAATGTGGGCATATACTGTATATGACTATGTTTTCTGGTTCCACCGAGGACTTCTAACCAAATTACGCTTATGCCTTTCCACTACCTTCTCAGTCTAATTAATTGAGCTTTTCCATACTTTTCAATCCACCTAGTAGTTTCTTTTATTATTTTTCAGTCAATTAACATTATATGGGTTTTAGGTATAAGGATGGAATTCAAGAATCCTTAATATTATAGCTTAGTATATAAAATAAAATAAGAAGATTTTCATATGAATTGTTATATTATTATATTACCTACTGTTTAACAACCACAATTAATAAGATTTAACTAGGAAACTTTAAATGTTACTATACCAGTATTAATTATAGATATCACAAATACATGGTATTATTTCACTTTTTTACTTACAATTCAATACTAGCAAACAAATCTTCAAATAAATCTTGAAATAACCGCATCCATCTTCTCCTGTCGCAGCTGTTGTAAAGACTTTTATCTTTACAACGCGAGCGTTTTATCTTGAGCTCGTTTTTCGAGGAATTGAACAGGCATGAATCAATGAGCATAGATTACTTAAAATTATCAGAGCCTTTAGAGTAGAGTAATCGTCATTTTAATTAAATCTATAATTATTTTCAGTCGTTTTACGTTATATCCTTTTTAAACGTAATTTAAACTTACGAACATAAATAATTGAAATATTACCTCTGCAAGTTTTACAGATTTATTCACAATTTTAAGCTTTGGTTAATAATTTTTTGCACACAATTAGAGTTTATGCAAGCTAGAGTATTTTCATTGATAATTTTAATGTACGTTTAAAATGGATGTGTCTATTATATAAATTGAATCGTGGCACATGACACTCTGCCATCTCTGCAAGTCGTAAATGTTTACCCTGAAGATTCCTTTCAAAGTAGGTTTATAAATGGAGTACTTAGTTTTATTTGTTCTCTTAGGGCAAGAAGCTTAGAATATTGCACCTAGTCCAATTAGGACCTTTACGCTGCTACCGGCGTGACACGATATTTTGTGGGGGTGGGGGCCGCCTTCTGTCGAGATTTCATGAGGCAAAGTTAAGTGCACGAAACCATGTTTTAAGTGTTGTGAAAAAAATGCCAAATTTGTAACTCAGCATCACTCTGGATTACACAGAGTAAATGGAATTATGAAGACCGTCTACAAAATATTGGAACAATCTCCATAAAAAATTATCTTTTTTATAGACGTCCTAGAATTTGTTTAAACACACCACCAAATTTGAAAAATCTATTAGATAAATATATTAAAGATAAAGACAACAAAACAAAATTTCAAACACAAATGCCATCCATGCAATAAACCACTCTGTGGAGTATGCAGTATGATGCAATCCACACACTGTTACAAAAGCTACGTTACGCAGAACAAATATTCTATTGCAGAAGATATCACATGTAACAGCAAAACTGTAGTCTATAAATTATCCTGTGAACATTGCCCTAAAGCCTACATTGGAGAAATATCTACATCACTTAGGCTGAGGATGAACAATCATCGTACCGATGTTCGACCATCAAAATTTACCTAGACCCGTTTGTGCACACGCTGTACAACACAATCAAACCTTTGAAAACTGTTTTCTTACTCTAATTGGCATAAAGAAGTTTCAAAATTATTGAAATTAATAAAAAATACACAAAATTATTACTAAGAAGATATCTACAAGTAAACATAATGACTCTTCAATCAAAATCACCATTTGGATATAATTTGAGACACAGTTAATTTAAATTTATTATTCAAACATTTTTATCTGTATCTGTGTTTAGGAAAGTTAACATGTTTTATTTGACTTGTTTAGATGTCATATGTTTTTATTGGTTGCTATGTTTTTATAACCTTCATTTTTATGTTTTTTAATATTTAAATTTATACAAGATTTTGATAATGTCAGTGAAAAGTGACGTAATATTAAGCTTTTAAATGTAGAAAAAACGTGTTTAGCTTTCTTAAATATATATATATATTTTTTTTTTTTTGTTAATTCAATGAACAATATTGTTTAACTTATAATTCATATTGGTTACGGTAAACTCTGGAAAAGATAAGACTGAGAGGCAGATGTCGGGGAGTAACACTAACTTTTACTGCCTCAAAACTGCTAGAACAGAGACGGGAGGCAAATATCGTCGGGAAAGACACCTGAGTAATTGTACATTGGCCAGTTCTGACGAAGAGACTCAATTAAACCCACTTCGGACTCAATCGAAGTCGAGTAATTAGCCAGTTAAAGGGAGCGAGAACGAAGCGAGATGAGGTTCCATCGAGGGGTTGCATTATCTTAAAACCAATTTATCAGTAAGAGGAAAATTATAAGAACCTATGTATTAATTTTATTATTAAAAAATCACAATATGTAAAAAAATATCTAAAACCTAGCACATATATTTATTAAATAAACATGGTTTCTTAAATTCTCTAAAAGTACAACTTTTTTGGTTTAAATCGGTAAATTACATTTTCAGCTTTTATTTTAGCCGACCTCTCAGTCGAGCTTGCCGGGAGCGTGGCATAGTGTAAAGTCAGATAACTTAACATTAGATTGAACTGAAAGTTTTAACTCATACCTCAATTATAGAGAAATTTTATTCTCGTAATAGGTCAATAAATGGCCGTACATCACAAATTTCGCATTGCTTAAAAATATTGCTCGGTGCTCAAGAGAGGGTATCCAAGCTTTTCAGCATCAATTTGACCTCACTTTATCGAGAACTTTCACCTCAATTGAATTACTTACTGGTGATGAAATTATATGTGAACCCTTTTACATGGCTAATGTTCTTTAAGTTACGCACTTGGATCACTTTACTCCTGGTACTGATTTTCTCTTTAAATATATTTCAGTTGTGGAATTAAATATATTATTGTATTGTTAGCAGCGCTGAAAAAACTTTATTAATTTGTTAATATATTGTTAATTAAATAAAAAATATCAAAAAAGAAACACTAAATATTAAAAGTCCATAGTTTTGTGAACGATACTGCGTCACTTTCTTTCAGGGCTATAGAAAAGTGTATAGTACAGGAACTGAGAGCTGAATTGAATTGTATAAGCGCACAATCTAATTTCTGAATATCTCTCTGTCCACGGTGAAATTTTTAACTAATCTCTCAAATTCTTCTATAACGGTTTAAGGTTGATTAAATCTTGTATATATTTCAGATTACGCCATAGTAACCATAAATTTAACTTTATTTCTGTTCATTCCCAGAAAATCGGGCAAAATATTTCACTAGCCGTAGTTCTCTAACAACGTGTTACGGACGTATTTTTAAATGTACTTTTTCATTATTCTTACAAAAGAAAATCACCAATCAGTTTTTTTCGAGTTACTTGTGAATATCCTGTATATTAGACTATAAAAAAAACAAAAACAAAACAAATGCGAAAAACCTAAAACACAACACAAAATCCTTCCGTATAACAAGTATTTGTGTTATATGAAACCTTATACACGAATCCTAAATATAAAAAAAGAAGGTAAGACAAGATAACTGATCTATATGAATCAAAAGCTTTTCCTGGTCACAATAACGAATATCCGTGGGTTAATTTAGCGTAAAATGAATTCGTGTCAGGAAACGTCGGACTACAGCCCTTCTCTCCCCCAACTGCTATTACAGAAAGGTCTCATGCAATGTTTGCCCCACTTCACTCTTCCTCTAGACTTGTGGCGATAATGAAAACATTTCTTACCAAAAGTTTCCCATTGAATTTCACTTTTGGAATTTGCACACTGATCGTTCTTGACACTGTAATTTTTGTTTCCTTATCATATTTTAGTTAATACCGACCTAATAAATGATAAAAGGACTTTTGGTATTTAAATTATTAGCCTGGTGTTCTGGTTTAATGTACATGAAGGAAAACAAGTAAATCCATCATTCATTTGAGGGAGTACATGGTTATGTTTTGTGTTTTAAATAACTTTTTTTAATATCTGTAGAGAATTTTTCTTGTCTATAGTAATTAAAATTATTTAAATACTCAATCACAAATAAAATTAAATTCTTTTAATGATTGGAGTCTATATGTTTTAATCTGGATTCTTAAGATGCTTTTATATTTATAAAGTGCTATAATTAGAAGTGTTCTTAGTAAATCAATTCTATATATCGTTAAAAAATATTCTTAATGAAAATTCTTAAAAGAAAATAAATGTAACTCATTGTTAGTAGTCTAATTCTGTTTATATATATAAAGGAATTTCGGTCTTAGCAATGAATTGGTTAAGAAAATTATTGCACTTAAGGGGTTGGACATAATTTATATATTATTATATGTTCAACTGTATGTTCTGCACGATATCTTAGGTAGCCTACCACGTAACCCGTTGACTTCAACATTTGTACGAATCATCATAGTAACGTAAGCAACATACATGATGGCTACGAGAATATAGTAGATAAATGACTTCGTAAAAAAATACCGATTACTATCATATAATATCTTAATAAGTAATATAATAATGGATAGCTATATACTTGAAATTTTACATGATCCCACAAAATATCTTTATTGTAAAATAGATAGAGTATTATATAGCATAAGAAAAAAATCCACCGTCAATCGGCTTTATTTAGGGAGTTAAAAATGAGAAGGTATTGAAAGAGTTATAAATGTAAAACAGCATTTGTTTCACGCATTGTTGTTTTTTATCATATTGTATGTTTTAGACGCATTAATATTGTATATCTCCTTCAGAATTAGATTATTGATACTTTAAGTGTCCGTATAAATGTATCTGGCGTTAATTTAGCATATATTTACTATCTGACTGTAGGGTTTTGTTATTGAAGCTAAAAAAACTCCTAAAACCTGATAATTTCATAATTATAACAATTTTGATATTTTCCAATTTCATCCTCTATAAAACTTTTTCATACACTCTTTCATAAAAAAAACATGTTGTTTCCTTACACAACGCAGATTTACTCTTTTACCCTGAACTATAAAGAGACAAGTGGAAATATGAAACAACGCATTAAATATATAAAAACAATATATACAATTTTAACGGTAAGAAGTTATACATCTTTTTAGATTAACTGTAATCCCTGAATATCCTCACTTGATTACTTTTTGATCCAATTCACAAATATCTAACTATCCCACCTGATTAATCATTTAATTCCTTCTAATATTTGAAAATGTTAAGTATGAGGCAGATGATATAACGTTTGATAATATTATGGCGTTTCTCATACTTCTGCAAATTATAAGTGAAAGTCCATCTCGGTGAAGCAAATCAAACAAAGTAGTTAATATTATTCATTGAACTAAACACACACTTTCAAATCCATAAACTTAATCATCTCTTATGATATAAGGTTAATTATAACTTATTCCCATCCTATCGTTCTTATCTTTTGGAATATACACCCGATCACTAGGTTTTCGTTATTATAACCCATCATCCATAGCTTACAACAATCTTGTTGTTCTTGAGGGAACCTTATGTAGACAATTGATATAAATACTTATCTGTTTTGTTAACAAAACTGTTTATGAAACATAGTATATAAGCAAACCTTGCTTATTTGTATTTAAAAATTGTTTAAATCAACGCATGCAATACGTATTGTATTTCATATTAATATGTAGTATATAATATTTAGTGTTGTATTTGGTTGTTTTGAACTTCTGCAGATAACCCAGTACCGCTTTTTCGGGATGAAAATTTTAATTTTGCTTCAAAATTTCACTACGTTTTAAATGTTACTTTTAGTTACTATATGAGTTGAACAGTTTCAGAATTTACCACTTTGACCAACACCAGCTAATTGTAACTTGTATGGAGTGTGTCCAATAAGGTGGAAAATGGAACAACCTCACATAGCAATAAAACAGTGGTTGAAGGTAAACTTAATTTCCTTTATTGGTGTTCCTAAAAGATTGTGGTTCTTGCTAGTCTCTCTTTATTATTTTCTCGTCCAAGACACAATCTCTTACGTCAGTTGTTGTGGCCGTGCTTTTTAGAGTTTAGAGCATTATATGATGAAAAAATATAACAGAAGATTTTCCATGAGTATGAGGCTGGTGTTTACAACAACAGCAACCACAGGATCATAACCCTGGAAATATCTGATAATATCAAATGCTTCACGACTGACCCTAAAATACCCTGCAAAGTTTGTTTTATATCATGTCGTTGTCTACCCATCCATGCAATATCATGTTACATGAGTCCTTGGAAAACATGAAACTTGTTATAAGGAATTGTGTCAAAGGGTGAAAGGACAGTCTCTCTATTACGTCTGAGGTCAAAGATAAAGGTGAAATGTTGGATTTGTTGGTAAGACCTCCGTTACATTCTGTCCTTCGAAACTTCGTTTTTCTCATATTATATATCATTGATTAAACATGACTATGCAGAATATCTACATATACAGTAAATATAATACTTAAGTTTTCAAATAATCTAAAGATAAATAGTGTTAACTGTCTTTTTACATTTCATTATATCATAGGATGAAACTAATTATGTTAAATTAGGAAGTAAAATTATGATATTAATTATAAACGTAAAAATTACGTTTAAAAAGTAGCAATGCAAATTAAATGAATTAAAAAACAGCAAAATATCGATTAGGTTTTATATTTTTTTAAATAACTGATAAGATTCGTTTTAATTTTATTTTCGAATTTAAATAGGTACCATTTTCATGTTCACCTCATTATGATTTTTTTTATGAGCCATAGACGTGGGCAATAATGCCATCATTCAGAGCAAGGGGTAGAATCTTATTAGAAATGACAACAGAGATTCAGGCAGGGACCTAATGCATATGCGAGGATCATGCCAAGAAGAAAGTAGAAAGAAAATGCCCTAAGGTTTATTACAAAGATCTTCCAAATAATAAAATGAAATAAGCTTGGATTGGTATGAAATAGAGTTTGTATTCACGAGGAATAGTTTATTGCACTAATCTCAAGCCAAGTCTCCTTGGAAGACGGACGAAGCAGCTCTGAAACCAGCCTCTCCAGTCAAAGTAGGCAAAGATTGGCACACCCTTATGCATAGATTGACAGGAACTTCCGATCCTGAGAGAACGAACCCCACCATCTTCAGCAGTCATATCCGGCAGTAGACTAGACCTACCGAATACTCTTGCGCTCCAGAAACTTGATATTTGCGGTTAGTAATTTTGCCACTCCTGGACATCCATAATTTTTCCCAGATTTAAGTGACACATCAGTTTTTTGCTGTACCCACTGTTGGTTCTATTGGAAGGTATAAGCAAGTCAAAATTGAACCCTCCTCGCTGGTAAGTACCCTCATATATTGCGACTTAAAAAAGTACCTACGAGAGAAGTGGTAGACTAGATCATTGTACAACTGTCTGAAATTCGTGGGTAAAATTGCTCCCTTTGGTGTTACACTGCTTGGTTATTAATCGAGTAGACAACATTTTTCTGATGTACAAGAATAAATATCACGCTTAATAAAGTAATGCTAATTAAAAACTATTCACGTATCACACAAAAGAAAGCATAAAGGTTTTTAACCGATACTAAATACAGTATAGTTGGCGATCTGTGAGCCAGTTGATTGTGGGCCACGAGGATGACACATCATACCATTAAGGCACCTATTTTATTCGAAAAAACACAAGTTGATAATATATTTTGAAGTTTATTTTAGGTTTGTGCCGTGTTTTAAAACCTTAAACAAAAATCAATTCAAAGTCACTAAAGTTTAGATCTTTTAACTACAGTTATTAATTTACCTTTAATGACTAAATGGGTGACGAACATAATCCTCTACTCTAGTAGATATTATAAGTCCTCGATTAATTGTAAACACACTTAACTCTATGGTTATTGTTCTGAAACTTTCTACAAAACTTAATTGACTTCATCAAAATCCATAGAAAAGTCAAATAAGACCAATATAGTCATGACCAATAATGTCATTTGAACAGAATACAGAATAAAGACACAAGGGTTTTATCAGACCTACTTTATGTTAGAATGAGTTCTTTAATAGATTAGAAAACATGTCATATAGAGTACAACACATCATGAAAAGTCGAACGACCGCTTAAAGGCATAATGAATGCCGACCAAGCGTTATAACGATGGGTGTCGTTTCCGTTGCTTTGGCCATCCTGCGCTGTGTTGATGACGTCAATAAACTGAGATAGCTGTTTTATGTGGCTAATGGAGTTAAAGGACTATGACCCGGTCTCGTTTGCTATTCGTGTAACGGATAGAAATACTTGGAGTACTAGGTCCAAACGAAGCATAGATGTCAGAGTTATTAGTTTTTGTTGATCCATTCGTTTACTCTTAGTTATTTGGCATTATACAAATATTATAATATACATCTGGTGTTCCAAAAATTTTACTATTAACCTGTTTTAATATTGAGTTAATTACAAGCCCTGATTAATTTCCTTAAAATCTTTGATCTTTGCATTTGTACTAGATATTGGGGAGCTGAAGGCTCACATGCTACATTAATTTAAATTGTTGACTTTTCAAGTTATATTATATATATATAAGTAATAGTTATAGTTATATTGATAATTTAGTTATATTCCATTTTAAAGTTTTTTATACTATTTTAGGGTTCAATGTTCGGTTTTTATATTGTATGCAAGGTTAGGCATTAACTGTGGAAGTTGTTTTCATTATTTCCCTCAGTTATTTGTTCTTTGTGTCGAAACTTTGTTTGCTTCGAATTATAAAAAATTCTTATATAAATGTGTTTTTGAGCGTAAATAACATCTTCAATCTTCGCTCATTTTAAACTTTTGTAGTAGAAAGTAAAAAACAGAAAAAAACCATTACAGTAAAATATATATCTGAAATTAGCACAATCGGATGAAAGATACAGACCATGCTCGGTTGTCATCAAGAATGTCAATCTTGTTAAGAATATTAATATCTATTTAAATTATATTATAATTTTTATTCTATCATGTATAAATAAACAGAATACTGACCTCAAATTTGTATAATATATTTGTATCTACACCTTTAAAATGGGCATCATACATTACGTAGACGATTATTTTTTAACCTTTAAGTTGCTATCCTCTTGATTTTAACCTGTTGAATAATGTTACGTATACCAAAAAAGAGTTTCGACAGTAAAAACGTTAAAAAATCTAACAGCTATAAAAAAATTAGTTATTTGCCTTTATTTACAACTATTCAATTCATATCATGAACAGTAAGTATGAAGTTCAGAAGACAGAATAAATACTATAAATCCATAAACAATTACGTGTACAGAGATAGAAAATGAGTTTATATGTAAATTGACGATGATATTCAAAAATATTAAAGTGTAGGTCATACGAACAAACAATGTTTGTTGGTAACATGAGATATTCGGGTGCAATAATATGACAAGATAATATAATACTGAAACTGATTTGGAACTTTACCACAATTAAGTAAACTATTTGGTGTTGATTTAAAGAATGTAGACCGAGTTGGATATTACCTGCAATATTCCGCATATAACCAAATATTAAATGATTACGTGTATCAAAGCGTAATCACAGTAATCTCTATATTTTCTAACCACACTGTTATAACGTAGTATTTTACAAACCATTGTCAATACAGGATTTAGGTTGTATTAAAAGTTAGTATTGTACGTGTTTTTGCTTGATTACAATGGATTTTGAAGAATTTAAGATATTGTTTATTAGGTAGTCCTTAAAGATCAATTCTATTAGTCTATATATTAGCGAAGATTAACACTCGAGGCCTGTAAAGTTTGATTTGTGTCTGCACATTATCTCAAGAACAAACTTATCTACACAATTTAAATTTTATTTAAAACTTAATTCCTAAATATACAACACTGATTTTAGTGGTGGTGCATGCAACTCCATAGAATTTGGCTGACCTTATTAAATATAAGAAAGTGCGAGAGGTAGCTCATGATTTATTCCTTCTAAACTCCTAATACGTAAATTAGGTTGAACTATCAAAGTAACATCTATAGCTAAAGAGTCTTCATTTTCCGAAATATTCCAAAAAATTAACTAAGAGATTAAATCAACAACAAGAAACATGATTTTATACAAAATTTTAGACTTATGTATAAGCAGTGTATACATAATTATTCAAATAAATTGGAAAATTAATAAAACTAACTAGGTTCTTACCAGTGGCGCCACCTGGTAGTACTGTAGCAAGGCGCAGAATGCTCAATTAAAATCATGATATAAACAGAAGAGAAACGCCTCTAGATGAATTACCTGTGAGGGTCTTCCGTCTGTTTTGATAATAAATTATTCATACTTATCACAATATTATTATATCAAACTCGCACGTTTTGCACACATTTGTAATTGATATTAGCCCATGATAGATATTCGATGATTAAGAAACGATAGCCTGGAATGGAAACGATATTTTGACAATTTTGAAAGATATTAGCAACTGGTTACTTCAAGTAAAATAAAAAATCTTAGAAAATCCATGTACTTATTTCTTCCTTTATACAATTTTTTATTTCAATTATATTAAGTTTAAACTTATATCTATAACTTTGTTATTTTAATAATTAATATTGTTCTATAAGATTACTGGTAGACACGTAAGTATATCCTACAATGTAAAAAACCAATCAGGTGACAAAAATAAATTCTGTATTTGTTAAGATAACATTGTCTTCTCTTTTAACATCGTGTTTAGGCACTTTCTTTGCCTTGATTCTTAAGTATATTCGATTTTTGTAATCCTACTTTTTTAAATCTGGTCATCCCCTGTCTAAGTAGAAGACAAATCTTTATTCTTCCATTATATTTTATTTATAAGTCGAGACTTATAAATATTCAATCTATCCTGGTCGTAGCATTAAAAACTAAAATAGGCTACTTTATTTCAAAATTATCATAGGACTCTACCGTAGTATGGTTGATAAATGGCATAGTGTTTGTTGTAAAATATTTTATTAATATTATTGTTATTTTTGGTCCATAATTTACAAAAATAAACATCTCAAAATTTGACTTTCGTATTTTGAATTGACCTCACTAAAAATTCCGACTTTGTATTTACTCCACATTGGTTCACAGTAGCTTAAGATTTATTGAAATAGTTTGATATATTCAATAAAATACGGGAATTTTTATTGGAACTGCAGGTGAAGTCGCGAGTCTGTGAACGTATTTTCATAAATATAGAAGATTAGATTCCATCATTAGTAAAAATACAACTATTTCCCCCAAAAAGCAATTTGTATCTGTAACATTGAGTAAGCATTTATATATACAAATATATTTATTTTTCAAACCTTTCTAAATATCCCTAACCATTTGATTGCTATGTAAGTATTGTATTTTAATATTAATGATTAATGATATTTTCAATTAACAATAAACAATTATTAAATTTGTAATTTTCCTTACTAAATTTAATTGTAAACTTCAATTTCATAAATTGTGAGGAATTTTATTTTTAAGGTATCGGGTATTCAAACACAGATAGATTTATAATGAATTAGGTAATGCAAAGGATCATATAATAATTGATATAAAATAGGAAAAACTCTATAGTATATTGCGAAAAAATATTCTGATCCTAAAGAATGGCCACAGTCTTGCGTAATATCCACATTTGGTTAAATCTCAATGAGTCTTGATGAAGTGAAATGCAATTAATTACGAATGCGCGAGGAAAATGCTTCAGAAAGTTCATTATTGAATTAATTGTCTCGTAGTGCTATCCATAGTATGTGGTCCTTGACACAAGTCAAACTATTTCAATTATGTGACAAAAAAATCAGTTAATTACGAAAGCGTGATAACTGTGCTTCAGTAAGTTTATTATTCTACAAATTATCACTCTTTGCCACCCTAATAATGTTTACCCTATCCTCATGTGCAAACGGTGCCATTTTGAAATAATTTTCACACAATTCAGTGAATACATAATTTAAAATTTTGTACATTATGGCAGCCACGTGGACAATATACACGAAAATTTCCTTGCACTGTATATTGTGCTGAAAATTTATATACCACCAAGGCTTTATACTTTTGACACTAACTTGCAAAAATTTGCATCTTCGAACTGTAAGTTGAACCGTATTAAATAACATTAATTTTTACTTGTGCAAATCTTTTATAAGCCAAAAACATTTCATAAACGAGAGTCTCAGCATTATGTAATATATGGTTGATTCTTTGATGTATTTAATATCACAAACGTGGGTTCTATCCCAAAACCATCAAGACAAAAAACATTCTTAATTAATTGCATTCAATAACACGAAAAACGCTATATCTCTGATAATACATTACTCATAACTGGCACAAGTTCATTAAAATTATATAAATAATTGTTAACAATTAAAATAAACCAAAAATTTACTTTTAAATTTAATATAAACTAGCAAAACTTAGAATCTTAATTATTTAAATCTGGTGGGCACATTTATCTTATATCCAAGACATAGGACCGATTTTAAACGGCTGCCAACAAGAAGGTGATTTGAATATCTCTAGTATCCCTGAGATATCTAAGAGATTGTTATTGGTGGAAAACTCATTCTCAGAATTCCACCTTGTGTCGTATGTATCTCTCTCTCATGCGCCAATTGTAATGCCTCCTGATGGAAGGTAGCCTATACCCTTTATATCGAGCTATACATTTCTCTGTAATATTTATCTGCAGGGATTCCATAAACCGCGCCATATTCTATCTCATTACTCCATAACATGTATTGCACACATTCTTCAACAATCACCATTACAAGTTATGTATGAATAATTAAATTTCCCTTTTACTACATAATTCACGAAAATATCATCTGGATTTGCCCTCATAGTCATCGATGTTGAGGAAATTCTCTATTATTTCTCTCTGGATCTGAAAAAGACTTTTATTCAATATGGGTATTAATTGATTCACTACAGGCACGACGTGGCTTCCAACACTGATAACCCTGATACGTCATTAGGGAAAGCTAAAAGGTTTGTAGATTCGCTGAGGAAAAGCTTGGCAATTTGAAGAAAACTCGAAACTTTGCAGTCTGTCTTGTGTGCTTGCTTTAAGACAATACAGTGGCCTCCAGGTCTTACTGAACAAAAACCAACTGGGAAATCTCAAGGACCTGATAAAGCTCATTTACTTCAAACAGCTGGGTAATTTTGTTTTACGGATTGTTCAATGAGGTACACAAGTACATAATGCGTGAGAGTGTTTCTAGTAAATAAATATGTATAAGTCGAACGAAATAATTACCACTTGACAATTTGTTCAAAGGAAAGTCCTTTATATTATTAAATCAATAGAACAATATTTATGTTGTTTTTTTTATCATTATGGATTTTATACTACTAGAATAATAAAAATATCAAATGGGTCTATTATTTGTACCCATAACAAAACTTAGAGCTCGAAGACCACTAAGCTAGGATAAGTTTATAGCATTAATAACCACAGATCAAATAGTTTTTTTTTTTTCTTAATCTTTAAGAATAAAAATATATTCATAAGCAAATGCGATTTATTCTAATTTTTTTACCCTATATTTGTCTTTCTTTTTACTAAGAAACAGTTTAGTGTGTCACAGGTATAGAAAATGATACAATATTAATTTCTCTCCAATACCATAAACTCTATTCAATTATTCCTCAGAAAGTGCAAATCTTACAATTTACTATTTTATCTGAGTTGAAAGAACCACAAATTGCATTGACGTGTGTGACAGAACATTGTCTTGTGTTCGGTCTCTTGTCAGCTCTGTTTTTCTAGCAAAGCTTTGTTTGTGCGGCATGTTAGTGCAGTGTGCTGTCAACATGCGGTTGATGTTATATAATAACACGTGATCGTTCACTGGGATAGAAAATATATGACACTGCAAAGCTAAAACACAAAATGTTAGTAACAGATACAGGTTATGTAGCTTATAATTTGTCATGTACTATACTCATGTTTTACTCACTTGAAAACAAATTATGTTTTCAGATATCTATGTCCATAGAACACGTTCTATCAAACATTCCGTCGGTTCACCCTAAAAATTAAGGGATCATGAGATTTTCTGAAGTAATTCTTTAAATGAAAATAATTGTAAGCCAGATAGCTATCAAAATAAATTACTTCTTAATTTTCGACAATTAAAAAAAGGTTTTTTCAAATTTATGGATCAATTTAACGCCTAAAATAGGCTTCTTAAAACTATACACGTTACGGTTAACGTTCTTAAAGAGTATGGAGTATAAATAAATACAAAGTTTCAATCAATAATTTATTTCCTAATATCTTAACACATATTATAGAAACTGAAATAAGATTTGATCCCTTTACAAGATAAGTCTTACAGAGTTACCATTTCAATTCTTTAAGGAGGTACTAAAATTATATTTCCTGGGAGTTTGTTACTACATTAGTAAATAATTCAAATATAAAACTTGTTTTGCTTGAACCATCAGAGACACCTTTAGTTATCCATGAATACCAAACTTTATATGAAAACAGCGTTAAAACCATTACATTTTTGTAACATGCCAAATTTTTCCAGTATTTAGAAGTCCTCTTCTTTGCTTGCCTAAAGGTTAATAACACTTCCTCTCTCATCAGATCTTCATTATTTATTTATTTTCTCTTTGAACATATCAAGAGCATCAGCTTCCAAGCAATAATTTGCCTTGGTTATACGATGGTTTCCTTTACATCATGAATCACCATAATAAATATTAATATTGAAAAGATTCACATTAAGCAAAATGATTAGTAAGTTCAATGTCAATCCACTGACCCTAACTCTTGTGTGCTTGTAATTAAAATATCGCCATGGTGGTACATCCGATATTGTTATATGATCTACCATATCAGTTCGTAATAGTATTGGAATTTTGCTGGCTTTTAATATATAACGTCATTTGCATAAAATGTGAGCATTTTGCTTGATTATTTTGTTGTTAGGTTTAGATTAGTACATTTTAAAACTCAAGGCAGCACCACCTCTATAAATCTCAAAATGCCCTCGACTTACGTCTCCTCTTTTTCTAATCGCTCATATTCTCGGCTTTTCTTTCTCTGCTGATAGCATTTTCTAGCCTTATCCCGTCTTCTTCCTTCTCTCTGCTTGGAGCTCTGTCTTCCAAGTCTGCTATCCCCACTCCCTGGGTTCAATTCACTTGCTTCTTAAAAAATTCGTTCTTTGAAGACATGCTTTTTCCTGTTCGTCCTTTATCTCAGCTCCTCTATCTTTGATTCCTTTTCTACTAGAAGTCTCGTCAACTATAATAAACATTTACGTCATGTTTCATAAGCTATAACACCTTTAAAAGCATTTAATTTACTAAAGAATTTATTTAAAAGATAAATTATACCTATAATATAAACAAACCATTGACATTTTATTACAGTAACGCTCTTAAATAATTGACCAAATTGAAGGTAAAATAAATTGTCAATCAAATTTTCACTGTTTAATGATAGAAACCAGAAACATTACATTTACATATTTTCAATTCAAACTCTTCTTCAGGTGTAAAACTAAAACTCTGCAAAAATATTATATGAAAATATTAATTTTAAGAGATAAACAACATAAAGACATTAAAACATCATGCAATACTTACATAATGCAATTAATTTCATATAAAAGTTTTCATCCCAAATATATTCCTATATTCACTTTTACGCCTCAGTTGAAGCGAAAATCTTGAGCTTTCTGTTTTGTATTGTAACAACTCACTTTACTTGTTAATAAACAAATTACCATGATCTCAATTCAGCACCATTCAAATTAGTCTTATTCGCCATTGCTTCGCCACTGAAATATATGGAAAATTATTCGGTTCGATTATAAACTGTTGCAAGGAAACAAAATTTATTTACAATAATTAGACTGTATCGATTATCGGCCATTAAAACGAAAATTGCAATACACTTTCGTGACTTAGGCAGGATTTTATGGTAAGCAGATTTCGATGAACATTTTAAATTTGTTTTAAATTTATCATAAACTGTTAAATAAGTGTACGTATTAAATCTGCTTAACCTATATTACATTCAAATTAATTTGTGTGATTCAATTGAATGTTGCAGTATTCTATGCATGTCATGCAAACTTGATACATTTTTGAACGATCTGCACATATATGTATATATGTATTTTAGTACGAACAGACACTGCTAACAATTGACAGTAAGGTAATACCTACAACTATTCACTAATACATAGTTATCCCCACCCGTATCGTATTAAGAGAATAGCTAAACAGTGTCAGGTGACCCCACGGTAAACCCGTTTATTGCAGGTACCGGAGCTTCTGTCCTATATTGTTCCCTAAGGGCTGTGCTCCCTTACTATCTGCAGTATTTTACTGCTGTTTTACGACCCAGAGCTATTGCTTGAGATAGTAAACAAAATTAACTCTACAGGACCTTAATACTTAAAAGATACAGCCACTTGTGGTGCAACGATTTTAAGAGTGTTACGTCCTAGATTCTGCTCATTTACAATAAAGTAATTCAAATTCATTTTAAAATTTACTTTGTAACCACAAAATATTTAAATATAGTCAATTTATAAATTTTAATGTAAAATGACTTATGTAGAAGAGAGAATCGAAGATATTTGTATGTTTACAAATATTTGTAGAAAAGGATTACGGTAAAGATTTATTGAGTTTGCAAGGATGTCTATTCACTGTATGCAGGTTTTAAATGCTATTTTTACTAACTTGGAGCATAATTATACGGCTACGTAGACTTTCAATTATGATTGTTACATTCTTAGACGAGTCAATTTACCTCAAGGTTATTAGTTATTTTATTATATACCAGGTGTTCAGAGATATTTTACACTAAAGGAATAATCGAAATAGGCCTATAATAGTATCACACTTATACTTTCCAAGCTGACTCTGAGAATAACAACGAACCTCTTAAAATATCTTAATTAGTTTTAATATTGCACTTGAACATATTTTTAATACAACCCTTCAACCCCCTGGTATGTAGAATATATCCACCATCATTGTTTATTTTTCACCATTCTAGACTGCTGAGCTTAGCCATCCAACGTAACAGCATCATCTATAGAAAGTAAAATAGGTAAAGTTACCTAATCATGTGATTGTAAACTAGCCCTAAACGGTTGCTGGAGAACTTCAGACTCATCATTGAGCATGTTGGTGAGAGGATAATCAATATGAAAGCGTATATCTAGGACTAGTAAGTCATCTCGGCATTCACGGGTAGGCGTTGAATGAGTAAATAATGTTTCTATTTTAGGCGCCTTCTTCATATTCCTTTTGTTTTATTCATTACTATATTCATTTTTCACTCATCGTAACATACTCAAAATAGACAAATATTGCACGTGACAATGGATGGATAGGTTAGGTTATTTGGTTAATGATCAGACGTAAACCATAACAAATACGTATAAGATTTTCCGACAAGCAGAGGAGTGACTTGCAGTTGCTAAAGCCATCGTCTAAAACTGCTTACCTGGTACCCCCACACAGGTCATAATTACCTGCCACGCTCCGCCTTTAAACACTGGGGCTCTAGGCAAATGTCCTGTTCGTCCATGTCAGGGTTCCAGGATTGGTTTGATGAAACGGGAATAGTATTTAATTGTAATAAACATTGACCTCACAAACGCGTACTGGATATGCTTGTACTGAAGACATTTTGTCTGTGCATTTATTTAATGGACATGTTGGATTCTTCTAGCTAATAACAATATACCAAGAAATCTTAAAGTGATGTGATTCATAATAAGGTTTCTTGACAATTGACTGGAAAGATATACTAACTTCCAGATGGGTGCATTGATGATGGGATAATATCCATTAAAGAATTGTGCACATACGTTCAGAGATTGACTGGCGTCAGCAATTGACAGAAAAATGTTTAGTGTAGGTAAAATTGTTGAGGCTTAAATAGGAACAGGGTTTGTAATGATTTGTCACAAACTTTGTGGATGTGAAAAGTTGCTTAAAGGTGCTTAAACATCCAGGAGTTTTTAAATATGCCCCACTTAAATGCCATACTTAATATATGCGGGAGAGTTAAAAATATTCATATTATAAGCAACCCTGTAAGTTTATACTGTAAGTTTATAGCTTTTCCTATTTATTAAGGCGAAAAGCTTTTAATGTTACATTATAAACTATATGACTAAGTGAATTGAGAAAATTACAATTATGAAAAGATGTAGATTGAAATACAGGAAACTTAAATCCATAAATCATCAACACTAGTAACTTGTGTTCAACTGCAGTGTTCGAAATAATAGAGGATAGCAGACGGCTAATAGCACGTCTATCAATTCGAATTTTGGTAATTATTAGTGAGCATCCGTAATGGCACTTCAAACTGGACGACCAATAGAGCAGTAGCTGCAAACTGAAATTGTTGTAACTAGTGAGCACACACAACAGAACTTCAAAGTGGATGGCCTATAGAGCAGTGGCTGCAGACCAGAATTTAGGTATCTGGAGAGTATCCACAACGGAACTTCAGACTGATAACCGATATCAAAGGAGCTGTCAATTTTACATTTCGCTCATGTTAGTTATCCTTGGTATAACTGCCAAATGGAAGGTCATTAGTGCAGAGGATATCAAGGAAAATTTTAGCATTAAGTCTGATCTTTTGTTGAACTGTGATGGGTGTATATGTTTGTTGTTTAACTATTTAAGCGCAGTTCCTTGCGCTTTTCATTCATTATTTTGTATGTTATTAATGTTCAGTTTGAAGAGGTAGCACATTTTAAGAAAATACCGATTAATGGCTGTTACGATTAATGGTGTCATCTCAGATGTTTTATTAGGTTTTACAAGTAATTGTATCTTTAAATTGTTCTTATTTAATTTTAGCAATTAAAAATCTATTTTACTAAACTGTTGATATGGTTACCGTACTGTTCAATTATTAAGTTAGATAACGATTTGATTGGAGAAGAGAAAAACTATATTGATTTGGTAACATTCCACCCTTAATAATGCCACTTGTATATAGGGAACAACAGTAATTTATAAAATAAAAATTATTAGATGCAGTGACTTTAATAAACTGTTTATGTCATACCTCAAATAAGCTGAGAGAACCAACTCATAACAGATTTTGCCAATTTAAAAGCACATTTAAAGATAATTATACTATGCACTTAAGTGTTATATAAACTATAATATGAAGTTAAAGTATGAAGTGATAAACGAACTATTAAGAAACATTAGTTTAGATTATTATGTTAAAATATTCAGATAGTTATTAGATAAAATAATTATTAAAAATTATTGTTTTGCGGATGTCTTTTCCTAAAATATTAAATATAGTTACTACATGCATATTTAGAAAATCCTAGTTCACCGCTTAAGTATTTTTATAATTAATACTTTTCAAAATTATGTTATAAATACCAAAGTTTTCTTAATATAATATAAAATTTTGCATGTATTTCTGTGAACTAGAGTTTTAACCACTGTCTGAATTGAGAGTACATACGTTCTTGCAGTATACAGACGCAGTAGATGTGTTAAACATTAAAGGTTTTATTTACATGATTAGTTTATTACGACTTGAACTTCTCATTCTCAAATTGAAATTGATAAAAATTTACTGTTTACGTGCAAGGCTTTGTATTTGAAATTTTATTCCAAAACGTATTTGAAATTTTTTCTAAATCTTGTAAAATAATAATAATGGATCGCAAATTGTATTGCTAAGCTTTAAACTCTAAAACGGCTGGTTTAATTCGGCTAATTAATTTTTTTAATAAATCCGATATGTCCATAGATGTTCTTTTGAAAAAGTAGGAAACTCATTATAATGTATTTATAACACGCAATCCAAAGTTAAGTAGACAGCTGTTGATACTTTACTTGAAATTCATTCTACTTTAAATCACACCAGTCACGAATGAAACACCCAAACATTGGAAATGATTTTAAACACTGATATAAAACGATCAGACTGTGTAATAGGACTGGTTGTGGGCTGTCTTGACTTTGTGTGTTGCATCTCAATGTAGGGAACAGCAATGGTATGACCCACTCTTTTCCTTATACTAGAAGCAGAACACAAGCGATTTTAAATAGTTTCTTTTTGACCAAATTAGTCTTTTTAAGCACATATTTTCTTTATCGGGAATATAAATCAATCACTTAGAGCACCAGAAATATCTTAGACCGGAACTAGATGCTCTTTAATATAAATAAGTTTCTAAAACACAAATTTTTGTTTATTTACTTGGTCAGTACAAGCACATAAAGTCAACTGTGAAAACACAAATAAATTAGACCGGAATCGAAATTCATATGGCTCCACTGACACTTGTTGACCTCAGTAATTTTCCTTGACGTACGTAAGTATATATATTTTCTTTTTTGGGACAAAAAGGTAGACTAACTATAGCACTTAACATATATTACGCCAAAGATAAATTACTAGAGAGGGTAGTAGATTATTTTTGAATCAAGTAGGTATTACGACTGTGCCTCTTGGTTATATATTTACATTAATTGCTTGCATTTGTTGTTTTTATAGTTTTTTTTCTCTGTTGGTACCTATATATATTTTACTCTTGTTATTTATTTACATTATTTTCCCCATTGTTGTTTAATTTATATAGTTTATTTGCACTGTTATTAATTTATCTCTTT